>NC_089499.1:36724580-37332080 GCF_036850765.1 Saccopteryx bilineata | reverse complement strand
ACACAAGTGAAGGACATAAATGCAGCACCATTCTTTTCTCTCGCTTTGGATGAGTCAACAGACGTAAGCCATTTATCCCAGTTCAGCGTGATTGCAAGGTATGCTGTCGGTGACACATTATGTGAGGAAAGTCTTGCTGTTTTGCCTATGAAAGAGACAACAAGATGGGAGAATTTATCCAAGTCTTTCACTGAGTTCATTAAAGAAAAAAATCTACTGATGGATAAACTTCTTTCGGTGTGTACTGATGATGCTCCGTGCATGGTAGGGAAAAACAGAGGATTTGTAGCACTTCTTCGTGAACATGAAAAGAGACCATCCTAAGTTTTCACTGCATCCTACATCAGGAGGCACTTTGTGCTCAGATGTGTGGTGAGCAGCTTGGTGAGGTGATGTTGCTGGTTATTTGGGTGGTCAACTTTGTTTCCTGAGCTTTAAATGATCGCCAGTTTAAAACATTGCTGGATGGGCCTGACCTGTGGTGGCGCAGTGGATAAAGCGTCGACATGGAAATGCTGAGGTCGCCGGTTCGAAACCCTGGGCTTGCCTGGTCAAGGCACATATGGGAGTTGATGCTTCCTGCTCCTCCGCCCCTTCTCTCTCTCCTCTCTCTCTCCTTTCTAAAATGAATAAATAAATTAAAAAAAAAAAACAAAAAACATTGCTGGATGAAGTTGGGAATAATTATCCTGGTCTGCTTCTGCACAGCAATGTGCATTGGTTTTCAAGAGGGAAGGTGCTCAGCTGTTCGTGGCTTGTCTGGGCGAAATCCGGACTTTTCTTGAAATGAAAAACATCGAGCATCCTGAGTTAGCTATCACTGAGTGGTTCCTGAAGTTCTACTATCTCATGGACATGACTGAACATCTGACCCAGCTCAATGTGAAAAGGTAAGGCATTGGAAATAGTCTTATCCCTTCAATAAGCAGTGTTTGCATTTGAAAACAAGCTGGAACTCTTCATCACCGACATTGAAACAGGTTGTTTACACTTTGAAAAACTGGGAGAGTTTAAATATGCATGCACAGCAAGTGACCCTGCTCAACATCTTGATCTCCAGCAGCTAGCGGGCTTCACATCTAATGTCTGCAGTCATTCAAAGCATGCTTTGGAGAATTTCATGAGTGCACTTGTCTTTTTAAGTTCATCACCCATCCACATGAGTGTGCAGTGGACAGCGCCGACCTGAGTTACATCCCCGGTGTCTCCGTCAGAGATTTTGAGCTACAAGCTGCTGACCTGACGGCCTCAGACATGTGGGTGAATAAATCAAGTCACTGAATGAAGATTTGGAAAGACTTGCAGGACAGCAAACAGAATTGGTGAGCAAACACAAGTGGGGAGAAATGAAAAACCTTCAACCCGCGGACCAGCTGATTGTCAAAACTTGGAATGCGCTTCCCATCACATACCACACACTGCAGCATGTGAATATTGCTGTACTGACAATGTTTGGCTCTATGTATGCATGTGAGCAGTCTTTGTCACATCTAAAGAACATTAAGAGCAACCTACGATCACGTTTAACGGATGGAAGTCTCAACGCCTGCATGAAGCTTAACCTCTTGTAATCAGGGTTCTCTCTAAAGTGGGTGCCTGGGCAGCCACCCAATGTGAAAATCACAAATTTATTATACATTCCTTACTTTCTTAACATTCATCTGCACAACAGTGTATTTTAAACTGCCATAGTAATTAATGTTCATTCCGTCCATAGGTGAAAAAAATTTGACGGAACTATGTTTGTAATATTTACTTACTCATTTTATAAAAATCATTATACCTTTGATGAAATACTGCATTTTAATTCCCACGCATTTGTTACTCTAATAAACAAACATATAATGTAAAGAAAAAAGTGCCAAACAGGCGGTGGTGACAAGCTGTCATTTGTTTCAGCTTTGTTAACCCAAAATTCCTCCGAGATATTATGATTATTATTTAATATTTTTTCATTAATATTTTTAAACTCTTTCTTATAAGTCTAGTTTTGTGTACCTTTTATTGTTCTTATTTAAGTATTAAATGCATGAAATAAACTACAACCAGACTACAAAGCCATCAGCAAAACCATGCAGCACCAGAAGTTGCATTAATGGTAAGAAGTATTTTATTCATCATTGGTTAGCAACAACATAACAACGTTATTAAAAAGAATTCAGAGACTTATTGTACTTTAAAAGTGTTGGTCTTACATAAAACGCACACATTTACTTGTATTTAGTGTTAAACATATTGTATGGCTCTCACGGAATTACATTTTAAAATATGTGGCGTTCATGGCTAAGCCAAAAAGGTTCCCGACCCCTGACTTAAGCCCTACCTGTTTCTGTGCTACTGCATCCAATTGTTAAACTACCACCTTAATGATTATTTATATGTATATCCTAAGTCCTCGCTGTAAACCTAATTCCTCTCACTTTTTAGAGAATAAAAATGTTTATTTAAAAAAATACATATATCCCTTATAATATCCACTATCTTTATATCAAGCTCAAGAGAAGCAATTCAAAACACGCCTGCATTCTGCAGGCACCAATAAAGCCTAGTTCCAGGAGCTAGGTAAGGAATTAAAACCATTGTGAACCAGCAGTTTCAGGACACTAGTTATTAGAATGTTTAACTGATTCTCTGCATTCTCGGCTCTCCTTACTAGCGTCTGCCCTGACTCCACATTCAGCCTGACTTCTCTCCCCAACTCCTGATGTTATGCCCACATGTAAAAGGATGAAATTAGACTCCTGCTTGACACTATACTTAAAATTTAACTCAAAATGGACCATAGATCTAAATAAAAGGGCTAAACTACAAAATTTAGAACACATATAAAACTTTATGACCTTGGGTTAAATAATTTCTTAGATCCAAAGAACAAGCATCTAAAAATAAACTGGGCTTCAGCAAAATTAAAATTTTTTGTGCTTCTAAAGAAACCATTAAGCCTGACCAGGCAGTGGCACAGAGCATCAGCCTGGGATGCTCTAGCCACGGGTTTGAAACCTCGAGGTCACTGGCTTGAGTGTGGGGTCACCTGGCTTGAGCACTGGATCATGGACATGACCCCATGGTTGCTGGCTTGAAGACCAAGGTCGCTGGCTTGAGCAAGGGGTCACTGTATCAGCTGCAACCCCCCGGTCAAGGCACATATGAGAAAACAATCAATGAACTAAAGTGATACAACTACAAACTGATGCCTCTCATCTCTCTCTTTTCCTGTCTCTCAATAAAAAACACTATTAAAAAAGTGAAGGTGAGAGAAAATATATGGAAATCATGTATCTGATGAAGGACTAGTAACCAGAATATATAAAGGATTATGATTCAATAACAGACAAAAATTCAATTACAGGCCCTGGCTGATTGGCTCAGTGGTAGAGCATCAGCCCAGCGTGTGGATGTCCTGGGTTCAATTCCCAGTCAGGGCACACAGGAGAAGTGCCCATTTACTTCTCCATCCCTCCCTCTTCTCTCTCTCTTCCTCTCCTGCAGCCATGGCTCAACTGGTTCAAGCATATCAACCCTGGGTGCTAAGGATAGCTCTATGACTGAGAGCATGGACCAAGATGGGCAGAGCATTGGCCCCAGATGGAGTTGCCAGGTGGATCCTGGTCAGGATGCATGCAGAAGTCTATCTCCCCTCCTCTCACTTGGAAAAAGAAAAAATATCCAATTACAAATTAGCAAAGGATTTGAATAAACATTTCACCAAAGACATTCAAATGTCCTATCAGCACACAAAAAGATGTTCAACATCACTAATCATTACAGAAATGCAGCCCAAAACCCTCAAGTGCCACTTCACACTACCTAGGTTTAGACTTAAGAAGTCAAGTAACAAGTAATTAAGAGGATATGGAGAAACTGTCATCTTGACAATGCTGGTAGAAATGTAATGAGGTACAGCCACTTTGAAAACCAGTCCAGCCTGACCAGGCAGTGGCGCAGTGAATAGAGCGTTGGACTGGGATGTGGAGGACCCAGGTTCGAAACCCCAATGTCGCCAGCTTGAGCGTGGGCTCATCTGGTTTGAGCAAAGCTCACCAGCTTGGACCCAAGGTTGCTGGCTCGAGCAAGGGGTTACTCGGTTTGCTAAAGGCCCACGGTCAAGGCACATATGAGAAAGCAATCAATGAACAACTAAGGCATTGCAAGGAAAAACTGATGATTGATACGTCTCATCTCTCTCCGTTCCTGTCTGTCTGTCCCTATCTATCCCCCTCTCTGACTCTGTCTCTGTAAAAAACAAACAAACAAACAAGCAAAACTAGTCCAATGCTCTATCCACTGCGCCACAGCCTGGTCAGGCCCTTACCTGACCTAATTGTGTTAAGGTAACACAATTTAATATCATAATGAAGACAGAAGTACATTTCAATGCTTTTTCTCTGGAAAAGAATACTCTGTAGCAACTTTCATTCCAGGTCTCTAACATTGAGTATTCTGCAAACATTTTTCAAAGTTTACTTGTGAGATCAGAATATTATCAACCTCTACAGCAAGAGGCATGACATCAATTCACTATTTTCAAAGATAGAGAATAGGTTAAGGGTGAAGAAAACAAACTCAGGCTCCAAAAATCCATATTTACTTTTTATTGAATTTGTTAATGTTACAGAGTTCTTGCACTGCCAAACCATGCCTGAGAATTCAAAGAAAGAAATGGTACAATGGACAGCCTATCCACCCATCATACAGTATATTTAAACTTGATTCATGTGCATTTTGATAATTTCACAATCTTTTAAAAAGTTGTAATAAGAGTTGGTTTAAAATCTGCAGGTGTTCAGATTTCTAGTACAGTATGCTGTTAAGTAAGTCCCACATCCATCTCAGTTTATTCTTCAGTAACATAACCCTCAAATAAATTTTGCTGAAAAAAAAAATCGTATTTTTCAGGGAAAATATGTGGCTCAAGGTCCAAGAGATTTGTTGATTTTTGGTTCCCAAATGAAGTCTTCAGTTTAACCAAGAATCCCTTGTTTCTCACTTAACATCCAAGCTCTCCTTGGCTTGTTTTGCAACTCCCCCGAACACACCAGAAGGCAGGCATCCTCCTGCCACCTCAACAAACACCATTATTGCCCAGAAATGGTTGGCAGGTCCTGTCAGGAGACCCTGTAGCCCCCAGGAGTCCAATTCCTGCACTGACACTTTTATCAAGACTATAAACTCCCACAGAAATATGCGCCCACATCGGGATGGTTTCACTCACCCATTTGCTTCACTCTTGCCAGTAGCAAGTCTGTAACTTCCACCATTTGGCAAAGGGATTTATTAGAGAGAAACCCAGACTCTGCATCAAGTGGCCACATCCACTTCGAAATATTTCTATTGAAACAAAGATACAAAACTAGGAAATTACCAGACTATCTCATTAAATGGGAAGAAACTTTTTAGTAATACTAGTATCTTCCTGAAGTCCCTTTCAAGGACTAAAAATTACTGGATAGTTTAAGCTGTAGTTATCAAAAACAGAAGTGCTACATTACCTGTCTTTTGCCCCTGACTTTCCAAATGAACATCAAGATACACGAAGGTTGATAACAGAGCTTCCCTGGGACAACTGATAGACTGTCCAATAACTGAAATATTTGGGCACAAGTATATCTGGAATTGTCAAAGATCAGGCAAGATCTACAAAACTTCAGTGGGTTTTATGTTGAGGTTCTGCTCACATTGCTCTAAATTTATAAAAATGGGTCGCTGAATTCCTTGGCCAGAGCAGAAACCATACTCTTTCCACTGCAGTTAACCATTTAGACCTGATTCGAGGAGGCTTTAGCAGCACCTGAAGTAGAGCCCCCTGCATCCACTGCCCTTTACATCAAAGGCTATTTGGTTCCACTCTAGGGATTGGCAATTTCATGAGACATATCGCAATTCTAATGCATATTTCAGGTCATTTAACATGCTCTGTCAAAGAACTTCCAAGTCAAAGCAGGGCGGTGGAGGGGTGGGGGAGGCTTGAATGTCAACATAATAAAAGCACTATCCAAATTTAAAAATTACTAAAAAAAAAAAAACAAAACTCCCAAAAAACACACACACAGAAAAACAAGATTATTCCCTCCCAAGTCCCCTTCCCACTTGGTGGACCCAAGTTTCATGAATTTGTGGTTACCTCAGAATACAACTCAAAGTTTAAATTATAAATCACAGCCCTACAGAGTGTCTGAACACATCAGTTCTTTTGAGAGCGGCATGTTCCAGGAAGTCTAATACAGCCACAGCCCCTACTGAGAGCACTCCTGAAGGGTGGGGTACGGACAGGTTAATTAAGGTCACTTAAATCTTCGTCTTTTACAGCAGATCAAAACCCAGATGGCTGACTTTCTGCAGGATTTCTGATAGGAATCCAGTAGAGCTGGTTTCAAGTTTCACACAGACACTTAACAGCTGGAACTTTCTTCTTCAGAAGATGTGATCCACATGAAGTCCACATTGAGTGCAGCGAATCTGAGGTAGTCAACCTTACAAAGGCTCAGTATCTGAACATAAAAAGATTTTGAAATGACCACTGGCTGCAGTTTTTTTTTCTATTTGCAGAGTAATTATTATGAAAGAGCACTGCTGAAATTAGTTCACACATTTATAACAATGAAAATCCCCCTAAATCCAATCTACATAAAGAACTGCTGTGACACTTGAAACTTCCATAGTGCAATAGGGCCGATCACGTATATCACAGGGTCTGCATCAGCTGTGTGGATCCAGCAGCAATCAGGTGATGAATGGCTGTCCGTGGTGGTTAGCTGTGGTCTAGTTACCTTAGAAGGGTTAGCAAGGACCATTCCTTAACTGTGTTGTGTGTGGCTGCTTTTCTGAGTTTCAAGGACAGCATACTGGTTGTCTAGCTGAAGTTTAAGGGCCTGGTTTTTTGAAACCTCATCCCTACCTCTACTTTTGTGTCTTACTACTTCAAAGCTCTTCTCCATTTCTTTATCCCTAAGGGAAAATAAATGTAATCAGTAAATATTTCTTGAAGTTTTTTTAAAATATTCTTCCTTGAGTTAAAAAAAAAAAAAAAAAAAGCCACCCCTTAGAGGAATCTTGAGGGAGAGACAGGAGGGGAAAACTAGTATATAAAATCCTTATAAACCATTTTTAGGGCTTCGGTTGAACAGAAAACATAGAACACTGTAACTGAGGCTCTATGGTCCCATTTTCTGGCAGCAGACCTACTGTAGTATTCAGTGCTATGAATTGCAAACCTATTTTGGAACCAACTTGAAGACAACTGGAAAGTTAAAAAGCTGTCCAATAATATGGTGATTACTTCTAAGCCTCACTTTTACTGTTAGCAGATAACAGACAGACAATACATCTTTCTCTCTCTCTCTATGCATAAGTAAGTTCACTCAAGTAAAGTTCTACTCCACATTCAATGACTTCTCCTCACATCTACTTCCTGGGAGTGCATCAGATAAAGGATGAGTGTGGTGAGTCACTGTCCCTTATTTTGCAGGACAGAGCAGAGGAGCAAGTCCAAGTGGAGGTTTAAAGTCAAGCCAGCTGTGGTCTCAAAACGGCAAAAAGGCTGGGATTTACTTTAAAAGTCACCCCCCCAAAAAACAATTATTTCCATCTGATATAATTTACACTTCTTCTCATTTTAATTTAAAAAATTCATGGCCCTAAACAGGATGTGGAGGTGCCATATGTGGTCATTAAACTCCAGGGAGCATTCATTTTAAGTACCTGCTGAAATAAGATTTTAATATTAGATTTATAAATGCCAATGTCTTTCACCTATTCAAATTTATTGGGAATACATTACAATATGGCCTTTCATTTCCAGGTTTCATAATTACAGGGAACATAAACCAGCAATAACAAGAATTCTAACTTGTGAGAACAATATGGCAGCTGTCATAGCTACAGACCACCATACACCAGGATGAGAAACTTCTGCAAAGTCATTCTATGATAATCTTTCCCCTTTTCCCCTCCAGGGCACCCAATTCCCACCCTAATTCTCAGCTGCCTGTCAGATGCAGCCTGAGATTTGGATTTTTAATTCTCCTACATCCCATTTCCCACCAAGGGATAAGGTTCCAAAACAAAGTGTGGCAATTGGAGTACTTACTTCCGGCTTTCTCCGTGCTTGGCAGTGGACTGCAGGGATGGGAACTGTGTATCACTATATATTTCTGGTGGTCCTTGTGGTGTTGTTTTCCTTGTCGTGGTTAACCTGGCTCCAGGAGGCCTATACACACCACTAGTCATTGCCGGTTCTGGGGTTTCTGTAACTAAAATTTAGTAACAGTTTAGAGAAAATGTTTAAATGCTTGGCATTTTAATAAACTAGTCTTGTAATCCCAATGACTTAACAATTACAGAAATAAAACCAATACCTGACATAAGGTTTCCAGAGAACAGAAGCAAAGTTAAGTTACCTGGAAAGGTCTGAAAGTAAAAACATTCTACTTTTCTAGGGTAGTCTAACTTCTCTTCCATATCCTTTATCTATGTAAATTAGTTCTATTAAGTCAACTTACTGGAAATAGGAGAGACAGGCCTCATCAAGAACTGCCTTTCAGAATATGACCATTTTAGTCCTCAGTTTACCTATCAGTAAATGTGGGTAATCCCTTCTTTGCCTAAATAATAGATTACATAAGATGCCATGTATAAAGAACTTATTTAATTTAATAAAATGCCTATCATTTATTTTTAATTCTAAAGATAATAAAAAAGTAAATATAAACTATTCAATATCCTTAATGAATTAACTGTCTTCCATATAATCAATGGGTTTTCTGTTAAGGTTCTTTATCTTTTTATTTATTTATTTATTTAAAAGATTTTATTTATTCATTATAGAGAGGGGAGGGAGAGAGAGAAGGGGGAAGGAGCAGGAAGCATCAACTCCCATATGTGCCTTGACCAGGCAAGCCCAGGGTTTTGAACCGGCAACCTCAGCATTTCCAGGTTGACGCTTTATCCACTGTGCCGCCACAGGTCAGGCATCTTTTTATTTTTTTTGGTGACAGAGACAGAAAGACAGAGAGAGGACAGATAGGAATAGACAGGAAGGGAGAGAGATGAGAAGCATCAATTCTTCGTTGCAGCTCCTTAGTTGTTCGTTGATTGCTTTCTCATATGTGCCTTGACTGGGGGGGCTGCAGCAGAGCGAGTGACCCCCTGCTCAAGCCAGCAACCTTGGGCTCAAGCCAGATGAGCCCACGGGGTCTCAAACCTGGGTCCTCAGCATCCCAGTCTGACACTACCTGGTCAGGCTCTTTTTTAATTTTCTTATAAAACATAGGTAAATAGGAAAAATTAAGCAGCTGAGCAGCCCAAAGTCTTCCACAAAGTCTAACATTTTGGGGACAGGGCCTTCTAGACTTCTCCTTATATACCATTTTCCCTCATTCTCAATATGAATTTACATTTTATATACATTCCATTTATCTAAAAATTCATTTTAAATAAATATTTACACCATCATTTATTAGCTGAAATACAATGCAGCCAATTTGACTACTTCTGTAAGAGCTTACTGTTTCATAGTTGTTAATTACATGGGCAAAGTTCTAATGCAACATGCATTCACTAAGTACTGAGCACCAGCTGTGTGTCAGGTGATGTCCTAAACTACACAGTGGAGACACAAGGTTAACAAAATAAAAACCTCTGCCACCTTAACAAACATGTATTCTGGCCACTAGGCCACCTGTGGCTATTTAAAACGAAATAAAATTACAATTTCGTCTCCCCCCCACCGCATTAGCCACATTTTAAGTACTTAATAGCCACATGTAGCGAGTGGCTACAATACGAGGTAGTGCTAGTCTCACTGCATAAGGTACTATTGGACAGTGCTATTGTAGGGGGAGGAACCGAAATAGGGGCCATACCAGAAATTAAGGTAGAGAAGGGTTTGCAAGGGAGCATACTACAGGCAAGGTGGTGTGGGAGGCAAGTATATCTAGAGCTGGCAAACAACCCAAATCCGGTCCAACAACTAATTTTCTAAGTAATGTTTTACTGGAACAAAACTACACTCGTTGGATGTACACTGTGCGTATGGGTGAGTTTGTGCCACACAGCAGAGCCGAGTAACTGGAACAGTCTGTAGGGCCCTCAAAGCCTAAATTATTTACTGTTTGGCCCTTTATAAAGGAAACTAACCAATTCCCAATATAAAGAAAAGAGAATTCCAGGCCGAAAACACCAGTACAAAGGGCCTGCATAGCCCAGTGAGCAAGTTCAGATTAATGGAAAGACAAAGTGAGAAAGAAGGATCACAGGCAGGTGACTACGGCCTTACAAGACACTCAGAACTTTGATTTCTATTCTGAGTAGAGGGGATGCTGGCAGAGGTTTACAAATAGCATTGGACATGCTCCACCTTATCTGGAAAGATCACTCTTGCTGCTGGTTGTGTTGGGAAGAGTGTATGTGGAGAAACAGACCAGATAAGAAACTATCTCAGTAATCCATATAACAAACTGAGATTCAAAACCAGTCATATAAACAGTCTGAATTTATTTTGAATGTAAGCCATAAAGAATTTAAGGATAGATTAGATTTAGGTTTGGAGCAAGAGAAATACATCAAAGATGACTCCAAAGTTTGTGGCCTACGTGACGGAAAGACGCTGGGCCTAGCACTGAGAGGAGAAAGGCTGGGGGCTGGTTCAGCAGACATGAGTTCAGCTTTAGACATGTTGGTATGGAGACCCTGGGCAGGCAGTGAAGATACATGTCTGGAGTTCAGGAGAGCTCTGAGCTCATGTCAATTCACAGGTCTGGCATGTAGAGACTGCCAGGGAGACTGAGAACCAGCAAACAAGGTGGCGGAACTCAGTGTCCTGTAAACCGACAGAAGAGCATGTTCAACACTGCTGAGGGGGCAGATCAGAGGAGGACTGACACTTGGCCAATGGATTTAGCAATGCAGAGAGCATCAGGGATCACCAACTGATGCAGTAAAAAAAAAAAAAAGTTAAATGGAAAAACATACATATAGCAAAGGTTAGAAAGGATGCAAAAATAGTGACATGGTAGTTATGTGATCTCTGGACAGTAAGATTTGGGGTTATTTTTCTTCATATTATTCTGTATAAAAATAATGGGTCTATATTAAAGTAGTGATTTTCAACCAGTGTGCCACGAGAAATTTTAAAACATGCACTATCTATTTTTTCAGGGGCATTGACCTCTTTTCCCTTCAACTGCCAAATAAAAAAAAAAGACAACAGCTAACACAATAGCTATTCGGTGTGAATGAATCAAAATTATACCTATTTTTTTTGTAGATCAGCAAAAAATACATTTTTGGTGTTCTGCATAATTTTAGTCATTAATTTATGTGCCACGAGGTGAAAAGGGTTGAAAATTCCTCTCTCAAACTTTTTTTCATTATCCCCCTCCTTTAAAAGCCTTTTAACCTGACCAGGTGGTGGTGCAGTGGCTAGAGCGTCAGACTGGGACACAGAAGATCTAGGTTCGAAACCCAGAGGTCGCCAGTTTGAGTGTGGGCTCATCTGATATGAGCAAAGCTCACCAGCTTGAGCCCAAGGTCGCTGGCTCGAGCAAGGGGTCACTCGGTCTGCTGTAGCCCCCCAGTCAAGGCACATATGAAAAAGCAATCAATGAACTAAGGTACTGCAACAAAGAATTGGTGCTTCTCATCTCTCTCCCTTCCTGTCTGTCTGTCCCTCTCACTGACTGTCACCAAAAAAAAAAAAAAAAGCCTTTTAAAATATATTTTTTTCTAATCACCACTGCCTGCCCTGACCCCAAGAAATGTTAATACCACAGACACTGTGCACCTGTTTACATACTCTGGCCCTCTGATGGGCCATTAAACCACTGTAAGATCTAAGATTTCACTTTTTATCCTTTTGGGGTGATAAAATCCACCTAAGAACTCTTGCTTCAAGATAGTATAATGGGGAATGGGGAAAAAGGGACAAACACAGGTAGCCAATACTCCTTAGTCAGCTGCCCAAAACTGATACATGCTTAAGTATTTAAATTTGGCAAGTTAGTTTACATATAAATTTAACCAGCCTACATAAAAGCATGTATCTTACCTTCAAAATTCCTTTGGATGTCAAAGTCCTTAAACATGTGTATATAAACCTCCCAGAAATGGAAAGCAGCCCTGCTCAGCCCACCACAATGATGTATTTAATTGAAAGCTGACTACATACAAATTATACATAAGTAGACATCTTCATGAAAATGAAATATTAAAATTACCAACTACAGGAGCAGCAGGTGCTTGTACTGGAGCTGTTTTATTCCAGGGACCTGAAGATTTTTCTGCTCCACCACCACCACCTCCACCTTCTTCCCAGTTATCACTTGGATCTTCTCTTTTTTCACTATCATCTTCTTCCTTTTCACTATTGGAAAGGCAAGCAAGTGAAGTCAATTACAGAACCACCAGGAAAACTGTCAGTCCAGATCTTTCGCTCTATCAATGGTTTTGTGTGACCCTGGAGAAGTTGTGTAAGCTCTACAAAGCCCAAATGCACACTGTTTCAAAGAAAGAGACGGAAAAATAGGGGATTTTTATCTATTTATACAGTAGGACTTCCTCTCGACTTTATGGGACAAAAGGGTTTCAAGGCTGAAAAAAGGTTTAGAAACCTACTTGGTCTGACAGACTGCACTTTCCTTTTCCAAACCTCATATACTCAAGACCATTTAGAAGTATTTAACATACTGATACGCCACACTATGACAATATGCATGATTATGGACAGCAGCCCAAAAAAGAGCAGAACCCTAGCTACTGGCTCAAGCAACTGAGGGAAGAAGTGTGACAGGCTCTTATAAAACCTTAAATGCAAAGAAAAGGGTTACTTGAGGAATTCAAAGTATGATAACTAGATTTTTCCAGGACCAAAGTGTATAGGCATTTATGGTAAGTATATTTTTAGGGATGGAATGAATGGTTTTTGAAAGTTGTATAATTTCATTTACAAAATACTCTCAAAATCAGAATTCATATTCCAACAGAGGAAAGTCAGTCAGTGCTCAGTGTTTACACCAGTGCTACAGATTTAGTTAGTGCCTCGTCTCTACTGTCTGACACAAAATATACAGAACTGGCCCCTAACACAAGATGTGTGTCACCCACTTAAAAAGGAAGAGAATATAAGAACTCAGTCTTTGGCTTACTAGTGATTATAAATGCAAAAAATATCCTCAATGGTACACAGCTTCCTAAGACTGCCTGCACAGTTGTTTAAATGCCATTGAAAAAAATTTTTATTCCTATATTGTCTTGAGTCAGAAACCTGTAATTTCTCTAAGGTTCCTTTGGTTATTTCTCCTTTTGCTAAGATTACTTTGATTTTATGTAAACTGAATGTTCTGAATTATCAAGCACCTATCTTATCTACCGCAGCAGACACATAACTGCTAAATCACACTTCCTTTTGTAACTCCTGCCCTTGCTGATGATGCACCTGGCACAGACTACCAACCGTGTCCCTGAATTACTTCCCATGACACTGGGGTTTTCCCTAGGTCTTCAGTTCACCAATCTTCACTATTCTGACTACCTCTTTCCCTATTAAAAAACAAAACAAAACAAAACATGGCTGTTGTCTAAAGCTTTGACCTTTGACCTTCCATTCTTTTTAGACAATTTCTCCTTTTTGTATCTGATACACAATCTGCCTTCACCTTGACTACATGACTTTCAAACAATCACAGCCTCTCTGACTTCTGCAAAAGAACATCAAAAGCATGCTTTCCTTCCATTTCTTTCAAAACAAGACAAGGCCTGGCTATAAAAAAATATCTTGGATGGCTATTGGTCTCTTATAAAAACACACTTATTAAAAAATTTCAGTGAGCCTGACCAGGCAGTGGCGCAGTGGATGGAGAGTTGGACTGGGATGCGGAGGACCCAGGTTCGAGACCCCGAGGTCGCCAGCTTGAGTGTGGGCTCATCTGGTTTGAGCAAAGCTCACCAGCTTGGACCCAAGGTCGCTGGCTCGAGCAAGGGGTTACTCGGTTTGCTGAAAGCCCGTGGTCAAGGCATATATAAGAAGGCAGTCAATGAACAACTAAGGTGTCACAGCGAAAGCCTGGTTATTGATGTTTCTCATCTCTCGCCGCTCCTGTCTGTCTATCCTTCTCTGACTCTGTAAAAAAAATTAAAAAATTTCAGTGATAATGGTGGCATCATATGAATTGTCCACCAACAAGAGGTGATTCCAGAATTCAGAAGTGTAGGATGGCCATCAGGAAAGGGAGAAGAAAACAAATATATCTTCAACCTGCATTTATAACAAGATTTTACTTAAGACTATCACTTGAGAGGAAGAAAGGATGGAGAACATGGCAAGTCACCCTTAAGGGTTTCCTTTTCGTTAACAGAATCCTACGCAGCTATTTAAAATGTAAGGCCTACACTAGCAGAGACATAATAGTCATGTCATATAAACCAACAACTTAGTAAAACAAAATTTATACACCTAAAATAGGAAGAAATCTAGTAATTTTTAAAATGTTAAAAGAAGTAGCTGGGTGCTAGAATGCATGACTTATCCTCATGCAAGAGGCAGTAATGAGCAAATTCTAAAGCCAGACTGCCTGACTTAAACCATCTGGGGTCTGCCATTTATCAGCCAGGAGACTCTAAGCATGGCACTTAGCTTCTGTAAGCCTCAGTGTCCTCTTTATCCCCTAAAATGGGGATAATGACCTCATTATGAAGACCAAGTTAACAGACATACACCACTGAGAACAGTGCCTGGCACATAGTAAGTGCTGTAAGTGTTCACTATTATATGCTTTTATACATTCACTGGAGTTTTCACACAAGTAGCTCATATACAGTGTGTCCGTAAAGTCATGGTGCACTTTTGACCAGTCACAAGAAAGCAACAAAAGACGACAGAAATCTGAAATCTGCACCAAATAAAAGGAAAACTCTCCCAGTTTCATACCTATTCAGTGCAGTTTGATGTGGGCTCACGCACAGATTTTTTAGGGCTCCTTAGGTAGCTATCCCGTATAGCCTCTACAGACTATCACTGACTGATGGCCTATCAGAACCCGGTTTCCTTCAACTGCTTATCCCACCGAGTAATGTTATTCCTGTGTAGTGGCGCTTCGTTATAAACACGCTGATATTCACGTTGCACTTTGGTCATGGATTTGAGTTTAGCGAGCCACAGAACACACTGAACTTTCCTCTGTACCATCCACATCTCGACTGGCATGGCAGTGGGCTGCTCCGCTGTGTACATGGTGTTACGTCACCATCTGCACATGCGCACATGCTGCCACATCATCGTACAGAAACTGGGAGGGTTTTCCTTTTATTTGGTGCAGATTTCACATTTCTATCGTCTTTTGTTGCTTTCCTGTGACTGGTCAAAAGTGCACCACGACTTTACGGACACCCTGTACTATCTCTACAACTGGAAAAAAATTAGCTTTCATTTGAAAAAACAAACAGGAAAACATGCTCTTTTTAAATGGACACCAAACAGTACGCCCTCGTTTTCTAAAGCTTATTAAGTGGAATGAATGACCAGGTAGGCATACAGAGGTCATAATTATCCAAGAAATCTAACAGTGGTATCCAAACATCAGAATTGTTCCAAAAAATATTTTTTAAAAACTTATCCACTTCTGAAGCCACACCAATATAATTATGCCATAAATAGCTTTTCCCTCAAACTCCAAAAGTATCAGCCTGCAATAAACAACTGAAAACCAGAAAATTTTTAACACTAATTGTTCCTAGGCAGAATGAATTATGGATAATTCTTATACATACACTGTTGTTCTTTAAAAACAATACCTGTTTGGTCTAATAGACTAACGAGAGTGTCAAATAAAAGACTCTTTTAAGTCTAGTATTTGTCACCTCTTTACCCTGAGACAAGTAAAGAAATAATCACAAATCTAAAATTACTTCTTTTGATAGATGACAAACTATTACAAAAAAATAAGAGTGATCTTTTAATTAGATGGACTACATATCTATAAGCACTAAAAGACAACTTAGCATTTTGGCTTCTTAAGATTCTGAAATATTAGCTAACTAAACACCGGAAATTGTGTAGTAATTTCCAACAGAGGGAACTAGGGCCCAGAGATGATAAGAGGCTTGCCAAAATGCCACAGTACTAATGGCAAGGTAAAAATGATTTAAATATCCTATTAGTTTTTCATATACACATTCCAGAAAATGTCAACTCTCTAAATACCAAAGCCAGATCAAGAACCATATTGCTAACACAACTAGGTTAAACTTCCATGTGACCCTCATAATATAAAAATCATAAATTTGATTATTTTAAACACTACCATGCTACCATAAATTCAGCATCACAATTCACAGTATACTGTCTTTTTTTTTTTTTTTTTTTTTTTTTTTTTTGTATTTTTCTGAAGCTGGAAACGGGGAGAGACAGTCAGACAACTCCCGCATGTGCCCGACCGGGATCCACCCGGCACGCCCACCAGGGGCGACGCTCTGCCCACCAGGGGGCGATGCTCTGCCCCTCCGGGGCATCGCTCTGCCGCGACCAGAGCCACTATAGCGCCTGGGGCAGAGGCCAAGGAGCCATCCCCAGCGCCCGGGTCATCTTTGCTCCAATGGAGCCTTGGCTGCAGGAGGAGAAGAGAGAGACAGAGAGGAAAGAGGGGGGGGGGTAGAGAAGCAAATGGGCGCTTCTCCTATATGCCCTGGCCGGGAATCGAACCCAGGTCCCCCGCATGCCAGGCCGATGCTCTACCACTGAGCCAACCGGCCAGGGCCCACAGTATACTGTCTTAAATGTACATGTCTAAGGTATTATTGGTGAGATAGGAGAAAAGATGGTGGCACTACAAAAGGGAGTATTTATTGAATATATACTTTATCAAGCAGTGTTCTGCTGGCTTTACAAAGTTAAACCTTGACAAAACACTAAAGCAGGGAAAAAGCCCATTGTACATGTGAGAAACTGATACCCAGACATTTAAATACCTTTTCCAGGGCTACAAAGCAGCAAAACCAAGTCAGTAGGACTCCAGACCCATATTCTTTCAGGTTGCCTCTCATTCACTTTATCCTCTTTACAGCTCTAAAATACGACACAGAAATCCTCTCTATTTTGAGATTTGAGGAATTCACTCCATAAGGTGGTTCAGGATTAGACATCCTGCAGCAGTACACTTATAATGAACAGAATGTACTTACCTCCTTATCCCAAAGGACATTGCATAGAAATTATGTACCCTAACCTCCCTTGCCCAACACTAGGGTTGAAGCAGCTAAAACAAAATCCAGATTTTGTGCTTCTGCTGGAATGCTGGGCATCTCCACTGGCTTGACACCATTATCCTGCAACTGTCACACAGTAAAACGGAGAGATAAAAATGGCCCGAGAGCGGTGCCTGGCAGCTTCAATGTCATTGCACCTCACTCAAGGACTCTCTGTCTACTCCTTCACAGTAGACTATGTGTCACTCTCCCATGCAACACACCACCCTGCACATCACTGAAATGATCTACTGGTGATTAGCAGAGCAGGAGTTATTTTTACCACCCCAATACCCAGCACAATGAATGTGTGGCACACAGTAGTCAAACAAATATTTGTTATGCATCCAGTGTGGATGCATAAGTGATTTCTTCAGAGAACTTATCCAGTTCTACCAAATGAGTTTAAAGGTGTACAGTTCTTAAAGTTCCTAGAAAACCAGCGGACTCTAATAACTCAATTCTTTTTTGAAACCTGATAAATGCTCAACACCTGGTAACCTCAAGTATTCTATAAAATCTTTTTCCTAAAACCCATTTCAAAGATGGGAAAGGCCTATAGATCTTACTATCAACCAATAAACTAAGCTCAAGTGTTAGGACCCTTCTGTCACCACCTCAATGGCTTCCTTCCCACTCAAGGACTTACCTACCAAATGACGACCCTGAATAAAATATACTAATTTAGACACAAAACTTGGCAAATCCCCTTATAATAATACTCTTGGTACTTAAATCTTGGGCTCATTGGTAAATATGAGCTAAGATGTTAATATAGTATGTTTGCTGCTATTGAAACTTTTCCCCTTTCAAATGAACATTGATGTTCAATAAAAATCCAGCTTGCTAACCTACTATAAAGACTAGTGTCAAGAACTTCAAGACTTAGTATCTGCAGCTAACTAAAGATAAAGCAAATATGGCAACAATTGTTAGATTTAAGCAAAGGCTCATTCTTATAACTTTTCTCAAGTTTGTCATTTTCCAAAGCAAAAATCTGGAAGAAAAAAGTAAGAGCCTGACCAGGCGGTGGCGCAGTGGATAGAGCATCAGACTGGGATGCGGAGGACCCAGGTTCAAAACCCGTAGGTCGCGGCTTATGCAAGGGATCACTTGCTCTGCTGCAGCCCCTTGGTCAAGGCACATATGAGAAAGCAATCAGCCTGACCAGGCGGTGGCGCAGTGGATAAAGCATTGGACTGGGATGCAGAGGACCCAGGTTTGAGACCCCAAGGTCACCAGCTTGAGCACGGGCTCATCTGGTTTGAGCAAATCTCACCAGCTTGGACCCAAGGTCTGCTAAAAGCCTGCGGTCAAGGCACATATGAGAAAGCAATCAATGAACAACTGAGGTGTCGCAATGAAAAACTGATGATTGATGCTTCTCATCTTTCTCCGTTCCTGTCTGTCTCTATCCATCCCTCTCTCTCTCTGTCTCTGTAAAAAAAATAAAATAAAATAAAGCAATCAATGAACTAAGGAGACTAAGGAGATGCAATGAAGAATTGATGCTTCTCATCTCTGTCTGTTCCTGTCTGTCCCTATCTGTCCCAATTAAATAAATAAATAAAGACTACGTGCTGCAAATTTCAAGGTATTTTCAGTCAAATTCCAAAGTTTAATTTCCTTTGTTCCATACAGAGCAAGGCTGTGTCTCTCATGGACAGAAAAGATAACAGATTGAAGGTATAAAGAACCCCACCTCCCAAGCCCAAAGAAAAGAAAAAAATCTAATTTATCTTATCTTCCCTTTTAAGGATTTCTACCCAAAAGGTAAGACTAAGCTGTAGAAGACAATCATTCAAGATCTCTAGCAACACTGAACACTCAGAAGAATTCGTTCGTTGGTTATACTAACACCAACCCAAAATGTCATTTTCTCCAATTACAGCCACAGTGAACTGACTCACCTGAATCTGATGGCAGTTATGATAACCTTGTGACTTCACTACCCCTTCTCCTCAAATCTTACTATTATTTTTTTTTCTCTATTTTTCTGAAGCTGGAAACGGGGAGACAGTCAGACAGACTCCCACATGCGCCCAACCAGGATCCACCCGGTACGCCCACCAGGGGGCGACGCTCTGCCCACCAGGGGGTGATGTTCTGCCCCTCCAGGGCGTTGCTCTGTTGCAACCAGAGCCACCCTAGGGCCTGGGGCAGAGGCCGAGGAGCCATCCCCAGCGCCCAGGCCATCTTTGCTCCAATGGAGCCTCGCTGCGCGGGAGGGGAAGAGAGAGACAGAGAGGAAGAAGAGGAGGAGGGGTGGAGAAGCAGATGGGCGCTTCTCCTGTGTGCCCTGGCCGGGAATCGAACCTGGGACTTCTGCACGCCAGGCCGACGCTCTACCACTGAGCCAACCAGCCAGGGCAATCTTACTATTATAAATCAGGTGCCTCGTGGTTAAATAGCAGAGAAATTCCCAAGAGTAAGTCATTCCAATTTGCCTACTTTATCTTGATTAATACTAATCAAGGGAGTATTTTACAAACACCCTGTTCAAAATCCTCACAACACTCTTGAGTAGTGGTCTCAAATTTGCAGGTAAGAACCAACATTCAAAAGTAAAGTGACTGGCCTAAGGTCACACACAAGCAGCAGGGCTAAAATGCAAACCCAAGATTGTCTTTCTCCTAAAGTCTATCTCTTTGCCACATTATCAACTCTAACTCTATCTTATTTATGTCAGTAACCATTCCTATGAAAGATGCACCCTTCCCTGGGGACCTCACCCTATTGAGTTTCGCTGTTAAGAACATAGTTTATAAGGACACTGAGTATATAAAGTAAAATTTTTAGTCAATGTTAATTAAACCACAGATGGCTTCTCACTCTCAAGCCTTTCCCAGAAGCTGTTGTATTCCCCTTTATTGAATGACTTATAAAGGCAATGGAAATAGACTCCAGACTCTATAGTGACTGAGGATCCACAAGCAGCTTCTTGAAGAAGGTATGTTTTTCAATGTTAGTAGGTTAGAGGAAGACCTCGGAATGATCACTTAGTGGCAATAACTACAATAGATGCTAAGAATAACAAAAAACAAAAACAAAACAAAAAAAAGCACACAATGTAAAAGCTGGTCCACTTTTGGTCAAGCAGAACTCAAATGCTCATCCTAGCTGCAACTTACTTATGCTATAGGCAAAGCTGCAATTTAAGGAAAGTTTCACCATCTCAGGAGTAGCCAATAATGAAGACTAAAATAGCCTTGAATATAGATACTGAGTATATATTCGATGACACAGAAAAATAGGTGTAGTTTAAAATCCTCCATAATATAATAACATCAATTTCTAACATTCAGTAAACTCGAAACATTTTCCCTTCAGAATGTGCTGCTCTTGCTAAGAAAGTTCAACATGACCAACCACTATCTATCCTTCCTGTCACTGGAGTCTTCGAGAATCTGCAGTCAGGACAGGCAAACCAAGAGCCTTTTTCCACAACAGAGGAACCACACACATAAGTAGTTCCATAAACCCAAATGGTTAAGAACTAAAGCTCTAATAACTTCTACTTAACATTACTACAAAGGAAGCTCAAGAGTGAAGAAGCCACATTTCCTCAGTGTCCCATTATGAGTCAGGCTTTACTTCGGTTAAGTTCATGAAATAATGTGAAAGAAGCCAGGACATTACCTAGCTGTAGTAGGTATTCAACAGATGTCAAAATTAGCTCTGGTTTTTGAATGAATTAAGGCTATAACTGTTACCATCTAGAGAGGTCTAAAGACAGCAATTTGTTAAGGAAGATTATTTCCTCCACTGTGCCATGAGGTCGCTGGCATATACAAAGTGCAAACTTCAAACTGGGGTTAAAAGGTTTTAAATCTTAAGTCAATGGAACCATATACTCACTTGTATTTTCTTCTACTTTACCAGCCCCTCAAAATATGACATTTACAAAAATTTATAAGTGACCCTCCAGAGGTTGGACTTGATAAAATGTTTGTCTCAAATTCTTTAAAAACTAGCCAATCCACCAATCCAATTTTTAAAAAGTACTGTTTTCTTAAACTTCAAAAAATAACATGCTTGATTCCATTCCTATCAAATTCTAGGGAAAGTTAATCTACAGGGTAATAGTTATCCTCGGAAGGTGAAGGCAGTGGCTACAAAGGGTTAGGAGGGCAGCTTTCTTCTCTACCAGTAATGTTCAGCTTCCTGATTTTGGTTCTGATTACACAGGTTGGTTTCACTGTGTAAATATGTAATATCAAATCTGTACTTCTCTGTAAGAATGTTTCAATTACAAAAACATATAGTAACCTGCTTAATGGAAAGGATCTGAAAACCATCCAGATTATTTTTGAAACAAAAAAAAACTAAGTTCAACCCACCATTATTAAACGTAAATACTTTGAAACCATAAAAATGAAACCACAAAATCAATTTTCGCTGTCTCAAATAAAAATATCTAATCAGAACTGGAAGTAGGCAAGCTCTCCCAGGACTTTGGAGCTGGCAGCTAATTTGATCAGCATATAGAATGACTGCCATCACAGAGAGGAATTAGACACACTCTATTAA
Source organism: Saccopteryx bilineata (assembly GCF_036850765.1). Taxonomy (NCBI): domain Eukaryota; kingdom Metazoa; phylum Chordata; class Mammalia; order Chiroptera; family Emballonuridae; genus Saccopteryx; species Saccopteryx bilineata. Next base: position 37,310,318 of record NC_089499.1, on the reverse strand, counting down.
AGCCCTAATAAGCATATCTAAAGCACTAGGTTACTATGATGCCGTTTGGGGGCTACAGAAAAACCAGGCATGCAAACCTAACCTAAGGGTTAGCTAAACATTTTTGTAACCACGCCATACCTTATTTGCATCGCCTGAACTCTAAGGCCGCTGTAATCAACCTCTTTTTGCTCAAATTCTTTCCACTCATCTTCATCCTGTAAAACACATACCACTTGATCAATTAAAGCCATTCGCGGAAACACATAGGCAAACTGATTATCCCGAGGTCGACTAGGCTGGAAGACGACAAATGTGCCCTTTCAACACTTACTTCCACCCGTTTCCTTCACGAGTAACTGTGCATTAAAATCAACCAGGGAAAGCCGGTAGTAAGCCCACGACTAAATGTCTACCTCAAGGTTGCCATGTGACTTTTCTTTCTCCTTTCACCGGCTTACAGACCAAGTCATGCCAAGGAGAGTTGCCACAAATGCGACTGTTAGAAAATTCAGCTCCAACTACTGGACTAAAGTCAGAACACTAAATTTCTCCGAGTAGTCGTCACTCGATAAATGCTGCTGTGCGGGAGGGGGGGCACTTCGGACCCAGACCCATCGCCCCTGGAGGGTGCTGCTGCCTCGGTCTTGGCTCAAGCCAAGCGACGCCGGGCGCGTCGGGAGCGGGATGTAGGGGTCCCGCCGGGAGACCAGCGGGCCCGGCCGAGAAGCCCATGTCACGTGGCCGGCCCCCGCGCCCGTCTGCCCGCTGGCCGGCCCCCGGAGGCCCCTCCCGGACGTTCGGCCAGGCAGGAAGACAGGCGGGCAGGCACATGGGCGCAAGCGCGTGGCCGCGGCCCCGAATTCGGGCCCCTCACCTTCGTCACGGTCTTGGTGGCGGCCCCAGGGCCCGCGGCCCCCGCGGTCCCGCCGTCGCTCGGCCGGGCCCCCGCGCCCGCCCCACTGCCCACCGCGCCCGCGGCTCCACTGCTCCCGCCGGCGGCGCCCGTGGTGCCCGCTGCGCTCGCTGCCCGGTTGCTTCGCTCCTTCTTCTTCTTCTTGTCCCTCTTGGCGAAGAAGTTGTCCAGGCTCCGCTCCTCCGTCTCGGCCATGGCCTTGGCCTCCTCGACCCGGATGGGTGGGGTCAACGGCGAGCGCGGCCCGCGGGGCTCCGACTTCGGTGTCGACGCCGGCTCTGCGGTCAGGCTCCCGGGCGCGGCGACGCCTCAGCCCCGCGGAGTCGCCGAGGCGTGTGCGACCAGGCGGGCGGCTCCCCCCGCGTGCTGGCGGGCGGTGGTACGGCCCGCCTGAAGGTTCGCGCGCCGCGGCTGGCGCCCGAGCCCGCCGCCGCTGCCACGACCACGGTGTAGGATCCCGCCCGCTCCGCAGCCGGAGGGGAAAGGGAACGCGCGGGTGAGAAGCTCCGACGTGAGTGCTGGACTAGCGGCGGCGCGTGCAGGGGGAAGACGCGCGCGCGCAGGCCCAGAGAGGAGGGGAGAGGGGTGGGGAGGGGAGGGAGGGGGAGGAGGAAGGGCGGGCCACCAGAAGAGTGAGGCAGCGTCTGCGCCTGCGTACTAGAATCCGCCCGCGCTGTGAAAGCGCAGCGGGGAGGGCGGCGGGAGGGATCGGAGGCGGAGCTGGTAAAGGAGCCAATCAGCTGCCAAGACGAAGTGCTTAGGCGACAATCCTTCCCACAGGCGGGGCGGGGCTTTGGCGTAGGGGCGGGGAGGGGACGTATGCTAAATAAGTGACGTGAGTGATACTCAGGCCTCCCAATTGGCGGAGGGTTTAGCCTTGAGGGTGGTCATTTAGAGAGCCGGTTGGTGACTGGGCTAGAGAGGTCCAGTCGAAGGGCGGGTGTGGCCAGCCTGAGCGCATGCGTGAGATACACGTGTGCGTGCTTCTCCAGAGGGAACTGTGGCCTTGCCGTTTGAACTTTAGCGAAACGGAAAGGTACTGTACGGTATTAAACCAGCTGTTAAAGATGGTGCCGCGCCCCCCTGCTCACCCCTGTACTTTTACCCTCTCTGGTCTAGCAGTGATTAGTTTTCCATTTATGGGATGATTATGAAAGTGGGCTTGAAGCTCAGGTCTCTCTTAGATATCTTTAATGATAACCAATGGGCAGATAGAAGGAAGTTGATTTTGTCTGAACTCCCCTCTCTACGGGATATGCCTCTCAAGTTCAAGCAAAATAAATTTGACTGTCAATCTCCTGATCTGGGTGTTTTTAGTTCTTGTAAGATATGTGGGGAAAGTGTACCTATTAGCTGCCCAGCGTAGTTCTTAATTAGATGCAAGATAACTGATTTTTTAATATATTTGAACAGTGCCCCGTGTCCTGGCTTGAGACTGGATGATGGCTGACTGCGATTTATTCTTAGCTTTTATCTCTGATAAAAGGAGGGGAATGGTGTATCTTAGGAATAAGGACAAAATGCCCATGCAAAACCTGGCAGTTTAAGTACCCTCTGAGCCTTGAGAATGAAATGAATCCTTGTATATGAAAAAGGTGGTCTAATGTAAGGTATTAAACTTTCCACTTCCTTCTAAGGACAAAGGAAAGAACTGTCACAACCATCGAGGAAATGACTCAGACATATTTTAGTAGCCTTATGGGATAGAGCACAGACTATAAATTGAGCTATTTTGTCATTTCATTTACAGGTTCCCCATTAAAGATTGTCCCCCCACACACAGCCTCCTCCACTGTATTAAAGAACTAAGTCTAAAATATGTTAAAGAAGTAAATCAAGGACCTAGCCTTGACCAACAACAAGTTTACAAATTATTTCCCAAACATAAACTAACCCCAGCTACAGCTACCCAGGATGAACCCCTAGCTGACTTCCTTCTATGACACCACTTATCTTCTGTAAGGCAAGTCAAGTTTAGTACTGCTCCCACCTCCTCCTCCCTTAACACCTCTGACAAGATTTCTTTTTCTTTCTGCCCTTCCCTCCCTCCCTCCCTTCATTTCTCTATTTTCCTTTCCTTCCATCTCCCTCCCTTCCTTCCATCTGCTCTTTCCTCATCTCTATGAAAGCCGGACGGGTTCCCCATGCAATCATGGAAATAACATGAAGGCACGACATACGAAAGGTCTCTGGGCCTTTTTAGCTATAGTGAAGGCCGTGTACCTTATTCTAAGTTCAGTAATTTGTCATTCCTGCCTTCAACTATCTTATAATTTTAGAAGGTCTAGATACAAATAACTGGAATTCAGTTCTCCCTTTCTTAGATCCCCATCAATATATCAATGTCTTGAAGAAATTACTGACTTGGGAAAATGCAGAGAAAGAACAGTAGTTGAAGGTAGATACAGAAAAATCCCCCATTATATTTTTCAGTGATTGATAGCATGCTCCCAGAGCTTGATCAGATGTTAGACATTTAGGTCAGGCCATTAGAGAGACGAGTGTCTTTGTGGTTGTGTCATTATTATTTATAGATATTCTCTCCTCCGTGAAGCTGGTCCCTTCCTCTTGGATTCCCCGCCTTGGAACTGACAGCATGTATTCCCACCAGTTGTTCTTAACTCTCCCCTCACCCTGCTCCATAACAGTTACACAGAACTTTGAATATTCCACCCCTCTCATCCTCACTCCACCATCAAAGCATCCTCCAGCTCTCTTCTGATGAAAGTATCTTCCCCTCTGCCTTCTAATGTTTGTACCGTCCCCATCTTTAAAGCAAAATAGACCTTCACTTGTCCTTGCTAGATGGAAAGTTGAATAGTGGCGAGGACACAGACCCTTCCCAGGTATTTCAGCACATCTTATAAGGATCCTAATGCTGTTTGAATATGGGAATTTCTCTCTGGGTTCTCTGAAGTGGTATAATCCAAAGGACGTCATTTATCACCATTGATGAGGCCCTCTGACCTCTAATATTCAGTGAGCTCAAAAGCTGGCAAAGGGTAGCTGGGCCCAGCCCCACTGTCCCTGGGTTCTTTTTTGCTGAGCTATTTGTTCCAAGTTCCATCCTGCTACCTAGGCTGGAAATTCCACACATGCTCAGCTCAAAGGAATGCAGCTCATGCTGGCCAAAAAGCTCGCCAGGAAATGAGGAGCAATTTTGCATTTGTGGCTTCTTTTCACTGTGGCTTCCTCACTCACAGCTGTGAGGCAGACTGTTCTACTGGTTGAGCTGTTTCACTAACCTCTTCCAATTGGAGAGCAACTACTTTCAGGTTACCTGCTTGGGCGTGGGGGTGGGGCTCTGCTGACTTCTACAAGCTGCAGGGTTCTTGGCCTTTAAAGGCCCAGAGACCTTTCATATGATGTGGTATTTAATGCCTTCATGGTATTTCCATGATTTGTTTAATCCATTCACTTCATTCATTCATTAATGTAAAACATTCATTGAATGAGCACATACTGTATGCCAGGCCCTATGATAGGAGTTAAGGATTAGTAAATCAGACATAGGTTCTACCCTCTCAGAATTTACTATATGGTAAAATCATAGCTAGAAGTAGTTATGCAATCATACATACAATTTAGCACATTGAAAACCCTTGCAGGTAAGAATGGTGTTGAGTATACAGCCTATATCAGTCAGGTGTTTGAGTAATGTTTGTAAAATGTGAAGTGTCTCCATTAGCCCTTCATTTTCCACACTAACAGGGAATGCACAAACCATGGACTATCTAAAAGTGTCCCTTAAAATTGTTCCTTGTTGGTTTCGGAACACATACTCTGTCACACATAACAAAGAATTCAACTTTTTCAACCTCAAGTCCTTCCTTCACCCATTCTGAATATTAGGTCCTATTTGGAGAAAGAATGGCCAGCAAGACCAGTAAGGTCCCAGACACGTGTAGCTACCCAGAAGAGCTTGTTTTCAGAAAGAGGTAAAGGGCTGCCATGCATGACTCCTCCTCCTCCCACACACCTACCACCCAAGCTTGTAAAAGAGCATTGCACTTATTAAGTCCTCCCCCCTACCCCAATGGATCCGGTCTATTGTTAGTTGAGCCACATGAAGCTGCTGATTGTTTTTGACCTTCCAAAATTGCAGTTTCATATGGTTCAGCCTAATATATCTGGAAATAAACAAAAAAATTCCATAAATAAATGAAAAGCCTGAGAACAACCAACCTACCCATCAAGGTGAGTTCCCTGACTTTATCTCAGGGGTTCAGTGCTGCTAAAAGTCTGAAATTAAGGTGCAGGTAGGGCCATGCTTTTTCTAAAACCTGGAGGGTAAGGATTCTTCTTGGCCTCTTCCAGCTTCTGGTAGCCCCAGATGCTCCTTGGTTTAAAGCTACAGAATTTCCATCTTCTGTCTTCATGTGGCCTTTTTCCTGTGTCCCTCCACATAGTCTTCCCTCCATGTACATCTGACTCTGTGTCCAAAGTTCCCTCTCTTGTAAGACACTAGCTGTATTGAATTGGGACCCACTTTACTGAACTATTTTAACTTGATTACCTCTGAAAAGACTGTTTACACATAAGGTACTGGAGGTTAGGACTTTAACATATCTTTTGGGAGAGACACAATTCTATCTATGGTACACAGCATGGTGCTGTTAATCTAGAGTGGGTAGTTTTCTTCATTATCTAAATTCTAAACTTGCCTTGTAAGTACGTAAATTTTAAATACTTCTCTCAAGAAGTTATCTGGTTCAGCCTGACCAGGCGGTGGTGCAGTGGATAGAGCATTGGACTGGGATGCAGAAGGACCCAGGTTCAAGACCCCGAGGTTACCAGTTTGAGCGCGGGCTCATCTGGCTTGAGCAAAGCTCACCAGCTTGGACCCAAGGTCGCTGGCTCCAGCAAGGGGTTCCTCGGTTTGCTGAGGGCCCACAGTCAAGGCACATATGAGAAAGCAGTCAATGAACAACTAAGGTGTCGCAACGAAAAAACCTGATGATTGATGCTTCTCATCTCTCTCCGTTCCTGTCTGTCTGCCCCTATCTGTCCCTCTCTCTGACTCTCTCTCTGGCTCTGTAAATTAAAAAAAAAAAAGAAAGAAAGAAAAAAAAAAAGAAGTTATCTGGTTCAAAAAATTTCACAAAGAAAATATTGCAAATACTCTTTGTCTCCATCCAAGGGTCCTGTATTGGGTCGGGCAGAGTGCAGGTATGTACTCATTTGCATTCATATTGTCTGAACGCTCCCTTACTTTATTTCTGTGTGTCTAACCTGTGGTGGCGCAGTGGATAAAGTGTTGACCTGGAATACTGAGGTCGCTGGTTCAAAACCCTGGGCTTGCCTGGTCAAGGCACATATGGGAATTGATGCTTCCTGCTCCTCCCACTCTTCTCTCTCTCTCTCCCCTCTCTGAGGTATAATGGGATTCTTCATGAGAGTGCACCACCCCACATCATGCAATCAGTCAAGGGTGTGGGGAAAAGCTTAGTCTTAAAACTGAGGCTTAGGCTATAACCACCCTGCCTGTTTACAGCCTGGCCCCCACATCCAATACAAACCACAAGCGAGCAAACATATATATCATATTTACAAACTTATTTGACCAACAGCTCGCTTATAGTTTGCATTGGGTGTAGGGAACAGGCTGCAAGCAGGCAGGGTCGTCACAGCCTCGATGATAATTTGAATAATCAGCAACCTAATCGATTGTATTTTATGGAGAACACATGAAATAAGAATGGATGATAAGGCCCTGGCCAGTTGGCTCAGTGGTAGAGCGTAGGTCTGGCGTGTGGAAGTCTCAGGTTCAATTCCTGGTCAGAGCACACAGAAGAAGCGACTATCTGCTTCTCCACCCTTCCCCCTCCTTCTTTTCTATCTTTCTCTTCCCCTCTTGCAGCCATGGTTCAAATGGCTGGAGCAAACTTGGCTCCAGGCATTGAGGATGGCTCCATGGCCTTGATTCAGGTGTTAAAAATAGCTTGGTTGCTGAGCAACGGAGCAGTGGCCTCAGATGGGCAGAGCATTGCTGGGTAGGGTGCTTGCCAGGTGGATCTCAGTCGGGGTGCAAGCAGGAGTCTGTCTGTCTCCCCACCTCTCACTTAAAAAAAAAAAGGAATGAGGGATAAGGATGAAGAATAGAAAGAGGAAAGAAAAAAAAGTTGGGTAAAGCCAAGAGCCCAGAAGTTGCTACTTATTACCCACCACTGTCCAGGAGAAGCATGAAATGAACTCACACAGATATGCCCTGCTGTGAGGTGGGGATGACTCACCAAGCCCCACCCATACTTGAATGAAATCTGCCTCCCTAACTATGTGGGGAACATGCACCAACCAGACTGCTGATGACTAATTTGGCTCCCTGGGATTGCTAATACTGGGAGAAGGGTGCCCCAGTCAACAGGAACATTCCAGTTACTGAAGGACTAATCACTGTTAATGAATTAATGGGCATCTGGTTATATACTTCAGCCTCCTGTGAGTTAGACTGCTGGGAGTCAGGCTTGTCCAGGTGCACAGACCTCAGGATACTACCTTGGCTGTTAAACAGGTTCAGCTCTATGGTAAATTCATTAAGGTAACACTACTCTGGGTGGCCTCTTTGGGAATCAGTCAGATGACTTGTGCAAATCAAAACCTTCTGACTCAATCATTTTTTATCACAGAGTGAAGGGGATGTAATTATGTTGGCGTGGCATGATTATATTGCCCCTGACCCTAACTCAATTCCTGATTCTTCATGACCCAACAGGTAGATGGGAAATTATCTGGCATTCTTTGCTCTGACTCAGAGACACCCCAGGCCTAGTTACTGGGTCAGCAGGTCAATGGCACTGTACTCCTAACTGGGCTAAAAAATCAGGGAAAGAGTAAGGGTATATGCAGTGGAGATCTTCCCCATGCTGAAGGCAAGTCCTTATTTCACCCTGCTCTTTACTTCATGGTCAAGTGCATACTTCCTGGAGTTAGACCATGGTTCAAATCACAGCTCTGCCTTTTCCTAGCAAGTCACTTAACTTTGTACCTCTGTGAAATGGGCATGCTAAACACGTCTTTCTCATGGAACTGTAAGGACTAAATGAGGGGATGAATGGAAGACCACACAGCTCAGCACCTGGCAAATAGTCAAACCACTTAATGTTAGGTATTGGAAGTATGGTGTTATGAGTAGGGCATGTATCATGAATTATAGTTGTATGGGGGAGGGGTGGTTTGGGTGACTACTCCTTTTATCTATCCTCTCTTGCCCTGCTGGTCATTCAGTGCCTGCCCCATGGTAGACATTCACAGAACATTTCTTGACCATTAAAAAAAAGTAGCCCTGGCCGGTTGGCTCAGTGGTAGAGCGTCGGCCTGCCGTGCAGGAGTCCCGGGTTCGATTCTCGGCCAGGGCACACAGGAGAAGCACCCATCTGCTTTTCCACCCCTCCCCCTCTCCTTCCTCTCTATCTCTCTCTTCCCTTCCCGCAGCCAAGGCTCCATTGGAGCAAAGTTTGCCCAGGCGCTGAGGATGGCTCCGTGGCCTCTGCCTCAGGCGCTAGAATGGCTCTGATTGCGGCAGAGTGATGCCCCAAGAGTCTGTCTGACTGCCTCCCCATTTCCAACTTTGGAAAAATACAAAAAAAAGTTAAGGCCCTGGCCAGTTGGCTCAGCAGTAGAGTGTCGGCCCAGTGTGTGGAAGTCCTGGGTTTGATTCCAGGTCAGGACACATAGGAGAAGCGCCCATCTGCTTCTCCACCCTTTACTCTCTCCTTTCTCTCGATCTCTCTCTTTTCCTCCCACAGCCAAGGCTCCAGTGGAGCAAAAGTTGGCCCATGCACTGAGGATGGCTCCATGGCCTCTGCCTCAGGCTCTAGAATGGCTCTGGTTGCAATAGAGCGATGCCCCGGATGGGCAGAGCATTGCCCCCTGGTGGGCATGCCGGGCGGATCCCGGTCAGGCGCATGCGGGAGTCTGTCTGACTGCCTCCCCATTTCCAACTTAGGAAAAATACAAAAAAAAAAAAAAAAAAAAAAGAATTGCAAAAATTAATATTAATTTTTGGAGGGAGGGCCAGGCTTCTTGCCCCATCAATCCTTTCTCTAGAGAATGGAGGAAGAAGAATGCAGAAGCTTTCTGGCTTGCAAGGATGACTGGGTTACTTAGTTTAACTATAGAATAAAGGTTATCTGAAAAACTTCCTTTCCCTTTCAATAGGAGACAATATTTGCATACCCTACACTGATTTTAATTCTCCCTCCCTTCCTGGAATCCTGAGAGTAACATATACATCTAGGCAAAGGGAGGGGAGATAGACACTAAAAGATTTGTGAATGTACTTGATATGTAAAACGACATCACTGTTGTGTTACCTTGAAAGTTTTAATGTTTTTTATAGATCCTCTAGTCCAGGGGTAGTCAACCCTTTTATACCTACCACTCACTTTTGAATCTCTGTTAGTAGTAAAATTTTCTAACCACCCACCGGTTCCACAGTAATAGTGATTTATAAAGTAGGAAAGTAACTTTACTTTATAAAATTTATAAAGCAGAGTTACAGCAAGTTAAAGCATATAATAATAATTACTTACCAAGTACTTTATGTTGGATTTTCGCTAAGTTTGGCAGAATAAATCTTTATAAAACAACTTACTATAGTTAAATCTATCTTTTTATTTATACTTTGGTTGCTCCGCCACCACCCACCATGAAAGCTGGAATGCCCCCTAGTGGGTGGTAGGGGCAAGGTTGACTACCACTGCTCTAGACAAATGTTTTAAGTTTGTTAATGATTGTGTCATGCTCCCCCTCCTTTTCCCCAAACCTGTATGTGGTCAAGGGTATATAACCAGCCTCAGAGCTATATTCGACACTGAACGATTTGGGTCAGCTATACCCTGTGTACGTCATATGCAGCCAGCTTAATCAGTAAAGCTCCTCTTAAAAGTTCATCTGTATCGCCTGACCTATGGTGGCACAGTGGATAAAGCATCGACCTGGAACACTGAGGTCACTGGTTCGAAACCTTGCACTTGTCTGGTCAAGGCACATATAGGAGTTGATTCTTCCTGCTCCCCCCCCCCGCCCCATTCTCTCTCTCTCCTCTCTAAAATGAATAAATAAAAAAGAAAAAAACCAAAAAGAGTGTTTTTAAAAAAATTCATCTGTATCCTGCCTTGGTGTCTCTATGTAAACCTGCGGACTGCTACTTTACAACATTTGGGGGCTAATCTGGGATGCTGGTGTTTTGCGTCACCAGGTAGAGGCACCTGGATCGGCTGGTCTCCAGAGGGTTGCCTGACCCCACTGGATCTCGGGTGGCGGGGTGCCACCTGAGACATTCCAGAGCTCCCGTTTTCCTGTGGGATTCGGACAACTCCTAGGCAGACACCTCCGGTCCCCAAACTAGACAATTTTGCAGAAATTGAGGAGTGCAAACTCTGACCTCCAGAGGTAAGTGAGGCAAATCTTTTGCCTTGCTGAATTCTATTTGTGACTAGTGAATTTGGACTATTGTGTAGAGGACTGGATGCAGTCGCACTCTTGTAATAGGCTCTTCAAGACTGAGTCGTTAGTGGAGAGTTTTGGGTCCTGCCTTGGGCTTTTCTGGGACACATCTGGTTGTACTCTAGGAAGACAATTAGTGGGAACTGAGTTAAACAGTCTTGCCTCGGACTTTCAGGGACATCTGGTTGTGCTCTCAGGAAAAGACCTGAGTGGGGACTGAGTTAATCAGTCCTGTCTTGGATTTCCAGGGACACTTGTGCTTGTCAAGATCTCATTCTTTGCTTTTAATGTTTCTGTCTAAAACTCCTGAGTGATTGGTGTGTGAGTAGGGATCTCTGGTATCTGAGCCTAAGCTCCCGTGAAGAATGAGGCTGGGCGAGCACTTGAGAGGCCCAACGGGGGAACCCCTTCCTTTGTCTGTTGAATTGTGTGCCTAAAAGTCAAGTGTAAATGTAAAATAGTAAAATTGTTTGTTTTGTAAGTTCTCTTTGTCAGGAAAATCTCTGGTGTAATTTTAATTGGAATAAGTAAAGCATGCTCATTTAAATTTCTTGATTTGTGTGACTGTATGTGAAGTCTTTGTTTAATGTCTAAATGTATCTGTTTTTAAGGCCTGAATTAAGTTCTTGCATGCATACAAACAAGTGGAAGCATATACCATGCTCATGGTTAGGAAGAATAAACATCATTAAAATGTCTATATTACCTAAAGCAATTTACATATTCAATGCAATACCGATTAAAATACCAATGACTTACTTCAAAGATATAGAACACATATTCCAAAAATTTATATGGAACCAAAAGAGAACATGAATAGCCTCAGCAATCTTGAAAAGGAATAATAAAGTGGGAAGTATCGCACTGCCAGATATCAAGTTATATACTACAAGGCCATTGTACTCAAAACAGCCTGGTACTGGCATTAGAATAGGCATGTAGATCAATGGACTAGAACTGAGAACCCAGAAATAAACCCACACTTTTATGGACAACTGATATTTGACAAAGGAGTTAAGAGCATACATTGGAGTAAAGACAGCCTCTTCAACAAATGGTGTTGGGAAAAATTGGACAGCTACCTACAAAAAAATGAAACTAGACCACCAACTTATACCATTCACAAAAATAAACTCAAAATGGATAAAAGATTTAAATGTAAGCCGTAAAACCATAAGCATCTTAGAAGAAAACATAGGCAGTAAGCTCTCTGACATCTCGCGCAGCAATATATTTGCCGATTTATCTCCACGGGCAAGTGAAATAAAAGACAGGATAAACAAATGGGACTATATCAAACTAAAAAGCTTTTGCACAACTAAAGACAATAAGAACAGAATAAAAACAAGCTACACAATGAGGGAACATATTTGACAATACATCTGATAAGGGGTTAATAACCAAAATTTACAAAGAACTTCTAAAACTCAATACCAGGAAGACAAACAATACAATAAAAAAAATGGGCAAAAGAAATGAATAAACACTTCTCCAAAGAGGACATACAGATGGCCAATAGGCATATGAAAAAATGTTCAACATCACTAATCATTAGAGAAATGCAAATTAAAACCACAATGAGATATCATCTCACACCAGTCAGAATGGCGCTCATCAACAAAACAACACAGAATAAGTGCTGGCAAGTATGTGGAGAAAAGGGAACCCTCCTGCACTGCTGGTGGGAATGCAGACTGGTGCAGCCACTGTGGAAAACAGTGTGGAGATTCCTCAAAAAGTTAAAAATCAAACTGCCTTTTGACCCAGCTATACCACTTTTAGGAATATACCCCAACAACACCATAGCACTGTTTCTAAAGAAGAAATGCACCCCCATGTTTATGGCAACATTGTTCACAATAGCAAAGATCTGGAAACAGCCCAAGTGTCCGTCAGTGGACGAGTGGATTAAAAAGCTTTGGTACATATATACTATGGAATACTACTCAGCCATAAGAAATGATGACATTGGATCATTTACAACAACATGGATGGACCTTGATAACATTATACTGAGCGAAAGAAGTAAATCAGAAAAAACTAAGAACTATATGATTCCATACATAGGTGGGACATAAAAATGAGACTCAGAGACATGGACAAGATTGTGGGGGTTATGGGGTGGGGGAAAGGAAAGGGAAGGGTTTGGGGGAGGGGAGGGGCACAAAGAAAACCAGTTAGAAGGTGACAGAAGACAATTGGACATTGGGTGATGGGAATGCAGCATAATCAAATGTCAAAATAACCTGGAGATGTTTTCTCTGAACATATTTACCCTGATTTATCAATGTCACCCCATTAAAATTAATTTTAAGAAAACCTGAAGGAAATTATTTACTACCCAGCATTCTAAAAAAAAAAAAGAAAGAAAAAAGTAAAGATTTCCAAAATAATAATAATAATAAAAATTGGGAATTTCTGGCTTAAAACCAGAGGGCAAAAGTACAGGGAAATTCGTAAACCTCATATGAGCTATTAAAGTGGCTGTCTGCCAGAGCCCACAAATTAAAAAACTAGCAAAATTCATAGAAGTATTAAAAATTCTTAAATGGTGAATTGTCTGTACTGTAGATTCTCTTTGTTCGTCTGAGAAATCTCTCATGATGTTTCATGGTATGAGCCTCTTTTCCCGGACCGACTAAATCTCTGTTTTTGGATCCAAGACCTCTGGCTTCAGGGCACTCTGTCTGACTTCTCCCCTGAAGAAATTGTTCTCTTCTGTTGCCTCCTGCCTCTTGTCTTGTGTGATGATTGACACCTCTATAGTCAAACATTCTTTATTCTGAGTGCTAATTATTATCTGTCTTATCTTTCTTGCCTTTTATTTGTGTGCTGATTCCTTCATTCTCCCGGACAGTTTCAATTATTTAAATCAGTGCCCTAGCTATTAAATATGGGAGGAGGGCCCAGTACACAAAAGACCCCCTTAGGTTGTCTCCTAGAGCATTTTCAAGAAGCCTATAGAGACAACCGAGGGTACAAAGTTAAATGGTCAAAAGGAAGGCTTCGCACTCTCTGTGAATCAGAATGGCCCACCTTTGAGGTTGGATGGCCATCATCCCATATTACAAGCAGCCCAGGGAAGTTCTAAGGTTCTGAACCTAGAAGACTGACCGGGCCGAGGCCGGTGTTAGGTCCCCTCCAAGTTTCCCCTACCCTTCCTCAGTTCCTTCGTGTGGCATGATTGTTGTCTGACGTGGAGGCATGGGGTTCACGGGGAGACCCACTGCTTTAGCCATAATGGTGGAAAATTATAAGAGAGGACTCTCAGGGAATTGTGGGGTTGCTGTGTCCCCGGGAAACTGAAAACCTCATGTGGGCTAGAGTAGCCCACTGTTGGGAAGGTGAATTTGTGAAATTTGTATTTTTTTGGTTTGCCGCTTTTGTTGTGGGAAATGGCACTGGGCAGCTGCACGGAGCGGAGCCGGGCAGTTGGTTGCAGGTGGCAGATTGGATCGCATTCCTGCTTGGGATGGGCCTTGTTTTGCTAATGGCTGCATGAAAAGCAGCGGAGAAAAGAAAGAGAAACAAATAATAAAAGTGGCAGGTTCCCAGAGCCTGCTCCCCCTTAGGCACTTGGAATCCCAGGTACCCTGACCAATTCCCTTATATTGACTTAATAGTGTAAAGCACTGTGGGTCCAAAAGAGGGTTAGCATCCCTCTGCCAGCTGGAGTAAGGTGGCGGGGATGACTAAGGGTGGGTGACTGGAGGAAGTATAGAATAGAAACTAGTTTCAGATATTCCGATATCCACCTACTGAACCAAAAGAAGTTTTACTCATTTGGAAGCTACAGGGTAGGAATAGTATTAAAAAGATTAAAACTTTTCTTTAGAAAAATCTTAGAGAAGGAAAAGGGAACAGGACCAGATAGAAATGTTTGGGAAATAACAAACCACGGGTGTGGACCTTGTTGATTATTAGTTTCTTGAAATGAGTTACAGCTCCATGAAGGAGAATGAGTGATAGGATTATAGGGAAGGGCTAATGTTTTGCAGGGAGAGCAGAGAGAATGCAGAGCGCTGAAAGAGAAGCCAGTTTTGCAGAGAAAGAAGCCATGTTTGCAAAAAAGAAAAAAATATTTTCCATGTTAGAAATGTATATGTTATTTCAAGAGCCTTTTGTTAATTCTCCTTTTTATTGGCTATTTCATAGCCCTGTGATGTTGAAATCTTGGTTTAAATATTAGGGAATATGTAATGATTATTAATGATATCTTTTTATGTAGTGTATAAATGTTTAGTTTATTATAATTTTTGAAGCAGTATTGTTCAATGTTAGGTCACCGAACCCAGAGTGACAAATATTAGTATTGATTGGCTTAACAGTAGAATTCTCAACATAATAAGTGGAAAGGAGAAAATAGAAAATGGATAACTAATTGTGGTAGTAGGAAACATTTAAGTTTTGAGCCCAAATTAAAAGGGCTAAAGGATGTGAACAAAAAGCTGTTTCTCTTGAGCTTTTTTAGACATTGTCTGTTAGGATGCATAGATAAAGTATGTTTTCTTGAAATGTAAAAGAAATTTGTGATTAAGTAGAATATAAGATTTATTTTATGAGATATTGGTCATTTCAGTTGGTGCCTTTAACTAAATCTGTAGAATTTGAGACATAGATGTAATAGGAAATAGTTTAAATCCCCTTTCCCAAGTGACCTATAGAATTAGAAAGCTCAGAATTCCCTTTATTAGGGAAGCCTTGAGCCCTAACAGGACTGTTAGAATCTGTACTGTATATATGCTGCCCCACTTAAGACAGTCAAGACCACCTCAAGAAAATGTTTCTGGTTGCCTAGCTTAAGTGAGATTCTAGCACCCAAATAAGTGAGGAAATTTTGGACATTTTCCACCAGTTTCTGTTAGCCAGGATCAGAGAAAATACTAAGGCAGTCTAGTTAGGCTTTACATAGAAATCAGCTCTAGAAATTAGAAAGGAATTGTATTATAAGTTTTAAAAGGATAGCATCATCAGCTGCTAAAAAATAAATATGTAAAACTAAGCATTTTGGAAGGGACATTGCTCCTCCCTCAATCACATAATTCTGTTGGGCCCCTAGGATGGCCAGTTAGTCAAAGACAGGTAAGATTCCTGAAGGCAGGAACAACCTAAGACAGGCACAATCGAAGAGGGGCCATCAGGAGAAGGCTTAAGAACTAACAAAGATGAGGCTCAAACCCTCACCCCAACAATGCAGGAACCTGCTCCCCTGAAATAGTGGCCTTCATCCACTGTCCATAGCATCAAAAAGGGGGACTCCCTAGAAACTCAAGAAAAACCCAGCAGCTGATGGTACTACCAGTAAGGTAGCCCTAAAACCAGTGGGGTTTTAGGAAATTTTAGTGACTTTACTAGAACTTTGTTGCCAAAGTTATATTTGCAACCAATTAGAAAAAAGATTTTGCTGGCAGGAAAGGGATAATTAAAAAAGCCAGACTTAGAATCTGTTGCAGAAGGCATAATGCCCAAGTGTTTAGTTTGTGCCCAAATAAATACTAAGCAAAGTAAAAAAAATTATAAAAAGAAACAGGGAGAGAGGAACTTTCCCAGGTAAACATTTAGAAATAGATTTTACTAAAGTAATTGACAAGTAGGTAGAAGCTTTTCCTACTAGAAATGAGACTGCAATAACAGTTACTAAGAAATTGCAATATGAAATTATTCCCAGATTTAGCTTGCTCATTAATATTGGACCTAATAATGGCCTGCATTTGTATCCAAGGTCTCACGGCTAGTGGGAAAGGCACTCAATATTAATTGGAAATTACATTGTGCCTACAGGCCCCAAAAGTTCAGGGCAGGAAGAATGCATGAATCGAATCATAAAGGAAACTTTAACCAAATTTGTTTTTGGAACTGGTGAAAAGCGGCCCTCCTTAGGGTGAGGTGCACCCCCTCTCGCCCCTCTAGCACCAACGGCTTGTGGCCCAGCCTGACGGAACCCAGCTCCCTGGAGGTCCTGGTGGCCACGGGTGCCATTGGAGCAGTGCTGAGGCCGATGGACACAAGGTTCTGGTGCTGGGCACGTGGCTGCTGGCGCTGCCCATGATGCTGGCTGTGCGGCTGGTCCACAGGGAACACAAGAACTTCTGCCTACCAGCTTGGAGCCAGAGCACCTACCGTGCCTCCCTGACACTGCTCTTTGAGACCAGCATTGTGGGGCCTGGTGTGGTCATCAGACTGCTCTACACGCCCCTGGCTTGGGCCTACTGACTGTCACAGCAGGCCTCCTTCCCACAGACACAGCAGCTGCCTAGCCCCAGAGTGCTGCACCGCATCCTGGCCATGGTACTGCTCTTCTGGCATGCTTCACGCCCTTCTGGATATAACAGCTGCTGGCCCGGTACCTTGGCGTCCAACTGCGCACACCCTGCAGCAGGATATAAAACCAGTGGGGGCGTGGACATCCAAGACTTCCAGCAGTGCCCCACCTGCTTCCAGCATGCCTTTGGCAGCTTGCTGTTCTCCAGCAACCAGCTTGGTTGTACTAAAGGTATAGATATAGAAATACTTTCGAAGAGAAAGGAAGAAAGTAAGTTGGTATAAAAGCCAGTTATTTCTGAATAGTTAAGAAAGTTTATAAAAATTAAGGGTTTATATAAATTTCAGAATGTTTGTACAGAATTAATCAGTAGCATTTCTTCAGTAGACTGTATTAGTATTAATGAAAACATCAAATCTACCTGTTAAATATCTGTTGCATGTTATAAGTTGATGTTCCTACTCACAGGATCTGCAGATCACTGATCCTAGCCTTAACTTTAGGCTCCTGCCTATTCAACAGCCTCATGAACCTCATTAAAATGAGTCAAGGATTTGACTCAAGATATAAAACCAGTGGGGAATTTGGTACGGTTCCAAAGAATTGCAAAAATTAATATTAATAATTATTAATATAATATAAGTCCCCGAGGGAGGGGTTGGGCTTCTTGCCCCGTCTTTTCCTTAGAGAATGGAGGGAGAAGAATGCAGAAGCTTTCTGGCTTGCAAGGACGACTGGGTCACTTAATTTAACTATAGAATAAAGGTTATCTGAAAAACTTCCTTTCCCTTTCAATAGGAGACAATGTTTGCATGCCCTACACTGATTTTTTTTTTTTTGAAGTTGGAAACGGGGAGGCAGACAGACTCCTGCATGCGCCCGACCAGGATCCACCCGGCATGCCCATCAGGGGGCAATGCTCTGCCCATCTGGGGCGTTGCTCTGTTGCAACCAGAGCCATTCAAGCGCCTGAGGCAGAGGCACCCTCAGTGCCTGGGCCAACTTTGCTCC
Organism: Saccopteryx bilineata; assembly: GCF_036850765.1. Lineage (NCBI taxonomy): Eukaryota > Metazoa > Chordata > Mammalia > Chiroptera > Emballonuridae > Saccopteryx > Saccopteryx bilineata. The sequence goes on along the minus strand of NC_089499.1, from coordinate 37,292,703 downwards.
AATGGAGCCTTGGCTGCAGGAGGGGAAGAGAGAGACAGAGAGGAAAGAGAGGGGGAGGGGTGGAGAAGCAGATGGGCACCTCTCCTGTGTGCTCTGGCGGGGAATCAAACCCGGCACTCCTGCACGCCAGGCCGATGCTCTACCACTGAGCCAACCGGCCAGGGACCTACACGGATTTTAACTCTCTCTCCCTTCCTGGAATCCTGAGAGTAACATATACCTCTAGGCAAAGGGAGGGGAGAAACACACTAAAAGATTTGTGAATGTCTTTGATATGTAAAACAACATCACTATTGTGTTACCTTGAAAGTTTTAATGTTTTTTTATAGATCCTCTAGACAAATGTTATAAGCTTGTTAATGATTGTGTCATGCTCCCCCTTCTTTTCCCCAAACTTATGTGTGGTCAAGGGTATATAACCAGCCTCAGAGCTATATTCAACACTGCACGATTTGGGTCAGCTATACCCCATGTACATCATATGCAGCTGGCTTAATAAATCTCCTCTTAAATATTCTTCTGTATCCTGCCTTGGTGTCTCTACGTAAACCTGCGGGATGCTACTTTACAACAAGGTGTGTTAAGGACTTGTAAAACAACTGCAAATCTATGTAAATCAATATTATAAATTATGTATTTAACGTGCTACTAAATGAAGCTCAATGAATAGCTCAACTTGTAAGTTCACAACTTGTAAGTAAAACGGCAAAGTAAATGAAAGGTTCTTAGTGGTGCTGTGCCATCCCTTCCCTCTACCCTTGGGTCCCTGGCAGAGCAGCTCAGATTCTAACCTGCTCTCCACCCCCCACCCCCGCCCAAATTGCAGCAGATCCGTAGCAGCATAGCCCCACCCACTTTCCAAGTCCCTGCGCCCCTCACATTTTCCAGATGTCCTACACAAACAGGAACCTCATTTCCTTGGTGTGAAAAGTGTGAAGCCTGAAAATCTCCCCTTACCTTAAATATGACTGTTGGGCAGATAAAATATATTATGCTCACTTTGTTAAAGATGGCACTGCCCACATGGAAGCCCGTCGTCCAGGTGATATTAATGTGTGTTGGGGCGGGCTGTGGGCAGGCAAGATGCTTGTAGCTGGGGCTTGGTTTTAGGACAAAGCCTTTCCCACCCTTTTTGATGTGGGGTGGTGCAATCCCATCATGCCCCAGATAAGTGACTTTGTATTAGAGACTTCCCTATTTTGTATATTGGATTAAAGGTTTTGATTTCTACACTATAAAGTGGGGGCAGAATGGGAGCTTGCGCTCTTGGTTCCTGAAATTAGCATTAGAGGAGAGCAGAGAAAGGCCATGTGGAGGAGGCCAGGAGAAGCAGCCAAGATGGTGGAGTGTTGAGTGAGAATCCAGTTTGTGCAGAGTTTGTGCAGGGAGAAGGAAGGAGATGGGGAACAGAGGTGAATAAGTCTGGTGAGCTAGGAACCTTTGATTCTAGGAAACTCGGATAAGTCAGTAGCTTTGTGAGTACTGAATGAGTGGGTTTTGGAGCCCAGTGTGTGTTTTTACTTGCCCGCTGGGTGCAAGCTAGGATTAAAGATGATGGCCCATCAGTTTTTGGCTCTATTGTTTCTTTACCGACTGTCCAAATCCAATGCGAACCTGCGTGGGCCAGGCGGCTGTGATGGTGGCTGTGGATACTGGCTTTACAATGACATTTGGATAATAATTACCTGGTCCTAGCCAGATAGCTTTGTTGGTTAATGTCATCTGGATAGCAAAGGTTGCGGGTTCAATCCCGGTCAGGGCACATACAGAGAGATAGTTCTGTCTCCCTTCTTCTAAATAAATAAAAAAAAATAATGAAAGGAATTTTAAAAAATTACCTGGCTGTAAAGCCAGTAGCCACAGCCCCGCCTGGCCTGTGCAGGTTTGCATTTGATTCGGATAGATGGTAATGAAACAATGGAGCCAAGAACTGGTGGGCCATTACTTTTAATCCTAGCTCACACCCAGCGGGCAAGAAATACACACAGTGGGAAAACACTTCCCTTTCCATTCAGTGCTCCCAAAACCACTGAGTTATCTGAGTTTCCTAGAATCAAAGTTTTCTTCCTCCCCAGCCTTATTCACCTCTGTTCCCCATCTCCTTCTCTCTGCACAAACTGGCTTCTCCTTCAGCACTCTGCCATCTTGGCTGTTTCTCCTCTCCTCCACGTGGCCTTTTGCTGCTCTCTCCTGTAATGCTAATTTCTGGAACCAAGAGAGAGCAAGCCCCTGGTCTGCCCAACCTTAGAAATCAAAACCTTTAATCCAATATACAAACAAGGAAGTCTCTGATACAAAGTCACTTATCAGAAGCATAATGGGATTCCTCATGAGAGTGCACCACCTGTTATCATAAAACAGTCAAGGGTGTGGGGAAAAGCTTAGTCTTAAAACTAAGCCTTCGGCTATAATGACCCAGCCTGCTTACAGCCTGTTCCCCACACCCAATGCAAACTATAAGCGAGCAAACATATATATCATATTTATAAACTTATTTGACCAACACTGACAAAAAGAGCTTCTGTTGTGAGTAGCGCTTATAGGGTGGCTTGATTGCTCTACAAGCAGAATCAACATCCAGAGATTTCGAGAAGTATGATTTTTTGCTATCTGGCCAGTTGGTGATTGTTGGTCTTGAAGACCACTCCCCCCCCAAATTTACCTGGCATCTGGTCTAGCCTGACCAGCCTCTGTTAGATAGAGCTGACTCTATGTATGCAGATAGACTTTACTATCCTTCTGAGGTCCTAAGGACTCCTGTGCTTTCGGCTCAGTTCACTGCAAATACTGTCCCCAGAGTCCCCTGTGTGAGTTGGCTCATTCCTGTACTTCCTTTGGGCTCTTCTCCCAGACCTGCCCACTTTGTCCCATCTGGCTCCACCCACCAGACTCAGGCCTCTCTGAAGACATGGTGGACTCTGGATGTGTTTTGAAAGAAGAGGTGAAGGGGCCTGCCCTGTGGTGACGCAGTGGATAAAGTGTCAACCTGGAACTCTGAGGTTGGCAGTTTGCAACCCTGGGCTCGCCTGGTCAAGGCACATGTGGGAGTTGATGCTTCCTCCTCCTCCTCCCCCATTCTCTCTCTCCTCTCTAAAATGAATAAAGTCTTAAAAAAATAAAAAGATATGAAGGCTTCGTGTTTCATAGGTTTATTTTTACATACCTTATCTAAAGGCTTCAAGCAAAAGGAAAAATACAGGTAGGAAAGTAAAAGGCAAGGAAAGATAACAAAAGAACAAAAAATGCACCTCCAGAGGCTCTGAAAAGTTGCTTTTGGAGGTAGAGATGGAGGCAAGTTAAGGACAGAGCTTTCTAACATTTTTCCCAGATGATATCAGAGGAAATTTTTATCTCATCCACTGAAGTGAAGATGTCTTTTGGGCTACAGTTTCTCCTAGTCTTCCCCAGTGTCCCCAGTTCTCCTGCTGGGCCAGCTTTAATAGAACCCTCCAATTCTGTGGATGGGCCTGGCCTATGTGGCCCTCCCTCCTGGGCCTGAGTCCCTAGCCAGCCAGCAGGAGACCTGGGGAAGAGCATGTGGAAGCCCACTTGCCACAGGCCCTGCCCTCAGGCACCCCTAGCTCACCTGGTCCAAACTGGAACCACTGTCCTGTCATTCTCTTCCCTTCCTGCTTTTCATCCTACCCACCCAGCTATCCTGGGGGGAATCCTAGGGTCATGCTGGAGTCCTCTCTGTCCCCCACCCTCCATTCCATTAATTTTTAAATCTTACTGCCTTCCAAACCAGGCTGTTCTTTCTAGATCAAAAAAAATCAGCTCAGGTTGTAAAGCCAAGGGCCAGGGCCACCATCACAGCCGCCTGGCCCATGCAGGTTCGCATTGGATTCAGACAGTCTGTAAAGAAACAACGAAGCCAAAAACTGGTGGGCCATACTCTTTCATTCTAGCTTGCACCCGGCAGGCAAGTAAAAAACACACACTGGGCTCCAAAACCCACTCACATTCAGTGCTCACAAAGCTACTGACTTATCCGAGTTTCCTAGAATCAAAGGTTCCTAGCTCACCAGACTTATTCACCTCTGTTCCCCATCTCCTTCCTTCCTCCTGCACAAACTGCACTAACTGGCTTCTCACTCAACACTCCACCATCTTGGCTGCTTCTCCTGGCCTCCTCCACGTGGCCTTTCTCTGCTCTCTGCTCTGCTCTCTCCTCTAATGCTAATAATCCCAGGAACCGAGAGAGCAAGCTCCTGTTCTGCCCCTATTTTATAGTGTAGAAATCCAAACCTTTAATCCAATATACAAAATAGGCAAGTCTCTAATACAAAGTCACATCTGAGGCATGATTGGATTGTACCACCCCACATCAAGACGGGTAGGAAAGGCTTAATCCCAAAACCAAGCCCCAGGCTACAAGGATTCTGCCTGCCTTTAGCCCACCCCAACACACATTAATATCACCTGGGCAACGGCCTCCACGTGGGCAGCGCCATCTTTAACAAAGTGAGCATAATACATTTTATCTGCCCAATACAGGTCATCACTACTCTGTTTCTGTTTAAAACCATTCAATGGGTACCCATTGCTCTCAGGAGAAAGGCTAAAATTCTTAACAGGATTTAAAAACCTTTCACTTGGCCCTTTTGAAATAAGATAATTTATAATCTTTTCAAAACCAACAAGAGTCCTGATGTAATCTTAATTTTTCCAGCTGTCAAAGCTATTTAGGATGAATAAATTTTGTATTAAATTGCTAAAAGGTGATGAACTCATCTGGCCTTCATGGGTGTGAGTTCCAGGAGAATTTCTTCTTCCCTTTCTTCGCTCCACCTGCTCCATGACCTTTTCCTTTGGTGACTGTGTAACCAGGCTCATTAAGACAGACAGGGTGCCTGGCCTGTGGTGGCGCAGTGGATAAAGCGTCGACCTGGAAATGCTGAGGTCGCCGGTTCGAAACCCTGGGCTTGCCTGGTCAAGGCACATATGGGAGTTGATGCTTCCAGCTCCTCCCCCCTTCTCTCTCTCTCTCTCTCTCTTCCTCTCCTCTCTAAAATGAATAATAATAATAATAAAAAAAGACAGGGTAGCCCTGGCTGAGTGCCGGTTTCGATTCCCGGCCAGGGCACACAGGAGAAGCGCATATCTGCTTCTCTGCCCTTCTCTGCCCCTCCCCCTCTCCTTCCTCTCTCTCTCTTCCCTTCCCACAGCCAAGGCTCCATTGGAGCAAAGTTATCCTGGGCACTGAGGATGGCTCCATGGCCTCTGCCTCAGGCGCTAGAATGACCCTGGTTGCAACAGAGCAACGCCCCAGATGGGCAAAGCATCGCCCCCTGGTGGGCATGCCGGGTGGATCCCCGTTGGGCGCATGCGGGAGTCTGTCTGACTGCCTCCCCGTTTACAGCTTCAGAAAAACACACACACACACACACACACACAAAGACAGGCAGGTGTGTGGGCAGGGAGCTGAAGGAGGAGTACTGAAGATGAAATTGTTGGTAATTCCCAAGAAACTCCAAGAATGGCCCACCACTCCCTTATTTCTACTCTTTTTTTAAAAATTTTTTATTTGGCTCTGATAGGTTGGCTTAATGGTAGAGTGTCAGCCCAGGGTGTGAATGTCCTGGGTTCAGGACACACATGAAAAATGACTATCTGCTTCTCCACCCCTCCCACTGCTCTCTCTCTCTCTCTTTCCTTCCAGCAGCCGTGGCTCAATTGGTTTGAATGAGGTGGCCTCAGGCACTGAGGATGGCTCCTTGGCCTCTGCCTCAGATGCTTAAAAAGAAAGCTCGGTTGCTAAGCAACAGAGCAACACCCCCCAGATGTGCAGAGCAACACACCCTAGTGGACTTGCTGGGTGGATCCTGGTTGGGGTACATGCGGGAGTCTCTCTCTGCCTCCCCTCCTCTCACTAAAATAGAATTATTGATTGATTTTAGAGAGAGAGATAGGAAAGGAGAGAGAGAGACACAGAGAGAAACATCAATTTATTGTTCCATTCATTTATGTATTCATTGGTTAATTCTTGTATATGCCCTGACCAGAGATTGAACCCAAAACCTTGGCATATCGGGAAGATGCTCTAACCAACTGAGCTACCTGGCCAGGACCCTTATTCCTACTCTCACCGGCATGATGCCACTGTCAGAATTCCTCTTAATGGCAAAAAGATTTGGGATGAATGTAAATACTCCACAATAGGGAATGGTATGTAAACTATATAGTTGGAATAATATGGTGTCATTTAAAAGGAAGGTTTTGAAGGTTTTGCAGCAACATGAAAAACCACATATGACATCACATTAAGCAGAATGTAGACCTCTGAGCCAAGAGAGGTGGTGTGGGCATGTGAGATGGTGACAAAAACATGGGTTTTCCAGCTGGATAGACCTGGCTGGGTGCTGAGTTCTAAATCCCCCACTCATAAGCTGTGCAATCATCTGCAAGTTACTTAACTTCTCAAGGCTTTGGTTTTTTCTTTTTAAAAATGTAAATAATGATACAAACTGGATAATTTTGAGTATTAGATAACATAATGCATGTGAAAGTATCAAGCAGAAATTAAATTAGGAGCTCAATGAACATTAGGTCACTTCTACTTTTCTAAGTTGTGATATTATATCTACATCTCATTTTGTTAAAAAAAAAATTGAAGAAAATAATGCCCTGGCCAGATAGTGTGGTTGGTTAGAGCAGTGGTCCCCAACCTTTTTTGGGCCATGGACCAGTTTAATATCAGAAAATATTTTCACGGACTGGCCTTTAGGGTGGGACAGATAAATGTATCATGTGACCGAGACAAGTGTCAGTGAGTCTTAGACGGATGTAACAGAGGGAATCTGGTCATTAAAAAAACAAGCCCTGGCCGGTTGGCTCAGTGGTAGAGCGTCGGCCTGGCGTGCAGAGGTCCCGGGTTCGATTCCCGGCCAGGGCACACAGGAGAAGCGCCCATCTGCTTCTCCACCCCTCCCCCTCTCCTTCCTCTCTGTCTCTCTCTTCCCCTCCCACAGCCAAGGCTCCATTGGAGCAAAGATGGCCCGGGCGCTGGGGATGGCTCCTTGGCCTCTGCCCCAGGCGCTGGAGTGGCTCTGGTCGCGGCAGAGCGACGCCCCTGAGGGGCAGAGCATCACCCCCTGGTGGGCAGAGCATCGCCCCCTGGTGGGAGTGCCGGGTGGATCCCGGTCGGGCGCATGCGGGAGTCTGTCTGACTGTCTCTCCCCATTTCCAGCTTCAGAAAAATACAAAAACAAACAAACAAACAAAAAAAAAAACATCGTTCAGACTTAAATATAAATAAAACAGAAATAATGTAAGTTATTTATTCTTTCTCTGTGGACCAGTACCAAATGGCCCACGGACCAGTACCGGTCCGCAGCCCAAGGGTTGGGGACCACTGGGTTAGAGCATCATCCCAAAGTGCAGAGGTTGCCGATCTGATCCCCGGTCAGGGCACATACAGGAACAGATTGATGTTCCTGTCTCTCTCTCCTCTTTCCCTTTCCCCCTCTCTAAAATCAATAAACTAAACAAACAAACAAAAAGACTTGAAGAAAATAACTAATAAGATTAAAGACTATTTTTACTTTCCCAACTATTTCAGTTATCTATTGCTATGTAACAAACTGGCCTAAAACTTACTGGCTTAAAACAACAATCCTGTTATTATATCTCAGTTTCGTTACAAAAGTTGGGCATTTTGCACAAGTCTCAGCCAGGCAATCATTCTGCTACACGTGGCATGAACTGAGGCCACTCAATGGTATCTATTTGGTGACTAGGCTGGTCTGGAGGGTCAAGATGGCTCTTTCATTCACAGGTTTAGGGCCCTGATGAGATGACTGGAAGGCTGGGCTTACTTGGAACAGTTGACTAGGAAGGAGGTGAATCACAGGAAGAGAAATTACAGTATGCAAGTGTGGGAAGCTGTGAAAGTCCAGAACACGTAGTTCCGAATAACAAGTGCTTTAGCCCCTCAAATGAAAGTAAGTACACGTCTGTTTGGGAGGTTCTGAGGAGGCCTTCCTATGCGTATTTATTATTATTATTATTATTATTTTATTTTATTTTATTTTTATTAAGTAGGATGCAAGAAGGCAGAGAGAACAGACTCCTGTATACTCCCTGACTGGAATTCACCCAGCAAGCCCACTAGGGGATGATGCTCTGCCCATCTGGGCTGTTGCTCCATTGCTTGGCAACCAAGCTATTTCAGCATCTGAGGTGAGGCCATGTAGCTCTCTTCAGTGCCTGAGGCCAACTTGCTCGAACCATTTGAGCCATGGCTATGGGAGAGGTAGAGAGAGAAAGAGAAAGAGAGAGAAGAAGGAGGGATGGAGAAGCAGATGGTCGCTTCTTCTGTGTGCCCTGACTGGGAATCAAACCTGGGACTTGCACATGCCGGGCCAACGCTCTACTGCTGAGCCAACAGGCCAGGAACCCTATGGGTCTTAAAGAGTGTGGAAGAGTTCCAAAATTGAAATAAAGTATCTTCATAGGTGGTAAGTGAATAAGCCATACTGTGAGTATTTTTTAATGCCAGGGTGAGGCCAGATGTTTTGGGGTTTTTTTTGCATTTTTCTGAAGCTGGAAACAGGGAGAGACAGTCAGGCAGACTCCCGCATGTGCCCGACCGGGATCCACCCGGCATGCCCACCATGGGGCGACGCTCTGCCCACCAGGGGGCAATGCTCTGCCCATCCTGGGCGTCGCCATGTTGCGACCAGAGCCACTCTAGCGCCTGGGGCAGAGGCCACAGAGCCATCCCCAGCGCCCGGGCCATCCCCGCTCCAATGGAGCCCCAGCTGCGGGAGGGGAAGAGAGAGACAGAGAGGAAGGCGCGGCGGAGGGGTGGAGAAGCAAATGGGCGCTTCTCCTGTGTGCCCTGGCCGGGAATCGAACCCGGGTCCTCCGCACGCTAGGCCGACGCTCTACCGCTGAGCCAACCAGCCAGGGCCCCAGATGTATTTTATTTAATAGGCAAAGGGGAGGTCTCAGTTGACCTTAGTTAAAAACTCAAATTCTTAATGGGGTCAAAGAGAGAAGGTAAATTAGTCAAGTAGTCTGGGTATAAAAATGATCAACTTGGAGACAGCCACTAGGCAACTATGGTTCAGTTATCACCCAGGGATCAGAGACAACTAGCAAGAGCCTTTGGTTTTGCAAAACAAGCAAATTTTTTTTTCTTTTTATTTTAGAGAGGAGAGGGGAGAGAGAGAGAAAGAGAGAGAGAGAAGGGGGAGGAGCAGGAAGCATCAACTCCCATATGTGCCTTGACCAGGTAAGCCAGGGTTTTGAACCGGTGACCTCAGTGTTTCCAGGTTGACGCTTTATCTACTGCACCACCACAGGTCAGGCACAAGCAAAATTTTTAAGTGAAACTTATTTTTAAAATGTTAACAACTAGCCCTGACTGGATAGCTCTGCTGGTTAGAGTGTCATCCTGAAGCATAGAGGTTGCTGGTTTGATCCCCGGTCAGGGCATATTCATGAACAGACCTTGGCTCTGGCTAATTGGATCAGTGGTAGAGCATTAGTCTGGCATGTGGAAGTTCTGGGTTTGACTCCCGGTCAGGGGATGCAGGAGAAGCTATCATCTGCTTCTCTACCTCTCTCCTTCCCCTTCTATCTCTCTTCCCTTCCTGCAGCTGTGGCTTGATTGGATTGAGCAAAGTTGGCCCCAGGCACTGAGGATGGCTCCATGGGCTCCCCTCAGGTGCTAAAAATAGCTCGGTTGCTGAGCAACAGAGCAACAGCCCCAGATGGGCAGAGCATCGTCCAATAGGGTGCTTGCTGAATGGATCCCAGTTGGGGCACATGTAGGACTCTTTATCTCTGCCTCCCTGCCTCTCACTTAATAAATTTTTTTTTTTTACTCCACTATTTACATTAACAACTACCATGCATTCAGTAATTACTGTGTGCCAAAATTCTTGCCAAAACTCAGCATGGATGGAGGGTTATCTTCATTTCATAAATGAAGAGACAGAAGTAGAGAGGTTAATTAACTTGCCCAAGGCCTCCCAGCTAAGTGGTGAAGCTAGGCTATCTGATTCCAGAGCCTATATTTTCTAGCTATGTAAGGTTAAGACCTGTAACACTGAGGAACATAATTTTGTTGCATCCACAAAAACACTTATTCTTACCTAATTCGAGTGTGCTAATCTAAAATCTGACATTAGTTTTTCTCTGTAAGCTACAGTTTTTTTTGCAATTCAAGATATTAGGTTTTCATCTTAATGTAAAATTTCAACATTTAGTTTAACATAATGAAGTAGAATGTCTTCTTGGGCATCATCTTTGTGAAAATATAATTATAGAATGCAGTAAATACACTAATACACTAAAAGATATGATTGCATCAGAATTTGTCTACAGTTTCGAAATAGAACATATTAAAACACTTATTTTAATCATAAAATTTGCACAAAACTTAATTAAATTCTATTCAGGCAAAAATTTGCATTTGTAGCTCTTGCGTTTGTGTACTTGTTGGAGGACAATCTCATTTGATGCTCCAGCAGTAGTCTGCTCATCACTAACAGCTCCAAAATTTTCAAGAAACTTATCAAGGTGACTGTTCAGGAAGTGAATCTTTTTTTTTTTGTATTTTTCCAAAGTTGGAAATGGGGAGGCAGTCAGACAGACTCCCACATGCGCCCGACCAGGATCCACCCGGCATGCCCACCAGAGGGCGATGCTCTGCCCATCTTGGGGCATCACTCTGCTGCAATCAGAGCCACTCTAGTGCCTAAGGCAGAGGCCACAGAGCCATCCTCAGCGCCCAGGCAAACTTTGCTCCAATGGAGCCCTGGCTGCGGGAGGGGAAGAGAGAGACAGAGAGGAAGGAGAGGGGGAGGGGTGGAGAAGCAGATGGGTGCTTCTCCTGTGTGCCCTGGCTGGGAATCGAACCCAGGACTCCTGCACACCAGGCTGATGCTCTACCACTGAGCCAACCGGCCAGGGCCTCAGGAAGTGAATCTTAACGCTCATGTTACATCCAATGTCACAGAAAGCCAACAGCATCCTTTGAACCAGAAGTTCATAGTTTTTGACATTTTATTTTTTTACAGGGACAGAGAGAGAGTCAGAGAGAGGGATAGACAGGGACAGACAGACAGGAACGGAGAGAGATGAGAAGCATCAATCATCAGTTTTTCGTTGCAACACCTTAGTTGTTCATTGAATGCTTTCTCATATGTGCCTTGACCGTGGGCCTTCAGCAGACCAAGTAACCCCTTGCTCGAGCCAGCAACATTTGGGTCCAAGCTAGCGAACTTTTTGCTCAAGCCAGATGAGTCCGCGCTCAAGCTGGCGACCCCGGGGTCTCAAACCTGGGTCCTTCCGCATCCCAGTCCGACGCTCTATCCACTGTGCCACTGCTTGGTCAGGCAGTTTTCTGCTTTTTTGTTGCCAAGAAGTTCTTTGTAACTGCCACAAAAGACTGCCATGCTGCTTTCTCCTCCTTATTCATCTTCCTGGAAAATTCTTCGTCATGTATGAGGGTGAATAAGCACAGAGGTTGCTGGTTTGATCCCCAGTCAGAGCACGTTCATGAACAGATCTTGGCCTTGGCTAGTTGGATCAGTGGTAGAGAATTCAAATTTGAGGTCCATCAAATACACCTGCTTTTATCTTCTCAAAAGACAAGGCAGGAAAAGCAGAAATAATATGTTGAAAGCATTCACTTTCTCTATTCAAAGCCTGAACAAACTGCTTCACTAAGCCAAGTTTGATTTGAAGTTGTGGAAAAATGATCCTGTCTCGATTAACTACAGGTTCATTCACAATATTTTGCATCCCTACTTCCAGAGCTTCACGTTTTGGCCACTCCTTCTGTGTCCAGTGTTTCTCCCGAGCTCAGCTGTCCCACAAACACACAAAGCAAGGATACTTCATGAAACCTCTCTGTTGTCCTAGCAGGAAATTTACCATTTTAAGATCCACACAAATGATCCAGTTATGCTCCTCATACTTCAGAAAGTCGAGGACAATTTTTATGTCATTCTTACTAAGTCATTCAATTCAGGTTGGCTAAACTGCTGAGGGGTTAATGACTGCTTGGCATCAGAAGAAGACCCTTCAGATTCTACAACCATTTCCTCATGCATCTTATCAAAATACACTTGATCACCATGTTCACTTTCTTCATCCTTAGAAGAAATAAAACCATTGAAAACTGGAACCAGGAGTGTCTGAGTGTGGGATAGGTCGTATTGCTGAAGGAGTATTAGGATATGTGATCATATGCCATTTTTTCTTGCCGATGCCCTTTGTATGGATCAGACAGAAATAACAGTTACTGCTGTGGTTCTTAGGTTCACGCCAAACCATGGGAATACCAAAAGGCATTCCTTTGCGTTTTCCTTTTGTCCAGTCACAAAGCATTTCCTCACTATTACGACATACAATATGAGGAGTCCAATTCTTGTCTTGATCACCAAGGGGAATTTGAAAATCGGCAATATATGCATGTGTCATAAATGATGAAATCTTGTGCCTTTGACGTTGAAGTGTGTAACAGCCACATATAGAACAGAAGGTGTCAGGACTATTCTTACATTTACATCTACTCAAAGAAGCCATGATTCAATCTTAAACAAAATAAGAGGGTGTTTTATCAGATAATAATTTTTTACATCTAAAAACAACTACAATTATGTAAAAGTGATGTTTGTAAAACATTAATTGCCTTGTGGTTATGTTCAATCCAAGAATCGTTGCCCTTTAATTCCATTTTAAAATGAATGCATGCCATTAACTATAACAAAAAGAAATTAAAATTGCATAAAAACTGGAGCATGCACCAAAAAATGGATTTCAGATTTGGAATCAGCGATGCAGAAATATATAGAAACAGTTCTAAAACTTTATGCAACAAAAAATGAAAAAAAAATTTGAGCCTCAGTTTCTACAGCTGTACTATTGGGAAATCTTTGTTGTTTTGCTTTAAAATTTTTATTCTGATTTTAGAAAGAGAAGAATGGAAAGAGAATCGTTGACTTGTTGTTCAACTTATTAATGCATTCTTTGATTGATTCTTGTATGTGACCAGGGATTAACCCACAATCTCTGAGTATCAGGGACAACACTCTAACCAACTGACCTGCACAGCCAGGGTGGGAAATCTTTGTGAGGATTAGGAAAAATGTATATAAAATGACTATCATGGCAAATGTCTAGAATTTCATGACTGTTTTTACTAAATGCTTAGTGTTATGGGTTGAATTGTGTCTCCCTCCAAAAGATGTTGAAATCCTAACTCCTAGCATTCGTGAATGTGACTTACTTGGAAATGAGGTCTCTGCAGATGATCAGTTTAGGATGAGGTCATCAGTATGGAAAATTTGGACTCAGAGACATACGCACAGGGAGAATGCCACATGGATGTGGACGCAGAGGTCGGGGTGATGCATCAACAAGTCGAGGAACGCCAAAGACTGCCAGCAGACCACCAGAAACTAGGGGAGGCTCGGAAGAGATTCCCTCACAGCCCTCAGAAGGAACCAACCCTGCTGACACCTTCATTTTGGACTTTTAGCCTCCAGCACAGAATAAATTTCTGTTATTTTAAGCCACCCAGTTTGTGGGAGTTTGCTACAACAGTTCCAAGAAACTAACAGCTGATTGCATGTTACCTGTATAATCATCTACTTGGCTACAGGTCCCTGGGTCCCTGGGTGTACATGGCAGCCTGCCCTTGAGCATGCTGGTAGCTCTGCATGTGTGCCACCCTGCAGCCCTTGTTCTCTGCACCCAGAGATCCAGGTTGTCAGAGCTCAGGGGATGCTTTCTGGCAGAGAAGGCTGTGTAAGCAGCCTAGGTAAGCACTTCTGGCCCTCAGGGAAATCAGGGCAGCCTCAGAGAGCTATTTGGAAACAAAGAGGTGGAGGGCCTTGTGAGCCCCAGAGATATACTGTTAGAGCTTGGGAAACAATTAGAGTTGGAATGAGGTCACCCAGCAGCAGTCAGGGGCCCTGCCCAGCTCTGCTCTTCAGGAACTCTAAAAGCAGAATTCCCTCAGGTTGATTTTTGAGAAAGGAAAAGAAATCCCCAAACGGAAAGATCATCACAACTGTTCTCTCCTGAATCTGTTCGTGTTCCTCATTTCTGTTATCTATTAGGTTATTATACAAACCACCAGTATACATTACCTCTTGCTGTTTCACAAATTATCCTAATTTTAGAACTGTAGCTTAAAAATAACTAAGATTTATTATCTCACATACTTTCTAGGGGTCAGGAACCTGGGATCGACCTCCCTGAGGTTCTGGATCAGGGTCTTTAATGAGGTCAGCTGTCAGCTGGGGTTCCGTCATCTCACCATTTGACTGGGGCTGGAGGACTGGCTTCCACGATGGCTCCCTCATGTGGCTGTTGGTAGGAGGCCTCAGTTTATTGCTTACCATTGTGCAGAGGCCTCAGTTTCTCATCATATGCTTGTTGGGGGACCATCCTGGTTTGCCCAGGACTGAGGGGGTATTCAGGATGTGAGACTTTCAGTCTAAAACCAGGAAAGTCCTGAGCAAGCTAGTGACATGTTGGTTATCCTAGGTGGACTCCATGGGACTGCTCACAACCAGAAGAGGAATCTGTGAGGGACCAAGACAGAAGCAACCAGGTCTTTTATAGCCTAATCTTGGAAGTAATATAGCATGTATCACTTCTGCTGTGTTCAGTTAGTCACACATACCCGGCTGGTAAGAGGTGCAAAGGGACTATAAAAGGTTGTGACGGACAGGAGGAGCCATCTTGGAAGCTGGCTGCTATTTTACCCCAAAATCTAGTGGGGAAAAACAGCTATCATTTTAGTACCTCTCATGAGTCTGGGGGTTAACCGGGCTCAGCTGAGTGGTGGTTCTCCAGCCTCACATGATGTTGGTGGAGCAGCGGTCATCTGGCTCCCCACTGGGCTGGAATCCCACAAAGCTCAGTCACGTGGCTGGCAGTCGGTGCTGGCTGTTGGCTATAAGCCCAGATGAGCTTGCCAAGGAGAATCTTGGTTCTCCTCCTTGTGACCTCTCCACAAGGCTGGGGCTAAGTTCAAAGAGGAAATGGCTCAAGAACAAGAATGTAAAAGGAAGGAAACAGAAGCTTCTGGTCTTCCTAAGGCTTGAGACTGGAAGTTCTCAAACATCTTTTGTTGCATTCCAGTGGCCAAAGCAGTCACAGGAACAGCTGAGATTTAAGAAAGGGGAAATAAACTCTACTTCTAGATGTGAGGAACAGCATATGCTTATTGGAAGGGAAGGAGCTAACTGGGTTTACTACAGTCCCTCCCTACAGGGGGAAACAAATTCCCTAAGGTTGTTCTTTGGGGTCTCTCATTGAAGAATGTACAAAATTCCCAGAGGTAAAGAGGTATTCCAGGCATTCTCAGATTTCTGGATCTACAACTCTGGTTTTATTTTATTTATTTATTTATTTTTTTATTGTTCCACTTATTTATTGGTCGATTCTTTTTTTTTTTTTTTTTTTTTTTTTTTTTTTTTTTTTTTTTTTTACAGAGACAGAGAGAGAGTCAAAGAGAGGGATAGACAGGGACAGACAGACAGGAACGGAGAGATGAGAAGCATCAATCATTAGTTTTTCGTTGCGCGTTGGGACTTCTTAGTTGTTCATTGATTGCTTTCTCATATGTGCCTTGATCGCGGGCCTTCAGCAGACTGAGTAACCCCTTGCTGGAGCCAGCGACCCTGGGTCCAAGCTGGTGAGCTTTTTGCTCAAGCCAGATGAGCCCGCGCTCAAGCTGGCGACCTCGGGGTCTCAAACCTAGGTCCTTCCACATCCCAGTCTAACGCTCTATCCACTGCGCCACCGCCTGGTCAGGCGAAATTACCCTTAGTAATTTTTTTTTTTAATTAAAAATTTTTTATTTATTTATTCATTTTAGAGAGGAGAGGGAGAGACACAGAGAGAGAGAGAGAGAGAGAGAGAGAGAGAGAGAGAGAGAGAGAAGGGGAGGAGAAGCTGGATGCATCAACTCCCATATGTACCTTGACCAGGCAAGCCCAGAGTTTCGAACCGGCGACCTCAGCATTTCCAGGCCGATGCTTTATCCACCGCGCCACCACAGGTCAGGCCTGGTTTTATTTTTTAAAATTTCTTTTTAATTTTTAAAAACTATACAAATCACTGTGCAATGATGTTTATTATTTAAAAAAATGAGAAAACACAGTTAATCACAAGGAAAAAAGCCCTATAATTCTAGTACCTGAAGACAATACTGTATAATTTTGGTACACAGCATCCTAGAATTTATTCTATGTAAAAGTAATGATTTTAGTTTACAAAAATGAAACGATTCTCTACTTATTGTTTTCGTACCTGCCATTTTCACTTAAAGCTTGTATCATAAACATCTTTTCATGACAGTTTATGTTGAGCTACATCAGTTTAAGGGTTACGTAGTGTTTCATTGTCAAGATTCTTGATTACAACAATAGAAACCAACTCTAGTTACATAACTTAATCAGCCAAGAAGAATTTTTTGGAAAGGTATTGGATAGCTCAGAGGATATATTATGTGTTAGTGTAGCATTCCATTATCGATTCAAGTGTAACAAACCACACATCTTAGTGGAATAAGACCACCACGTTTTAATGTGCTCATAAATTCTGTGGGTCAGGAATTCTAATGGCACAGCAGGAATGGTGCCACAACATCTGGGACCTTGGTTGGGAAAACTCAAGATAGGAGTGAGGTGAATGGCTAGGGTGGGATTGGGGTAATGGAATTAACTAAAGGCTTTCATTCACATGTTTGGAGACTGGGCTGGGATGTTGTGAGCTTTGCACTGAGCTGGGACGCTTGGCCAGAGTGCTCGCTCGTACAGGTCCTCTCCGTGTGGCTTGGGCTTCTCGCCGTGGGGCAGCCTCTGGATAGTCTGACTTCTCACGAGGTAGCTTGGTGTGCCAAGAGCTAGCGTTCCAGTAGGCAGGGAGAAAGCTGCGTGCCTTTCATGACCTCCCCTTAGAAGTCACTTCCACCACAGTCCATTGATCAAAGTAGTCATAAGCCTGCCCCAATTCAGGGCAGTGGACATAGACTGTACTTCTCAATGGGAGGAATATCAAAGAATTTGTGGCCATGTTCTTTTTTTTTTTCCTTTTTAGCAAATTTATTGGGGTGATACTGGTTAACAAAATTATATGGGTTTCACGTGCCTAATTCCACAGCACATCATCTGTACACTGTATTGCATGTTCACCACCCCATGTGGCCATGTTCTCAAATCGCCAAAATTAGGGTGAGCTCAGCTGCTACAACAACGAAGGCCCAATTTAGAGCGATTTAATGACTGTAGAAGTAGAGTTCTCTTGCACAAAACAGTTCCAAGGTGAGTAGTATAGGTCACCAAGGTGGCTGTGCTCCTCCAGACACGATGGCATCCAGGCTCCATGCCAACATGGCAATCCCGAAAGTCACTATCTTTGTGCCTTTGCAGGCAAAGCCTTAGGCAGCAGCATCTCACTGGCTGTACTCAGCCCCCATGCCTGTCCTCTACCTTCCAGGGAGCAGGGGGTGGGTATATCTGCCTCTTTCCCATTTTTGTAGTGGAAAGCATGGGTACTTCCTTCCTATCTTAGAATTCTCCCCCAAGAGGAAGGATGATCAGATGCTAGATACCCTAAAAGCAACTGATACACAGTAGAATATGGTTGTATCATATCCTATCCCCTATTGATAGACATTTAGGTTGGAAACATGCTATTGATAACATGTTATTCACACTGTTGCAAAAAAAAATCTTTCTACAAATATCTTTCAACACTTACTAAGATTTTTTTCCCCTCTGTAAGACAAATTCCAAAGAGTCATGTCATAGTTTCTGATTTCTGCATATTGTCCTGAAGGATCCCATTAAAGAGGGCAACCTCCCCCTTCAAGTCAGAGGTGGCAACTCAGGAATGTGTGTGAGACTGGAAGAAAGAATGGAGAGATTTAGGGTTCACAAGTTCAGGATTAGCTGTCAGGATTAGGTATCAGTGTGTCCATGATCACAGTCCACTGTGGGAAAGGCTTTACATAGATTGTCTCACTTCATCTTCATGTCGATCTGATGAGGAAGGCACTGTCTTCATTTGGCAGATGAAGAAGCTTAGGTTCCAAGAGATTAAGAAATTTATCCAAGGCCTTAGAGCTAGGGTCTGATGCCAAATCAGTGCTTTGAACCACTTCCTCCCTCTTGGAACACTTGCTCTGAGGTGATTTCTTCTCCTAGCCCAGCTGCCATAGCGTGGGAAGCCCAAGCCACATGCAGAGGCCATGTGTAGATATTTCAGCCAACAGCCCCAGCCAAGCTCCCAGCTGACTGCCGGGGACAGCTACCAACCATGCTGATGGGAGTGAGCCAGCTTGGACTCTTCAGACCAGTTGAGCCCCCAGATGGCTATAGCCCCATATGACAAACCATGGAACAGGTTGCTCAATTGGGCTCAGTGAATCCAAAGAGTGGTGACAACTAATCAAATGGTTGTTGTGTGAAGTCAGCTAAGTTTTGGCAAGATTTGTAACATAGTAATGGAGAACCAAAACAGGTGGGAGCTACTCATTCTTGGATGAGTCCCCAGAGAGCCTGAAGAAGGAGTTCATGATCTGGGGGTTTAACTGGGTAGGGTTTGGGGTGATCCTTATCAGTGCAGTGTGCTAGTCTGGGTTTGCATATGACAACTTTCCTTTTTGCCTGCTCCAGCTGGGGAAAAATTCCCTGAGTCATGAGGCTGGGAGAAGAAACTGTGTGAATGAGTTAACAGAAATCTGGGAAAGATTTCCAAAGTAAATAATGTTGATTTGTAGCACAAAGAAAGCATTGCTTAATGCTATGAAAATGCACATAAAGAGTCATTGCTTTATGACTTATTTCCTATATTTTCAAATTTCCAAACAATTACCATAATAACCATCAGTAAAAAAAAAATACAGAAAAAAAGAAATAAAAAGGATAATAACAGCACTTGGAAATGCTTAAACACTGTGTACAGTTCCCGAGAGTTATAAAAGTGGAAGTTCACAGTCCTGTGGGCAGAAGGTGGAGCCAGTCTGACATTAGGGTGACCCCAATTGGCACTTGGATCCCAAAGCAAAATCTAACTCCTCCTTCCCACTTAAAGAGCAGAGTTTTGAAAAAGCTGAAAACAGTTCAGCAAGATGGTGGCTCTTTGGCCTCATCAACCATAGGCATTTACTCTCCTACCCTTCACCTCTCAGTCCCCTCCAGTTCAGTGATTCTCAAATTGGGAGGCATCAAAATCATCTGGAAAGTCTTTTAAAAAATACTAATTCCAGGGTTCCTCCACAAAAGATTCCCATTCTATAAGCATAGGGTTGGCTACCAGATTTTTTACTGTAACAAGACGCAGATTACTCTTCCATAGATGGGGCCCATAGCACATCCTGAAGAGAGCACCTTCCCTGAAAGCATGGACTAGAGTCCTCTCCGAGCCCAAACTTCAGAGACCAGAATGGCTCTGGGAAGGGGATCTTCAGATTCTACACCGGGCAGAATCTAAAAGCCCACTTAGAACAAGTGGTTTCCAAACTGTGTTTCTTAGAACCCTAGGAGTCTCCTCAGAAGTCCTATCACCTTCACCTCAGCATCTTCTCTTTAATCTGCTTTTATTATAGAGGGTTCCAAGTACTATTACTTCAGAAAATGTTTTATTACAAAATGCCTTTCCTGCTTAAAAACAATCCCATGTTGGTAAGGATGAAGAGTAAATAGAACCCTTAAACACTGATCGTGGGTATGGAAAACAGTGTAACCACTATGGAAAATAGTTTGGCAGTTCCTCAATAAATTAAACATAGAATTGCTGGCCCTGGCCAGTTGCTCAGTGGATAGAGCATCAGCCCAGTGTATGGATGTCCCAGGTTCAACTCCCAGTGGAGAAGTGACCATCTGCTCCTTTTCTCCCCCATCTTCCCCCTCTCTCCTTCTTCCCCTTCCACAGCCAGGAGCTCAATTGGTTCAAGCATGGGCCCTGGACACTGAGGATAGCTTGGTTGGTTCAAGCATTGGCCTCAGGCACTAAAAATAGCTCAGTACTTGTGTATCAGCCCCAGACGGGATTGCCAGGTGGATCCCAATTGGCGTGCATGCGGGAGTCAGTCTCTATCTACCCTCCTCTCACTTGAAAAACAAATAAAAAGAATTACCCTATGTTCTACTCTGCTTGGGCTGCTATAAGAGGATACATGGACTAGGTGACTTAAAGAGCAGACACTTATTTCTCACAGTTCTGGAGGCTGGGAAGTATCAGATCAGGGTTTAGCTCTTGGTAAGAACCTTCTTCCTGGCTTGCAGATGGCTGCTTCTCACTGTGTCCTGACATGGGTGGGTATGAATGGGGTTGGGTGGGAGAGCTCTGTCCTTTTCCTTATAAGTACTCTAACCCCATCATGGGGGCCCTACCTTCATTAGCTCATTTAAACCTAATTACCTCCCAAGGTCCGCCCCCACAGCTCAGGAGTAAACCTAATTACCTCCCATAGGCCCTACCTCCCAATATTATCACATTGGGTTAGGGTTTCAACACACAAATTTTGGAGGGACACATTCAATTTATAACACCATATGACCCAGCAATTCTACTCCTGGGTATATACCCAGACGAATTGAAAACAGATACTCAGCCTGACCAGGCAGTGGCACAGTGGATAGAGCGTCGGACTGGGATGCAGAGGACCCAGGTTCAAGACCCCGAGGTCGCCAGCTTGAGCACGATTTACCTGGTTTGAGCAAAAGCGCACCAGCTTGGACCCAAGGTCGCTGGCTCGAGCAAGGCGAGCAAGGGGTTACTCGGTCTGCTGAAGGCCTGCGGTCAAGGCACATATGAGAAAGGAATCAATGAACAACTAAGGTCTCTCAACGAAAAACTGATGATTGATGCTTCTTATCTCTCTCCGTTCCTGTCTGTCTGTTCCTGTCTATCGCTCTCTCTGACTCTCTCTCTGTCTCTGTTTAAAAAAAGACTTGGTTGGATCCCTACAAATAAAATTAAAAAAGAAAAGAAAACAGATACTCAAACGGATGCTTTTACGCAAATATTGTATACAAGAACCAAAAGGTGGCCACAACCCAAATGTCCATTAACTGGTTGTTGGTCAAATAAGTTTGCAAATATGATGTATATGTTTGCTCGCTTATAGTTTGCATTAAATGTGGGGGGACAGGCTGTAAGCAGGCATGATCCTTATAGCCTAAGGCCTAGTTTTTTTTGTTTGTTTGTTTGTTTTTTTTGTATTTTTTTGAAGGTGGAAACCGGGAGAGACAGTCAGATAGACTCCCGCATGCGCCCGACCGGGATCCACCCGGCACGCCCACCAGGGGCGATGCTCTGCCCACCAGGGGCGATGCTCTGCCCCTCCGGGGCGTCGCTCTGTTGCGACCAGAGCCACTCCAGCGCCTGGGGCAGATGCCAAGGAGCCATCCCCAGCGCCCGGGGCCATCTTTGCTCTAATGGAGCCTCAGCTGTGGGAGGGGAAGAGAGAGACAGAAAGGAAGGAGAGGAGGAGGGGTGGAGAAGCAGATGGGCGCTTCTCCTGTTTGCCCTGGCCTGGAATCGAACCCGGGACTTTTGCACGCCAGGCCGACGCTCTACCACTGAGCCAACCGGCCAGGGCCTCCTAAGGCCTAGTTTTAAGACTAAGCCTTTCCCACCCTTTTTGATGTGGGGTGGTACACTCTCATGAGGAATCTCATTATGCCTCAGATAAGTGACTTTGTATCAGAGACTTTCTTGTTTGTATATTGGATTAAAGGTTTTAATTTCTACACTATAAAGTGGGGCAGACCAGGAGCTTGCTCTCTCGGTTTTTGAGATTAGCATTAGAGAGGAGAGCAGATAAAGGCCACGTGGAGGTAAGGAGAAGCAGTCAAGATGGCGGAATGCTGAAAGAGAAGCCAGTTAGTGCAGAGTTTTGTAGAGAGAAGGAGATGGGGAACAAAGGAGAATAAGTCTGGTGAGCTAGAAACCTTTGATTCTAGGAAAACTCTGATAAGTCAGTAGCTTTGTGAGCACTGAATGAGTGGGTTTTGGAGCCCAGTGCGTGTTTTTACTTGCCTGCCAGGTGCAAGCTAGAATTAAATATGATGGCCCGCCAGTTTTTGGCCCTGTTGTTTCTTTACTGACTGTCCGAATCCAATGCGAACCTGCATGGGCCAGTCAGCTGTGATGATGGCCGTGGATACTGGCTTTACATAAATTTTATTTTATTTTTTTCTGATTTTAAATTAGAAATGACATGTGGCTAGTGGCTACCATACTGGACAATGTAGATCTAGATTTACCCACAAGAAATCTGGGACAAAATGTCCCCATGTCAACCATATTCACAAACAAATGTTTGTAAGGGAAAACATTTTATACAGGCTTGTAAAGCCAGTAGCCACCATCGTGGCCATTCACATGCAGGTTTGCATTGGATTTGCCCTGACTGGGAATTGAACCTGGGACTTCCACATGCTGGGCTGATGCTCTACTGCTGAACCAACCAGCCAGAGTGGATTTTTTTTTTTTAATTACACTAACATACCAAAGGGCAATTGCAGGACCCAAGAAAGTCAGCTCTCTGAAAATTTACTGCACGCAGCAGCTGAGAGACCTGGCTGAGAAGGAAAATCTAATTCTGCCCACTTGTGTTCAGGGCCTGCTTCACAACAGAAATGAGGAGGGCCAGTTTCCTTACTGCTGATAAGGTGACACTCTTTTCTCATCCTCAGATTATCTAACACCCTGAATCTGTCCGCGCTCGCCTACCAGGATATCGGGGGTAATGGAGGCTGCCGCTCACCCACCTTTGCCAGGGTCCAGTGCCGGGGATAGCTCATGTGGGCTGAGTCACCACGGCACACTCTTTCCTTGGCGTGAACATCTGGGCCCCAGCCCAGCTCTTTCCATGCCCCCAGCCCTCACTTCCTCTCAGTTCCAAGTGAAAGCAGCCCTTGCTCAGGTTAGTGAGAAAGGCGGAGTAACACCCTGAATCTGAACTTGGAGGTTGGCTTCATACAACAGGGATGAGCGGAGACTCTAAGGAAGACTACAGAGATGGTGGCTGCAGTTTGTAAGTTGCCATTCCGGATAAAGCAAGAAAGAAGAGAATTTCTCCAATGCAGAGTGGTTTGGGGTGAGTATTTAGAACTCAAGGCTGAGGCCAACTTAGAGGTTGTTGTATGTAGTTTCCTTGCTATGTGGACAGATGCCTTATTTCTGGATGCAGCCTTCCCAGCTGGGGAAAGTCTCCCAGGATGGAGAGGTTTAGGAAATGCTGCCTACTCCACTTCTCATCGGAGATTTCAAAGTCTACAACTCTGCTCAATGCTCTGAGAAGTCCTGCAGAAGAGAAACCTGCTTTGGTGTTATTTAACCTGTGTTTCCCAAAGTTATTTGACCTCAGAATTCTTTTCTCCTCAATAACACTCATATATACCCTATGAAAGCTAAGTTCCAAGAACACACTTAGGAAATGCTAACCTGATGTCTAGCAGGGTTGGTTCTGGACCCCATTAGCCCACAGTGAACACTGATAGGGACATTTGGGAATGACACACGATGTGGAATCTTGCTATAATAATCCAGGAAATCATCTGTTATTGTACCTGTCCCACACCGAGATTTTATGATTCTCTCCACACCAACCAGGAAACCACTGACATTTCCTGAGCTTTATATATGTCATCTACATAATCCTTTCTCAGCTCAATTATCCCCATTTTACTAATAAGAAATGGAAACCCAGAGAGGTTATCTAAGGAGGCCATTCAGTTAAGACTGTGGCAAAACTAAGATTCAAATAGCTGAGGACACTGGGGCTCCACACTAGTATTCTCCCCTCAAACATTATGGGGAAAATGGAAAACAGTGCAGCCACGAGGGAAAATAGTTTGGCAGTTACTAAGTTAAACACAGAATTACTGTATGTCTCAGTCTATTCAGGCTGCTATAACAAAATACCATAGATCGGGTGCCTTAAACAAGACATTTTTTCTCACATTTGGGAGCCTGGGAAGTTCAGGGTTAGGTTCTTGGGGAGGGTGCTCTTCCTGGCGTGCAGATGGCTGCTTCTCACCTCTGCCATTCCACCTCTCTAACTAGTTGAATTTTCAAGGCACAGTTTCCAGAGTGTCTGATTCCCATAAGAACTGTTCCGGACACTGGAAAATTTAGTCTTCTTGGGGAATTATTATTTTTTCTTTTTTCATCCCATAAATGGTGTCTTTATTATTATTAGTCACAATTATACAAGTTTGAGAATATTTAACCATACTTTTTTTCATTCTAAGAATCATTTATTTATTTTTATTTTTTCAATTACAGTTTACTTTCAGTATTATTTAGTATTGGTTTCAGGTGTACAGCATAGTGATTACACAATCACTATATATTTTACACTTAACCACACTTTTAACATTGAATAAGGGAAATATGACATCTCTAGTCCTTAAAGATGTTTTATTCCGTTGTGAGTGGAGACAGCTGACATAAGCGTTTTCCACCACTTGGATGAAAAAGCTCTTAAGTGTATCCACTTTTTACTCTCATATCTAGAAGGGCCTACTTAGGAAACTTGAGTAACTCAATCACAGAAAGGACTGTCTCATAAGAAAATCAATTATTCTGATTCATGCCTCAATTTTTTGTGAGATTAATTATTATGAGTAAGCAACTATGAGCCCCATCAGTACAAGGACACTGGAAAGATCCAGTTTCTGGGCCCACATAGGTGAGGCCCAGCCTCTAGAATAGCTCGATCTTACCTCAGCACTTCCTACCAAGCACCGATAACTTCTGCTTGAGCAGCAATTCATCATTTGAGAACGAATTCAGACATAGAAACAAACAAAAATGTGTTTGTGATGCCTGACCTGGTGGTGGCGCAGTGGATAGAGCGTCGGACTGGGATGCGGGAGGACCCAGGTTCGAGACCCCGAGGTCGCCAGCTTGAATGCGGGCTCATCTGGTTTGAGCGAGGCTCACCAGCTTGGACCCAAGGTCGCTGGCTCCAGCAAGGGGTTGCTCAGCCTGCTGAAGGCCCACGGTCAAGGCACATATGAGAAAGCAATCAATGAACAACTAAGGTGTTGCAACGCGCAATGAAAAACTGATTGATGCTTCTCATCTCTCTCTGTTACTGTCTGTCTGTCCCTGTCTATCCCTCTCTCTGACTCACTCTCTGTCTCTGTAAAAAATAAATAAATAAAAATGTGTTTGCGGCTCAGTTGGTTAGAACATCGTCCCAACATGCCGAGGTGGGCAGGTTCCAGCCAGGTCAGGGCACAGACAAGAATCAACCAATGACGGCATGAATAAGTGGAACAACAAATTGGTGTTTTTCTCTCTCTTTCTCTAAAACTCAATAAATTATAAAAACAAAAACAAACAAACAAATGTGTTTGCTATGGTCATTGAGGCAAAAATTGGCATTTAAAACAAGTCGATCAGGCTCTGGCCAGTTAGCTCAGTTGGTGAGAACATCATCCCAAAACATGTGGGTTCAATCCCTGGTCAGGGCACGTTTGGGAAGCAACCAATGAATGCACAACTAAGTGGAACAACAAATGAGTCTCTCTCTCGTGTGTGCGCTCTCTCTCTCTCTCTCTCTCTCTCCCTTCCTCTCTCTGTCTAAAATAAAAACAATAGAAAACCAAAAAAACCCCAGTCAATCAGATTTCAATTTCCAGTCAGGCACATAAGGACCTTCAAAGTCCTGCCAACATAGGAACATCCACACCTGCAGGAAATTTTTTTTTTTTTTCATTTTTCTGAAGCTGGAAACAGGGAGAGACAGTCAGACAGACTCCCGCATGCACCCGACCGGGATCCACCTGGCACGCCCACCAGGGGCAACGCTTTGCCCACCAGGGGGCGATGCTCTGCCCATCCTGGGCGTCGCCATGTTGCGACCAGAGCCACTCTAGCGCCTGAGGCAGAGGCCACAGAGCCATCCCCAGCGCCCGGGCCATCTTTGCTCCAATGGAGCCTTGGCCCAGCAGGAAATTTTTATGCGAGTTCATTTGAGCCAACTAGAGGACATGGCTGGAAGCAAGCTCGGCAGACTGGGAAAACATCTCCATGAGTCAGGGGAATTGTTTTCTCCTGCACGGGTTTTATTTCCTTTGGATTTGAAATTCAGCTCTGACAGTTGCTGGTTATGTGACCTTGGGCCTCTGGGTCTCAGTTTCCTCATCTATAAAACAGGATAATAATCTCATTTTCTTCTTTCTGATCTCCACTTTTTCTTCTTTCTTCTCTTTTTCCTCTTCTCCCTTAGTTTCTTTCTCCCCTATTTTTAAAAATGTTGTTCAAGTTTCTTTCTTTATTAAATTTTTATTTATTTATTCATTTTAGAGAGGAGAGAGAGAGAGAGAAAGAGAGAGAGAGAGAGAAAGAAAAGGGGGAGAAGCAGAAAGCATAAACTGTCTTATGTGCCTTGACTAGACAAGTGCAGGGTTTTGAACCAGTGACCTCAGCATTCCAGGTTGACACTTTATCCACTGTGCCACCACAGGTCAGGCTCTCCCCCATATTTTTATTTTTTCACTTTTAATATCCCCAAACCTCCTGTGTGTGTGTGTGTGTGTGTGTGTGAGAGAGAGAGAGAGAGAGAGAGAGAGAGAGAGAGAGAGAGAAACAGATAGGAAGAGAGAAAGATGAGAAGCATCAATTCTTCATTGCGGCACCTTAGTTGTTCATTGATTGTTTTCTCACCTGTGCCTTGACCGGGGGGCTACAGCACACTGAGTGACCACTTGTTCAAGCCAGCAACCTTGGGCTCAAGCTGGTGAGCACATGCTCAAACCAGACGAGCCCATGTTCAAGCCAGCACAACCTTGATGTTTCAAACCTGGGTCCTCTGCATCCCAGTTCGATGCTCTATGCACTGTGCCACTGCCTGGTCAGGCCCCAAACTTCGTCTTAATTTTCCCTGAAAGATCCTTGAAACCCCACATGGATCATCCATGAAGTGGCTTGAGAGGCTGTGGTGGGATTTCAGTAACAGAGACCAGTAGAGAAGGCAGCTGCTGATTAATTCCATGTCAGCTGGGGCATTCTGTGCTCTGCATCTAGAATAGGGCAGTTTCCAAGGTGACCAAGAGGAGAGTGTGAGGATAAGGTGAGGGGGCCTGGAGTTATGAGCTGCCAAACTTGTATACCATGAGAGCTGCCTCCGAGCCACTCATCACACACTGCCCGCCAAGCATGTTGACAACCGACTTGTGACAAGCAAAGTGTTCCAACAATATTTAATGATCAGTGCGTCTATAAATAGGACTGTAAGAACAATTTGGATAGATGTTAATATATGGGCTTAATCCCAGAGGGACTCAAATCTTGAGTTGTTTTGAGTTCAGACAGCCATCAAAAATCTGCTGCAAGGAACAATTCTGCGGTTGTCTGCAGGATGTTTTGTTCCAATTCAATGTGTCCTTGTGTGTATAATTTACTAACATGATAATAACTGCTGCTTGGCAGTTGGCATTTTACAAAGTGCCTTCCTGCACGTGTTCTCATTTGATCCTTGCAAAGCATTACTCCTGAGGGTCGAGGGAGACAAGTAACTTGCCCCAGGATATCCAGATTGTGGAGCCGCGAGTGGGGCTGGAGGGACAGGGGTGGTGGTGATGGCAGAGTCCAGATTTGAGATAAGGACTATGTGGCTCCCAAATTGATCTTTCTTAGTCTACTGACATTCTATTTTCTGGTTTAAAAGATTTGAAACAATCAATTCCTTTCTTACCCTCAAAGGGACCAGCTCACCCGGGCCAGCCCCCGATCTCTCCTTTGATTACTTTGCATTAAAACTATGGCTTGCCAGACTTAGCAAATAAATATAGGGGACACCACTCATATTTAAATTTCAGATAAACAATGAATAATGTTGGACTATAGGTATTGTCCCATGGTGTATTTTATCTGGCAACCCTAATTAAAAGTACCTGTTATTAAAATCTTTTTCTTTTGAAAAGATATGAATTACTTCTAGAAAATTTTGAAAAATCAGATCAGCAAAAGGAAGAAAATATAAATTACTCTTAATTTTACCACCAGGTAATATTAACACTTGAATATTAACTGGTTAATGTTTTGGTATACCTATTGTGACTTTTTTTCCATGTATATATTTATATGCATAAATTCCTTTTTTTAAAAATTGAAAATGAGACTTACTGAATATTACTTTCAGACTTGTTTTTTTTCACTCAATAATATGTCTTAAATATGTTATTCTTTAATATTCAAATAACGGCAGATCATTGATTGGTTAGCATATTGTGTCTAGCTAATCCCTTATAGGCAAACCCTGAGGTTGTTTCTAATATTTTATTCTAATAGACTCTCCATGGACAACCTCTGCTGAGTCTCCCTGTACATCTTTGCAATAAATTTATGGCAGTCAAATTTCTAGGTCAAAGGGTGTAAACACCATGAAGGTTTTTTGTTACATATTGTCAAATTGTCTTCCAGAAAAGTTGAGCCAACTTACATTCTCAAAGACAGTATCCACGAATGTCATTTTCTTGCATATAGTCAGCAGTGGGAATTATCATTAGAAACAACAAAAGAAAAATAACCACTTGGATTCTGAGCCTGACCTGACTCCATAATCACATTCAACACTCTGTCTCTAACCCACACTTAGTGATCTTATTTCTTTCTACTGAGCCTTCTTTTCTAAAAAAGAGGAGTAAGTAGATTAGGGATAGATTGTCCCATCATGCTCATGTCAGACATCAGTAATCAATCCTAGAAGGAAGTAAATCTGTCACTTATGCAGAGAACCTTGAAGACTCCATCAAAAACATTGTTAGAACTAATACACAAATACAGCCAAGTGACAGCATAAAAAAGCAATATGTAAAAATCTGTTGAATTTCTATACATTAATAATGAATTATCTTAAGGTCAATAAGTAGCTGTCATATATTTTGGTGCTCCTTGGTTTGTGCATATATATTAAGAATTGTTATGTCTTCTTGATTCAGTGTCCCCTTAGCCATTATGAAATGGCCATTTTTGTCTCTGAGACAGGTAATAGCAAATGTTGGAGAGGCTGTGGAGAAAAAGGAACCCTTATACACTGTTGGTGGGAATGTAAAGTAGTACAACCATTATGGAAGAAAGTATGGTGGTTCCTCAAAAAACTGAAAATAGAACTACCTTATGACCCAGCAATCCCTCTACTGGGTATATACCCCAAAAACTCAGAAACATTGATACGTAAAGACACATGCAGCCCCATGTTCATTGCAGCATTGTTCACAGTGGCCAGGACATGGAAACAACCAAAAAGCCCGTCAATAGACGACTGGATAAAGAAGATGTGGCACATATACACTATGGAATACTACTCAGCCATAAGAAATGATGACATTGGATCATTTACAGCAAAATGGTGGGATCTTGATAACATTATATGAAGTGAAATAAGTAAATCAGAAAAAACCAGGAACTGCATTATTCCATACGTAGGTGGGACATAAAAGTGAAACTAAGAGACATTGATAAGAGTGTGGTGGTTAAGGGGGAGGGGGGAAAGGGAGAGGAAAAGGGGGAGGGGGAGGGGCACAAAGAAAACTAGATAGAAGGTGACAGAGGACAATCTGACTTTGGGTGATGGGTATGCAACATAATTGAAAGACAAGATAACCTGGACTTGTTGATCTTTGAATATATGTAACCTGATTTATTGATGTCGCCCCATTAAAAAAATAAAATTATAATTAAAAAATAAAAAAAAATAATGAATTATCATAAAGATAAATTAAGAAAACAATCCCATTAATTACTGCACCAAAAAAAAAAAAATTAACCAAGTAGGTGAAAGACCTGTACACTGAAAACTACAAGACATTAATGAAAGAAATTGAAAAAGACGCAAATAAATAGAAAAATATTTTATGTTCATGGATTGAAAGAATTAATATTGTTAAAATGTCCATACTACCCAAGGCAATTTATAGATAAAATGCAATTTCTATTATAATTCCAATAGCTTTTTTCCCCCTACAGAACTAGAACACAAAAATTGTAAAATTTTCATAGAACCATAAAAGAACCTGAATTGCCAAAGCAATCCTAAGAAAGAACTAAGTTGGAAGTATCATACTACCTGATTTCAGACTCTATTACAAAACTATAATAATTAAAACAGTATGGTATTGGCATGAAAACAAATAGATCAATGGAACAGAATATACAGCCCAGAATAATACCCACATATGTTGGCCAATTAATTGATGACAAAGGAGCCAAGAATATACAGTGGGAAAAGGGTAGTCTTTTCAAAAAATGGTGCTGGGAATATTGGACAGCCACATGCAAAAGAATGAAACTGGAATGCTGTCTTATACCACACACACACACACCACTACCACCACCACCAACAACAACAATTAAAAATGGATTAAACATATCCTTAATAGTGCAGTCTTTAATCTTAACTTGAACTCAACTTTTTTTTTTTTTTCAGTTTTCTGAAGCTGGAAACAGGGAGAGACAGTCAAACAGACTCCCGCATGCGCCCGACCGGGATCCACCCGGCACGCCCACCATGGGGCGACGCTCTGCCCACCAGGGGGTGATGCTCTGCCCATCCTGGCGTCGCCATGTTGCGACCAGAGCCACTCTAGCGCCTGAGGCAGAGGCCACAGAGCCATCCCCAGCGCCCAGGCCATCTTTGCTCCAATGGAGCCCTTGGCTGCGGGAGGGGAAGAGAGAGACAGAGAGGAAAGCGGCGGAGGGGTGGAGAAGCAAATGGGCGCTTCTCCTGTGTACCCTGGCCGGGAATCGAACCTGGGTCCTCCACATGCTAGGCTGACGCTCTACCGCTGAGCCAACCGGCCAGGGCCTGAACTCAACTTTTTAAATTTTAATTTCAATGTAATTTTATCCTCAAGTGTTACTTGGGAGTAAATTTTAATTTTCAAAGGAATTTGGATAGAACTGGTATTGTTTCTACCTTACAAGTTCAGTAGAATTTACCTGTAAAGCCATCTGGACCTGGAGTTTTCTTTGTGGGAAGGTTTTAAACTATAAACTCAACTTCTTTAATAGCTATACAGGTTATCTATATATATTTGTTCTTCAGCGAGCCCTGATAGTTTATGTCTTTCAAGGAATTTCTCCCTATCATCTAAGATGTCAAGTGTTTTGGTATAAAGTTGTCCATAAATTTTCTTTATCATCCCTTTTAATATTTGTAGAATCTATAGTGAAATCTCTCCAATTTCTTAGGTTGGTAATTTGTGTATGAATTAAAGTTTTTTAGACAACAAAAATTCAACAGGAAGATAGGATTCCTTTATTCAATTGAGAAAGCCTCTTTAAATTTGAAGTCTTTGCTTTTATATATTAAAACATTTTCCCCCATTGATATGAGAGAGGGAGAGAGAAAAAGAAAGAGAGAGAGAAGCATCAACTCATTGTCCACTTACTTGTGCACTCATTGGTTGCTTCTTGTATATGCCCTGACCGGGGATTGAACCCATGACCTCAGTGCACCAGGGTAACACCCTCCTGTCCTCTTAGACACCCAACCAGGGTTGCTTTTATACATTTTTATAGAATTATTTCTCTTGCTAAATTAATGGAACAGGAGGTTTATGGGAAGGAGAAAGGGGACAGTAAGATAAAAACCTGATTTGTAACCAAGTTCTGTCATGAAAGGAGGAAGCAGAGTTACCTAGGAATTTGTTGCCTTCTGAGTTAGAGTCAAAGAATGTTTTGGTCAGGATCACTGACTCCTACATTCTGGATCCTTTGCAAAACATTCCATTAACTTTCTATTATTTTAGTAGCATGTGATCTGAAATGATGTCAACATGCCTGTTGACTCTCAAACCATAGACATTTATTTTTCATAGTTATTTCATAAGGTAACTCTGGTACACAGTTAAGATCCTGTTTCAGGATCATCACTGAAATTTACAGTTTATGAAGAGACATGTGTTATATCAGCTAAGTCACTAGGAACTCTAAAAAAAAAAAACACACACACACAGAATATCAACAAATATGTAAGTATTTTAACATCAGACAAACCCTGGAGATTCTGACAACACTGACCAGCTCCGATAATATTCTAGGTCAGTGATGGGTAATCTTTTGAGCTTGGTGTGTCAAAACTTGCCCAAAAAATGAGCATAACTCGGGTGGTGTGTCACTTTGAGAAAAAAACCATAATTTTGCGAAATTTATAGTTTAAATAACAAAAATGTATAATTTAATATATAACTGTATTTAATAAACCAAAAACTAATTATTTAACTTACCTGCTTAGTGACTTCTTTGTTCATCTGTCAGTTGATTTCTTTTGTTGGTCTTGATATTATTTAACTTCTGTGGGGTACTGTGAACTAAGAGAAGCAAGGGGGAGGGGGAATTCTTTAACTAACCTGCCTATTAGTGACTTTTTTGTTGCTGAATTTCATTGGCTAAATCTTCAATTGAAGGTTGGTATTTTGTACACTTCAAGCCCAAGCAAGCGCTACTAACTTTATCTGTCAATCTGTTTCTTTCATTGGTTTTGATATTATTTAACGCTGAGAATAAGGTCTCACAAAAGTACACAGAGGGAAAAATTGTGAGTAAAGCCATTGCTATATTTTTCAGGGTGCTAAAAGTGTCTGGTAATCGGTTCCAGGAACTCCAAATTTCCTGTCCGTAGTGGCACTCCTCTTGATTCTCCAAGTGGCACCTTTCCGGATTCTCAAGCTTTGACCTCAAGTCGACAAACACCTGAGCCCAGAGGCTGTCTTGAAATTCTGCAAGTTGCATCTTATGTAAATTAAGATGGCTGCCGCTATTTCTAATGGCGGGAAACGGCACCCATAACACAGGCCCTCGCCTCTCCCAGCCTCCCCTTCACTTATCTCAGTAATGATGGTCAATTAGAAATCCACGACACCCCAGAACAGTAGATTGGATGATGGTTGCTGTGGTTATGTGGCTGCTGGTAATGGCGATTACAGGTCCCCCAGAAATGTGTCCCCCCCAGCATTCGACTGCTCCCTGCTCCGCTGGCCGGAAGTGAGGTCAAAGATCCCCTAAGCGCCTAACCGGAAGTCCCAGAACTAGACGCTCTGTGCCGGAGTTCTGTTGTTTTGGCCTACAGACCTCCGGCACAGAGTGTCTGCACTACGGCAAATGTTTTATCCTCAGCTACTGCACCTGGCTGTACAGGAGCCAAGGGTGAAACGTCCTTCTCAGCATGCGGCCCCATACTTCTCTGGTATGTGGCCGCATGCAGCCGCATGTCATTGAAAATGGCTACGCGTGTCAGTGCTGACACAAGTGTCATAGGTTCACCACCATGATTCTAGGTCTACCTTCCCAGCAAGAGTGTGTGTTTGTTGCTGTGGTGGGTGTAGGGGGTTGAAATACACGGTGGGAAAACCGTGGACTTTGGAGTTAGACCTAATTCATGGTTTGGTTTTGCCATTCACTAGCTGTTCAGGGCAAGTTCTGAAAGTTCTCTGAAGTCTACTTTTCTCATGTACAATATAGGGATAATGATATCTACTTTATAGTGCTCTTAGGATGTTTGAGTGAGATAATACATGTGTCTAGCCCAGATTATCTACTTTTGAGTGGATCTCAAAGTATGGTTCCTGGACCAGCAGCATCAGCATCACCTGAAAATGTGTTAAAAATGTAAATTAGGCCCTGGCCGGTTGGCTCAGCGGTAGAGCGTTGGCCTGGCGTGCAGGGGACCCGGGTTCGATTCCCGGCCAGGGCACATAGGAGAAGCGCCCATTTGCTTCTCCACCCCCCCCCTTCCTCTCTGTCTCTCTCTTCCCCTCCCGCAGCCAAGGCTCCATTGGAGCAAAGATGGCCCGGGTGCTGGGGATGGCTCCTTGGCCTCTGCCCCAGGCGCTAGAGTGGCTCTGGTCGCGGCAGAGTGATGCCCCGGAGGGGCAGAGCATCGCCCCCTGGTGGGCGTGCCGGGTGGATCCCGGTCGGGTGCATGCGGGAGTCTGTCTGACTGTCTCTCCCCGTTTCCAGCTTCAGAAAAATACAAAAAAAACCAGTAAATTATTGCCCTGGTCAGGTAGCTCAGAGTATCATCCTGATACACTAAGGTTGTGGATTTGATCCTCAGCCAGGACATGCAAGAATTGACCAATGAATGCATAATTGAATGGAGATCTCTGCCTCTGTCTCTCTCCCTTCTTCTTTCTCTAAAAAAAAAAAAAAAGAGTTGGAGTTGTACAAAGCGGAACTTCAGACAAAACCTGCACTCCTGCAGTTAATACAGTGGACTTGTCAGATGCCTAAGGTTAATTCCATGTACTGATGAACCAACTCCAGAATCTTAAATATTTTCTGTGTTTATTTGAAAAAAACCCCAGGCGTGCGGGAGGGAGTCCCGGGTTTGATTCCCGGCCAAGGCACACAGGAGAGGTGCCCATCTGCTTCTCCACCCCTCCCCCTCTCCTTCCTCTCTGTATCTCTCTTCCCCTCCTGCAGCCAGGGCTCCATTGGAGCAAAGTTGGCCCGGGCACTGAGGATGGCTCTGTGGCCTCTGCCTCAGGTGCTAGAATGGCTCTGGTTGCGGCAGAGCGATGCCCCAGATGGTCAGAGCATCGCCCACTGGTGGGCATGCCGGGTGGATCCTGGTCAGGTGCATGCAGGAGTCTGTCTGACTGCCTCCCCATTTCCAATTTCAGAAAAATACAAAAAAATTAAAAAAAAAAAAAAAGAATCCTGTTTCTAGTTCCAGAATGGATAAAATTTAAATCTATTAAAAATGATATTTGGCCCTGCCCAGATATCTCTGTTGGTTACAGTGTCATCCCAAAGTGCAGAGGTTGCCAGTTCAAACCCGGGTCAGGGCACATACAGGAATAGATGGGTGTTCCTTTTTCTATCTCTCTCTCTAAAACCAATAAATAAAAATTTTAAAAATGATATTGAAATTGTGTTCATTTGAAAGCTTTTCCAGACATGTATTTTTTTGAATGTTAGTTATTACTCACCTTCTGATATATACACCATCATTTGAGAACCGTATCTTTTTAAGTTGTTTTGTAGTTAAGTGTATCAATAGTAAAAAAAAAAGTGAGAACTAAATGACAGTTTATAATATTATGGTCAGTCCACCTATATAAAATCTTCTGATATTCCCGTAAAAAAAATAAAAGTAAACTGTTTCAACTAGGTGATTCTGACAACTGGCCAACTTTGAGGGCCACTGAACTAGCACATTCCTTAGCACCTAGGAGAAGCTCGAGAAATGCTAGTTTTATACATTCTTTTTTTTTTCTTTGTATTTTTCTGAAGCCAGAAACAGGGAAGCAGTCAGATAGACTCCCGCATGCGCCCGACCGGGATCCACCCGGCACGCCCACCAGGGGGCGATGCTCTGCCCATCCAGGGCATCGCTCTGTTGCGACCAGAGCTATTCTAGCACCTGAGGCAGAGGCCACAGAGCCATCCTCAGCGCCTGGGCAAACCCTGCTCCAATGGAGCCTCGGCTGTGGGAGGGGAAGAGTGAGACAGAGAGGATGGAGAGAGGGAGGGGTAGAGAAGCAGATGGGCACTTCTCCTGTGTGCCCTGGCCGGGAATCAAACCTGGGACTCCTGCACGCCAGGCCGACGCTCTACCACTGAGTATTTATACATTCTTGATAACTATTTTTTTGCTTTTTCTTGGCTCTCATACTAATTAAGAACTTCCAGAATCAAGATAGCCTTTTTCTGTCCTCCTCTCCTTTCTCTCCCCAGTTTCTGGGGTTAGCATTCTGTAGGAACACAGAGAAAGTTCACCTTATTTCCATGTGCCCTTGGCTTTTCAGTGCTTTACTTATTTATTTGACTTATCAAGCACCTTGGCTCAATAGTGGGTCTGGAAGACAGAGTGCTCAATGTGCGTCTGGAGTGAATGACAACCTAGCTCTGACACCAGGGATGCTGGGAGTGGCATGTCTTCCTCCCAGTGCCACTCAGGTGCCACTTCAACCTCAATCAACATAAAAGCCCAAACAATGTTGTAGACCATTTGGTCCTCATTAAAAGGAGATGTAAGGTAGTCTCATCAGGAAAGAGAAGGACAATAAGTAAAAAACCTAAAGTATATAGAAAATTCTTATGTTTGAAAAAAATGCAACTTTATTTGCATAGCACTTTGTGGTTTAAGAAATACCTACAGCTGAGACCAGTTATGAAAAATGAAATAATATAATCCAGTAACATAATAAGTAACATAATAAGATAACCCCAGTAACATTCTAAGCATGGTGACTTTAACATTTATTAAGCACCCAATAAGAAATATTACTAAATCATTACTGGTTGTAATAGTAGATGATGAGTTGAATGTTTATTGACTAAATGGCTAGTTGAGTTATTGGTTGAATGAATGAACTATCAACTTGTTTGATCACAGATTTTTTTTTTTTTTAGTGCAAAAGCAAGCATTAGGGAAAATTTAGTAGCTACTGAGTCCCACAACAGCTATTAAATTAATATAGTTGAAACTCAAAAAAACTCACAGTTTATTCATAATATTTGAAAACTAGAAACCACTCAAATGTCCATCAAAAGGTGAATGGATAAAGAAACTAAGGTTCATCCTTACAGTGGAATATTATTAAACAAAAAGGAATAAACTACTGACACACAACAACTTGGATGACTTTCAAAAACATTATATTGAGCAGAAGAAGTCAGATGCAAAGGGTTTAAACTCTATGATTTCATTTACATAACATTCTAGCAAGGGCAAACCAAATTTATAGTCAGGAAGCACATCAGTGTTGCCTGAGACTGAGATGGGGGTTTGGGATCGCCTGCAGAGGGGCTTGCAGGAGCCTTTTGGGGTGACGGAAAAGTTCTATGTCTTGATTGTGGTGGTGGTCGTCGCAAGAATGTAAACATCTGTCAAAACTCATTGAGCTGTACATATAAAATGAACAGATTTTACTGTCTGGAAATGACACCTTAACAAAGTTGACTAAAACAAAAGAAGAAAATAGCAATCATCTCTCCTGGAAGCCATGGTGGTGCCCATGTCGATTCTGAATACAGAGTGAGACGGAGCAAAGGCTGTGGGACCCGCACAGTTTTTAGCCTGTTCTGGCCGGAGAGGCCATGCTCCCTCAGGCTCCATCTCTCAGGCCTGCTTGCCCAGGGAGGAGGCCAATGCAAAGGTATGGGACAGTGAGGCCTAACATGAAGCCATCCTGCAAGCAGAGAAGATATTTCAAGCTTGTTCCTTAGGCTCTCTCTTGTTTGGCTGTAAAACTACACGTTCACCTGTAATTTCAGCACTGACCTGAAATGTTCCAAAAATGCCTTTAAATACAATGCTTCAAGCCTTGCAGGAATCATTCAGAGGGCCCCAAAGAAGCTTAACAAGTTGAGTCACTTTGTAAGGCTACCTTACATATCATTTTCCAAACTCTTATAACCGCAGGCATTCTATGTGACCTCCAGCCCCACTGTAGTGTGGACTTTGTCACCACAAATAATCTGGGACAAAGTCTGGGATGTAAAAACAGGCACCGTGGAGGGGCTGCTTCTATCTGCTCAACTTCTATTTGTCTATCCATCCGTATAGATATCTTCCCAGGTAACGTTTCACAATCTAAACACAAAGTCAAAACATGGTCATCTAACTGATTTGAAGGATAGAAAACACACACACACACACACACACTTTTTTTTCCTTAAGTGAGAAGTGGGGAGGCAGAAAGACAGACTCCCAGATGCGCCCTGACCGGAATCCACCGGGCATGCCCCCTACTGAGCAATGCCCTACCCATCTGGGGCCATTGCTCCATTGTGTGGCAACTGAGCTATTTTCACGCATGAGGCAAGGCTATGGAGCCATCCTCAGCGCCCAGGGCCAGCTTGCTCCAACCGAGCCATGGCTGATGGAGGGGAAGAGAGAGAGAGAGAGAGAGAGAACGGAGAGGAGAAAGGGTGGAGAATGGTGGTTTTTCTTGTGTGCCCTGACCAGAAATCAAACCTGAGACATCCACACGCTGGGCTGACACTGTACCACTGAGCCAACCAGCCAGGGCCAAAAACCCACAAAACTTTTAAAATGACTACCAATCATTGATAAACAATGATTAATGTTTTGATCTATATTTTTTTGGAGATACACACATACACACGTATGCACATATACACACAAATAAACATACACATATATTTACCTAAAATAAAAGCGGGATCTTACTGTATTAGTTATTTTGTTTTATGCTTTTGCTACCACTTAATAATTGGGAACATTTCCTCATGTCATAAAATCATCTCAGTCAACATTATGTTAGTTATTGCTGTGTAACAAATAACCTCAAAGTCTCAGTACATATTCAGTAAGCTTAGTTCTCACTCAGGTGTTTATGGGCCATTTTGGGAGGCAGGGAGGCAGGGAGGCAGAGAGACAGACTCCCACATATGCCCTGACCGGAATTCCCCAGGCAGGCCCTCTAGGGGGCAATGCTCTGCCCATCTGTGGCTGCTGCTCTGTTGCTCAGAATGGAGTTATTTCAGTGCCTGAGGCAAGGCCATGGAGCCATCCTCAGTGCCCAGGGCCAAATTGCTCAAACTATGGCTGTGGGAAGGTAGGGGAGTGGGGGAGAGATAGATATATATAGAGAGAGAGTGAGAAAAGTGGGAGGGGGAGAGGTGGAGAAGCAGATGGGTGCTTCTCCTTTGTGCCCTGACTGGGAATTGAACCCAGGACTTCCTCTACTGCTGAGGTCAGGGCCTATGATCAGTAGGCTAGTTCCTGCATGTTCTCTGATAAGACACACAAGGGGACATGCTCAGCTGGCACACTTCAAATCTCTACTAATTTCACACCTGCTAACATCCCATTGGTCAGAGCAAGTCACATGGGTGAGCTGGAAGTTAAGAAGCAAGGAGGTAAATGCCACCGTTTGTGGAGGAATTAGAGTTACATGGAAAGGAGCATAGGTATACTAGGGAGGGAGGTAAACTTTTCTTTCACAATAATGCATTCTTTCACAAAGCTCCTTTTCAATGCCAGACTCATTGGATGCTCACAAATCTTTATTCACCACTCTCATAGTGCTATGTGCCAGCTACTGTTCTAAGTGTTTTGCAAATATTTAATTCTCAAAACAGGCCTATGAGGTAAGTGCTATTATTAGCCTCATTTTGCAGATGAGGAAATTGAGGTGCGAAGCAGTTAAACAGCTTGCCCACAGTCATCCAGTTAGTAAGTTCATAAAGAAGTCTACATTGGGAGTCTGTACACATAAGCACCATGCTAGACTGCCTCTCTTATGGCTTGTGTGCTAGCTAATCCTCCTCATTATTCTATGGACAGGAATCAGCACTGAGGGCAGACAGTCCCTGACCCTGTGAACCCTCAACATATATTTTTTTCTTTCTTTTATTGTTTGTTGTTTTTTTTTAGAGAGAAGAGAAAGATAGACAGGGACAGACAGGAAGGGAGAGAGATAAGAAGCATCAACTCATAGTTGTGGCACCTTAGTTGTTCATTGATTACTTTCTCATATGTGCCTTGACCAGGCAGCTCCAGCTGAGCCAGTGACCCTTTGCTCAATCCAGTGACCTTGGGCCTCAAGCAATCTTTGGGCTCAAGCCAGCGACCATAGGGTGACATCTATGATCCCGCACTCAAGCTGGTGAACCCATGCTCAAGCTGGTGAGCTCACACTCAAGCCGGCAACCTCAGAGTTTCTTACCTGGGTCCTCAGTGTCCCAGATCAACCCTCTATCCACTGAGCCACCACCTGATCAGGCAGTATATGTTTCTTGGATGAATTTAATCATTATCCTATTATCAGATATTTTGGTTGGTTCCAATGCATTTGCTATTATATACTGTTATAGTATATAATATATACTATAACATTATATGCATTGTGTTCCCTTAAAATTTATATGATGAAGCCCTAACTCTCAGTGCTTCAGAATGTGACTGTATTTGAACATGGGACCTTGTCTTTTTTGAAAAATTTCTTGAGTGATTAAGAGAGAGTGAGAGTGAGTGATAGAGAGAGAGAGAGAGAGAGAGAGAGAGAAGCATCAACTCATAGTTGCACCACTTTAGTTGTTCACTGATTGCTTTCATATGTACCTTGACTGGGGTCTCCATCTGAGCCAGTGACCCTGTGCTCAAGCCAGCGACTTTGGGCTTCATGCCAATGACATTTGGGCTCAAGCCACTGACCATGGGATCATGATGATTCCACACTCAAGCCAGTGACCCCGTGCTCAAGCTGGCGACCTCAGGGTTTTGAACCTGGGACATCAGCATCCTAGGTCGATGCTCTAATC
Organism: Saccopteryx bilineata; assembly: GCF_036850765.1. Classification (NCBI taxonomy): domain Eukaryota; kingdom Metazoa; phylum Chordata; class Mammalia; order Chiroptera; family Emballonuridae; genus Saccopteryx; species Saccopteryx bilineata. Next base: position 37,252,461 of record NC_089499.1, on the reverse strand, counting down.
ACTGTGCTACCATTGGTCAAGTGGGCCTTTATTTTCCTTAATGATTATTGATTTAAGAGAGAGAAAAAGAGAGAGAGAGACAGGAACATTAATGTGTTCCTGCATGTGCCCTGACCGGGAATCAAACCGGCAATTTCTGTGCTCTAACCAGCCCAACTATCTGGCCAAGGTGTGGCCTCTTTTTCCCTTTCTAAACTATTAAGAGAAAGTTTATTTAGAAAGTCAAAGAGGTAGAAAAAATGAGCTGTAGAAGAAATGGGCTCAGGAAACAAGTTACAGGGGTAAAAAGAAGGGGCCCTTGAAGGTTAGGAGAGAGAGAGAGGCAAGAAAAACACACTTGGGGCAGGGAGTGGGGAAAGGTGCGGGTGTGCTCCATAGAGAGGGCCCCTCACCCCCATTCAGACCTTTGAAAGAGGTGATTAAGTTAAAACAATTCTGTTAGGGTGGGCCCTAATGCAGGCTGACTGGTGTCGCTGTGAGGAGAGGAAATTTGGACACACGGGGACACTGGGGATGTTTGCATCCAGAGGAAAGACCACGTGGAAATACAGTGAGAAGGTGACTATCTTCAAGTCGAGGAGGGAGGTCTCAGCAGAAACCAAATCTGCCTGCATTTAGATCTTGGACTTCTAGCCTCCAGAATTGGGACAAAATAAATTTCTGTGGTTGAAGCCACCCAAACTGTGGTATTTTGTATGGCAGCCCGAGCAAACTAATATCTATATACATGTTATGTTAGGTTTGTCTAAATTTATCTACTCTGTGAATATATTCATAACTGCTTGAGAGATCTCGTTAAAATCCCATTTAGCCAAAGCTTCGGGAGAGAGGGTGTTGTTCTTAATTCCATGGGAATTACATATCTGTTTTCTCCATAAAACTTAAGTCATTTGGCAACAGACAATGTGGCCTCTCAGTCTGTGTTTTTTAGTAACTCCTGACGATGCAAGACACATAGTGACACTCAGTGAACATGTTAGGAGAATGAACAGAACCACACTTCTTTCCCCTCCCTTAGCCAGAGCCGGGGCAGAGAACTCTCCAGGGGCTCCTGGTCAAAATGGATGGTGAGATGGGGGGATTTCAGGGCCCAGACTCATCGGATGGAGGAAGTGTGGGGTGAGAGAGAGAAACAGGGAGGGGGCCTCTTTAGTAGGAAAGCTGAGTTACTGTCAGAGAAATGAACCCACCCCCAAGGAAGAACAAACAGCAAAACTTCAGGGCGACCATCTACCTTGCTCAAGAATGCAGTGACGGGTGGGAGGAAGGCACGCCAGGGGTCTGTGACTCAGAATGAGCACTTCATTTCCTCTGCAGGTTTTCTTTAAGGAGAAATGCAAATAGATAGGGCAAGAATTATGGATAGTATTTAGAAAATTACCATCCATGGGCAAAGACCTACAGGAGGTTAAGAGTTAGATTTTTTTTGCAGTCCAAACACACTCTTCTTCTCTTTCCATGAATATCTGCTAAGTGACTCATTCAGTTAGCACGACTCCCAGTCTGCACAACTGGGAGCTCTGTTGGTTGCTGGGCCACACTGGTGACAGCAAGTATCTGCACTCACAGGGCTTGTGTTCTACTTCTCATAAGCAGCTTAGAAAAAAGAGTCAAACTTGCAGTGTTGAGTGAGAGCTATTGAATAATAATATTCAAGGGATTTCCCCACTCACTAATTCACTGTCTCACTGATTCATTCCTTCAGAAAGATCTACTTAGTATCTACTAGGTATCAGATAGCTGGTGCTGTTCTAAGCATAAGAGAAGGGGGTTGAATGGGACATTGTCACTGTCAGCAGAGGGCTCAAGTCAGATGAGAAGACAGATAATGCTCATGGGAGTGTGACGGTGGCAGTGTCAGGGGAGTGTGGTAGTACTCAAGGGGACTGTGGCACTGAAGGGTGACTATGGTCGTACAAGGGGAACGCGACAGTGTGAGGGAAATGTGGTAGTTTAGAGGTGACCGTGGTTGGATAGAGATGGTGGATAGAGGGGGAGTGTGCTGGTATGGGGAGCCTGGGCAGGAAAGGGTCACTCTGCCTGAAAGGGGCGGAGAGTCTTCCTAGAGCAGGGGACAGTTGTACCTAGTCTTGAAGGAGAGTAGGAATAATGTGGATTTTGGTCAAATTGAAGCTAGTTTGAACAAAAGAGATAGTTTTCTGGAGCATACATGGGCTTTTCTGGAACCCACAGGCAACGGGGTCTCCCAAGGCCTGGCGCCAAGAGCTGGAGAGACTTTTGGAACTGAGGTAGAGGTTTCCTCTGACTTCCAAAGCTTTCAGGTCTTCACCTCTCCTCTCTGCATGTTCGCTTCCTGCTTGCCTCACAGGGGGCCAGCCTTCTAAATTTCTCTGCCTACCCATAGTTCCTGAGCTGGCCCATCTTTGAGTAAAGCAACCAATAGAACCTGACTCATTTCTATTAGGTCCAATTCCACATTCTCAGGAGATGAAATTCTGACTGCCTGTCTTGAGTTAGGTGTCCACCCTTGGTCCAATCAGCTATGGTCAGGGAGGGGCAAAGTCACTGATGACAAAATGGCTGCCAGGTCCCATTCTTTTTTATTTTTTAATTTTTTTACAGAGACAGAGAGAGAGTCAGAGTGAGGGATAGACAGGGACAGACAGACAGGAATGGAGAGATGAGTAGCATCAATCATTAGTTTTTTGTTGCACATTGCGACACCTTAGTTGATTGCTTTCTCATATGTGCCTTGACCACGGGCTTTCAGCAAACTAAGTAACCCCTTGCTCAAGCCAGCGACCTTGGGTCCAAGCTGGTGAATTTTTGCTCAAACCAGATGAGCCCGCACTCAAGCTGGCAACCTCGGAGTCTCGAACCTGGGTCCTCCGCATCCCAGTCCGACGCTCTATCCACTGCGTCAACTCCTGGTCAGGCCAGGTCCTATTCTTGAAGAAGGGGTGAGGTGGTTCTGAGGAAGGGCTGAGGTAGGCCACATTTACCATGGGGGGAGTGTCTTCTACAGCTGCAAAGGTGAGAAGGCAATGAAGGTTTTTAATTTTTAAATCATTTAAGAAAACTGACTGCATATGAAGTGAAGAGAACAAAGACCACCAGTTCAAGTCAAAATCCCAAACAAGAGCTAAGTGGGTGGCAGGAGGGGGTGGAGGGCTGGGTGAAAAAAGCAAAGGCATTAAACAAAAAACAGACCAAAAACTCATGGGCACAGACAATAGTATGGTGATTACCAGAGAGAAAGGGGGACAGGAGTAGGTGAAGAGGGTGAAGGGGAGATAAATAGTGATGGAAGCAGACTTGACTTTGTGTGAACAAAAGTACAAAATATACAGATGACGGATATATTACAGAATTGTACACTTGAAACCCATTTAATTTTATTAACCAATGTTACCCCAATAAATTCAATAAGAGAAAAAGAAAGAATAACTAAACATAAAGAACTACATATATAGTGAAGTTTAGATTAAAAAAAATACCAGAGGATTAAGTAATAGCATCTTGTGAAATGTCCATAGTAAAGGAGGAGAGACAATCAAATTCCAGGGTCAGGCTGCACCCCAGAGAGCAGTGTGGAAGCTGAGAGTAGGAAGAGAGTAGAAGAAAGAAATGAAATCTCTCTGGGATGGGAGGTGGGGCAGGGAGACCACAGCAGAGAGGACTAGAAGGTCTGGAATTCCCATCTATGGAGCTTCTGATATCACTGTTTATCTTGTGACCTTGCTGCACGTGGCCATTTTTAATCAGAGAGAAATAATCGGGCAGCTTTCCCAGAAAAGGGGATTTCCTTTTCCCCTTAGATCAAGAATTTCCCAGAAGCCTTTGGGACTGCTGGAATTTCTGTTATGAAATTCAGAAATTCTGATAATTTTGAAGCAACACTGTTGTTACTAATACCAGGACATTTTAAAATGGCAGAAAGAGAGACAGAGAGAAAGAGAGGGGAAGAGAGAAAGAAAAAAAGAAAGGAAAAAAGAAAGAAATCGAAAACTTCATAAAATATATCAGATTGTACCATTTTATAGACCTCTTCCTCTTCTTGCTTCTCTTCCTTTCCTGAGCCCCACTGAGAGCTTGGATTTTACAACTTCTTGGCCAGAACTTCCTTAATTCGAGATCACGCTAACATGCCTTCGTTCCTTCATGCAGGCCTTTTTTAAAAATTAAATTAAATTAAATTTAACTTAATTTAATTTTATTTTATTTTTGTGGCAGACAGAGTCAGACAGAGGGACAGATGGGGACAGACAGACAGGAAGGGAGAGAGATGAGAAGCATCAATTCTTCGTTGTGGCACCTTAGTTGTTCATTGATTGTTTTTTCTCATATGTGCCTTGACGGGGGGGGGGGGGGTGGCTACAGCAGACCGAGTGACCCCTTGCTCGAGCCAGCGACCTTGGGCTCAAGCTGGTGAGCCTTGCTCAAACCAGATGAACCTGCGCTCAAGCTGGCAACCTTGGGGTCTTGAACCTGGGTCTTTCATGTCCCAGTCCGATGCTCTATCCACTGCACCACCGCCTGGTCAGGCCATACAGGCCTTTATGCATCCATCCTGACTGAGTACATGCAGTCGCCAGCCGAAGGTACACTGAATGTACAGCTAGTTATCAGAGGGTTGTAGAGAAGGAAGGTTCTCAGTGTCAAGACCAGTCCCCACATGTAGAATGACAGGAAAGCCAGCCCCTCAGTGTCACTTGAGAAGATCTATCTAATTATGCATTAGCCTCTTTGTTTAGGAGCTCAGAAGTCCTACCGAATTCAGAATGATGTTAAATCAGCCCAATAACATGTATACATTGCCTGATCTGCATTTTGGGACTAGTTTGGTGACCATTATTTATCTACCTAGCCAGCTTGAAATTCACATATTCCCCCAGCACACAAGTAAGGAAATCCAGAGAATGGCTCGTGTTTGATTAGCAGAGGAGGAAATAGGCAACACAGACCTAAGAGACTGAGCTGGCCCAATTTAGCCCCTGGGCTCATGAGTTTTCTGGAGCATATAAGCATGCCCTGTCCTAAGAACTGCTGAAGAAGCATGGAATGTTAAGACTTACTCAAGACAAAACAATGTATAATCAAAGCTTCCGCCACATTCTTTCTAAGAAGCTGATACTTGAAAATATTCAATGAACCACTGGCATTATCTTGCTAAAATAACACATTTCCTTTTCATGTTATTTCAGTTGTTAAAGAGACAAATAAAACTGATTGTTATTTGACTGAATATATTTGTGTTGGGTGATTTCCCTTATCCTGACTCTACACCCAAGCCATTCATTTCAACAAACATTTATTAAAAGGTATTAGAGTGGATGCAGGGCTTTTCAAGCTATGAGTCACAATATATTGATGGGTCATGAACTCTGTTGGGCTACAATTGGCATTTAAAAAAAATGAAATAGAATCAAATGAGATAAAACAGAAAACATCAATGTGAATTATGTATAGTAAGGGTAAATATTGTTACATGAAACTTTTAGTTCAGCTAGCTATATGTGTGTGCATGTATATACTCTACTAGGCTATAAAATTTATTTTTTATTGGGGTCCACATCAAAAATGTTTGAAAATATAGCAGTTAAGAGCACACGTTCTTGAGTTAACATGAGCTCAAATTCTGTCTCCATCACTTTCTAGATACAGCATTATTGGACAATTATTTAAACTCTCTGAAATGGGGATTATGACAGACTATGACCAAGGCCAACACTTCCATTTGGCCAGGCGGCACGTGGGCACAATGACTAGGGCACGTGATATTTTTAGAAACCTACTAAAATGTTTTTATTTCTTTTAATATCAAAAAAAGAAAAGAAACTTTAGAGTTGAAGAAAATAGTTTTAAGTTTTCTCTTGTATCATAAAAAATGAATTTTGGGGGCCCCACAAAAGTCTAGTATGGTGGCAATGTTCCTTGAAAGAAAAATTGCGTAGGGCCAATGAACATCATAATGCAGTTGTGATCAAGGTGGAGTGGCTAACTTGCTTCAGTTTTAAACTGAAAGTCTCGGGAACCCCCTCAGTCTTGGACAGACCAAGGCGATCAGCCACCATGCTGATTGGCTTGCTGTGAGGATGACATTAGATGATTGTTGGCAAAGCATGGCAGATGCTTAACCCATTTGTACTCAATAAATGCCTCAACACGTGTCAGGCACTGTGCTGATCTTTGAAAATTTTAAGATGAATAAGACTAGCTGTTGACCTTGGTTGGATAGCTCAGTTGGTTAGAATGTCATCCCAATGTGCCAAGGTCGTGGGTTTGTTCCCCAGTCAGGGCACATACAGGAGTCAATAAATGAATTCATAAACAGATGGAACAACAAATTGATGTTTCTCTCTCTCTCTCACCCTTCCTTTCTCTCTAAAAATCAATCAATAAATAAAAGTAAAAAAAAAAAAAAGACTAGCTGTTTACAAGCAGTAGAATGTAGTGATTGAAAGTGTGAACTCAGAAGCCACACAACCTTGGTTCAAATCCCAATTGTGCTCCTTATTTCTTAGCCTTTCTGTGCCTCAAATTCCTTTTTTTTTTTTTTACAGAGGCAGAGATAGGGACAGATAGACAGGAATGGAGAGAGATGAGAAGCATCAATCATTAGTTTTTCGTTGCACGTTGCGACTTCTTAGTTGTTCATTGATTGCTTTCTCATATGTGCCTTGACCACAGGCCTTCAGTAGACCGAGTAACCCCTTATTCGAGCCAGCAACCTTGGGTCCAAGCTGGTGAGCTTTTTGCTCAAGCCAGATGAGCCTGCGCTCAAGCTGGCAACCTCGGGATCTTGAACCTGGGTCCTTCTGCATCCCAGTCCGACGCTCTTTCCACTGCGCCACCACCTGGTCAGGCAGTGACTCAAATTCTTTATCGGTATGATGGATATGTTTGTAATTGTACTTACTTCCCTGGAAGGTTGTGAATATTAAATAAGTTGGTGCTTTAAAAATCCTTAGTGTATGATAAGCATTCAGTAAGTCTTAGTCATTTAAGATTGTATCATTTAGCAACTTGAGTTGCTATAACAAAGTACTTTAGTCTGGAGAGGAGAGGCTTGAACAACAGAATTTATTTTCTGAGTTCTAAAGGCTGGAAGTCCAAGATCAAGGTTCACATGGTTGGGTTCTCGTGAGGACTCTCCGCCTGACTCTCACATGGCTGCCTTCTCACTGTGTTCTCACATGGTGCAGGTAGAGAGGAGAGCTAGCTTTCTTGTGTGCATTTTGTATATCCCAATGGCCAGAGTTCAGTCACGCATCCAATCTTCATCACTCATTGTCAGAGGACAGTGGAGCCACCATGAATGATTTAGCCTAATTGCGACTCATCCAAATCCAACTACGAAGAGGGGCGTGGCCATTGGATAGGCTTTTGACGGTGTCTGCCCCTGAGGAGCTCACAGTCTATCTGGGAATCCAGACTAAACTCTAACAGGTATTACAGGGTGGAAAGGGGGACACCAATGGTACAAATAAAAATGAGGGAGGTGATGTTTCAAGGATGTTACAGGTGTGTGAGTTGGGTCTTGAGGCTTAAGGAAGATTTCTTTAAGCGGAGAAGTGGGGCAGAGGAAAGGAACGGCACGGGGAAGGCTGTGGAAGCAGCAAGAGCATAGGCTAGTCAGGGACCCACAGGAGAGTACCGGAAGGGAGACCTCAGGAGGCAGGAGTGGGTGATGAGTGACAGGAAACCAGGCAGAAGTAGAGTCAGCCCACATCATGGAGCCTTGAATGCTGGGTTATGGAGATCAGGCTTGACCCTGATGTTACCAAACTCAAGGGCTTCGCAGCATGGGGTGCTCTACTGAAAAATTAGATGTGGTTGCTGTAAGGTAGGTTTATTTACTTGTAGTAAGTAAAGGAGACAGGGGATTCAAATCCAAAGCTCTGTCTTCTGGAAGGGAGGCATAGCCATTGCTTATAACCATTATTTGATCAATTACATGTTGATTTCTTCTTTGCAATTGGCTACTTTTACAGGCCCAGGTCCTGTCAGCTCATCCTGTCTACAGCTGCATCTACAAAATATTATGCTACATCTTAACATTTAGCAACAATGGCCATTAAGGATGGCCTAGACCTGGAGATCCTTGTCCTATCTAACAATTAGAGCAGTTGGGAGACTGAAAGTTTGAAGTAGGGGAGTGGTTGATTGGTTGAGTCTCATTAGCTGATTGGTTGAGACATGTTTCGGTCTTGGGTGGGCTCTTTCTGGGGGACCCATAGTGGTAAGGCTGGGGCTTTGAAGCTACAGGACAAATGGGTGCATCTTCTTTCATGCAACTGAATGGTTAGGGGAGAAAAAAAGTTAAGAAATGTATTCCCCAAGCAACTTAAAATTTATATTGATACCAAAACAAGTATATTAAAGTCGCAAAATTAGACACAAGATTTGCAGGAATAATGACTAGAAAATAGAAAACTTAAAAGAAATTATGAGTTTTGATGAGCCTCTGTGGGCTATGAGCTCAGTCCTCTTGAGTCTACATTGACTATCCTCTGGGATTGGGGGTTTGTTGGTGGAAAATTTGCAAAGCCTGGAATAAATAACAAGGGCAGCAGGAATATTAGGCCCCTGCCCATATATTCCTTACTGGGCCTCCAGGGCTTGAGAACCCTTTGAATTAATAAGCTGCTTCTTCACTGTAAAGTATCCTTCTGAGGGGAGTTCACAGAGAATATCAGGCTGATAACTCAGTGTGAATGTCTCAAAACATACTATGCTAAATTGTCCTATTACCAACTTGGTTAAACTGGAAACTGTGTTTCCAGAATCCTTTTCTTGTACTGTTGTAGGTTAGAGTTGACCAAAAGAGGAACTTGCATAAAATTTGGGAGATGGAAGAGAAGCAGCAGCCATTATGCTCAGAATGTCATTGTGGCTAGATGCAGTGGGTTCCAGCCTGTCCAGGCCCTCCTGCAGTGAGACCAGCTCTTCTCTCCAAATGCTGACCCGGATAATCAACAGCAGCCCAGGCCCATCCCCGGATGCCTGGTTGTGCGCGCACAGCCAACACAGGCACCAGCTTTTTATGGATTCCTCTACCTGATTCCTCTTTGCATTCTACTTCAACAGCAGGTATACAATTTAAAATTTTTTTCCCCATTGACCTGAGAGAGAGAGAGAGAGAGAGAGAGAGAGAGAAAGGAATGGGGAGAGAGAGAGAGGAAGGGAGAAGTAGGGAGAGAGAAGCATCAACTTGTTACTCCTCTTAGTTGTTCCATTTAGTTGTGCACTCATTGGTTGCTTCTTATATGTTTTTCATATGTGCCCTGACCAGAGATCAAACCTGTGACTTCGGCATGCCAGGACGATGCTCTATCCACTTAGCCACCCAGCCAGGACCAGCAGATATACAGATGGACAGGTTGGGGACTCTCTGATCTCACTCTATCTTCCCTACCACCACTTCGCACCTCCTCCTATCACTGTGTAAGGTCTAATTTCAAATCCCTTATCCCAGAGTTCATTGTGGTTCCGCGTCTCTGATTAAACTTGGGTTGATAACAGTGATTTCCTTTTCATGCTGCACTCAGCCCTGAAGAAAGAGAGGTGTTCCTGGAAAATAAAAAGAGGAGGTAAGCTTAAGGTCGTGTCGATATTTGAAAAGGTGAGCCTGGATGGGCCATGGCAATAGGAGCTGTGAGGCCCAGGGCGCAGTGAGAAAACACAGAGGATGGGGTATCTAAAGGCCATGGGAGGTGAGAGTGCATCAGAGGAAAAAGCATTTCTGCTTCCCACTGCCACCAGACCGGCCTCTCACAACAGCTTACTCATTCTGCTCTGGCTGTCAAATGGTTCGTGGAACAATGGCTTGTAACAGATGATGCTTATATCCCCGAGAGAGAAACAGAATCAGAAACCGTACAAAGGCAGGACAGTGGAAAACAGAGCACCGAGTGAAAACAAAGTCGCACTGTGGATTCATTAATGTAGACAGGACTCACATGAATTCCTTTTGTAGCATTGACTTTATAGAACCACATCTTGCTTTATTGTCTTCATATCTGGGGTCATGTAAGAAAATTATAAGTAGATCTTTCCTTGTTTACTTGCTAAAACGATTCCTGAGAATGGTGTGTATTCCATCGTTTGTTACCCAATACATAAAGATCCATGTACAAACTGTCCTTTCAGAGTTCAAATATGGGAAGAAATCTTGAGTCTTACAATAGTTTGGAAACATTCATTCATGAGGCAAAAAAGAAGTGTGACACTTATTTTATTTTCCTTCTTGTCCTGTTTGCCAGGAAACTCAGAGATACGTTTTCTTGCTTATAGTCAGGAGTGTTCTTTAGTTCGAGTGGGTGTGATCATTTTGCCCTTGGTTCCTTTGAGAGACCCCTTTGACAAGTCTCTCTGTGGTGGCTTGAGGCAATTTTGTCTATTGACTTTGCTAAAGGTCCTGTCTCTTGTCTTCTCTATTGGTTTTGGAGACAACCTACAGAGGAAATATTTTCTTTCTGATACTTGACACCATTCCTTTCCATTCCACCCAAGAAACCAACATGATCTTCTACTGAGAAGAAGCCAAATGAGAAGGTGGAGGCCTATGTCTAGTTTGGACACAAATGAAATTACACTTATACACGGACATTTAAAAATGGTTCTTTTAGTCATGAAATACAACTTTTAGTCATGGAACACCTTCAGGGTTGCTCATTTGTATAAAATTGTTAGAAGCGGCTCTGAACAGTCAGTAAAGAGTTTTCAGAGTCATATGATGACTGTGCTTACAGGTTACCATAGAAACCATGGGCTTGTTCTGATGGTTGCTCAGCTTTCTCATCCCAGTTACTCAAAAAATTCATAAAAACTGTTTTCCAATAGAATCATATATAGGAGACTTTATTCTTCTTTAAAACTTTTTGAAAATGTAGTTTTATAATTTGTAATAAGAAATTAAATTTATAAAGAAAAGTTTGTTATGAGAACAAACTGAATTCCCATTTGTAAGGTTGTAGTCCATAAATTTGATCATAACAATTCTATTCCTCGGCTACAGAAAAGTGGATTAAACTCAACATGGATAATTTAATCTGAAACCCTGAGGGGAATTCAAACTGATTCTAGAAAATGTGAAAAAAATAAATGTCAAGGAAAATTCAATCTCACTTTATTAAAGAAATGAAAGATCTAGGTAGCACAGGCCAGTTTTAACTCTCAGTAAAATGTCAAGAAATGACATAGTAATGATGTCATTGCAAGTGTCCAAACACATACACTATATACACACACAAGTGCACACACACACCACGTAAGCACAATGAAGGTAAGGACTTACTTTGTTTTGCAGTATTATCAAGCCAAAATATTGTCTTTCAGTAGAAGCTACTCGAATATATGTTGCATAAATTATTAGAATACAAAAGTCATACAAATATACCAGTATAGATGAAAATACCACCCTCAAGTGGGCATATTCTCCGTTAAGTGCTTTGCATTGTAAGAACATAAACATATGAAAGTCTATGAGATGATAAGTTAGGACAATAGAATGATTTGGAGAGGATATTGCAGAGTTAAAGAAAAGTTAATACTGTTAGGTATGTAATAAACTCAATAGAAAGGGTGGGGCAAAAGTAGATTTACAGTTGCCTGTAGGAAAAATGATACAATAATTAATAAATAATTATACAAGAATAATTTTTGTGTTTCATGTACTCTCAACTGTGAAACTACTTTTGCCCCTCCTTATAGTTATCAGTAGGCATGGCCAGAAGTCAAATTTTGGTGGAGAGGCCTAACATAGTCACAATAAATGCAGAGAAAAGAGAGAAAAAGATAATAAAAACTAAGGAGAAGAAGAAAGACATAGAAGAGAGCAAAGTGATTCTCTGAGGGCTTTGAAATAGAGACTCAAACAAATGGGACTGAAAAATACTCAACAGATATGATACAAAAAGGTTGCGTTGAAGTGGAAGAATAGAATTTCTAATTGAAAAAACTGATTGAGAATGATAGCAATCAAAGCACATCTATATTCTAAGAACTTGAAACATGAACAGAAATACTCAGGTCTCCAGGAAGAAGAGTAGGGGTAGAGAGATTGGTCTTAGACTTTTTCACAACAACAGTCAAATCCAAGAAACTGCAAAGTGGTATCTGCCAAGTTCTGAGGGAAAGAAAGTGTGACCCAGAAACTTGTGCTAATCAAGTTCTTATTAACATATAACAAAAGCAGACATGCCCAAACATGAAAGAAGTCAGGAGATAAAGTTCCTATCAGCCATCAGCCCTTGGAAAACTCATTAAAGGTAAATGTATTTAAACAAGAGATGAATCAAAATAAGAATCCAGGAGTGCCCTGGTTGGGTAGTTCAGTTGGTTGGAGTGTCATCCCAATACACCAAGGTTGCCAGTTTTATTCTAGACAGGGCACATACCAGAATCAACCACTGAATGTATAAATATGTGGAGCAACAAATCAAAGTTTCTCTCTCTCTCTCTCTCTCAAAAATCAATCAATAAAAAAAGAATTTAAAAAAAGAATCCTGGAATGAGAATGCTGAGGTAAAAGTATCCATTTAAATTATAAGTTCCTTTAACTAGAGATAGACCAAAGCTGAATGACAAAATGAATTATAGGTTACAGAAAAGAATGTGAATAAACTAAAACTTGATAAAGTAAAAATGATGTGAGAAAAAGTATTTAGAGGGAAAGACAAGGGGAAAGGGAAAAAGTATAGCTGTGCTAATAATTACATTTTTTTTTAGTATAGAGACAACTGATACTATATAAAATTGAAACATGTATTTAAAAGAAATGCATACTACTCCAACCTCTTAGCAGTTTCATTATCTTTCTTAAAAAATAAAACCCTGGATCCAAAAGAATGTTATAGTAACTAACATTTCTCAAGGTAAAAAGCTATTTATCAAAAGTTCAGTATTTCTTTAATTTTAATGTCATTTTTTTCTTTTTCTCTTTCTTTTTTCTTTTGTATTTTTCTGAAGTGAGAGGTGGGGAGGCAGAGAGATAGAATCTCGCATGTGCCTGACCGGGATCCACTTGGTATGCCCACTAGGGGTGATGCTCTGCCCATCTGGGGCATTGCACCATTGTAACTGGAGCCATTCTAGCACCTGAGGTTAGGCCATGGAGCCATCCTCAGCACCCAGGCCAACTTTGCTCCAATGGAGCCTTGGCTGCAGGAGACGAAGAGAGAGATAGAAAGGAGAGTGAGAAGGGTGGAGAAGCAGATGGGCACTTCTCCTGTGTACCCTGGTTGGGAATCAAACCTGGGACATCCATAAGCCAGGCTGACACTCTACCACTGAGCCAACTGGCCAGGGCTTGTAACTTTTTTCTTATGTTAAATTCAAGTGAAATTAAGCCTCAGTTTGTTCAAAAAGCAGCATGTATAGCATGAACCTTATCCTATATAATTGGTTCTGATTGCCTCTCTTTAATAGGTCTCTTTTGATCAATACTTCTTACAGCGGGCATAAACAGAGAACTGGAAAAATGATCACCAAATGCAAGCACAGGTTACTTCTGGAGGGTGGAATTTTAAGTAATTTATTCTTTCTTTTCTTTTCTTTTCTTTTCTTTTCTTTTCTTTTCTTTTCTCTTTTCTTTTCTCTTTTCTTTTCTTTTCTTTTCTTTTCTTTTCTTTTCTTTTCTTTTCTTTTCTTCTCTTCTCTTCTCTTCTCTTCTCTTCTCTTCTCTTCTCTCTCTCTCTCTCTCTCTCTCTTTCTCCCTTTCTTTTTCATTTTTTCCTTCTTTTTCCAAGTGAGAGGAGGGGAGATAGACAGACTCCTGCATATACTTGGACCAGGATTCACTGGGCAACTCCAATCTGGGGCCGATGCTCTGCCTATCTGGGGCCACGCTTACAACAGAGCTATCTTTAGTGCTGAGATGGGAGGCTCCATGAAGCCATCCTCAGTGTCAAGGGCCGATGTGCTCAAACCAACCAAGGCATGGCTGTGGGAGAGGAAGAGAGAGAGAAAGAAAAAGAGAGAGAAAAAGAGAGGGGGTGGGGTGGAAAAGCAGATGGTCACTTCTTCTGTGTGTCCTAACTGGGAATCAAACCTAGGACATACACATGCTGGCCAATGCTTTGCCACTGAGTCAACTGCCCAGGGCCAATTTATTTTGTCCTATTTGAACTTCTCAGTGTGGCTTAAGATTTCCATAATGAGCAGACTTTTTAGGTTTTTAAATTATATTGGACTTCCAGAAGAGTTGCAAGAATAGTACAAAGAATTTCCATATTCTCTTCACCTAGATTCCCCAAATATTTATATTTCATCGCTCTTGCTTTATCATTGTGTGTGTGTTTGTGTGTGCATGGGTGTGTACTTCCTTATTCCCCTGAGTCATCTGGAAGTAGGTTGTAGACATGATGCCCTCTTTACTCTACTCTTAAATATGTCAGGCAAATTTTCTAAAAGCAAAAACATTCTTTTTAGTAACAATAATACAATGATCAAAAATCAGGAAATAAACATTGGTACAATACTAATACATACCATTACCTGACCTACAAAGCTTATTCAAGTTTTGTCAATTGTCCTTTATGGAATGTAGACATATAGAAATGTGCTCTTTATAGAAAAAGAAGAATTCAGGTCCAGGAGCCAATCCAGGTGCATGGGTCACATTGAGTTGTCATGTGTCTTGGGTTGTCTTTCATCTGGACAGTTGCTCTGTCTTTCCTTATCTTTTGTGAACTCGAGCTTTTTGGAGACAGTGATTTTGGAGACTATCACTCCATTTGAATGTGATATTTTCTCATGATTGGATCTAGATCCTGCATTTTGGCTGGAACAGCATGGGGGGCTGTTTCTCCCCACCCTCCGCCCTAAGTGCATCATCAGGAAGCACAATAGCAATGTGGCTCATGCTTGGAACATGTATTGTTTTAACAGAGGTCATCATCAATTAAAAACAAAAATAAACCCAGGGCTACCTTAATGCTGCCCCAGCGACAATGGAAAAAGAGTGAACAGACATGTATGTCAGTGTCAACCAAAGCAGCCACCTGTTGGGAAGAAGCCTGGCCGAGTAGTTCAGGAGGTACTTTGACAGTGTTCACAGTGTGAACTCCTGAGGGGGGCTTGTACAACATCCTGACATAGTTGCAGGTATGGTCAGAGCTCTGGCTGAAGTAGATGGCATATTCAACTTGGGGACTTTGAGGAGAGTTTGAATGACAGATTATGTTAGAGGTGTAGGGTGTCAAGGAGATCACATGAGGCAGTGTGTGTCCCCAGGCTGGGAGCAATGGGGCAACCATAATAGTAATTAATGAGTCAGGAAAGTTACTAAAACAAAAACTAGTGGGAGAAAGTCCGAGGAGTGACAGAATACTTACATAGTCTTAAAGTACCTTCCCATAAGATACTTATCCATTACACAGGGGAAAACAACAACTTTATGATGAAGAAGCTTGACACACACCACCTTAACCAAATGATCAAAGTCAATATCACCAGGAACAGGGCCATTGAGACCATGTGCCCCTTAATCAGTTTCATGGCATTTCAACCTAACAGTGCACCACCTGAATCATCTCAAGGAAACATCCAACAAACCCAAATTGAGGGACATCAGACATCTTGTTAGTTGAATTGTGTCCCCCAAAAGATATCTTGCCATCCTACCCCCTCAGAATGTGACCTTATTTGGAAACAGGGTTATTGCAGATGTAATTAGCTAAGATGGGGTCCTTCAGTGTGCAGTGGGCCTTAAACCAATGATGGATGTCCTTATAAGAAGAGGAGGAAAAACACAGGGACACAGACAATGAAGGGAGAATGTCATGTGAAAGCAGAGGCAGAGGCTGAAATGCTGCAGCTGCACACCGAGGGACACCAAGGATGGCCGGCAAACCGCCAGAAGCTAGGAACAGGCAGGGCAGGACCCTCCCCTTCAGAGTTTGGCGGGAGGGGAACCCTGCCATCACCTTGATTTTGGACATCAAGCCTCCAGAACTGTGAGACAGTACACTTCTGTTGTTTTAAGCCACCCGGTTTGTGCTAATTTGTTACAGCAGCCCCAGGAAACAAATACACCTATGCTTGTCAACGTGCCAGTGTCACCAAACACAGATGCAAAGACTGAGGACTTTTCATTCAAGTATTATTATTATTTTTTTAACGAAGGCGATACATGTAGTGCAATGGAAAGCTGGAGATTTTTTTTTTTAATTGCTTTGAGCCAGAAAGGAAGGGAGGGAGAGACTGAGAGACAGGAACATCGAGCTGTTCCTGTATGTGCCCTGACCAGGATCAAACCAGCCACCTCTGGGCTTTGGGATGATGCTCTTAGCAACTGAGCTATCCAGCTGGGGCATATTCAAAGTAATTTTGATAACTGTTTCCATCTGAGAGCACCTATAGCACTACTGATTATTCTACAGGAAGTTGGAGACAATTTGTCTTAATTACTCAGGTCTGCCAAGTAGGCTTTTTAGTTTAAAATCATGAACCTCCTATACATGTTTTTACTGTCCATCAGTAAGAATTTTAGCTGCAGAAAAACAAAATGAAACAACAAAATACCCATCATCTGTCCAAAGAAATTGAATAGTGTGTTGTTCATCTACTTTGCAAAGCTCGTTCTCCTAAATGCCACATGACTGTGTGTCCAGTTCCGGGGTCACCCTGAAAGCTCGATGCCTGTGGGGTGCATTACCTCTCACTCTCCAGAGGAGAAGAAAATGGAGTATTTCCCGTTGGTCATGACGGGAAAAGTGGGATTTCTGTTTACTCTGCAGCACAGCGTATCTATGCAGAGATCAGCTCCAGTTCCCCTTCAGCCTTTTGTTCAAAATTACCAGTCTATATGATCCAGTTAAGCCAGTTGCTTCAGCTGAGAAAATACTTTTATTTCTTCACTCAACTAGCAGATTAATTTCTTGAACCCAATTGGACCTGCTCTGCTGTTGTGTTAGGAAATTGAGTTTCCCATCAAGACTGGGCAAGGACGTGGCGTGAGTTGCCTCTCCCCTTTTTGTGTGTTGGGATATCCAACCTGGAGACACTGGACAACTTTAAAGTATCGCCCGAGGCCAGATTACTCTGTGGGGAAGATGAATCATCTTAAAGTATGTATCTTAAAGTATGTAGTGTTTTCATCTGACATGATTAGGGATGCCAGATAATTTTTTGGTAGAAGTATGTCTCATGTAATATATTAGACATGCTTCTACTAAAAATTTATTTATTATTTACATAAATTCAAATTTACCTGGGCAGCCTGTATTTTTACCTTTTATGTCCAGGAATCCTGGATAAGAGGCTAGTATTGTTCCAAAGAGGTATCATCCTCTTCTGTCATTTCTCAAAACAGAAAAGATGATGTAAGGGTCTATAAATGAATATCTATTTTTTTATTTTATTTTATTTTATTTTTTCCTTTTTTTTGTATTTTTCTGAAGCTGGAAACGGGGAGAGACAGTCAGACAGACTCTCGCATGCGCCCGACTGGGATCCACCTGGCACGCCCACCAGGGGGCGACGCTCTGCCCAGCAGGGGGCGATGCTCTGCCCCTCCGGGGCGTCGCTCTGTCGCAAGCAGAGCCACTCTAGCGCCTGGGGCAGAGGCCAAGGAGCCATCCCCAGCGCCAAGGCCATCTTTGCTCCAATGGAGCCTTTGGCTGCGGGAGGGGAAGAGAGAGACAGAGAGGAAGGAGGGAGGAGGGGTGGAGAAGCAGATGGGTGCTTCTCCTGTGTGCCCTGGCCGGGAATCGAACCCAGGACCCCTGCACGCCAGGCCGATGCTCTACCACTGAGCCAACCGGCCAGGGCCTATAAATGAATATCTAGTGGCAAAGTAAGCTCAAAAATAATAACTAACTTATTAAATTTGACCAAGAAGGTGTAAGATTTCTACACTGAAAACTATAAGCCATTGATCAAAGAAATGAAAGAAGACAAATACATGGAAAGGTACCCTGTATTCATGGAGTGGAAGAATTAATACTGTTAAAATGTCCATACCATCCGAAGCCATTTGTAGATTCAATGCAATCCCTATTCAGATTCCAATGGCATTTCTATAGAAGTGGAAAAACAATTCTAAAATTTATGTGGAACCACAGAAGACCCCAAATAGCCAAAATAACCTTGAGAAAGAAGAACCAAGAGGGAGGTATCACACATACCGATTTTAATCTATACTATAAAGCTATAGTAGTCAAAACAGTAGAATACTGGCATAAAAGCAAACATATAAAC
The DNA here is from genome assembly GCF_036850765.1 of Saccopteryx bilineata. Classification (NCBI taxonomy): domain Eukaryota; kingdom Metazoa; phylum Chordata; class Mammalia; order Chiroptera; family Emballonuridae; genus Saccopteryx; species Saccopteryx bilineata. The sequence continues at coordinate 37,234,296 of NC_089499.1, read as the reverse complement.
CAATGGAACAGAATTGAGAGCCCAGAAATAAACCCATGCCTATATACAGTGTGTCCATAGAGTCATGATGCACTTTTGACCGGTCACAGGAAAGCAACAAAAGACGATAGAAATGTGAAATCTGCACCAAATAAAAGGAAAACCCTCCCAGTTTCTGTACGATGATGTGGCAGCATGTGCGCATGCGCAGATGATGACGTAACACTGTGTATACAGCGGAGCAGCCCACGGCCATGCCAGTCAAGATGTGGATGGTACAGAGGAAAGTTCAGTGTGTTCTGTGGCTCGCTAAATTCGAATCTGTGACCAAAGTGCAACATGAATATCGGCGCGTTTATAACGAAGCGCCACCACATAGGAATAACATTACTCGGTGGGATAAGCAGTTGAAGGAAACTGGCAGTTTGGTGGAGAAACCCCATTCTGGTAGGCCATCAGTCAGTGACAAGTCTGTAGAGGCTATACGGGATAGCTACCTATGGAGCCCTAAAAAATCTGTATGTGAGCCCACATCGAACTGCACTGAATAGGTATGAACTGGGAGAGTTTTCCTTTTATTTGGTGCAGATTTCACATTTCTATCATCTTTTGTTGCTTTCTTGTGACCAGTCAAAAGTGCACCATGACTTTATGGCCACACTGTATTTGAGAATGCTCAATGGAGAAAACACAGTATCTTTAATAAAGGATACTGGAAAAATTGGATATTCATATGGAAAACAATGAAACTAGACCTTTATCTTACACCACTCACAAAAATTAACTGAAAAGGGACTAAAGACTTAGACATGACACCTAAAACACAAGCAACAAAATATATAACAAGTGAACAAGTGGGATGACACCAAATTAAAAAGCTTCTGCACAGCAAGGGAAACAATTAGCAAAAAAATGGGAAAAAATGTTTGCAGATCATATATTTGAAAATATTTGATTGTATAATTTAATATCTAAATTATATAAAGAACTCACATTACTCAATAGCAAAAAAAAAAAAAAAAAAAAGCAATACCCCCCCTCCCCAAAAAACCCCATAAAAACAGTTGACCCTTGACTAATGTGGGTTGAACTGTGCGGGTCACTCCCATGCAGAGGGATGACTGTATGCATTGTTTTATACCATTTTATATAAGAAACTTGAGCATCCACAAATTTTGGTATCCAAGGGGATCCTGGAACTAATCCCCCACAGATACTAAGGGCCAACTATAGCTGAATTTTGGGGGGCCAAATTTATATGTGGATTTTTTTATTGCACTGCAGGGTGGGGCATGTGTGTTAGCACCCCTAACCTGAGTTGTTCAAGGGTCAACTGCACTCCCATTAAAGAAATGGGCCAAAAAGCTGAATAGACATTTCTCCAAAGAAGATACCTAAATGGCCAAAAGGCAAATGCAAAGGTACTCAACATCACTCATCATTAGAGGAATCTAAATCAAACCACAATGAGATGATCACTTCACACCTGTTAGAATGGTTACCATCAAAAAGTTAAGTGATGGTGAGAACGTGGAGAAAAGGGACCCTTTGTACACTGTTGGGGGATTATAAACTGGTACAGCTACTATGAAAAACAGTATAAATTTCCTCCAAAAATTAAAAATACAGCTACCACATTATCCAGGAATTCTACTTCTGGGACTATATCCAAGAAAACGAAAGCACTATGTTACAGAGATATCTTTACCCCCATGTTCATAGCAGCGTTAACCAGTATTGTTTACAATATCCAAGACATGTTAACAACCTAAGTGTTTACCGACAGATGAATGGAGAAAGAAGTTGTGGTATGTATGTTTGAATATGTGATTACACACACTGGAATATTATTCAGCCATTAAAAGAGGAAATTGTGTCATTTGAGACAACTTGGAGGCATGGCTGGACCTTGAGGGCATTATGCTAAATGAAATAAGTCAGACTGTGGAATCTTAATAAAAACAAAACAAAAAAAACCCAAACTCATAGTAAAAGATCCTAGCTTTGTGTATACCAGAGGCAGGGTGGTTGTGGATGGGCAGTGAGGGAATTGGAGGGAGGTGGTCAAAAGGTACAAAGTTCCAGTTATAAGATTCACAAGTACTAGGGTTGTAACTGATGACTACAGTTAATATTGTCTTATGGTATAGAGGGAAGTAGTTAACCGTATACCCTAAAGGTTCTCATCACATGCAGAAATATTTGTATCTATGTGAGATACAAATGATGATGTTAAGGTACTGTGGCAATCATTTCACAGTGTGAGTTAAATCATTACATTGTACAACTTAAACGTACACAGTGCCGTATGTCAAGTATATCGCAATAAATCTGGAAAAATACAGAATATAAGCAGGGTATTTAGAGGTAATCAGAGACTAGCATAATGCTTGATGATTCTTGCTGAATCACCTTATTCAAAATCAACAAAGACCTGAACCGGATGTCTATTTTCATACCTTCTAAGATAAGCTGAATTATATGAAGGGGTCATGCAAACTGTAAGGTGCTGCTCTGCCTGCTTGGCTTTGTTTCTGCTTTTTTTTTTCTTACAGAGACAGAGAGAGAGTCAGAGAGAGGGATAGACAGAGACAGACAGACAGGAACAGAGAGATGAGAAGCATTAATTATTAGTTTTTCATTGCGTGTTGTGACACCTTAGTTGTTCATTGATTGCTTTCTCATATGTGCCTTGACCGCGGGCCTTCAGCTGATCGAGTAACCCCTTGCTCGAGCCAGCGACCTTGGGTTCAAGCTGGTGAGCTTTTGTTCAAACCAGATGAGCCTGCGCTCAACCTGGCGACCTCGGAGTCTCGAACCTGGGTCCTCCGCATCCCAGTCTGATGCTCCATCCACTGCACCACTGCCTGGTCAGGTTGTTTCTGCTTTTATATGCACATCAAGCCTCACCATCAAGATTGTAAACCCACCAGAGCAGAAACTGTGCCTTCTTTCATAATGAAATCCCCAACACCGACAAAATGTCTGGGCACCAGTAGGTGCTCGGAAGTGTAATAAATAATAATGATGGTGACTTAAGGACCTTGGTCTTGAAAGCCAGGGAATGTTCTAGCCATCGCGTTGGGAGTAAGGCCAGAGGCCAGTGGAGTTACCTGGTCTGGAAATAGAGCTCGTCTGTTTTCAGTGGAGTCCACCGTAACTCTTCTCTGGTCTGTCCCAGAACAAATGTTCTGTCCTTGACACCGACACAGCAACAGTCTCCCTGCCACCTGTCAGCAGACCGCTGCCAGAGTGTAATTGTACCGGGTGTTGTGAGAGGAAGCCCGAGTTAAATAAGGCCCTGGCAGAGTCAGGAGGTGCCAACAGAGCCTTTTCTTACCTGTTAATGAAGCCTCATTAGAAACAGCAAGAACCTGTGCTGAGGACTGGAAGCACCAGCCAGCCATGGCTCTTGCTGCCGGAGGATGATTAATGTCATGATTTACGGCAGCGGCTCTTTGAGATTACAGAGCAGAGGAGACTGGTGTGTGCAGCCTGGCGTATGGGCTGGGGGAGGCTCAGGACAGGTGCAAATCCGTTCTCCCCTTCTTCCAGCGGCTGCTACAGCTTCCAGGGTCGGGACAACACATGACTATTCAGACACAGATGTACCGCCTCCTTTGGATGGCTGACCTTTTGGGGCCCTCCAACTGCATTTAGATTAGGGATTTTGGTCTCAGTCAGGGGGAAAAATTTAACCATAACAAGGAAGAAAGGAAACAGAGCTTAGTGTACGGTGCATGCAACGTAGTGAGGCCAGCTGCACACAGTGCCTTCCCGGGAGGCCCTGGAACCCAGCGGTTCATTATGGGCACCCCTGGTGTGCAGCTACGAAGGGGTTGGTGCTTTGCTGAAGTGTACCATTAGGTGCTGTCTTGCCTGTTTCTCTGCCTCAAACAGAATTATGTAAAAATCTCATGCAAATTAAATAGCCATCCTGCCCATGTGACTCACTTAATACAATCCCTTTGACCCTAGAAGCCCAACAGAAAAACCAGTTGGCGCAATTTCTTCCAGGAGGCCCCTATTCCTTACTTCGCTTCTCTTCCAAGCTTTCTTAAGAGCCAATAATGTTTCTTTTTTGTTGGTGTTGGCTGTTTGGCACTGCAGGTTGTGGGGGAAGGGTGTTTCCAAATGTGCCCACAGTAGACACGTCCCTGTCTGGATTGGCACTTTATGAGGACAAAGACTCCGCTTGGATATTTTAGTCTGTAATTCTGTGTGACAGGTGGATGGATGCTTAAGGGGAGAATTAAGAAATTGAGGTTGGGCTTCTTGTGTGTGTGTGTGCGAGCACGTGCGTGTGCACGTGCGCATGTGTGGTTTTAGAGGCACTGAGAACCTGCGCTAGGACACAGGTGGTGGTTTCAATTTTAATCAGAAGCAGAGGAGTCTTTCCTGGGTAGGTGGCAGATGCAGGGACTATATTGGGCTGACCCTTGAAGACAATACTGAGGCTACAAGTGAGGGAAATAACCACAGCCTAATTAATCCCCCACAGGCTTAAACTGAAGTTCCCTTTAAGCTGATTGAGAGGAGCTCTGCCAAAATCAGAGAAATGTGTGTGTCTGCCCATGAGTACCCACGCAGAGCACATTAAAGACGTCTGAATGCATTGTGATGCCTGCAATTATGGTGCATGCAATAAAGCACCACGCCAATCTCCTCTCTAACGAGTGTTGCTTTTGCCCCAAATTGTGGCAAACGTGCCTGCCTCCAGCACAACTCCTGCCCAAGCAGCGTATTTACGTTGATAAACCCAAGAGCAGCTAATCCTTGCATAGCAAGGCAGATGGCGTCATGCTGAAGGAACCTTCCAGAGCCTTCAAGAATGGCTCCACAATCAAAGGCCTGTCAGGTACAGTGAGAGCCATCTCCACCCGATATGGAGTTGAACGAGGTGGGCAGACTGGAAGCCGCACACAAAGCATTTATTTGGAGAGGGACTGGGAGGTGGCTCAAGCTACAGACTACTTAGATTGAAGGCAGAAGGGCCCTCTCCACTTCCAGGAAGCTTTTCAGCTCAAACTGAGGGAACCAGCAGGGAAGCCAGCTAGGAGTGGGTGGGGGGATGGGCGGCGGGGGGGGGGGGTTGATGGTAGGTGGGTGGGAACTCCTCAAGGAACGTCACTGGTCACTTGGTGAGGAAGGCAGCACTTTCTTCATGAAAAGAGGAAGTTTCTCTATTAGCTGAAACGAACAAACACACACACAAACATATTTGCATGAGAGAAGCCATGGATGATGAAAATCGGTCAAGAGATTTTCACAGTAAGACTATAGGAGAGGTAGGGAGCCTGTAGAAAAAAGTTGCCCTTTGGAATTAGACAACCTGGGTTTCAAATCCCTGCTCCACAGTTATTGGCTCTGTGACCTTGAGCGAATGAACTTAAGTTCTCTGAGGCTTTGTTTCTCATCTGTAAAATGGGGATAATGATGCAGTTCCAGCAGGGTTTCAGGGGAAATGAAGATAGCAAACTGCTGGCATGTAGCAGGCACTCACTAAATGGTATTCTTATATTTTTGAAGAAAATTCAGCCTAACTTGCTACTTTTTGCAATATGTTTAAAACAAACTTGTGCATTTATTCAGATGTTGATAGGCATAAAAAAATTAGCTTGGTTAGACATATCCAGATTTTATAATCAACAGAAACCAATCCAATAAAAAGACAGTTGGAAAGGAGCTAGATGACACATTGCCCATTTGAAAGGACAAAGGGTTAGCCCTCTTGCTTTCTGAAGAAAGGGATGTTACAGAGTGCACTGGAGAGAGCCCGAGACCTGGGACCCAGTTCCAGCTCTACCTCCGCCCCCCCCCCCCCCCGGGTGGTCACAAAAAACTCCTGCTCTGGGCTTTTGTATTTTTGCTGGAATCATGAGGGTTGGACTATACAATCACTGAACTATCTCTTAGAACTGATACTCTATTGCTTATTCAATGTATGCCTCAGAAGGGACCTTGGAGGGAGATATGAAGATATAGAGGCTTGGCTTTCCTGAAACAGCTGGCAAGGAATTAGTTGGAAGATTCATGCATATGCTCCTGGGATCCTTACCTTTAAAAAAGACTGCATTTATGCTTCTGTGTATATATGCATATATACACAGTGTAGACACATATACATGCACAGACATATTTCCGTGTCATTCCTACCCCTTGCTTCTCTCCAGTATGGAGGCTGGAAGAGCTAAAAAGCTGCTTTTCCAGCACCCCTTGCAGGCAGGCATGGTCATGTGAGCAAGTTCTGGCCAATGAGGTATCAGGGAAAGTCCCTTTGAGGGCTTCTCAGAACATTCTTCCTTCACTGACTGATAAAGAAGTTACCCAGGGAAAGGCCTTTTAGCTGCCCTCTGCCTTCTCCTTTCTTCATGTCATGGATGAGGACATGGTGACTGGAGCTGTGGTAGGCATCTGGCAGCCATGGGTGACAAAGATGAAGATTAACAGCCAATATATCAGGGATGGCGTATCAGAAAGATGAAAAGAGCTTGGGACCTTAATGAATAAGCCCAGACCACCTTATTTCTGGAACTCGTAAATAAACACGGTCTGTGCTCTTGCTCTTCACAGTGTGGTCTGTGGGCCAGCTGTGCAGGCATCACCTGAGAGCTTTGTTAGACATGCAGGCTCTCAGGCCCCAGCCCCGATACACTGAAGCAGAACGTCTATTTTAAAGGGGTGCCCAGGTATAGGTGCACATTAAATAGCACGTGCACTGGCTTAGAGCCCCTTTAATTAAGCTCTATTACATGCAGCTGAAAGTATTCCTAACCGATATCATGTATGTATAGTAAGTCTTCAGGTAACCCTTAGTCAGTAGGTTCTGGGAACTATGAAAAACGATGTGTAATGAAACCAAATTTACTATCGAATAATTGATATAAACAAGACTCAAATTCCTACAGCATCTCATCAACATTATAGTGAAACAACATTGAACTAAATAACCTTGTTCAAGAACCTGCTGCACTAGGTGTGTATGAACACTTACAGATTTGTCTATGGTGTACGTGTATATCTGTTTATATGATTGTAAACTGATGCACACACACATATATACATGCATATATAATAATATATATTTGTCTATATACTTGTGCCCGTATGTTTGTGTGAATAGAAAAATCCTGGAGGGACAAAGCTAGGCTATGGGAGTGTGTATGTTTTGGGGAGTTTGGGGGAGATTTCTTCTATCTTATTTACACTTCTATGGAGTTTGAAAAGAAACATTTTTAAACTGATGAGTCGTGTTCCTTTTACAATTAAATGAGAGACTTACCAGCTTTCCTCCCTGTCCAGCAGGGCGTGGTAGGACGCCACGTCCCTCTGCAGCTGGCCCTTGTGCGCCAGCAGATGCTCCCGCGCCTGCTGCTGCTGCTCCGCCTCCGCGCGCAGGTCCCGCAGCTCCGCCTCCAGCCTGCCCACCACAGCGCCCAGGTTCTGCAGCTCGATGTCATGCCAGTGCTTGGCGTCGTGCAAGGTGTTCTCCAGGCCTCGTTTCTACAAAAGAGGGAACACGTCCAAAACCAAGGCCGATGGGCAGGAAGGACCCTTGGAGAGGAAGCTATGCACAGTGGTGGGAGGAGCTGGCATTGGTCTAGTCTGTCCATTTCTTCCCGGACAATGACTTTGCTAGGCTTACGTGGCTTGGTGTGGAAATGATGACTCTTCCTCGGGAGGCCAGACTCTTGTTTAGTCAAATTTACTGACTGCTCTGATGAGGGTGCTGGGGAGGGGGTGGATGTGTGTGTGGAGGGGAGGAAATGAAGGAAGAGAAAGGAGAGGGGAGGGAAAGATGAGATGAAAGATGAGTAAGAAAATGAGAGAGGAAAAAAATGAGAGAAAATGATACACAGACACAGAAGCAGTTTGCAGGTGTTTCTTCAAAGAAATCTTGCTCTCTGAGTTGCCTCTGGACCTTTTTGCTCAGCACCCCCCCATCCCCCACCCCCCTGCCGCCAAGGGGCCCCTTTCCCTACACTGCTGAAAACACATCCATCATTCAGCTCAACGCTGTCTCCCCTGCCACTGTTTCCCAGAGGACCAGAGTTCCAGTGACCGTCTCTGGCCTGTATGTACTCAGCAGCTTTTTGTTTAGTGTGTTAGGTGCACATTTTGGCTAATTCCTCTTCATCTGGCTGCCCCTTCCATTTGGGTCCCCCACAGCCCCATTCGGAGCCCGCTTCTCTCTGAGCTGAGCCTCCTGGCCTGGGAGAGTTGGTCTTGACCCCACTCATGATGTAGTTATCTCTTTGCCAATAACTGCTGCATTGATACTTCTCACACAGACCTCTCCCCAAACACTGACCCAGAGGCACATTAAGGTCGGTTGAGGCCCCGGGCACAGAAGAAAATTTTGGGCCCCTTAAAAAAAAAAAAAGACAGGGAAAATAATAATACATGTTATCTATATTTTTAAATAAATAAGAAGTATTATATGTACTATTAATGTTAAAATTGCACATATGAAACCAAACTTGGTGTCATTAGAAAAAAGTGTAAAGTTGGGGTTTTGCGGGGCCCTTCAGAAGTTGGGGCCCAAGGCGCGTGCCTGGTGTGCCTGCCGTTAAATCCACCTCTGCACTAACCCCCTACTGACTTCTTCCTGGAAATACATACAGTCCAGGGTGCCTCAAACCAAGACGTCCAAAATGGACCCGTTGCCTTCCCCTTGGACCTGCTGGTCTTTCCTATTCTGTGCTTCTGCAGGTGAACTTCTGAGAACTAGAAACTGGGGAAAGACATGTCCCTGATCTTCTTGCTTCCCTGCCAAATTCAGTCATCACTGAATCTGCCTCTTGTATATTCTGAAAAGTTTCACATGTGTGCCCTTTCTTCTTCAGGCACCAATGCCCAGGATCGATGTGCTTTGTCTCTCACCGAGGGTGACTTCAGTGACCTCTTAGCTTGTCTTTCTGCCTCCAGTTTCTCTGGGCACTCCCCACACGGAAGCTGTGGAGCTCTGTCTGAAGTCCAGATCTTGGCCTGTACTTCCTCTGCTTTAACTACATCCCCAGCATTCCAGGGTCCTTAATGTGGCACACACAACTGACCCAGCACCTTTCCATCTTAACACCACCACGCCCCCAGTGGTGAACACAAATAGTATTTGAGTAAGTCAAGTTTGTGCTGTTTCCTGTACCTCGCCATCCTTCTCCACTCCTTCCAGCATCTCACCTGGCTGGCTCCTACACATCTCTAAGTCCAAGCTCAGGGGTTGGTTGATCACTACCCCTCCCCACCCCAGAAAGCCTTCTTTAACACTCTCTTGCCCCTACCACCACCAGGCTGGGTTAGGGACCCCTTATCTGGGTTTCCATGGTTGCCTGAGCACATGCATGCCCTTGATCTTATCACTGTGGGCTGAGCTTTTTAAGGGCATTTTTCCTCTACCACATGATGAGCTCTTTGAGAGCAGGGATCAAGTCTCTTTAACCACAGTAACAAGACAGTGCCTGGCACAGAGTAGGTGCCAGTGTATGTGGGTTGCCCAGGATGAAAGCACTTGTATTATGTATACTTATTGTCCTACATCTGTGTCCCCACTAGCTGAAAACTTTCTTCTCATCTTTTCATACACCATAACTCGCAAACTGTAGCGCTGACCATGAACGGCTTTAAAAAACTATGTGCATCTAACGGTTTAATAGTTGTAATTATGGTGCACCTATAATTTAGCATCTAGCTTTTTATATAACACATAAGAAACACATAAATAGGCCCTGGCCAGTTGGCTCAGTGGTAGAGCATCAGTTTGGTATGTGGAAGTCTTGGGCTCGATTTCCGGTCAGGGCACACAAGAGAAGTGACCATCTGCTTCTCCACCCCCTTCCCCTTCTCTCTCTCTTTTTCTCTCTCAATCCCTCCTGCAGCCATGGCTCTAATGAGCAAGTTAGCTCCAGAAGCTGAGGATGGCTTCATGGCCTTGCCCCAGGTGCTAAAAATAGCTCGGTTGCCAAGCAACAGAGCAGTGGCCCCAGATGGGCAGAGCATCAGCCCCAGACGGGAGTTGCCAGTTGGATCCTGGTTCAGGCACATGTGGGAGTCTGTCGCTCTGCCTCCCTGCCTCTCACTTGATAAAAAAAAACAAAAACAAAAAAACAACAATACACACACACACACACACACACACAAATATCTTTCTAAATGGGATTGAGTCAAATCTTGATGAAACAAGTTCCTTAACCCTGATCCCAAGGAGGAGATTTTTCATACCCTTTTCACCTCTGTGGCTAAAATGAAAGATTCTTGGTTATTGATGCCATCTTAAATCATGGCTGTTGTTAAGCAGGGGTCACCATATTATCTTATTTAAATCTTAATTCCATAGGCTACGAGGATGTTGAGTCAGATTCCCATTCTAGGTATATTTACAGGCGGCAAACTGTGATCAGTAGTAAATAAATATAGCTCAATATTTAGTCTAAGGTTATTATTTTGCTGGTGGGATCTGAGAACTCATCTCTGGCAGTGAGGATGCAAAAGTGACCACCTGGACTTTGAAAATCATTGTTGCACCCACTCTGGGTTTTCTCCTTTTGCTTATCAGAAAATTTTCTGGTTTGTGAGTAGTGCTTGTTGACATTGGACGTGTAACGCCTGTGATTTGGAAAAACATTTTACAGAACCATGGTTGGGTCTTTTATTTTTAGTTTTTGCTCTATGTTCATAGGTGACTCCTCCATGTGGCCTAGGGTTTTTCTCTCATGACTCAGGACTCACTGCCCAAGGTGGGTTCATAGAAACCTCTCTCAGGGGTCCTATGTCTCTTCCATCCTACCCTCAGAGCCCAAGCCCAGTTTTCCCACCTGAGTCCCCAACATCCTGGCCTGGTTCTCACAGACATGCTTGTGCTTGAGTGACTGTGAGTGACTGTCATCAGGTCACTGCTCCAGGTTTCTTAGCGCTGGCCCACCAGGCAACATGGATGGCACCAGCAAGCAAACCGAGATCACAGAAACACACTTCTTAGTTTACAGAAATGTGAAGGGCTGTCCTTGAATCATAAACCCTCTGGAAAGTCAAAGAGTGACCTTCTGTGGTTTCTGGTCTTGAATTCCTGATTTGAGTTGACTGGACACAGAGCTTAGTAGGCCTCAAGCACCATTCATTATTGGTGCCTTGTTGGAAAAAGAGGCTGAGAACCTCATCAGTTCGGCTTCCTGAGCCTCATATAAGCTGTGGGGGCCTGGTGTGTGTGCAGGTTGCTCTGACCGAGGATAACAGGGTGACTAGATGGAACTGCTGTATTAGAAAGTTGCAGGAGAGTGTACTACCGATTCTGGCTCTGTTTGTGTTCCTAACATTGGCGACAAGTCCCAGTGATCAAAACTCTGATGTACTGGAACCAGAAGGTGGCAGAGGCAGCCCGTCCTGGGTCCTAGGCATGGCCAACATGCCACTACACCTAAGACTTCTGGTTGTGGGTGTGAGTTCTTTTCCATTTGTTCTAAAAGTTAGGAGCATGCAGTTTAAGTTAGGTGACCGGATGATGCCAAGTTGGGGTTACCATACTAGTGGTTATATATATTAATGTTATAATTAATAATGAGCACCATTTATTGGCTACTCACTCCATGCCAGGAACTAAGCTAAGGGCTTGTATTATCTAATTAATCATTCCAAGGCCTTTATAAGGTAAATTCTAGTATGGCCCAGTGGTAAATCACATTTCCAAATGCAGCTAGAACAATGATCTCCATCCTACATGCTCTTTCGCTATGTGCTATTGCCATGGCCCCACCAAGAAGTGGAGTTAAAAAAAATAAAAGGCCCTGGCCAGGTAGGCCAGTTGGTTAGAGCATCATTCCAACATGCTGAGGTTGTGGGCTCGATCCCTGGTCAGGGCACAGACAAGAATCAACCAATGATGGCATGAATAAGTGGAACCAATCAATGTTTCTCTCTCTGTCTCTCTTCTCTTTCTAAAAATAAAATTTTTAAAAAGTGGAGTACATTTTCCTTCCTGTTGATCCTGGACTGGTCTTGTGACTACTTTGACCAGTAGTGTGCTGACTAACTGATGTTTGGGGACTTCCAAGGCCAGGTGTTAAGAGGCCTGGTTAGTTTCTGTGCTCACACGCTGATGGAAGTCAGATGCATGTCAGAAGGCCAATTATGTAAGACTCCTATGACATGAAGTTAAAGTTAGCTACATAATGGGGCCACCTGGAGAGAGAAAAAGGGATGCACAGCTGAGGCACCAGATATGGGAGCTGAAAAAGCCATTGCTGGGTGTTCTGGCCCCGGCAGATGCTACACGGAGCGACAAAAATGATCCCTGACGAATTCCACCGAAACTGCTGAATGAGTCAACAAATGATGTCCTGTTGTTTTAAGCCACACAGCAGACAAATATGATAACCAAAATAGATCCTCAATTTAAAGTGAGAAAATGAAATTTTAGAGAGGTCACACAGCTCATGAGTGGAGGAGCCAGGATTTGATTCCAGATTCTGAGTGCCAATCCTCAATTCCATAAGATGGCTTATGGTCTAGGATGGCTATACGTTTATGGTCAAGGGCAGGAATAGAGCTGGAAGGGCTTGGCTCCTCCACTTATTACTTATGTTAATGAGAAAATCTCTGAGCCACGGATTTCTCATTTACAAAATGGGATGGTAGTCACAGTCCAGACGGCTCTCAAGGTTTCTGTGTGGATCTGGAGAGAGAACGCATATGTGCACGCTCTTATTTCTATCGGTATCACTTGGAAAAACTTATGTTTTAGGCACTGTACCAAGTTATTTGGGACATAAAAGTAATTAAACCTGGTCCCTGCCCTCAGGAAGTTAACGTGACTTGGGTGGATGAACTGATTTCGCCACACGAACCCCTCTGAATATGAGGGGTGGCGGGTGGGAGAGATCACCCCGGAGTGGGAATCAGGATCTATGCTTCTCAGTAGGTGTAGCATTTCATTTATTTAAATATTTTATTTATTGATTTTAGAGAGAGGAGGGGGAAGGAGTGAGGGGCATCAATTCATAGTAGTTGCTTCCCGTGTATGTCCCGACTGGGCAAGCCCAGGGTTTTGAACTGGTGACCTCAGCATTCCAGGTCAATGGTCTGTCCACTGCACCACCACAGGTCAGGCTTCATTTATTTACTTAAATATTTTATTTATCGAGGGTGTATCATTTGAATGTTTTTACCTGATCTGTGCCAAGGGTGTGAGGAGAGATGGGCAGACTTGAGGGGAGGAGTCTCCTTCCACCCAGGGGATGAACACGTCCAAGGCTCAAGGGTAGGAAAGCAGAGGACTAGTTTGGACATTAAAATGAAGCCCGACCTGGGCGGTGTCAGAAGGTCTGGCAAAGGAAGGCTTTCTGCTGTAGGCCAAACCCAGGCAATTCCAGGGATTAGGGACACTGAAAATGCAGAAGAGGAGACAGCAGACAGAGGAATGTCCAGATGGTGCAACACGAGACAGGTGGAGTCTATTGAGGGAAAGAGGTGGTGGATAAAGCTTCAGAGATATTTAAATTTTTTTCCCATTGATTTGAGAGATAGAGAGGAAGGGAGAGGGACTGGAAAGAGGAGAAGGAGAAAAGGAGAGGGAGAGGGAGCAGGAGAGAAGTATCAACTCATTATTCCACTTAGTTGTTCCATTTAGTCATGTAGTCACTGATGGCTTCTCATGTGCCCTGACCAGGAATTGAATTGTGACCTTGGTGTGCCAGGATCATGCTCTATTCACTGAGTCACCAGGTCAGGGCTCGGAGATATTTTGAAGTGGGAAATGGAAACCAGAGACCTCATGTTGGGGGACCTTAATTTTACCTGCAGAATAATACAGATGACAGCATCTGAGGGACAGAGGGAAGGGTGTGTGGGGACCTGCTGGGAATGAAAACTGTTGGGAGCAGCTACTCTGGGAAACCCAGTACCCTTCTGCTTTGTCATTCATGTGTGCACGGGTTTTCTTTCCCAATCAAGTTAGGAGCTTTGAGAGGACAGGAACCATCATATTCAGATTTGCCTCCCCAGGGTCTGCGGGCTTTGCACGCGGCAGGCCCCCGTATATGTGCGTGGAATGTGCACTGAGTGGGGGGCCACCCGCCACTTAGGAGTAGCTCATCCAGGCTATTTTTGATGACATGGGCTTGAGAATATGTCCTCAATCTTTTGCCTGGAGCTTCCTGTCACCAGAGAATGGCAATCTTGGCAGCCACAAGGACATCTGGGGAAGAAATGGCAGCCCCTTAACTGTGCCTAACGCAACAGAGGCAAAAGGCAGCACCCATAACAATAGGATGTTTATCAAGAGGTAAGGCAGGTGATGCCTGACCAGGCAGTGCCGCAGTGGATGGAGCATACGACTGGGATGCGGAGGACTCAGGTTAGAGACCCCGAGGTCACCAGCTTGAGTGCAGGCTCAACTGGTTTGAGCAAAGTTCACCAGCTTGGACCCAAGGTTGCTGGCTCAAGCAAGGGTTTACTCAGTCTGCTGTAGCCCCACAGTCAAGGCACATATGAGAAAGCAATCAATGAACAACTAAGGTGTCGCAACAAAAAACTAATGAATGATGCTTCTCATCTCTTCGTTCCTGTCTGTCTGTCCCTGTCTATCCCTCTCTCTGACTCTTTGTCTCTGAAAAAAAAAAAGAAAGAAAAAAAAAGAGTTAGGGCAGGTGACTAAAGCTGATTAGAATAAAATTCACATCACTCTGAATAAATAATGCCATCTCTTTGAGGCTGTTTTTTTAAACAGCACTGCTTTAAGTGGTAGTTTCCTGATTTTTCTCGCCTCTGATCCTTTACTCAAACCGCCTTGCTCTGACCCAGATCCCGTCAGAGCGTGAGTGGGTGGAAGTGGAGCATGTCATGTGGCAAGAAGACAGAGCACGTTCCCTGAGCTGACTGGGCACTCTGTGGCCTTGTTGGCCCGGGGACAAGGGCCCAAGTGAGCTGAAGAACTTGGAGGAAGGGAAGTGGGGGTGATGGGATGATCTTGCCAACAGGCAGGGGTCAAGCTTTTTCAGAGGTGAACTGACTAGAACAGATGCCCAAGCTTACCTCATGGAGGGCTGTGGCTCTGGTGAGAGATGGGGCTGGTGGTTCGACGCGGGAGCTGATTTGGGTGGCAAAACTGAGATGCAGGTTTATGGGGTGCAGTGGAAGAAAGGGGCATCGACCATGGTATCTGATCGGCCCCAGGACTTGCAGCTGATGGGAGAAAAGGGCTTCTTGGGCCGCGGTGGGCTCCAGACCACCTCAGGTACACAGGATTATGTGTTGCAACCCCTTCTTGCACTCCAGTGTGTACAACACACTTGTGGTTTGAACCAGTACACGTGGCTCTGTTAGGGGGCACCCAGGAGGAGCCTTGCTTGTCAACCTAATAGAATTTTAGTCCATCCCAGAGAGCAGAGGTGGACTGCTGGATTATTAATAATCATTTTAATTAATAATAATAATTAGTGATGCAAGAGATCTTCCCCCATCCACAGTGAGTCTGAGGAGCTTACTAGGTATCTGAGGTTGGGTGTCCCAGAAGCAGAGCCTGAGACAGGGGGTCCTGGTATCTGGAAATAATTAAGGGGTTGCTCAGGAAAAGGGGGAGCAAGGAAAGCAGGAAAGGTGTTATACCAGGAGGTGGTCTCAGTTGGAGTCTGGCTACAGCCTGATCCCACAAAGCTGCTTCCACTTTATTTATTTTTTAATTTTTTTTCTGGCCCTGGCTGGTTGGCTCAGTGTAGAGTGTATGCCTGGTGTGTAGAAATCCCAGGTTCAATTCCTGGTCAAGGCACACAGGAGAAGTGCCCATCTGCTTATCCCCCCCCCCCACACACTTCTCTTTCTCTCTCTTCCCCTCCCACAGCCATGGCTTGAATGGTTTGAGCAAGTTGGCCCTTGGCACTGAGATGGCTGCATGGCCTTGCCTCAGGCACAAAAACAGCTTGGTTGCCAAGCAATGGCAACAGCTCCAAACAGGCAGAGCATGCCGGGTAGGGGGCTTGCTGGGTGAATCCCAGTCTGGGTGCATGTGGGAGTCTGTCTCACTGCTTTCCTGCCTCTCACTTAAAAAAAAAAAAAATTCCACTGGTGTGTGTGTGTGTGTGTGTGTGTGTGTGTGTGAGAGAGAGAGAGAGAGAGAGAGAGAGAGAGAGAGAGAGAAAGGGAGGAGAGGAAGACAGAGAGGAACATCAACTTGTTTCACTTAATTGTATACTCATTGATTGCTTCTTATACGTGCCCTGACCAGAGATTGAACCCACAACCTCCGTGCTCCAGATGGAAGCTTTATCCATTGAGCAACCCAGCCAGGGCCGGGGCTGGTTCCACTTTGAAACAAGTGAACTGGGCTTTTAAATCCCCTGTGAATCAGTCATTGGCTGGGAAGGTGCGCTGGCCTGACCTCCCGAGGGTAGGTGTCTTCTGTTTGGTTGAAGGCAATTCTCTGGAGAAGAGGGGCAGCTGAGAAGGGGTACCCGTGAGCATGGGCAGCCATCATCCAGGGCAGCAGCCTGGTGAAGTGTCTCTGGGTTGGGCACTCATGGTATCTATTACACTTGTGATTCAATATCAGATAATCTTACACTTCAGGATGGAAGTCCCTTGCACACTGTGATCTGTATGACTACAATTCAGCAGCTGAGAGTTAACATTGTCACAAGAAATGCCAGGACTCTGCCTGGCCCACTCACCAGGGCCCGCAAGGATTCCGTCTCAGCCTGGAGGCTCTGCACTTGGCACGAAGTGTTGTGTAACTCCACCCTGAGGGCAGCCGCCTGCTTCTCTTCCTGGGTCTGGGCCGCGCGGGCCGCCTCCACCTGGTGCTGAGGAGCGTGAGGTCTTGGGTGAGCAGGACGAACGGAGGACCGGAGCCCATCCTTTCCTCTCTCCCTTCCTAATGACCACCCACTGTTTCTAACGCCAAGGAAACAGCTATTAGATTTTAAAATTCCTCTTTTTCTACAGGCACCCACACTAGCTTGTATCCAAACATTTATTTAGTGTGAACATATAAAGCATGTAAATAGGATGAAATTCAAGAGATTTTTCTAAGGAATATATGGTAAAAAGTATATAGAGTGTTTTGCTCTTCTTCCCATGCCCTAATAACCCAGTTCTCCTGTTTCCGCTTTTTTATACCTGCTTCCAGAAATATTTCATATTTTTATAAACAAATATGTATGATCAGTCCCCTTATTTGATACTGAATATATATTAGAAATTATTCTAGTCTATCAGCATATACACATTAAATACATTCTTTTTTGTTGTTGTTAATTTTATTTTTATTTTATTTATTCATTTTAGAAAGGAGAGAGGGAGAGAGAGAGAGAGAGAGAGAGAGAGGAGAGAGAAGGGGAGAGGAGCAGGAAGCATCAACTCCCATATGTGCCTTGACCAGGCAAGCCCAGGGTTTCGAACCGGCGACCTCAGCATTTCCAGGTCGATGCTTTATCCACTGCGCCACCACAGGTCAGGCCATAAATACATTCTTTTTAATGGCTGCATAGTACTGCCTTGTGTGGAAGCGCCATAATTATTTAGAAGTCCCCCATTGACGGACCCTTATGTTGCTTCCAGTCTTTGCCTGTTAGAAGCAGTGGTGCAAAGAACAACCTCTGTCCCTCATTTTGAGTACAGGGGAATATCTCTTGGGGGTAAATTCCTGTTGTGGAATTGCTGAGTCCAAAGGCTAGGTATTTGTAATTTTGATGACTTGCCAAATGGCCCTTTCAAGAATTTGTAACGCCTTCTGGAACTGCCACGCCTTCCCCAAATTAGTAGTTAGCCAACTTGATGTCATGCTTCCTTGAAAAACCATGTCTGGCCACAGCTGTGACTATCAATGGGAAGGTCAGTGTTTCGAATTTTCTCCCTGAGCAAGATGGACATGTTATGATTCCTCCCCGTACATTCAAGGGAGCAGGTCATTGTTACTCCTTTTTTTGTTGTTGGGGAAAAGGTAAAAAGTGAGAGATCACTCCCCTCATATATAATAACTTCAATCCAAGTCTGATGGCATGTCACCAAGCCAGCAATGTAGAAGCAAGAAACTGCTTTGCCTACTAGGTCATTGGCTTTTTGGATTGACCATTTTTATTACATATGAATACTTCTTTATAGAATTATGCAAAAGTAGTTCAATCTGATTGACTGGCTAAGAGACCCCAAATCCAAAGGCTTATATCTCAGTAGTCGTTCTTCTAGTTCTTGTTCTTTGAGGGCTCTAAGGAGCTTGATAAAATTGCCCACTAAAGGTCTGGGATCAGCTGAAGGAGAACAGAGCCATGGGCCCAACTCTGACTGGTTGGCCCACAGCTCTGTGTCCCTGAGCCATCATTCAGCCTCTCAGAGTCCCAGTCCCTGCACACAGAACTGATGACAACGAGCGGAGAATGATAATCATATGAAAACTATTTCTGGAATCACTTGAGGATTATGCATGTGGAAGCTTTTAGAACCTTAAAATCATGCAAACATTGACCTTCTATGTTCCTATATTTAAAAATTAGCATTAGCCAATAAGTGGGTTTGTAAAAGCCACTATGAGGTGAATACTACTAATGATAACTAGTATGTGTGAAGCTCTTACTCTGTGCCAAGCACTCTGTTAACAGCTTTTAATCCATGATCTCATTTGATCTTTACAACCCTATGAAGCAAGTGTCATTATTACTCCCACTTTACATGAGGAAACAGGCACAGAGAGACTGAGTTTTTCATTCGAGATCATGTGGCCTGGCCCTGGCCGGTTGGCTCAGTGGTAGAGTGTCGGCCTGGCGTGCAGGAGTCCCGGGTTCAATTCCCGGCCAGGGCACACAGGAGAAGCGCCCATCTGCTTCTCCACCCCCCCCCCTTCCTCTCTGTCTCTCTCTTCCCCTCCCGCAGCCGAAGCTCCATTGGAGCAAAAAGATGGCCCGGGTGCTGGGGATGGCTCCTTGGCCTCTACCTCAGGCGCTAGAGTGGCTCTGGTCGTGGCAGAGCATCACCCCCTGGTGGGCATGCCAGGTGGATCCCGGTCAGGCGCATGTGGGAGTCTGTCTGACTGCCTCCCCATTTCCAGCTTCGGAAAAGTAAAAAAAAACAAAACAAAAAAACCAAAAAACAAACAAACAAACAAACAAAATACCCCAAAGATCATGTGGCCTAAGAGGGGCAAAGTGGGACTCATGCCCAGCAGGAGACCCCAGAGCTGTGCTCTTAACCCGAGTTTAATGCCGGCCGCTTCCACCAGTACATCAACGTAAGACCCTGAAATTGGAGTTGTCTTCCCCAAAGTGAAGGTGGGTCACTCTAGAACAGGGGTCCCCAAACTACGGCCCGCAGGCCGCATGCGGCCCCCTGAGGCCATTTATCCGGCCCCCGCCGCACTTCCGGAAGGGGCACCTCTTTCATTGGTGGTCAGTGAGAGGAGCATAGTTCTCATTGAAATACTGGTCAGTTTGTTGATTTAAATTTAATTATTCTTTATTTTAAATATTGGATTTGTTCCTGTTTTGTTTTTTTACTTTAAAATAAGATATGTGCAGTGTGCATAGGGATTTGTTCATAGTTTTTTTTATAGTCCAGCCCTCCAATGGTCTGAGGGACAGTGAACTGGCTCCCTGTGTAAAAAGTTTGGGGACCCCTGCTCTAGAATATCCTTACTGTCTGCCAAGTCCTCCTATGATTGGTAGCTCTGTTTTTCCTTCTCTCTTTGGGGTTGGGGTCTGGCCAAATGGGCTGTGTGGATGGGTGGGAGACAGGAGAGGGGTTGTCCTGACCGGCAAATGGAGTTGAGTAACACAGCGACACTGTGGCCAGGGGCAGCGTGATCTAGAGCCTGCCCCTAACTGCTTACAAGAGCCGAGTGTTACATTTTTACGAATTTTGTAAGCTGGTTGTTAGACACGGCCATTATTAAAAAATAAAATCGTATCAACTCACAATTAAATAAATTATATTAAAACTGGTAATAAATACCCAAAGTGTATTACTTGCTAATTACTTACATTTTATCCTTATCTATGCTGTTGAGGTTATTTACATTGATGGTACCTGTGTGGTGGGAATAAATAGTGTGTTCCTGCCCAACTCTTTCCAACTCTGTGTTCAATTACATCAAGGTAGTAGTTTAAAATCAGTCATGGTGAATATTGACACCATGGAAATTGGCAAACACTACAAATTAGAGATTGAATTACTATGTTATTGATTGTCTAGACTTAAGAATGGGATGCAGAAGGTGTTAATGCAGATTCAACTTAAAAGTGGGTCATGTCAGTAGCTGTTTCATTATGAAAGGCACAAAAATTAGAGGGACTATTCTTTGACTATTTGAAAACTATTATCTGATACATAAAGAAGTTACATTGTTTATGAATGAACTCATTAAGGTCAATGAAAATATCAACCAAAATTCACATCAGAGCTATCTTCATTCTTCACTGATACGAGTGACTTTTTATGTAATCGATTAATAATCAAACATTTTTCTGTAATTTGACTTTGTGGCACTATTGATGACAAAATTATAAAACGTTTGGCATTTTGTAAGAAATTGCAAGTCACATTGGAGTTACAGGTGCAAATGGAAAAGCAAAGTATTTTATCTTAAAATTTATGTTACTTCTAAAATTAGATAAATAAAACATCAACAGAAATTCTATGTCACAACTAAGTGGTATTGTGAATTTGACTGGCACATAAATACATATGCTTATTTTCTCCACACCCGCCCCCCACCACCGAGCAGTTATGAAACGTTCGTTGCCAGGACACCATGGGTAAGAGCCAGGCATGAATGGAGGTCAAGCCCTATGGAGGGCATGTTTCAAAGCCTTGTTGGGTGGGGCTCAGCTAAAGCTGCTGGCCAAGGCTATAGCCACAGTCCCCCATAAGCTCTGTCCCTCCTGTCAACCCAGACAATGAGTGGCTTGTGGTACGTATTGGTTCCTGGAGGGCTGAATCTCCCTATGTCTTCGTTTCATTAGCAAAATGCTGTACCCAAATGTTTCCCAAATATTCTTGGACAACCAGCCTGGTTTTTCAGCTAGCTGAATGCTAATACAAACTATTTTTATTTTAACCAATTCACATTCTCTTTATAAATAAATGTGTATAAAATGGAAACTGTAGATTAGTTCTCAAATTTTAATGCGCACCAGCATCATCTGGGGGATCTTGTGACAGTGCAGGTTCTGATTCAGGAGACCCTAAGGGGCCCTGGAATCTGATTTAAAACTGTCATGTGAAACCTGGCCCCTGGAAGCACATTTCTAGATTGCTACAGAAACCGATAGGACTGCTTTAGACAATAACTGAAAAACAAACAAACAACGAATCAATGTTATTTTATTCTAGCAAATGTTGCCTGCTAAGTAGCTGAGTCTCAAAGCCGGTTTTCTCTTTGTTGAAAGGTGAGATTAACAAGTATAAGAGAAGTGTTAATGACCTACCAGCACCCAACGGAAACTTTCTTATACAGTCTAATTAAGATTGAAAGAGAAAAAGAATTTCATTTGATTGCTATGAATTTCAATGCCATGTTATATTATATCTCATCCCTTCTCAAACCAGCTTCCCACATACTTGCCCTTCATCTGGGAACAGTTAAGTGGTTTTTTTGTGTGTGTGTGTGTGTTTTTTGGGGGGGAAGAGTTAAGTGTTTGAACTCACCTAAAAGTAATAATCCATTTTCTTCTCCAACGACTATATTTTTAGATTTATGCTTTCTGGTTATTGTAATCACTCTATTCCTGTTTCCATTTCAATGCAGTGCCTCAGATTTCTCCTCACAGATCAGACAGTAGGTGTGTGATTCTAGACTCAGAGGGTAGGAAGGCAGGGCTGTTCAGTTGCTCAGTGCCATAGCTGGGGTATGTAAGGAGATTCCAATATGTTGGTCCCCAGGCTTTCAAACCAGCTTGAAACCTTGGCTCTGCTGTGCAGGAGCCAGGCTGCTTATGCGTGTACTCCATCTATATGACTGAGGCAGAGAGCAGGTGGGCATTTTGAAATATGGTAATTTTTTAAAATTAACATTTCACGTTACTGCACGTGATGGACGTGAGAAAAGAAAAGCAGCATGCTTGTGAGTAAGTCAGAATGGAGTCTTTGAGAGTCTCCAATCGGAGGAGGGGAAAGCCACCTCCACACCCAACCTGCTTTGCTGATTAACATTGCCATTTCCCAAAAATCTCCTTAGCAATGACCCGGAGTTGGAAGAAATGCAGAATGTGGAGAGCCAGGATGCAGGCGTGTTCTCAGCAGAACCTGTATCCAGGAGGAGCACACTGGGGTTGAAATGTATGTATCCTGGCCCTGGCCAGTTTGCTCAGTGGTAGAGCATTGGCCCGGCGTGTGGAAGTCTTGGGTTTGATTCCCAGTCAGGGCACACAGGAGAAGCGTCCATCTGCTTCTCCTCCGCTCCCCCTCTCACTTCTCTCTCTGTCTTTCTTTCTTCTCCTCCCTTCCTGCAGTCATGGCTTGATTAGAGCTATGGCCCTGGGCTCTGAGGATGGCTTCATGGCCTCTGGTGCTAAATAATGGCCCCAGATGGGCAGAGCATCCCCCCCTGGTGGGCTTGCCGGGTGGAGCTCGGTCCCGTGTGCATGCAGGAATCTGTCTCTGCCTCCCCTCCTCTCACTAAAAAATTTAAAAAAAAATTAAAAAGTAAAAAAATGGAAAGAAATGCATTTATCCTGCCTTTCCCCGAGCAGTCTCTGTGTGGGTTTCAGCAAGTCACTCAGGCTCTCCGATTTTTGTAAGTGGTGAAATACAACTCCGCTCTGCCACAGAGTATAACTAATGGCCTTGCTCCAAGCATCTTAGACCTCCCAGGATCACACTAACCTCATTATATTCATTACTGTGTAGAAGCGGAAAGCAGTGGACCCCTGGGGCATACCCATCCCAATCATGAATTACAGAGGAATCTTATCCCACAGGGAGGGCCCCGAGCCTTGGTTTGGAAAGATCCAGACAGAGCCTGGCATAACCAATGAGCCTCTCAGGACAGAGGCCTCCCAACTCCACAGTCCACATGACCTCACTTGCTCATTCTTCATAAAAAAGACAGAGGCCCTGGCCAGTTAGCTCAGTCGGTTAAGAACGTCATCCTGAAATGACATGGTTGAAGGTTAGATGCCTGGTCAGGGCACACATAGGAAGCAACCAGAAAATGTGTGACTGAGTAGAAAACAAATGCTTCCCTTCCCCCTTCCCACTCTCTCCCTTCCTCTCTCTGTCTATCAATACAGGGGATCCTTGGGTTATGACAATCTCAACATACAACATTTCAAGTTTATGACGCTCACTCCCATAAAAACTAAAAAATTGAGACGTGAGTGTTTCGGCTTACACCAGTAGCATCGTCCTTACAGGCTGTGTGTCATTTTTTCTGTTACTACAGTACAGTGTACAGTACAGTATATTTATGTCCTTTTTCCTTTTCTGTGGCTTAGTTGTGTTTTTAATGTTCTAGATTATGATTTTACAAATGTTAGGATAGGTAAGTGACTTAGGCTAGGATGTGTTTCAACTTACACCAAAATTCGGGTCATGTCACTGACATAGGAATGGAACTGTGTTGTAACCTGAGGACCCCCTGTAAATAAAAAAATTAAGCCCTGGCCAGAGTGGTAGGAGCATCGGCCTGCAGTATGAGCGCTGCTGGTTCGATTACCCAGTCAGGGCACATAAAGGAGCAGCTCGGTGTTCCTGTTTCTCTCTCCCTGCCTACTAATTAAAAAGGGGGGGCAACAAACCATGGTTCCCCCCTCCATGTGCTCTGTCCAAGTCAGCTTAGCAGTTAGGAGTGTCAATTCCGGGAAGGGCAAAGATAGTAAATCTGACAAGCTCTGTGACTGAAAGTAGTAACCTCACAGGATGATTTGATCATACATTCCTCACTGAGGCGGTCCTGGTAGGTAGTCACGCCCCAGGCCTGTAACTTCCTTAGTGAAAGGTTTATCTCTGTTTTCAGACCTGTCCATTGTTCTCGTGTGCCTAGGTAAACAGCCTTTTGAAATGCCAAAGTAATCCTCTTTTCCAGTTCCCCTCAGAGGTTAACCACCCTCCAGGGAGCATGTGATCTTGGTGCCTGGACACAGTCCCTATTTGCAGTAAATGTTAACGATCCTGTACTTACCAGCGTAAAAGAAGCACCATACATATCTCTCCATTTTACTTTTTTACCCAATCAGAGATTTCCCCACCTTACCCTCCGTCATCTCCTTAACTGACCACCAATGAATTCCATGTAATCTTCCTTCCGTTCCTCTTTTGATTCCAAATGCATAAAAAGAACTGCAAAACTGACATTTTCTAGAGCATTTTCTCAGTCCATTGAGATCTTGCTTCCAGGCATATCCTCTTTTGGCTTGAAGTAAACGCTTATGAAAGTTTTCTATAGGTTTGGATGTTCTTATGTCAATAGTAAGCAAGCATGGTTTGAATCATAGCTCTGCTGCTTTCTAACTGTGTGATCTTGGGTAGGTTCCTTCACTTCTCTGTGCCTCAGTTTCCTCCTCTGTAAAATAGATAAGATCACAATACTTTCTCATATTAGGAACATTAAATGGGAACCTGCTTGTCTAGCACTGAGTTCGCTGCCTGGCAGCTGGAAAATGCTCAGTAAATGTTTGCTGACGCTGCTTTCACAGCACACTCCTCCCTGCCTTGTGAAAGATGGTCTACCTATCCGCTGCCACCCACCTCCTCCCACACCACCTCCACATTAGATTGTGGGACAACTTCTTAGTCACCCCTCTATCCTCTCTGGGGACCTAACATGGCTCTTTATACCCAGTACATGCTCAACAACATTTATTGAAGGTCTATGACCTTTAATCCTAGGCACATGCTAGAGACCAAAGAAGAGGAAGATCTACCAGGAATGGAATTCAATCACATCTCCTTTTTGTTAGGAGGATTAGCTATCATTATTATCACAATTGTAAGTCACTGTAAAGACATTTGGTGTCGCATAAATGTTACATGAACTAAGAGTAGCTCTTACCAGGCAGCACACCCCTCCCTAGCTAGCCTAGCCAGATGCAGGGTTTATTTGGAAGAAGGCTGGATGCCGTCTGCTTTTCACCAGAGACATTGGTTCTCCTTAGCAGGAATTAAGAAGAAGGACATGTCTCACACGGCGAAACTTCAGCATTGGCAGAAGAGCTGGCTGGCTAGGCTAAGCCAAGTTTCTCCATGAATTTACACAAGAACTGCCTGGCTGTTGACACGGCTCTCTTTGGGGTATAGGACCACATCCCAGCCTCGGTTGAAGCTGCCAAAGGAAACCCACAGGAGCACATGGCTCTGTGGACTCGCTGTCCTCTTGGCCAGAAGTAAGCATACTCTGCTGATGAGAGCGGCAGAAGAGGCTCAGCAGTGAGTGTTATTCTGAAGAAAAAAGTCTATTTTTCTTCTTAAAGTAATTATTGGGGATGTCCAAATGATAGTATTTTTGCTCTGGTTGATTGACATCATCTCATTCTTAAGAGAAAGAAAGGGATTCTGCTATGTCCCTTCCAGGAGACTATTGAGTGTATAGTACAAACCACACCACCTTAATTTCACAGGGATTTGGGTGGTTTTATTTTTGCAAATTTCTTATTTCACAAGCAAGGTCCCTACACTTCTTATGAGAAAGAGCTACTAATAAGAAATATCTCAGAGTCTGACCTGTGGTGGCGCAGTGGATAAAGTGTCGACCTGGAACACTGAGGTCGCCAGTCCGAAACCCTGGGCTCGCCCAGTCAAGGCACATATAGGAGTTGATGCTTCCTGCTCCTCCCCCTTCTCTCTTTTTCTCTCTCTCTCTCTCCTCTCTCTAAAATGAATAAATAAAATTAAAAAAAAAAAAAAAGAACTATCTCAGATAGCTTTGAGACCAGTAGAATCGGGTGGCCAGGGATGGGCATTCTTGGAAACCAGGGACTTGGTATCCATAGCACCAAGAGCGGGACGTGGCACCTGGTTTGCTGTTGACAGTTGAATGTGTGAGTGAGTGAAGATTCCCTGGGAGAAGGTGTGAGGAGGAGGTGGCGATGTTGGATGATTGTCTGCATAGACAGTCACTCAAATATTGGTTGTCGACCAGTCATGGGTTTGAAAACACAGTATAGAAGATGAGGGCCTAGGAATGCCTTCTACAATGTATATGGTTGTGCTGGGTAGGGTAACCGACAGGCAAAGGACAGGTAGTCCTGCCTCAATGAGACGGTCTCTTCATTTTCCCTTTTAACAACTACCCTGACCCCCCCAACCCCCACCTCTTCCTCCAGCTGCACCAGCAGGGACATACTACTGCAGCATCCAGCTACAGGAGCCAAGCCCCAGCCTGCCTGTCTCCTCTGACAACCTTTCCTATTGGCTCACAATATCATTTGAAAGCCAGATAGAACTACCATAAATGAAATAAAAAAAAAACAAAAACAAGTGACAAGCTGGGAACATATCTGCAACTTATATCACAGAGAGGACTAATTTCTCTAACGTATAAAGAGCCACTACAAAGAGGTAATAAAAAGTCCAAGATCTAAAAAAAAAAAAAAAAAAAAAAATGGTCAAAAGATAAGATCTGATAGGACACACAAAGCAAATACGGATGAAGTTCAGCACATAGGATGTTCTGCCTTCCTCGTAATATGAGAAATGCAAAATAAATTGACACCGAAAAGCCATTTTTTACCTATAATATTGGCAAGAGATCGTGAAGTGTGAGAACTCACAGTACTGATGAGGGTGTGTGGACATGGGCACTCTCCCACATATCTGATGAGAATGTAAATTGTAGCAACCTTTATAGAGGATCATTTGCCAATATTTATCAAAATCACCAATGCACAGAATTTCTTGCCTAGCAATTCCATGTCTATGAATTTATCCAACAGATACATTTTTATATTGGGAAATGAGGGACACACAAAGTTATACTAGTCTTATTTATAAAAAAAAGATTAGAAGCCACCTAAATATTCAATAGCAGGGCACAGGTTACAGTAAATCCTGGGATATCTGCTAGCTAGAACTGGGGTTGTCAACTTTTTCTGTCAAGTGCCAGGTAGTAAATATTTTAGGCTTAGCAGATTACACGGTCTCTATGCAGCTATTCAGCTCTGACAGTGTACAAATGCAGCCAAAGAAAACATGGACATGAGCGAGCATGACTATATTCCAGTAAAACTTCATTTGCAAAAAACTAGTTGGGAGTCAGATTTGGCTTGTGAGCCAGCTTGCTGTGCCCTGTGGTACAATATTGTACAGCTAGAAAGCAGTATGTTCTGAATACTACTATTCCTGTAAAAAGACAGAGAGCAAACACCTGTATACATATGTCCTTGTATATGTGTAAAACATCTCTGAAAACATACATAAGAAAAGTATATATAACATTGATTGACCCCACTATAGAAAAGAATTGGGTGGCTGAGACATGGGTTAGAGGACACTTTTCACTGTTAATCATTTTGTACATTTTGACTTTTGAACCAAGTTAAGATATTATATATTTAAAATGCTTAAATGATCCTTGGCCAGGCAGCTCAGTTGGTTAGAGTGTCGTCTGGATGCGCCAAGGTTGTGGGTTTGATCCCCGGTCAGGGCACATATAAGAATCAACCAATGAATGAAATCAATCAATCAATAAAGGTTTTTTTAATGCTTAAATGAAATAAAAGTAAAAATAAATAAAAATAAAAGCAAGCTGGACCCTTTTGGCCACACTCATTCTGTGCCATCCTGTGAGGTGTAGAGATGCTCCCCTTCAGTGCTGGCTATGAGCACACCGGATCAACCATGGCTTATTTCACTGGGGCTTATAGCCAGCTCACCAAATCACAGGAGCCCCTAGATTACAGATGCTCTCACAGGGGCTCTGCTCTCTGTACTCTCCTTGAAAGGAGCTCTCCCCGGTGGCTCTCAATGTAATATCTCATGGCCATCTTGTCCAGAGTCAGTGAAAAGTAAAGAAAAAGCATAGACACAGCAGCCTGTATAAAATGTTGGCCCTTAGAAACATTTGTTTGTGAATATGGCTGACACGAGGACATTTTGTCCCAGATTTCTTGTGGGTAAATCTAGATCTACACTGTCCAGTATGGTAGCCACTAGCCACATGTCGTTTCTAATTTAAAATCAGAAAAAAAATTAAAAAAAATTAAAAATGCAGTTGTATCAAGCACATTTCAAGTGCTCGATAACCACATGTGGCCAGCAGCTACCATATTTGATTGCTGCACAGATTATAGAACATTTCCATTATTGTAGAAATGTCAGAGGGCACTGCTCCGGTCAATCTCTAATGTCTCTTCCAGCTCAGAGACGATCAATAACCAGACACCTCACAGCTCATCTCAATCTATTCCCCTCTCTTCATTCTTAACTGGCTCCACAATCAGTCATTCTGATTGCTTAAGGCATGATGATTACAGCACAGATAAAGGCCTTGACCACAAACGCCTTCAACTGATCTGAGGCGAGTGCTGACCTATGGTCAGAGCAGACAGCAGTGGCTTTATGGAGTTCCTGGCCCCAAGGGACTATTAAAAGGGGCTGGTTCTCTCTCCTCTCTGCCTCACACCACACCTGCACAATTATTCGATTGGTAATCGAATAAGCCTTTGGTTATTTTAAAGATTTTTTAATTTATTCATTATAGAGAGGGGAGAGAGTGAAAAAGAGAGAGAGAGAGAGAGAGAAGAGGGAGGAGCAGGAAGCATCAACTCCCATATGTGCCTTGACCAGGTAAGCCCAGGGTTTTGAACCGGCAACCTCAGCGTTTCCAGGTTATTTTACACAACATTTAGCTGCATTGTTCAAGCGATTGAGATGAGGTTTCTGGCAATGAGGGTGTAGAGCTCTTCTGGGCAAGGAAGGTCCCAGGAGGAGGCTGAGAAGGCAAAACAGAGCCTTCCTTGCTGGGAGCTGACTGCAGGCCAGGTTTAGGGCAAGGGAGCCTGTAGGGAATCACCCATCTAACCTTGAAGCCTCTAAGACTTGGACTGGGGAACGTTAGTTAAAAGCCCTGAGTGAATGTCTCTTGGATGCAAACACCAAGAAATTATGTGAGTTAGTGACCTTTGTGCAAACACAAAGGAATGCATGTGAAGGGCTTTAGGAAATTAGCCTAGTGCAGGGGTCTGGAACCTTTTTTGGCTGAGAGAGCCATGAATGCCACATATTTTAAAATGTAATTCCTTGAGAGCCATACAATGACCCGTGTACGTTACACATTATCCAATAAAAATTTGGTGTTGTCCTGGAGGACAGCTGTGATTGGCTCCAGCCACCTGCAACCATGAACATGAGCGGTAGGAAATAAATGGATTGTAGTACATGAGAATGTTTTATATTTTTAATGTTTTATTTTTTTTTTATTAAAGATTTGTGTGCGAGCCAGATGCAGCCATCAAAAGAGCCACACCTGGCTCACAAGCCATAGGTTCCTGATCCCTGGCCTAGAGAGTTCTAGATTGCCCCTCCCTTTGTACTTGTTAATTAGCAAAAGAAAAAGAATGTATTGACCAAATTAGCCCTCCTTCCATGTCAGCAAGAAGTCCATTAGTCATTCTTTCCCCTTATCTCCTGATCTCCTTCCCCTGTAATCCTATTGCTTCTGTTCTTATAAAAAAGTTTCTGAGTCTGATCAATAAAAGCTGTGTGAGAAGGGGACTCAGGAGGTTTTGTCTCCCGTGACAGCTTCTCCCTCTTCCTCTGGACAACAGTTTTGTGTCTTGAGCAGTTCTTCCATGCGGCACAGGTAGTTCCCAGTGGGCTGGGGGACTACAGGACCCAAGGTCTCAGCGTCTAGGCTGAGAAACTGGACAAGGAAGAGAAGACCGGGCCTCCCCTGTAGGAGGTAGGCTGAAGGCAGTGCTGTCCGCCCAGCAGAGAAGCGAGATGGCAGGAGGCTGGAGGGACACAGTCTTATTTCTCTGCTGCAGTACCAGGTGACCTGATGCAGTGGGCAGGCAGCTGAGGTGACCTCTGTGACCTCTGCCTCCAAGTGTTATGCCTGTGACTAGGTCACATTTTATGACAAGGGTTAGGGGATTTTGCAGGTGTAATTCACGTCCCAAATCAGTTAATTTTGAATTGATCAAATGGGAGAGAGCATCTTGAGTAGGGCTAACTTACTAGGATTAAAACTTTAAAAGGGTGGAGCTTTCCTGCTGGCCTGGGAGGAGCATACAGCCATGTTGTGAGCTGCCGATGGACGATGGACAGGGGGTGGCCTGTAGGGGCGGGGGCCGAGGGCCTCAGGCCTGCAACTGGAAGGAACTGCATTCTGCCAACAACCTGAACGAGCTCAGAAGATGATACTGCAGCCCCGCCGATATTTTGATTGCAGCCTAGTGAGACCCGAGCAGAGAACCCAATTAAGCTGTGCCTGGATTCCTGATCGTGGAAACTGTGAGATAATCACTACAAGTTGTTTTAAGCCACTAAGTTTGTAGTAACTGGTTACAAAGCAGTGAAAAATGAATATACCTCTTTACATTGAGGGGAGGGTCTCCAATCCCAGCAGTGACAGTGGGCAAACTGAAGTGAGAAAGGTCAATCTTTTGAACCCTAAACAGCTTTGTTCAGAGACTTTGGAAGCCCGTAGCCTGCAGGGTGGCCTTGTTTCCAGGAGGATCCTGCATTGTAAGGAAAAGGTCAGGTGGAAGAAACACTTGATTATATTGATCATAGTGGACTAACACTGACATGAAAGGCAGCAACTGAATATTCTTTTTTAAAACGTTTCCATTGATTTGAGAGAGAGAGATAGGGAGAACTAGAGAGAGAGAAGGTAAGGGAGAGAGAGAGAGAAGCGGCTCATTTCACTTAGTTGTTCCATTTAGTTGTTTACTCGTTGCTTGCTTCTTTTATGTGCCCTGATAGGGGGGTTGAACCTGCAGTTGCCATGTGCCAGGTTGCCACTCTATCCACTGAGCAAACTGGCCAAGGCCTGTTTTGTTTACTTAGAACATCACTTTCCTGTTGATGAGAAAAAGCCTGGCTGCAGAGAAACTAGACACTCTCATTCCCTTCCTTCCTTCCTCCCCTCTAATAACAATAGTTCTTGCTTCTAAGGCTGCTATGAGAATTGAACCAAACAGCAGAAAAAACGTCAAAGACCTAATCAGCACGAACACCCTCATCTGCTGATCATTTTATGTTTGAATGTTACATTTCTTAGCAATGACCAATAGAGTGATTTCTATTCAATATATACCCATAAGTTCCACAGAAGTTTTAGGGAAGAAGGACACTGAGATTTCAACCTGGCTAAGGGTGGGGTAGAAAATATTTGCATTCAGGACTCTCTTTTTTTGTTTGATACTCTAAAGCAGGGGTCCCCAAACTTTTTTCACAGGGGGCCAGTTCACTGTCTCTCAGACCGTTGGAGGGCTGGACTATAAAAAAAACTATGAACAAATCCCTATGCACACTGCATATATCTTCTTTTAAAGTAAAAAAACAAAACGGGAACAAATACAATATTTAAAATAAAGAACAAGTAAATTTAAATCAACAAACTGACCAGTATTTCAATGGGAACTATGGGCCTGCTTTTGGCTAATGAGATGGTCAATGTCCGGTTCCATATTTGTCACTGCTAGCTGTAACAAGTGATATGACGCTCTTCTGGAGCCGTGATGTGTGCATCCCGCATCACTGGAAGTAGTACTGTATGTGAGCAAAGCCGCGCTTTGCGACGCCTCCACATACAGTACTTCTCTCACTGACCACCAATGAAAGAGGTGCCCCTTCTGGAAGTGCAGCGGGGCTGGATAAATGGCCTCAGGGGGCTGCATGCAGCCCATGGGCCGTAGTTTGGGGACCCCTGCTCTAAGGCAGGGGTAGTCAACCTTTTTATACCTACCGCCCACTTTTGTATCTCTGTTAGTAAAATTTTCTAACCGCCCACCGGTTCCACAGTAATGGTGATTCATAAAGTAGGGAAGTAACTTTACTTTATAAAATTTGTAAAGCAGAGTTACAGCAAGTTAAAGCATATAATAATAATTACTTACCAAGTACTTTATGTCGGCTTTTTGCTAAGTTTGGCAGAATAAATCTTTATAAAACAACTTACTATAGTTAAATCTATCTTTTTATTTATACTTTGGTTGCTCCGCTCCCACCCACCATGAAAGCTGGAGTGCCCCCTAGTGGGCCAGTAAGGACCAGGTTGACTACCACTGGCAGGCGTCCCCAAACAACGGCCTGCGGGATGCATGCGGCCCCCTGAGGCCTTTTATCCAGCTCCCTGCTGCACTTCTGGAAGGGGCACTTCTTTCATTGGTGGTCAGTGAGAGGAGCACTGTATGTGGCGGCCTTCCAATGGTCTGAGGGACAGTGAACTGGCTCCCTGTGTAAAAAGTTTGGGGACTCCTGGAGAGGATGGAAACACCTCAGCATATGAATCTAGGACACAGGTGAATGAGAGCAGTCCTGCAGTGTTTCCCAAGAGGGCCTTTAAAAGGTCTGTCTCATTGCAAATTGGGGAATGAATTCCCTCTTAGCCAGGAGGCCTGGAGAGTGGTCTGGCATGTCACCTGAGGTTTCCGAAGCATCTCCAAGTGCCCTGATTTGGGTAACCACAACATATAGAAAAGGAAGGGCCAGATGTTAAGACCCTCCACAAAGTCTCTGGATCAACCTGATCCTTCCAAACATTGAATCATACAACTCAACAAGCTCTAAACACTGGACCACTCAGGTTCCCAACATCCATCACATTGTGGCCAGAGAGAACCTAACCAGAACCTCTCTATAAGCTTTTATTTATTTATTTATGTTTGTTTGTTTGTTTGGTTTCTTATTTATTTGCTTTTATTAAGTGAGAGGTGGGGAGGAAGAGAGGCAGAGAGACAGACTCCTTCATGTGCCCTGACCAGGATCCACCCAGCAAGCCCCCTGCAGGGCGATGCTCTGCCCACCTGGGGCCACTGCTCTGTTGCTCCACAACTGAGCTATTTCAGCGCCTGAGGCGAGGCCATGGAGTCATCCTCAGTGCCTGGGGCCAACTTGCTCAAACCATTTGAGCCATGGCTATGGGAGGAGAATAGAGAGAGAGAGAGAAGGGAGGGGGAGGGGTGGAGAAGCAGATGGTCGCTTCTCTTGTGTGCCCTGACCAGGAATCAGACCCAGAATTTCCACACGCCGGGCTGATGCTCTACTGCTGAGCCAACTGGCCAGGGCCTCTATAAGCTTTTAATGATTAAAAAATATTAAGACTTATGGAAAACAGTATGGAGAGTCCTCAAAAGAAAATAAGAATAGAACTACCATATTATCCAGCTATTTTACTTCTGGGTATTTATCTGAAGAATATGAAAACATTAATTAGAAAAGATAGGTGCACCCTCATGTTCATTGCAGCATTATTTACAATAGCCAAGATATGGAAGCAACCTAAGTGTCCATTTATGGGTAAATCAATATAGAATGGAATATTATTCAGCCATAGAAAAGAATGAAATCTTGCCATTTGCACAGCATGGATGGACCGTGATGGCATTATGCTAAGTGAAATAAGACGGAGAAAGACAAATACCATTTGATTTTACTTATATGTGGAATGTAAAAAAAAAAAAATCCCCAAACAAACAAAGCCAATCTCATAGATATAGAAAACAGGTTGGTGGTTACCAGAAGGTTTGGGGTGTGTGCAATATGAGCAAATGGGTCAATTGTGTATGATGAATAGCAACTAGACTTTTGGTGGTGATCACTGTATACAGATGTTGAATTATAATATTGTACACCTGAAACTTATATAACATTATAGACCAATGTTACCTCAATTAAAAACATGAGAAGACTTGGCAGATAAGGAGTAGGAGATGCTAATGGCATTCGCCTTTATTCCTCATGTTAGATCTCCCTTGCTTCCGGGTCACTGCCAGTTTGTACACCTCTGCCTGAAAGCTTTCTCTGAAGATCCTGAAAGTCCCTCTGGGAAGCAGATGGCAGAGGACTGATGGGAGATGGTATTATTACCAGCTTCCTCACCTTCCCCTGCTTTATAGTCTGCACTGTTCCCCAGGACCCCCGTGGGGGTGTGTACCAGTCTCCCACAGTGATAGCTGGTCGGATAACATATTCTTCTTTTGGCTCCCTTCTCTGCTTCTCCTCTCCCGGTATTTTGGTATATTTTCCCTCAACTTCCAAATAAACCACCTCCACTTCGATATTTGTCTCAGGATCACTTTCTGGGGGAACTTAAACAAAGACATAAATTCATCATGTCCATGAATTTCCAGCCTCCCCGGCCTGAAAGGTAATTAAATACATGTTTCTATCCTCTCTGCAGAAGGTTTCAAAAGCTGCACCCGCTAAGGCAGTTTCTCATTTATGCTTCTGCCAAGAAACCGACAAGAGGTGCTCAGGATGGGCAAATGCCAGCCCCCGCGGGCACGGCTGCAGCTGACAAAACTATTTATTGGAGGGCTTCTGGCTGTCAGTTCCGATCTCTGTTGACGATCAGAGGAATTCACTCATTCTGCAAATATTTTCTGAGCTCTGCCTCTCTGCAAGAGGCCCGGGCTGCACTGGCCAAACTTAAACAAGTACTGTTTGTTTTCTCTGAGATGTAGCTTTCAGATTACTTTATTAAAAAGACATTAATGAATCTGTTTGAAATTAATGTTTGAATTGCTGTTGGGCTGGTGCTGATTCTCAAGGAGGTGAGGGGTGAATAATAATAACCAGGTTTTTTTTTTCTTTTTCATACTATGCAGGATATAGTCTTGTTAATTACAATGCTCTCCCCCCCCCCTTCTCTAAGAAATAATCGCTACACCGTGGTGTACACTCCAGGAGTCCTGGGACGGAAACAAGGTTGCAAACTACAGACCCACAGAGATCAGCTTTGGGAACAGAGCCAGTGAGAAAAAGCAACCCAAAGCAGAGAAAAGGCCCTTAGACCCAGAGCCAAGAGAGCTAAACGGTGGTCCCACACACTAGCTGTGTGACCACCGCCCTCCCTGGGTCCCTGTTTTCTCACCTC
This sequence comes from Saccopteryx bilineata, assembly GCF_036850765.1. Taxonomy (NCBI): domain Eukaryota; kingdom Metazoa; phylum Chordata; class Mammalia; order Chiroptera; family Emballonuridae; genus Saccopteryx; species Saccopteryx bilineata. Next base: position 37,199,366 of record NC_089499.1, on the reverse strand, counting down.
TACAGTGAGAGAATGGAAATTGGTGGTTTCTAGGGTCATTAATTATAAATATTTATGACTCTTCTAAAAAAAGAAGTAAAGGACCCAAATCAAATTTGTGCTTTGGTTTCACTTTCCGCCTGTGTTCCACCTCTCACGGGGTTGGGGTCAGGGCCAGCAGTGGGGGAGAGGGGGCTGCATTTTGTGATGTTATCAGGCACTAATTACCATAAAAAGTGTTTGTTGTCACCCTGGTCCAAGGAGTTGAAGTTTGGAAAGAAGAGAATCTGTTGGAAGAGGGGAGAGGGTGGGACAGCAAGGGAGTGAAAGATGGGTTTCCGGGCTGGAGAACACTGGGGGCCCTCAAGTTGGTGAAGACCCTGCTGGGAATGTACCTGCGGATACTTGGGGGCCAAGGGGGGAAGGGGACAGGGGATGGCCGGAGGCAGGGAGAAGAAAGAAAAGAAGAGGTTCTCTTGATTTTCTTTTGGTAGCTTTTAAACACTCTCATGGTTCTCAAGCCTGGCAGGGCATTAGAGTCATCCAGAAAGCTCAGAAATCCACAAAGTCCCTTTCCTGCTTCTGATCTCCTTGGTCTTGGATGGGGCCTGGGTGTGGGCACTTCTGAAAATGCTCTGAAATAATTCTGCTGCGCTGCCAGGATTGAGAACCACCCAGCCATAACCAAGGACGCAGGAGCAGCCCTCCTGCCTGGGCTCAAGTAGCACCGAAGTTTTCACACTTTCTTCATACTTCATACTTTCCTTCCTTTTCTGCCCTTTCCTTCCTCTGCCTCAAAATTCAAAAGTCATATGTGGGGGGTGGGGGGGATGGAGAAGGGAAAGGAACTTCTGCGTTCTATTTCTGGTTAATTCCTTTATTATTTATGAAGTTTAAGAAAAGTCCTTTTCCTCCACGAATAGAATTCATACTGCTTAAGAAAAACTCAAGAAATACTCAGAAACAAGAAAAACATTTCAAAGTGTTAAATGGGTCCATCACTCAAAGGCAACCACCACTAACACTTCTGTGTTTTCTTTCCAACCTTTTCTAGATGCCTAATGTCTTTGAATGATTTACTTAACCATACAGACCAGGGGCTGGCAGTCTGTAGCCTAACAGGCAAAATCCAGCCTGCCTCCTATTTTGTCAATAAAGTTTTATTGGCACACAGCCACGCTCATTCGTTACTTAGTGTCTACAGCAGCTTTCACATTATAGTGGCAGAGTTGAATATTGCAACAGAGACCATTTGGCCTAAATATTTACAAACCTAAATATTTACAAACTTGTCCTTTACAGAAAAAGTTTGTTGACCCTGGTACATACCACTCTGGACCCCCCCCCCCCATTTTACCTTATTGCATGAGCATTTTCCTACGTTGTTATAAGTGCTTCATGAATATCATTTCTAATAACTGCTTGATATGTCATTGCATGGTTAGGTTGTAGCTTACTTAGTCTTTATCCCACTATTAAACATTTATGTGGGGTTTTTTTCGGCCCTAAACTTGTTCACTCTTATAATGAATGTATCAGTGAGCATACTTGGATGTGAACTTTACTTGCATGTTTAATGATTTCTTTAGGCTAGTGTCCAGATTATTCAACTGGTAAGTAGGGGCATTTTAAGACACTTGATGCATGTCACCAAATTTTTTATGCAAAGGGGTCATAGTAGTACTTCCCAGTAATATGTAGGTGAAAATCTCCTTCTCCACATACTTGCTGACATTATTACTATCACCATTTTCAACGTTTTCTGCTTTTAGACAGGTAAATAAGACACTGTTATTGCTATACACATCATGTCTAATGAGACCGAAACAGCTGTGTCTCTTCCTCTGCACGTTGACTGCTTTTCATCTTTGCTCGGCCTCTTCCCACACAGGGCGGTGTGGAGGGTGCGGGTCTGACCTCTCACCTTAGCTTGGAGCAAGGCTCCTGCCTCCATCCGGTTCTTTTCGACATCTCTCTCCCAGTGAATTCTGATCGTCTCGAGGATGTCGTCCAGACCAGTGCCAATAGGGACACCCACTTGCTCCAGCTCAGACACTGCCAACTGCTTATACAGCGCTTTCACGTCCTGAAAGTGACAATGCACACCTCAGGTGAGTTCTTCCGGAGACAGAAAAGACGTGGGATTCTAGGCAGCAGAAGCCCAGTTCTATGGGCAACACTTGTGCCCCGCATTCTACTACAGCCCAGCGTGGGACTTCACAGACACCAGCAAAGCTCCTGATCCTCTACCAGCACTGGTGCCATATTCTCTTTTCCCAGAATGCATTTCTCAGCTCAGGCCCAAAGAAGAAATCCAAATAAATAACTAAATAATAACACAAATAGAATGAGCTCCAACAGCAAGATATTTATGAATTTCATAAAGTCAGAGTAGGCTGAAAGAGATGTAAAGATGTAGTCTCTTTCTGTTGGAGAGGGATGGAAAACTACAGAGCCAAGAACAGGAGGAAGTGGGTCGAATGGCTCCTGGTTTGCTTCAATTTGGACAAAAGAAGGAGCTTCCTGACATGAGCGTTATTAAGTGGGTTTTGACTTTTCACCGGCATGTCCTTCCGGCCTGGGGTCAGACGGTGGCATGTGGCAGGCGGTTTAGAATCAGTGCAGGTCTGGGAGCAGACCTCAATCCCTGGAAATTTTGTTTTCCCGGCAATTGTTAACAGTTTGGTTCAAATAAACTCATCAATATTCTCAAAAAAAAAGAATCAGTGGTGCAGTGGATAGAACATTGATCCAGAACATTGAGGTCCCTGGTTTGAAACCCTAGTTTGAAACCCTGGTTCAAAACCCCGGCTGCAGCATGGGCTCATGGCTTTCCTTGTCAAAGGCACCAATGAGAAGCAATCAATGAACAACTAACGTGAAGCATCTACCACAAGTGGATGCTTCTCACTCTCTTCTCTCTCTCTCCCTACCTCTCTTTCTTTTTTCTCTCTCAAGTCAATAAAAAAAAAAAAAAAAAAAAGAATCAGCACAGTTCCCAGACTGGGCCACATCATCGTGGCATCCTGGGAGGTTGCCTCTGTCCTGTCATTCAATGATCTAACCTAATCCCATTAACGAGTGTGTACAGACTATAACCTGGAGCAGAGTTATTTTATTTGTCCCGGATAGTGCTGAAAACAAAGTTCTGAAATCGAATGCCTTGAGGTATGGGATGCTCCTCCCTCCCATGAGGTATGGGATGCTCCTCCCGCCCATTCAACACAGGTGCCATCACTAGCTCTTGATGGACCTGCTACCTCCTCTGGGTTCTCCTAGCAGCCTGGTTCTGAAGCCCCTTGAGTGTGAGGCATCTGGGCTAACCTGACCCACTACAAGGATTGAAAGTGATTTACCAGCATCTTCCCTGCAGCCCTGGGCAAGTGACGTGGCAGGCCAAGATGAGCTCCATTATCTATGTTCTGAAGCTCGGCCAGACAAGGGACTGCCTCGGTCTTGTAACCAATCCAGCATCGCCCCAACCCCCACCTACCTCTTCATAGCTCCTTGACAGAAAGCCAAGTTCTTCTTTCAGGCTTTCTATCTGACTTTCCAGATCCATTTTTGTCAAATTAGCTTCATCGATGACTTTATAGAGAGAGTTGATTTCCTCTTCTGCTGCCTTTCGAAATGGCTGCTCATTTTCATATCTGCAGATAAAGGAACTTAATCAGCATAGCTGAGCAACCCAAAATACAAAATAATCGGAATATAAATGGTACCAATGGGCCAAGGATGTGCTGGTTAGACAATGACTTAAATTCACTTTTCCAGCACATTTGTTAATGTATTTGTTACATGCTGATCTGTTAAAATGAGAACAAGTGTTGCCAACTTCTGAAAACCTGGCTTAATGGGGTGCCAGCCTCATGGGGCACCGGGGCGGGGGCAGAACTCTAGGGTTAGTTTCCCCAGGAGTTCAGAGATCCAGTATCATATCATTATTCTGATTTGTCATCCTTTTCACCTGAGGATCCTTTAACAAACGTTACCGAAAGTCTGCCAAGCACCAGGCTATGTGCCGATGACCCCAAAAGGAGGAATGTAATTTCTATCTCCAAAGAGCCCATGTGGAATTTCAGGACTGTGGCTGCCAACTCAAATGCCTCCAGGGGCCAAGTGGCCAATGTAGGTGAGGGACGAGGCGGTCTGGGCAGCAGAGGGAGGCGGGGATTGAAACACAAGGACAGCTGATATTTCACCTGCAGGGGTGCTGCTCAGCGCCTCCCCACAACTGCTGTGTGGGGAAGCGGTGCCAGTTCTCTTCGAGAGAAATGGGGAAGCTGGATTTATAGGTAAAATATCCAGAGTTTTAAAAACTTGCAACCTATGCAATAACACACATGCTCACACACGTGCATACCCCATGACGCAAGTCTGAAACTGCCCACCCTGAGTTTTTTCAACCTCTGGTTTGCCTGGGGCCTTCTTTCTAAAAACTACTCAACATCTTTGCCAGTTTCTCTCCCTGTCACTTCGTTCCTTCCCTGGCCTTCTCCCCACCTGCACAACTCAGCCCAATTTCACAGTTTACCTTAATCCATTCTAGAGGGGAGAAATCTCACACCTCTCACTCCAGAAAGCATTTTAGGGCCTCAGGATTTTAAAGGGACTTAAGCATTCAACTCATCAAACTCCTACCCAGTGACAGTCCCTTGATAATATTCTTTTTTTTTTAACATTAATTAAAAAAATTTTTTTTATTTATTCATTTTAGAGAGGAGAGAGAGTGAGAGAGAGAAAGAGAGAAGAGGGGGAGGAACAGGAAGCATCAACTCCCATATGTGCCTTGACCAGACAAGTGCAGGGTTTTGAACTGGCGACCTCAGTGTTCCAGGTTGACGCTTTATCCACTGCACCACCACAGGTCAGGCCCTTGATAGCATTCTTGATAAGCACTCATGTAGCCTTTGCTTGAATACTTCTAGTGATAGGGAACTCATCACCACTCAAGGCCACTATAACATTTTTGAAGAGCTCTAATTATTGTAGTTTTTTTAAGAGTTTAAATCTCCATTGTTGTAAGCATCTGAATCCCACCCTTCAGAACATCCAAAATCAGTCTGATGCTTCCTTTAGGCCAGGGGTCCCCAAACTTTTTACAAAGGGGGCCAGTTCACTGTCCCTCAGACTGTTGGAGGGCCGGACTATAAAAAAAACTATGAACAAATCCCTATGCACACTGCACATATCTTATTTTAAAGTAAAAAACCAAAACGGGAACAAATACAATATTTAAAATAAAGAACAAGTAAATTTAAATCAACAAACTGACCAGTATTTCCATGGGAACTAGGCTTCTCTCACTGACCACAATTGAAAGAGTTGCCCCTTCCGGAAGTGCGGTGGGGGCCAGATAAATGGTCTCAGGGGGCCGCACGTGGCCCGCGGGTGGTAGTTTGGGGACCCCTGCTTTAGGCAGTCCTACAAATATTTAGAGGCGATTTCTTATGTCATTCTCTCATTTCCCCTCCCCACCTCCCACCCCTTCAAGCTTTTTGTTCTTCAAGTGATGCATTCCCACTCCCTTCCTCCATAGTTGGTATAAATTGAATTCCATCCCTCCTCATCGAGGGCAGCCACTATAACCTTTTTACCTCTGTGTTCTCAGCACCCAGCTCCAGGCTTCAGATACATCTGCGCAACGATTATAAATGTTCTAATTGATCTTACGTCCTTCTTAAAATGTGACACCGAATGCAGAACTCCAAATGTTGCCCGATCAGTTCAGAGCTCCGTGGGACTGTCTGCTCCTTTGCTTAAGCCCTTTAACATTCTTCATCATGGGCCCTAAGATCTGCTCTGTGGGTTTTCCTCTGTTTGTATGTTTGCTCATTGGATTTGGACCAGCTGTATTTGCTGCTGACTGATATTGGGTCTCCTGTCAGCTAGAACGAACCCCTGACAGTTTTTCACAAGAGCTGCTTTAAGCTCACTTTCCTTCCCTGGGAGCACCTGGTATTTAAGCCCCAAAGTAGGAGTTCATATTTATCCTCTTTCCCTTTCACTGGCTCATTGTTCCAACGTGTTGGGATCGTTTTGAATCTTGATCCTCTCATTTTACTTTTCACCCTCCTCCTGGTTTGCATCTTCTGCCATTTTGCCATGCCTGCTTTCATGCCCCTCGCAGTTAAAAAGAGAAATGAAGGGATTAAAGCCAGAGCCCTGTGGCACACCACCAGCCACTTCCCTCAGAGTGGGAGCAGCCCCTTCCATCAGTGCTGGGGAGATGGTTTCTGAAGCATTTTTCTGTGTTCTGTATGTAGGACTAAATTTTCTGTCCAAATGCATTTTTTTTTTATGAAGGATTGTGTTCCTATTACCGTATTTCCCCATCTATAAGATGCTCCCATGTATAAGATACACCTTAATTTTGGGGCCCGAATTTTGAAAAAAAATGTATTACATAAAGTTATTGAACTCAAGTTTTATTCATCATAAAATTCATACAACTTCTCATCACTGTCAAAGCTCCCATCCATTAGCCCATTAGCTTGTCCTCATCTGTGTCTGATGACGAATCACTGTCTTCCACAATGAGCGCAAAAACAAGTGTGAAAAAGCTGGAAATGCAAGTAAAAAAATCTACAACCCCTGTATAAGACACACATAGTTTTTAGACCCCAAATTTTTCGGGGGGGGGAAAATGCATCTTACACATGGGGAAATACGGTAACATTTGTCCTTTCTGAAACAAGTCCTGTCATTCCAGCTGAAATGGACACCCACCCATATGACTGGGCTTGGTCCCTGCTGAGCCAACTGGAAGAGTCCCCATTAGGCCTCTGGAGTCCTGTTTTGCTCACCTCTCCAGGGAGACTGGTTCCTCCAGGATGTGGTCTATTCAGCAGTGGGAGGTCTCAGGTGTCCTACAGACGGTTTTTTTTAAAGTCCTCTAAGGCAGCAATTTTCAACTGGTATGTCGCAAACATTTTTAAAACATACAATACCCATTTAGTCAGGGGTCCTGACCTCTTTTCTCTTAGACTGTCAAATAATAATAATAATAAAAAAGACAACAGCCAACACAACAATAATAGTTTGGTGTGAATGAATCAAAATTATAGATGATATATTTTCTGGAGAGCCTCTGAATTTTAGCAATTAGTTTTATGTTGCCATGGGATGAAAAAGGTCAAAAGTCACTGCTCTAAGAATGTAAAATATATTTGTTATAACTGCCAGAGATGCTCTTAAGCTTTCAGCTTCCTCTTGCCACACTGTCCCCTTTGCCCCTCCATCGTGACATCTTCAATTAGCGTCTCCGTGCTCATGACACTTAGACTGTCTCGTGTTGACCAGGAGGCTACTGGCCCAATGCCTTCGGGAGCATCCCATAATTTCCGCTTAGTTTCTCCACTATCAGCTCAACTCAGCTTGCTCAAAACCTCATTAGCTAATCCCCGGATTTCAGACAAGCTTTCTCTCCCCAAGTTTTTATTTTACTTCTTTGTGCTCCCGTGACCTTGGCTAGTAAGGTGCTGGGCAAGACCATGACCCTGGCTGGTTGAGTCCCCCTCACTCCAGAGTGGCCACTAACGGAGACCCTTTTAGCAGATGGAGAAGCTTGGTCTTTGAGAAAGGAAGTGCTTCTGGATCTGAGTGGACGGTAGAGATTCATCTTGTCATCACCACACCTCCTATCCTAAGATAAGAATGACAGTGGAGGCCCTGGCCGGTTGGCTCAGTGGTAGAGCGTCGGCCTGGCGTGCAGGAGTCCCGGGTTCGATTCCCGGCCAGGGCATACAGGAGAAGCGCCCATCTGCTTCTCCACCCCTCCCCCTCTCCTTCCTCTCTGTCTCTCTCTTTCCCTCTGGCAGCCGAGGCTTCATTGGAGCAAAGATGGCCCCGGGCACTGAGGATGGCTCTGTGGCCTCTGCCTCAGGCACTAGAGTGGCTCTGGATGCAACAGAGCGATGACCCAGAGGGGCAGAGCATCGCCCCCTGGTGGGCATGCCAGGTGGATCCTGGTCGGGCGCATGCGGGAGTCTGTCTGACTGCCTCCCTGTTTCCAGCTTCGGAAAAATGAAAAAAAAAAAAAAAAGAATAAGAATGACAGTGGATCACGGTCTTTTGCGAAGACGCCCGACCATGTGTCTTTCCTCTGTGTCTTCACCAAGTTAGGAGAATGTTCCCTTGAACAATCTCGTCACCATCCCGTCACCCTACACCCAGGACACCCACCCCACAGAATCTTCTCAGATTCACTGTCCATCCAGAGGAAGGCCTTCTTCGTTCTGCTTCTCCGTCAGACCCGGCGTTTCCCCGACCTCATCTGCCTCCGTGACTTTGCCCCTAAATGCATATCACCCGTATCATTGTACATTTTCCCTTAGATTTGTCTGCTTAAAAGGTAAATCTTAAGTCAATACACTTTAAAAGCTCTTGATATTAGATACATTTTAAATTGTGACTACACGTGTCACGGAAAATCAGTTTCATGGGTCATAAACAGAAGGTAACCACAAATATAAATACAGTACATGACTATGAAAAATAAAATGCTTATTCTTATACCACTTAAAATAATCTTCACCAGCAGTATATACACTGAGTTTATTCCTGTATTATTATTAATTACTGTGTTATTTTCCATACAAACAACTGTAAACCTACTTTTGCCCACCTTGTGTACACACACACACACACACACACACACACGGCAATTTAGTTTAGGAAACACTATTATATAATAGACTTTGAAGAGATGGTTCTCAAGGCTGGTAAGCTCTAAAAATATGGAGGCCTGGTCCCCACCCGAGAATATCCGAGATTCTGGTTTAATTCATTTGTGGGGCTTGCGCACTGGCATTTTTAGTGCCCAGATAATTCTAATATGCAGCCTCCATTGAGAAGTGTTGCTCTAAACCAGTGGTTCTCAAAGTGTGGTCCCAGGACCAGCAGGACCAGCATCATTGGGACCTTGTTGGAAATGTAAATTACAGGCACCTCCCCAGACCCACTGGATCACAAACTCTGAGGGTGGGGCACAGCGATCAGTGTTCTCTACAGGCCCCATAAGTGATTCTGAACTACACTAGAGTTTGAGAAATCCTGTTCTAAACCAAGTGAAACCAGGCAAAATCTCTGAGCACTTGGGGCCTACTTTGTGTCTACAAGGAAGGTTTGCGCCTGACCATCTTGGCTCTGGATATTCCTGGGGCCCCTGCTATTCCACCCCAGCCTTCCACAGAGCTGGAGGTGAGTGCTGCAGATTCCAGAGGGCATTACCAGAGGTGCCCAAGAGTGTGGAGGTGTGAAGAGACTGTCCCCTCTGCGGCAGAGCATTACCTCTCTTTAAAGTCGTCCGCGCCCGCTTGGATATTCTCGGTCTGCAGCATGAGCCGGGCATTTTCCAAGACTGCCTCGCCCACCTGTAACAACGGCACACAGCAGAGGGACAAGGTCACTGGAACATCCTCCCTGCTTCCCACCGGGACTCATGTTGGGCACAGAGGCTCTGGGGAACTTTAAGCGTCCTCTCTAAAAATGGAGGAAGGATAAAAAACAATAAAGCACAGAATCTGGATTTCTTTTCTTTTTTTTCCCATTTTTATTTTTAGCTTTTAGAGAGGGAGATACAGAAAGGAGAAGAGAGGAAAGAGAGAGATGAGAAGTATTAAACTCGTAGTTGCTTCACATTGGTTGTTCATTGATTGCTGAGCTTGTGAACCCTTGTTCAAGCCAGTGACCTTGGGCTCAAGCCAGTGACCTTGGGCTCAAGCCAGCAACCTTGGGCTCAAGCCAGCAACTTTGGCTTCAAGCCAGTGACCTCGGACTTCAAGCCAGGGACCTTTGGGCTCAAGTCAGCAACCTTGAGCTTCAAGCCAGTGACCTCAGGCTTCAAACCAGTGACCTTAGGAATCATGTCAATGATTCTGCTGTCAAGGTGATGACCCTGTGCTCAAGCTGGTGACCTCTGGGTTTTGAACTGGGGACTTCGGCATTCCTGGTTGATGCTCCATCCACTGTGCCACCACTAGTCTGGCTGGATGTTTTTTTTAAAAGGAGCATTTAAAGTTGGATTTTTGGAGCATAAATATCACTCAAAGGCAAACTTGTTCATAGCTCTGTCACCATGGATGAGCTCTCTACCTTCAAGAGAAGGTTTTGGCTCTTTTAATGAAGTTTCACTGGCTTGACTTAGTGGCTCTTAATATTTTCTGGTCATGGATGCTTTTGGAAAACTGATGAAATCACTAAAACCTCTAGATCAGTACTGTCCAGTCAAACTTTCTGTGATGCGGGGATGGAGAGGGATGAGCTTTGCTTGGGGTAGATGGAGGGTGAGTGATGCAGTGTGCAGATGGTGTTATACTGAGCTGTCCACTTGAAACCTGTGTGGTTTTGCAAACCAATATCAACCCAATAAATTCAATTAAAAAAAAAAAGACCAAGGGCTTTGGATGGGGGTGCTGAGGGTGGGATGAATGCCTAAAACCATAAGCTAGGGAGTACTCTGCCTGTATGGACACTCACTATGTTAGTGACTGACGGGGCACGAGTGAGATGCCAGGGTTGGAGCTGGGGGGGAACTGCCTCTGGAGGAACTGCCTGGAAGACTGAGAGCGGTGAAGAAAGCACACTGAGCCACAGCAACTTGAAAGGGGGAGTGTGGCCCTGGCCGGTTGGCTCAGCGGTAGAGCGTCGGCCTGGCGTGCGGGGGACCCAGGTTCGATTCCCTGCCAGGGCACATAGGAGAAGCACCAATTTGCTTCTCCACTCCCACCCCCTCCTTCCTCTCTGTCTCTCTCTTCCCTTCCTGCAGCCAAGGCTCCATTGGAGTAAAGATGGCCCGGGTGCTGGGGATGGCTCCTTGGCCTCTGCCCCAGGCGCTAGAGTGGCTCTGGTCGCGGCAGAGCGACGCCCCGGAGGGGCAGAGCATCGCCCCCTGGTGGGCAGAGCGTCACCCCTGGTGGGCGTGCCGGGTGGATCCCGGTCGAGCGCATGCGGGAGTCTGTCTGACTCTCTCTCCCCAGTTTCCAGCTTCAGAAAAACACACACACAAAGAAGAAAAAAAAAAAAAAGGGGGAGTGTTCCATGCAGGAGGTCCTCAGGGAGGAGGTCGAGGGCTGGCAAAGTCTGCCGAACTTGGCTGAAAGAAGAAGTCACGATGTTTAACAGCAAGAGCTTCACAGGCACGGTTTAAGTTTCTGCTCAGCCATTTGACTCAAGTTTCTACTCTACGACGGACTCGTGCTGTGCAAGAGGCTTGCCTCTTAGGGCTTCGGCTTCCTTGTTTTTATATAAATGGGTGCTACCTACTTTGGGGGCTGTAAAATGCTTGCCCAGATCCCAAAACAAGGGAAGCACGCAATAAATGCTGTGATTATTTAAAAAAAAACACACAACTTTCTGTGAGGATGACCTGCTTTCTCTCTCGCGCTGTCCAACATGGTGGCCACATGTGGTTACTCAACACTCCGTGGTCACAAGGGTGGCCCAGGAACTGAAAATGGAATGTTATTTAAACTGAACTAATTTAAATTTAAATATCTGCATGTGGCCAGTGACCACTATATTGGACAGCATGGCTCTAGAATTTTGTCCATTTTTAGTCAAAACGTATGTGTGAATAGAAACGGTGTGTGTACAGTTCACAGGTTTCAGGGAGCCTTGAGGAGTTTTTCAAAGTTGGTTCCCCAAACACTGCTGGGTTCCCCACAGGTCTGTGTTTTTTAATCTGAAGGGAGTCTCTTGCAGACAGCATTTGTAAAGGTCTTGTTTTCTTATCCATTCAGCCACTATATGTCTTTTGATTACAATATTTAATCCATTTACATTTAAGGCAATTGTTGATATATGTAACTATTGTCATTTTATTATTGGTATTTTTTTAATGTTTTTGAAGAAGTTCCTTTAACAACAAGAATAAAAAAATGACTAATAGGGCCCTGGCTGGTTGGTTCAGTGGTAGATTGTTCGCCTAGTGTGTGGATGTCCTGGTCAGGGCACACAGAAGTGCCTATCTGCTTCTCCACTCCTCCCCGACTTATTTCTCTCTCTTTTTCTTTTTCATCCCCTCCTGCAGCCATGGCTCAATTTGAGCAAGTTGGCCCCAGGCACTGAGGATGACCTCTGCCTCAGGTGCTAAGAAGAGCTCAGTTGATGAACAACAGAGTAATGTCCCCTGATGGACAGAGCATTGCCCCCTAGTGGGCTTGCTGGGAGAATCCTGGTTGGGGCACACGTGGAAAGTCTGTCTCTCCGCCTCCCTTCCTCTCAATGAATTAAAAAAAAAAAAGACGAATACAAAAGGGTGTATGTGGTGAGCAAGGGACCATGAAGCTTAAATTCTTCACTTGGAACAGCTTGGTGTTGCTGTTTGTTTCTGCTTTTTAAAATTGGGATCTAGCGGGTGGACAGAAAAAGTAAAAACTAAGACAAAACTCTGGGGATGTGTTTTGGGAAATAGGTGTGCCATATTTAGCCATACAGTTCTGGAAAAGCAGAAAGATGGTTGAAAATGCAATCATCTGAAGTCCTGCCATCCAGTGACCACACCGGCAACATTCAGATTCCCTTTCTTTACCTCTTGCTTTGTGGAGCTCCAGCAGCATTGAGGGTGTGAATGGGGGTGTGTTCCCCAGTTGACTGCAGAGTATCAATAAGAGGTGGTCTGATCAGTTGTGGAGCCAGGTGGGAAATGCCCACCGCTGAAGGTAAGGGGAGGGAAGGAGCTGGCTGCCCAGCGTCCTTGCTCCTTTGTTCTCCTTTGGAATGAGGACAGGGGACATTTCTGAGATGCCCAGCTATAGGGCACTTCTGTTCAAACATCTGTTCTAGGAAACTCATGCAGCATTAGGCTTTGAGGAAGCTGAGTCCTTCCTGCTTTACTGTTGTTTAGTAACAACCAGGGGTTTATTCAAACCTCATGCGGAGGCTAATTATAGGGCCTGACTTGCCAAAGTACAGCTGGCTGGCTGGGCTTCCCCATCTCCTTCACAGACGGGATCCTGAAATAACCCGCCAGTCCACCATGCAGCCACAGAGAGCCCTTCATGCTTCTCCTGCAGGCGCCCAGCCCAGCAGAGGCTGTGCCCTCTCTACTGTTAGCAGTGGCTCAGCTGCCCCAGCGGTAGGAAGGGCCAGTCAGGCAGCATGACCCTGGCTGAAGTTTAGCATAGGCTGAAGACTGGGACGGGGGCTGAGGCCAAAAGCAAAGCTTGTATCCTCCAGTGGAACAGGGAACATCTTTGTTTCTAGCTGGGAAAGCTTAATGAAATCCTTCCTGGGGCAGAGGATAGGAAAGGAAGAGGAAAGGGAAGTCACATGGACTGACCTCCTATGGGCATGCTCAGCCCATGTGCTGGAACTGACTTGTGAGGGCAGATATTAAGTATTCCATGAGTTTTGTGAGCTGGTTGTTAAACACAGCCATTATGAAAATTTTAATTATGCGAACTTAAAAATAAATACATTATATTAAAAGCACAGGTGATAAATACAAAAAATGCAAAGTTTTAGGGTTAAATTAGCCCCTGTAAAACTCAAATTTCTCTCACCCAACTACCATTAAGGCAATGTCTTTGGTAAACATTTCCCTCACCCAACCTCCCTCTCCCCTTAAGCAACTCCCCCCCCACCCTGGGAAAGTACTGTAAGGTTGTAGTTAATTTGCTTGCTATTCTCTCTCTTAATGGCTTCCTGGCCTTCACTTTGAAATGTAGCAAAAAGTTTACCTTTGCAAAAATTTCTAGGAAAGCTTGCATTGGGGAGGGGCCTGACCATTAGGGGAGTTTAAATCACAATAGTTGTTTGTAAAGGCCATGCCACAGACTCAGGTCCCAGCTATTCCTGGGATACTGATCTCTTGGCTGTCTTCAGAATTTACCAAGGACACCAAGCCTGTGCTACATCAAAAAAGAACTTATTAAATCAGAAAAAAACAAGAACTACATGATTCCATACATTGGTGGAACATAAAAATGAGACTAAGAGACATGGACAAGAGTGTGGTGGTTACCAGGGGTGGGGGGAGGGAGGACATGGGAGGGAGGGAGGGAGAGAGTTAGGGGGAGGGGGAGGGGCACAGAGAACTAGATAGAGGGTGGCGGAGGACAATCTGACTTTGGGCGAGGGGTACGCAACATAATTTAATGACAAAATAACCTAGACATGTTTTCTTTGAATATATGTACCCTGATTTATTAATGTCATCCCATTACCATTAATAAAAATTTATTTAAAAAAAAAAAAAAAAAAAAAAGAACTTATGTTTCTACAGCAGAATTCCTTTTCTGCTCATCATCAAGTCAGTGACCAAGGCCACAAACCCTGATATGCTAATCTAAGTATGTCCAGGTGCAGGCAACCCCATGCCAGCAAATGCTTGCAACAACTCCTGTATCTAACGCTCCCTCCTGCAGTTTGGGGCTGACACCTTGCTGATTTCAGCCTGCTTGTATCTAGTATCCAGGCGCGTTTAAAATAAATTTTCCTTTTGGAATACATAAGCCTTGTGTTTTCAGTTTGTCCCTTGGTTTCTGCCTTTCATAAAAACTCACCACTTCCTAATTGTCTCACTCTGTGTGACTGTCATCTCTGCTCTTGAGGTCAGTCGTTGCTACTGTATCTGTGTGGTGGAAACACTATATAATGGTGTGCTGAACCCTTCATTCAATGACAGCATGTTGTTAGCCTGATGTCAGCCATGGTGGGAGTATCTACACTAGAGTAGTTAGCAAACACTGTTTTTGCCTGGATTGCTGATTGTTAAACACTCACTGACTGAGCTCCACACTCTATTAAATACTTAACATTCATGACTTCACTAAATGCCCTGCTATCTCTCTGATGTGGATTATCAACATACCCATTTTACAGATGAGGATACTGAGGCTCAGAGAGTTTAAGTAAGTTGCCCCAAATCACATGGCTGGGAAGTAGCAGAGCCAGAATGCCAAACTAGGTCAATGAGACTTGAAAGTACGTGATTTTTTTCCATCAACTTTGGAAACTAGAAGGCACATCAGAATCAAGAGAGACTACTGTGGAGGATTGCTTTCCTTTTCCTGTGACACAGAGCAGCCAGCACTCCAGGTTCCTATCTGGGCTGCATCATGAAGACAAGGACATACCTTCCCTATTGGATATGAGGATGCTGACCAAACCAAACCGCGTGGGCAGGTGGCAGTCTGCACGTGATGTCCTGGGAAGGCCAGCAGAGGAGGCCCTTTCCTTCTCTTCCCTCTCCTTCTGCCCAGACAGAGAGCCAGAACTCCTACCGTAAAGGCGACATGATTTAATGCCTACTATGAAGAGACACTTTGTCACAGCAGCATTAGTGAGAATTGCTGGGTGAGATCAGATGGTCTCGGGCCTAACCCCTCAGCAGCATTTTTTAAAGGGTCATCAAAGTCTTACTGGAGTGAGAAACAGGAGACGCCTTCAAAGCCTAAGTGCAGCCAAGGAGAACGGCAGGGTTGAGTGCCAGGAGAACGGGCAGTGGGAGGTCAGGCAGGCTCCAGTTTGTCCTGAAGGGAACGGTGCAGGAAGGGGAAAGGGCGGGCTGACCACTGGCCTCTGTGCAGACTGCTCTCAGTGTGAGGGCACGCAACCTCCTCTGGTCACGTCCCGGGAGCTGTCTCCCCCTGCCCCTCCACGTGGGGGCTTCCTTAGCACACCTTGTACCGGTGGTTCCCAAAGTGTGGTCCCTGGACCAGCAGCATCAGCACCACCTCAGAGCTTGTCAGAAATGCAAATTCTCAGACGCTAACTCAGATGTGTGAGGCGGGATCTCTGGAAGTGAGGCTCAACAATCTGTTTTTAACAAGTTTCCCAGGGGCTTATGCGGTGCATTTGACCTAGAGAACCCCCAGTTTGCACCGACCTGCCTCCAGGCCTGCTCATGTCGCCTCCCAGGCTGCTCCTGGAAGTCCTCCACGTCCTCGTCTGTGTCGTTGCCTGTATCTAGAACACCTGGTTTGACTACCTACACCCCTAGCCCTTGCTGCCTGAGAAACCCCACTCTAAAGCTCATCTCAAACATAGCTTCCTCTGGGAAGCTTTTTCATTCATCCACTTGCTCAGTCTTGCCTTCATTTCTTCAGCACAGATGACTGTTTCCCGTGCGCCGGGCTCTGTGCTGCTTGTAGGGGCATCAGCAGCCGTTGTGAGAGAGGCGGGTGGGAAGGGAGGGAAGGCCTTGGGAACAGTGGCAAGGAGGCAGGACTTACCAGGACGGCATGAAAAGGCGCAGGTGTGATCTGTGTGGTCAGTGGACCCCCGACTCCGGTGGAAAGGGGCGGGGTTGTGAGATGCAGGAGGCGGTGCTGGGGGCCGATGCTAGGGGGCTACAGGGGAGATGGTGGCACCCTTGACTTGGGTGGTTGTAGGGATGGTGGACAGAAGCAGACAGATTTAAAACATATTTTAAGGATGAAACAGACAGTTTTTGGTGATGAAGCAATCAAGTGAAGAGTGAGTAAAGGAATTTAGAATGACCCCTAGGTTTTCAGCCCGAGTGCAGGGTGCTGACTCTTCCTCCCACCTTGGTTCATTCCTACGACCAAGTCACCCCCACCCCACGGCACATGGCCCTGTCCTGCTACACCCGGGAGACCATGACAGCACTGTCTTACTCGGAAACCTGGCTCTTCCGCTCACTGTCTTGGGCCACTTACTTGGGGAACTCCAAGGTTTGCTTCCTTCAGCCGTAAAATGAAGATAATAATACTTCCTACCTCCTTGCTACTTGTGAGAATTAAACGAGCCGCAGCATGAAAGGCACTTGGCTGACTGCCTGGCGCACAGCAAGTATTCCATGAATGGCAGCCGTTACTATTGTTGTTGTTCAACGACTGTCAAATGAATCTGATGGGTGTGTGTGGTCGGGCACCGTTCCTGCTCCGCTACGCAGGCAGTGGAATGAAGATTTCTATCTAGTGGCTTGATTTTCTTCTTTCCATTTTTTCCTGTTCTTTGTCATTTTAAAAAGCCCTGGTCTCTGATATTATGAGAGTGAGGATTTTAGCCCTTCCAACTGCCTTCCTCACTGTGGATGGAGTTATTAAAATAAATAGGGCTGGTGGTGGCAGGTGAGGGACTTGACTATCACTGAATTTAATATTTTTTTATTGAGAGGTGGGGAGGCAGAGACAGACTCCTGCATGCACCCTGACCAGGATCCACCCAGCAAGCCCCCTACCAGGTGATGCTAGGCCCATTTGGGGCCACTGCTTTGTTGCTCGGCAACTGAGCTATTTTAGTGCCTGAGGCAAGTCCTGAGCCATCCTCAGTGCCTGAGCTTTCCTCAGTGCCAGGGGCCAACTTGCTCAAACTGTTTGAGCCATGGCTGCAGGTGGGAAAGATAGAGAGAGGAGAGAGACAAAGAGAGAGAAGGGGGGGGGGTGGAGAAGCAGATGGTTGCTTCTCCTGTGTGCCCTGACTGGGAATCGAACCTGAGACTTCCATATGCCAGACTGATGCTCTACCACTGAGCCAACTGGCCAGGGCCACTACATTTAAAAAGGGTAAGGACAAGCAGCATTTAAAAAAGTGTTATCAGCCTGACCAGGTGGTAGCGTAGTGGATAGAGCATCGGACTGGGATGCAGAGGACCCAAGTTTGAGACCCTGAGGTTGCCAGCTTGAGCGTGGGCTCATCTGGTTTGAGCAAAAGCTCACCAGCTTGGACCCAAGGTCCCTGGCTTGAGCAAGGGGTTACTCGGTCTGCTGAAGGCTCGCGGTCAAGGCACATATGAGAAAGCAATCAATGAACAACTAAGGTGTCACAACAAAAAACTGATGATTGATGCTTCTCATCTCTCTCCGTTCCTGTTTGTCTGTCCCTGTCTATCCCTCTTTCTGACTCTCTCTCCATCCCTGTAAAAAATAAAAATAAAAAAAAATTAAAAAGTGTTATCATTTGGGCCCAAGGATACAATGAATGCTTTATTTGGAGTTACAGATGTTGGCATGCCAGCAGCTAGAGCTGTGGCATTGGGGCGGGGGTGGGGGTGGGTGAGACTGGGCTCCTGGGAAATTAGGTTTTGCTAGCACAGTGGCATGAAGCAAGAGTCCCTGGAAACCCGTTTCATATATATGTGACTTTCAAGTTTAGGAAGAACACTCAGCATGCTTTGCTTCTATCAATAAATAAACAAGAAGTGATTAACTGTCTCCAGTAGTCCAGAGTTAGTGCATCTCCACCCAGATGGTGAAGACCACCATGTTACCAAGCCAAACAGATGTTTCTCTGAGCTCATCTTGACCTCCCAGCTGCATTTGTCACGGAAAACGCATTTCCCCCTCTGACTTCCATGGCACCAGCCTTGCCTGCTCTTCCTCCCACCTGACTGGCTGTTTGCATTGATCACCTCCTTCAGTAGGTTTTTCTCCCTCATCTGGCCTCTAAGTAAACTTGTGAGAGTTTCTTATGGCTGGGTCTTGGGACTTGTTCTTTTTATCCCTGAGTGATCTGATTTATTCACGTGGGTTTAAGTGTATGTGCTGATGACATCTACATGTCTATCTCTAGCTCAGAACCTTCTTCTTCACTCCAGACTGGCGTAACGCTATCCTTGACTTCACTTTTTGGATGTTTCTCAAACTTAACATGACCCAAAATGGAATTTTAGATTTTTTCCCTCAAATCTACCCCCCACTCCTGTGTCTTCTCCATGTTAACACATAGCACCAACATTTACCCAGAAACCGGGGTAGTCTTGACATCTCACCTTCTCTTATTTTCCATATCGAATGCAACACTAAGTCTAGTCAATTCTCCCCCACAGCGTATCTCAAATCCATCTACCTCTCTCCACCCCACTGACACCACCCTGGTGCATGTCACCACCACGTGCGCTGACACCGCTGCCAAATCCTTCTACTTTCTGCTCTGTTCTTCCCTCTGCCAACCTGTTCTTCATCCCACTTCCAGGGTGATCTTCTTAAACTCTTCAAATCAGATCATGTCCCTCTGATTAAAGAAATTAAAACTTTTTGGAGGTATTTCTTATAGTCAGAATAAAACCCGAGCTCTGACAGTAGCCTGCAAGGCCCTGCATGCTAGCCAATCTCTCCGGGGTTCATGGGGCTCCACGCGGGTCTCTGCTCTTTCCGGACCACACCAGTCCCCGTCCTGCTTCCGGGCCTTGGCATGTGCGGGTTCCTCTGCCTGGACCTCTCCTCTCCTCTTCATTTCATGACTGGCTCCCCATCCTGGCCACCGCACCTGAGGCCGAGGCTCCCTTTACTCTGCCCCCTCTGCCTTGTTAGCTTTCTTTAAAATACTTAGCACAGATTGTGATCACTGGGGAACAAAATTTTCATTGCATCCACAAAAACACTTGTTCTTACCTAATTCGAGTGTGCTGATCTCAAATCTGACACTAGTTTTTCTCTGTAAGCTACAGTTATTTTGCAATTCAAGATTTTAGGTTTTCATCTTATTGTAAAATTTTCAACATTTAGTTTAACATAATGAAGTAGAATGTCTTCTTGGGCATCATCTTTGTGAAAATATAATTATATAATGCAGTAAATACACTAATACACTAAAAGATATGATTGCATCAGAATTTGTCTACAATTTTGAAATAGAACATATTAAAATGCTTATTTTAATCATAAAATTTGCACAAAACTTATTTAAATTCTATTCAGGCAAAAATTTGCATTTGTAGCTCTTGCGTTTGTGTACTTGTTGAGGACAATCTCGTTTGATGCTCCAGCAGTAGTCTGCTCATCACTAACAGCTCCAAGATTTTCAGGAAACTTATCAAGGAGACTGTTCAGGAAATGAATCTTAATGCTCATGTTACATCTAATGTCACGGAAAGCCAACAGCATCCTTTGAACCACAAGTTCATAGTTTTCTGCTTTTTTTGTTGCCAAGGAAGTTCTTTGTAACTGCCACAGAAGACTGCCATGCTACTTTCTCCTCCTCATTCATCTTCCTGGCAAATTCTTTGTCACGAATGAGGGTTTGAATTTGAGGTCCATCGAATACACCTGCTTTTATCTTCTCAAAAGACAAGGCAGGAAAAGCAGAAATAATATGTTGAAAACATTCACTTTCTTTATTCAAAGCCTGAATAAACTGCTTCATAAAGCCAAGTTTGATGTGAAGTGGGGAAAAATGACCCTGTCTTGATTAACTACAGGTTCATTCACAATATTTTGCTTCCCTACTTCCAGAGCTTCATGTTTCGGCCACTCCTTCTGTGTCCAGTGTTTCTCCCGAGTTCAGCTGTCCCACAAACACACAATCAAGGATACTTCGTGAAACCTCACTGTTGTTCTAGCAGGAAATTTACCATTTTAAGATGCACACAAATGATCCAGTTATGCTCCTCATACTTCGGAACATCGAGGACAATTTTTATGTCATTCTTACTAAGTCATTCAATTCAGGTTGGCTAAACTGCTGAGGGGTTAATGACTGCTTGGCATCAGAAGAAGACCCTTCAGATTCTACAACCATTCCCTCATGCATCTTATCAAAATACACTTGATCACCATGTTCACTTTCTTCATCCTTAGAATAAAACCATTGAAAACTGGAACCGGGAGTGTCTCAGAGTGTAGGATAGGTCCTATTGCTGAAGGAATATTAGGATATGCGATCATATGCTGTTTTTTCTTGCCGATGCCCTTTGTATGGATCAGACAGAAATAATAGTCACTGCTGTGGTCCTTAGTTTCATGCCAAATCATGGGAATACCAAAAGGCATTCCTTTGAGTTTTCCTTTTGTCCAGTCATGAAGCATTTCCTCACAATTATGACACATGATATGAGGAGCCCAATTCTTGTCTT
Source organism: Saccopteryx bilineata (assembly GCF_036850765.1). Classification (NCBI taxonomy): domain Eukaryota; kingdom Metazoa; phylum Chordata; class Mammalia; order Chiroptera; family Emballonuridae; genus Saccopteryx; species Saccopteryx bilineata. Next base: position 37,178,626 of record NC_089499.1, on the reverse strand, counting down.
GATCACCAAGGGGAATTTGAAAATAGGCAAATTATGCACGTGTCACAAATGATGAAATCTTGCGCCTTTGGCGTTGAAGTGTGTAACAGCCACATATATAACAGAAGGTGTCAGGACTATTCTTACATTTATGCCTACTCGAAGAAGCCAAGATTCAATCTTAAAACAAAATAAGAGGGTGTTTTTATCAGATAATAATTTTTTACATTTAAAAACAACTACAGGCCCTGGCCGGTTGGCTCAGCGGTAGAGCGTCGGCCTGGCGTGCGGGGGACCCGGGTTTGATTCCCAGCCAGGGCACATAGGAGAAGCGCCCATTTGCTTCTCCACCTCCCTCCTCCTTCCTCTCTGTCTCTCTCTTCCCCTCCCGCAGCCAAGGCTCCATTGGAGCAAAGATGGCCTGGGCGCTGGGGATGGCTCTTTGGCCTCTGCCCCAGGCGCTAGAGTGGCTCTGGTCACGGCAGAGTGACGCCCCGGAGGGGCAGAGCATCGCCCCCTGGTGGACAGAGCATGGCCCCTGGTGGGCGTGCCGGGTGGATCCTGGTGGGGCGCATGTGGGAGTCTTGTCTGACTGTCTCTCCCCATTTCCAGCTTCAGAAAAATACAAAAATAAATAAATAAATAAATAAAAATAAATAAAAACAACTACAATTATGTAAAAGTGGTGTTTGTAAAACATTAATTGCCTTGTGGTTATGTTCAATCCGAGAGTCATTGCCCTATAAATCCAATTTAAAAATCAATGCATGCCATTAACTGTAACAAAAAAGAAATTAAAATTACATAAAAACTAGAACATACACCAAAAAAACGGATTTCAGATTTGGAATCAGCGATGCGGAAATATATAGAAACAGTTCTAAAACCTCATGCAACAGAAAATGGAAAAAAATTGTTCCCCAGTGTTATTATCAATTTCTATTTATTGGTATTTGCCACCAGAATATAAACATTTTGAAGTTAGATACCACCTTTCTGTCCTGCTAGTGGTCCCATCCCTGGTCCCGTGTCTGGCCCAGTGAGTATCAGGCGAGTTAATGAGCCCAGCCACAGTGCTGCCTCTTTGTGGAGAATGAAGGTAGGAAGACATGAACCCTACCTTCAGGAAACATCGGGTTCCTACCCGACAGCACATCACACCTCCCTCTCCCTCACTGCCCAAGCCAGAGATGGTCAGTCCCCCACAAGACTATGCTCACTCCATTCCCACTCCACTACCCAGCCGTGGTATGAGTTCTAATCATCTCCTGTCTGGTTTACCTGGTAGTTGGTACCTGGGGGCGGAGAGTACACAGACCAAGCAGTGAGATAGGGTTGCATTCGCCTGTGGAGTGGGGGTCCTGTCATCAGTAATGGAGAAGTTGAGAGACTTGTTTCTGAGACAGTTTACCCCCAAATGCAGTCACAACCACTGGGAGTCTGGAAGAATCAGGGACACCTTGGGGCTAAGCTTGGTCTTACTTCGGAAAGCCAGGACAACGAACACCTCTGAGTCTGGACTGCAAATTAGTCTTGATCCTAATGTCAAATTCTGCTCTGGCTAAAGAAAGAATGTCTTTGCAGAAGGGGTCAGATGAACGTGAAGTGAGAGGCTAGAACTGGTGGGTGCTGGTACCCACCGTTCTTGGACAATGAAAGGTACCCTGGTCTCTAGGGGTTGCCCTCTGTCATGACGAGGACAAGAGTTCCTTAGGCCTCCCCTTGTGGGAAAGCCCCTCCAACCCTCCTAGGGCTGGTTCGGGGGTCACCTAGCATGCTGCCTCCAGCTACTTTGGAATAGGAGGGCTTACTGTGGACAGAGGGGCTGGTGTGGGCACAGACAGGCTTAACCAGCACTGTACATTGGTGATAGTCCTGGGTGTATGTGTCAGAGGGTTTGGCTGTGAGCCAGCCTGCCTGGGCCTGATTTTCTACAGATGCCCTGAAAAAGTCTGAGTTATCCCCCACTATAATCTCTCTCTGTTCCTCTCTATAATTCTCTCTCTCTCTTTCTGATTTGGGGCAACTGCTTTCCAACCTCTCATTCCCCTTTCTACTGGATACTAAGATACAAATTTGAACTTGCATTTTATTCAGGGGTGTGATGTTGAAAAAAAAAAACCCTCACAATGTGGGCCTTGCTCTTCATTCTAGCTTGATCCCTGCTATGGACTGAATTATTTTTCTGAATTATTTCCCCAAGGCGTTTCTAGCTTCCAGACCTTGATTCATGTTGCTGTGTCTACTTGTCGTGACCCAACCATGCCGCCCAAGCCTCTGTTTTTCTTCTTTGCCAGGTGAACCCTTATCCATCCTTCAAAACCTGGCTCAGGCTACACTGGGTATCCTCTGCACGCCCCACATCCCCCGTGGGCATATCTCTACCACTTCTGTTGTCATGCTGAAATTTATTTTGAATTGTTTCTGTCCCCACCCCCACTGACCTATGTGTCCCCAGGACAGGGACGGTCTCTCATCTCTGCCTCCTCAGCACCAGCCCGATGCCTGCCACACAGGGGCTCCACAAATGTCTTTTAACTGAGTAGACGAAGCAGGCTAGCCGGGGAGAGCAAATTAACACAAACATTTAAGGCAAAACTTAATTACAGGTGTAGAACTAAGTATAAGATGCCTGAGAAGCAGAACTCAAAATTTAGAACCAAACTCTCTTTATACAATCCAAAAGAGGAACAACCAAATAGATCAAACCTGAATCTTGTCAAAGCACCATGTTTTCCGCCATGATCAGCCCTTCAGGGCCATGATTTCATCTAACTCCTACACCCAACACAAATGGTCATATAGAGTGGGTACACATTAGCTATTTCCATTACACAGATGAGGAAATGGAGGCCCAGAGGGTTCAGGTAATGGATCCACAGAACTAGGTGGCCCAGCTGAATTTAATCCATGGCTGTCTAACCTCTCCTGTGGTGGCACAGTGGATAAAGCGTCGACCTGGAATGCTGAGGTTGCTGGTTCAAAAGACTGGGCTTGCCTGGTCAAGGCACATACAATAAGCAATCAATGAACAACTAAAGTGAGTAACTGTGAGTTGATATATCTTGCTCCCATCTCCTCCTCTCTCTGTAAAATCACTAAGTAAAATCTCTAAAAAACAAAACAAACAAATAAAACCCCCCAAAAAACAAGCTATCTGACTCCACAGACCATATTATCTTTTCCCTTAAAAATAACTTTTTTGTGGGAAATTTCAACTATATAAAGCTACAGATAAAGGTAGAGAGAAACTAGAATGATGACCCCTCTCATCTCCCTACTTAAACAATTAAAATCTCATGGCTAATTAAAAAAAATCTTCACTCCCACCAACCTCTACCCTATCTCTGAGGCTGTGATGCATATATCCCTTCATCTATTTTACTCATCCTAGCTCTGTTTTGTACTTCTTCCATTTTAATTTAAAAACGGTCAAAGCTATTCTTAACATTGGCTTTAAAAACTTAAACAATACCGACAAGAAAAGCTGGTACAGAAAGCATTTTCCTGCCGCGCCCTCCCCCCAACCAGAGTCCCAGTCCCCAGCACTTAACAACTTTTCCTCCGTCCAGAGCTTGCCCCATATTTGTACAAATTTCTTGACTGCTTGAGTTATCAGCCACCAACGTCGCATACTGACCTTCCGGCCAGCTAGTGAAGGCTTAGTTCACTCACACGCCCTCCCCCACCTTTCCCTTGATTTATCAGCTGTCTTGGTGACTTTAAATAACAAAGCTCTATTTCTTGCTGTCTCAGTGATAGACAGTCTCTTCCTCATACTCGTTCTCTCTTATAATCACAGATGTTTTATTTTCTAAAATCAATAGGGAAGATAAAACAACAACAAACCAGTTTAATTACTAAACAGCTCGACTGGCGCCTGTGTGAAAGGCAGGTCCTTCTGCTAAGAATTACGGCGGAGGTGCCCCTGACTGTCAGAAGCTATGGGCAGGCTGCCAAATTGTTGTTTTATTTCCCAGCAGAGCATCCTCAGGCCTGCAGAATAATGTCAGCTACTTAGCGATTGTTCAGGGTGCTACCCTCCGCAAGGCGGGGCGGCAGAACTGGCATGCCACCATCTTGCTTCCCCAGCGCCCTTGCACCTGACATAGACCTTTCTTCTCTTGTAAAATGGGGCAGCTGCATCTTGATAGTACCAGGCACCTAGTAATCTCTGACTAATGTTTGTTAAACGAATGAATAAGTGATATACGTTTAAAGAGCCAAATCTATGAAATGACATCGAGAAACCAAATCACAAGCATCAGGTTGGTAACCCTTTGGGAAGTTAGAATGTGAGAGAGTGGAGCTCTCACCTGCTGTTTCTGGGAGGGTAAATTTGCATGACCTCTTTGGGGAGCGAGTTAGCAATGCTGTGTAAAAGCTGATGATGGACACAGCTCGTTCTCCTGGATACTGACCTAGAACACGCTCAGAAAACTTTCCACAAAGGGCCAGAGAGGAAATGTTTTAGGCTTTGTGGGCACTATAGTTTTTGTTGCAACTGCACAACCCTGCCCTTGTGGAATGAATCAGCCGTGGAGGGTTAGTACGTGAATGGGTATGACTGTATTCCAATCAAACTTTATTTACAAAAGCAGGTGCCTGGTTGGGTTTGGCCTGCCCATAGTTTGCCCACCTCTGACCGAGAGAAACCTTCCTGTGTGTACGCAAGCAGGTTAATGCCCCCTTCTCTTTGTGATAGAGAAATATGGAAGCAACCTACATTTATCAGCACAAAAATATATACCCTATGGTGTATATATACAATGAAATGCTACAGGCATCAACACAGACGCATCTCAAAAAGAAAATGAGGAGTGGAGAAAGCAACTCACAGAAGGAAACAGTACATAATGGTTACTTTTACGTGTCAACTTAGCTGGGCCAGATATTGGGTCAAACATTATTCTAGATGTGTTTCTGTGATGGTGGTTTGGATGAGATTAACCTTTAAATCTGTGGACTTAGAGTAAAGCAGATTGTCCTCCACAGTGTGGTGGGCCTTACCCAATGAGTTGAAGGCCTGAATAGAACAGAAACTGAGGTCCCTGCCAGCAGACTGCTTTTGGACTTGAACTAGAACATCAGGTCTTTCCTGGGCCTCCAACTGGCTAACACCTTGATCTTAAACGTTTAGCCTCCATTATCCTGTAAGCCAATTCCTTAAACTAAATCTCTCTCTATAAACATACTATTGGTTCTGTTTCTCTGGAGAACCTGGACTAATATACAGTATACAGTGGTCCCTCGTCTATCGTGGGGGGGGGGGTTAGGTTCCAGAGCCCCTGCAATAGGCAAAAATCCCTGAAGTAGCAATCTTATATTTATTTTATTATTTATATATATTTTAAAGCTTTATTTTGACTTAATATTCATTTAATATGTTTTAATTAATATTTTATATTATTTTCATTTTTTAGGCTAGAAAATGCTTATTTTACAACAAAAATAATTAGAATAATAAATATATAAAAATACCTATATACTTCATTGTCAAATTCCGCTCTGGCTAAAGAAAGAATGTCTTCACTTGGGCTCTTTTCAGGGCAGTGCCCTCAGGCACTGTACAGTTCCCCTGGACTAGTCCTTCAGGAATGACTGCCAGGTGTGGGGTATGACACTTGTCCCGGTTGGGAGAGCTCTGAGGTGAAACTTACTGCCCTGAGTTTCCCCTTGGGTCAGGCTGAAGCTGGGACTGGCCTGAATGATTCCCTTGCTCATTCCTCCCCTGCAGGTCTCCCCTGGGAGCTTACAGGATAATGGAGGCTAAACGTTTAAGATCAAGGTGTTAGCCAGTTGGAGGCCCAGGAAAGACCTGATGTTCTAGTTCAAGTCCAAAAGCAGTCTGCTGGCAGGGACCTCAGTTTCTGTTCTATTCAGGCCTTCAACTCATTGGGTAAGGCCCACCACACTGTGGAGGACAATCTGCTACAGAATCCTATAGATGTTACCTGCTACGGAATCCTGGACTTTGGCTCTGCTTCTTGGGAATCGTCTAAGACAGGGTTCTTTTGTGTGTGTGTGTGTGTGTGTGACAGAGATAGAACAGAGACAGAAAGAGGGGCAGATAGGGACAGACAGATAGGAATGGAGAGAGATAAGAAGCATCAATTCTTCGTTGTGGCATCTTAGTTGTTCATTGATTGCTTTCTTATATGTGCCTTGACTGGGTGGCTACAGCAGATCGAGTGACCCCTTGCTCAAGCCAGCGATCTTGGGCTCAAGCCAGTGAACTCGGGGTTTTGAACCTGGGTCCTTCGCATCCCAGTCTGACACTCTATCCACTGTGCCACCACCTGGTCAGGCAGATAGGGTTCTTTATCCCAGAATCCCCCTGAGGTCAGGGTACCTTGAGCCTTCATCTGTCTAGAGTGGAGCTGTGTACACAGCATCTAAATCAGACTACCCAAGTTGAAGTCTTGTCTCCACTTTAAAAAAATTTTTTTTTATTCAGTGAGAGGAGGGGAGGCAGAGAGATTCCTGCATGTGCTCCAACTGGGATCCACCTGGCAAGCCCACTAGGGGGAGATGCTCTGCCCACCTGGGACATTGCTACATTGCTTAGCAACCAAGCTCTTCTTAGCATCTGAGGTGGAGGCCATGGAGCCATCCTCAGTGCCGGAGCCAATTCACTCCAATTGAGCTATGGCTGCAGGAGGGGAAGAGAGAAAGAGAAAGAGAGAGAGAAGTGAGAGGGGGAGGAGTAAAGAAGCAGATGGGAGCTTCTCCTGTGTGCCCTGACCAGGAATCAAACCAGGGACATCCACATGCTGGGCCATCCACACAGCGGGGCAACCACTCTACCACTAAGCCAACCTGCCAGGACTGTGTCCATCACTTTTTAGCTGTGTTACCTTGGAAAAGTTATTTAACTGCTCTGTGCAGCAGTTTCTTCATCTTTCATAAAGGGGTCATAAAAGAATCTTCCTCATAGGATTGTTGTGAAGTTAAATGAGGTAAGACATGTACAAAAATCTCAGAACAGATTCTGGCATCTAGTAAGTGCTTAATAAGTGTTCCTGGAACTAAAGGGACACTTCAGGGCAATCAGGGAGTAGATGTGCTTTAACCCTGAGCCTGGGGCTACAAACCAGGCCAGTTTAATAAAGGGAACCAGCCATTCTCTGTTATGTGGACGATAACCTCAGTTTATTATGATGGGGCAGAAAGGACAGGTCAGCGCTTGGCAGGGTGACTGTGGCTAATGTTCTATTTGACAGAATTGTAAGAGAATCCTCATTTTTCCCTTGCCTGAGCCTCCACCCTCCCCCACCTGGGGCTGGGGAGCCTGCAGTGGGTGGGCATCTATGTCTGGGAATGGGATGCTAACAGGGAGAGAGAGGATTAGGGAAGGGCAGAGAAATGCTCACTCCATACTCCATCTTGTGTTGACATCAGCAAGAAAGAGAGGACAAGACTCAAAGTATTAGACTTGGAATGGAAAACTGAGGTTCTAGTTCTGGCTCTGGTTCCACTAAACACTGTATTTCTCATCTCTGAGTCTCAGCTTCCCCGTCTGTAAAAGGGGCGATAAGATGTGGTGAGCTGAGACTGGCTGGGACTCAGGAAGTCTAGTTCCACATTCAGCTCGGACCTAAAACCCAAACCCACAGAAAATGCAACTGAAAGAGAAAGGAGGGGGTTGGTTTCTTCCACCACAAATGGAAGCAGCAGAGAATAAGAACAGACTTACTGGTTAATATATGCCACGTCTCAAGGCAAAGTGAAATTTTATGGTTGATTTATAATTCTCAGGAAATTGGGAGCTGTTGTGGAAATTCTGACATGAATACAGTGACTGCAGGGTAGCAAGAATTGTGTGTCTGGCCCCTCAGGATCAGGGTGGCTTCTCAGTGAAGGATTAATTATAGGCACTCAGAACTTGACACAAATAACATTTTGCAGCTGGGTGAGGAGAGGTGTTAGTTCCCAGAGCAGCCAGAAGGTGGCGCCACTTGCCAGGAGAACCCATCAGAGGCAGAAGCCTCGGACTCCCATTTCCAAGGGCGTTGTTCCCTGCCACTTGGGTTGGTGTGGAGGCCACAAATTTTTGCCACAAAATGAGATGCTTCTAAGATATGAAGGGTCCATATCTTAGTGCCTCTGTGCAAATGGTAATTCCTTCCCCCTGGGGTACTGCAGAGTGGGCTGGGCAGATGGTAGCGGGGGGGCCATGCAATCCAAGTAGTTCTTATCATTTTAACTGCTACAGATATGACAGAAATCACTACCGCAGCTCCTGAGTGCTTACCATGGGCAGACACCATGCTATGTTGCTCTAAGTGAATTGTTTAATTCTCATGGCAATTCTGTGGGGTAGATAGTAATTATCCTTATTTCACAGATGAGAACATTGAAATTCAGAGAGGTTGAGAAATTTGTTTTAGGTCACAAAGTGAGTCAATGGCAAAGTCAGAATTTGAATTCAGTTCTTTTGGATGCTGTATCCAGTACCGTTAGGCACTGTGACGTGCCCTCTCTCCCTCCCTTCCTCTCCTTGGGCCTGGCGTTAGACTCAGGGCTCTCACTGTAACCCGTAGGCCCAGGCTACCTGGTGGGTGAACGGAGCCATGATGACAGTGTGTTCGAGACGGGGAGAGAAGGCTCGCTCGTACCCAGCACCAGCTCCAGGTCAGGTACCATGCTGGAGGCCTCCAAGCCGGCAATTCCAGCTCTTTGTTGGTTTAGTTTAATCTGGGTTTTTGTGATCTTTGGATCAGAGGTGGGCTTTGTTCTCTCTCAGTTAACCCCCCTCTCTGTTCAGTTTCTCCCTTCACTGCCATTTGACAAGACCTGGGATATATTCTGGCAGGTGTGTGTGTGGGAGTGGGTGGTTATAAATCAGTGTTGGGGCATAGGCTTCCCCCTGACCCTTGGAAATGAAGGAAGTGGCCCCATTACTGAACATTCCCAGCGGTAGCTGGCCAACCAGCTGAGCCACAAAGGATTAGGGACCTGGGCTCACTGGAGGGCTTTCTCTCCTCTTTAGGCTCCATCCGCTGCTGGGGAGATAATGAGGAGCAGCGACCAGAGGTCTAGGCCTGAGGCTTGGGAGTTCAGAGACTTCCACCCTCTCGTTTTCACAGACAGGAGCCCGGAGGGAAGGAGAGCTGCCGCAGGCACGCAGGTGCTGAGCAGACAGCCCCGAGCAGCCGCACCTGTCTCAGATGTCCGCAAGGAGAACAGGGAAGTGACGCCCTGCTCGCAGGAGCCATGAAAGGGAGTCTGACCTGTTCCCTCCACATCTGCAGGGAGATGTCACTTTGATCCGATCCCTTCATCTAATAAATGGAGGACACTGAAGTTCAAAGAGGTGGGGTCACTTGGCCAAGGTCACGCAGCCCCTTGGTGGCCTTCACTGTGTTTCCATGTGAACAGTCCTCTCTCGGGCTCCCTGCAGCGTGGCTTTCTCTTCCTGACCCCCAAGCTCCCACTGCTTTGATACAGGCCTTGGGATCTGATTTCGAGTACAAAAGGCAGGGAGTGTGAGGTGAGTTAGGTGCAGAAAGACTGGTATTTTTGGAAACTTTTCAAATGAGATTTGAGGAAACGGGAGAAAATGTTGGGAATCAGGACTATAATGGGAAAAAACAAGAAAACAATAGCTCCTGTTACGGGCTGAATTGTGTACCACCCGAAAGATATTCCGAAGTCTGACCCCCTCCACCCCCCCACCCTCCCCCAGTGAACACCTGTGAATGTGACCTTCTTTGGAAACAAGGTCCTTGTAGATACAGTCCAGTGAAGATGAGGTCATGAGGGGCGGCTCTACTCCAATGTGACTGGTGTTCTTTAAAGAGGGAAATTTGGACACAGACACACAGGGAGAATAAAGGCAGAGACCGGAGTAATGCATCTACAAGCCGAGAAGGTGAAGGTTGGCCGGGACCACCCGAAGGCGGGAAGGGAGGAGGCATGAAGAAGATTCGCCCTCGGAGAGAACCAGCCCAGGTGATACCTAGATTTCCAACGTCCAGCTTCCAGAACGGGGAGAGAACACCCTTCCGCCCCGTTTCAGGACGCCCCGTTTGCAGGATTTTGTCACAGCAGTCCTAGGAAGGTCACAGAGCTTCTCTCATTGATGACTTTGCTCACTACCCATCACGCATGTACGGTGTGCCTGGCCCTGTGCAGGATGCCGGAGAGCTCAGCCTCTGCCTTCCGGAAGCTTTCCTTCTAGAACAACTGCCCTGTCTTGCCGTCCTCGCGGCAATCCTGTGAGAGAGGATCATTCTCACTCAGTTTAGAGATAAGGAAACTCAAGGTCGGGGTGACCGGGCCGGGGGTTCCCTCTGGTCAGGGTGAAGTGGAGAAAGCTTCCTGGTGGGCTCCGTCTGAACCACCACCCTGCTCTCTCCTGGGCACAGCTTGGGTGCATGGCTGCCAAGATAGACATCCACAGGGAGGGGAGGGTGAGACAGTCAGGCGTGTTGACAACTCAGCCGCTGGCTCAAGGGTCCTGTGAGGCGGGAGGCCCCTCACACACCAGCTCTGTCTCTGCCTCCTGCCACCGCTGAGGATGACGTGTCCCTGAGAGCAGACAGCCGGCCACGAACAGGTCGGCCATAGGACTTCACCTGCATAGGAGGTTCCACAGTGTCAGCAATAACCAGACAGCACCACACTGTGATCTGCAGCCACAAAAACCAACATTCCTCATCCAGCCAGCACAAGTGACAGTGACTGCTGTTTACTAAAGATACCTCTGTGTCCTCTCCACTCCTTCTGTCTCCTGGATCAAACCTATAAGCCACCCAATCATTAAACTGCCCCAAATTCCTGACAGCATCAAATGCAGAAAAAGGCCTTGCTGGCCACCTGGAGCCTGGTGGTTCAGTGTATCGAGCATCATCCCAGAGCGCTGAGGTTGTGGGTTTGATCCCCAGTCAGGGCACATATGAGAAGTGACCGATGAGTGCAGAACTAAATGGAACAGACAGCTAAGTGGAACAACAAGCCAATGCTTCTCTCTCTGTCCCTTCCCCCTTCCTCTCTCTCTCAAATCACTGGAAAAATTAAAAACAAAAAACAAGGCCTTGCTCTTAAAACTTTCCCCCAAATCACCCAGCACAAGCCCAAAGCTCATGATGAACCCCTCCTAACTCCCTTTCCCTGAGACGTCCAACCTGACTCTGTCCACCTAGCAGTGTGCTCTTGACGGTCTGCCTGGCTTTAACAGGTGCCTGCTTCGCCTGTGGACCCAGAACGCAAGGGGGAGGTACGGGGGGGGGGGCCTCTCCCACCATGAACTCTCAGCTCTTCCTGTGGCCCTGGGATTAGGAGACGGTGAGAGGTGGTCAGGTCATCCTGCAGGGGACACGCATCCCAGCCCAGAAGCCTGTGGCAAGGACAGAGGCAAGGGTACATTTTAGAAGGGGCCTCTTGCCGTCCCCGCTGGTGCCCAGCTCCTGTGCTGGGGGAGGGGCACTTGCTGTTCAGATAAAGACACTCTGCCTCAGTGACCAACTGCGCGGCACATTTTTCTGAGCATTAAGATCACTGACAGAGAAAAATAGAAACCCTGGGGGACTGCAAAGCTATTAAACTTCCAAGTCCCAGTTCTGAGCGGCCTGACGAGCTGGAAGCCGCCCAGCCGCCTGTGTTGCAGTTAGTTCCAGTGACAGTGAGCCTGGGTGAGGACCAATCACTGTCTGACAGTTTCCTGCAAATGAAAAGAGGCAGAGGGGACAAAGGAGACACATGCCTGAGCGCCAGCTCCTCACGGCGAACGGCCCTTGCCGACTATAACCCTCACCAGACAGTGGGCACTGAAAGTGTGCGCAAACCACTTACCCCTCGGGGACAGGGGTTTGAGACAGGACAGTACTGGCCTTATAGTGAGTACAGCATGGGCTTTTTAAAAATACATAGGGGTAGGCCTGACCTGTGGCAGTGCAGTGGATAAAGGGTTGACCTGGAACACTGAGGTCCCCGGTTCGAAACCCTGGGCTTGCCTGGACAAGGCACATATAGGAGTAGATACTTCCTGCTCCTCCCCTTTCTCTCTCTCTCTCTCTTTCCTCTAAAATAAATAAGTAAATCTTTAAAAAAAAGAAAAATATTTGGGGGTCGACATAACATCGAATTGGTCTTGGCTGGGACACTAACTCAACAAGAAACTTTATCTCTGTGGGCCTCAGTTTCTTTGTCTATAAAATGGGTGTTATGAGCTGAACCATGTTTCCCCCAAACTCATATGTTGAAGTTCTAACCCTTAACACTTCAGAATGTGACTGTGTTTGGAGATAGGGTCTTTCGAGAGAGAATTCAGTTAAAATGATGTTACAAGGGTGTCCTCGTAAAAAGCGGAAATATGGCCCTGACCGGGTACTCAGGTGGTTGGAGTATTGTCATAACATGCCAAGGTTGTGATTTCGATCCCTGGTCAGGGCACATACAAGAATCAACCAATGAGTGCATAAATAAGTGAAACAACAAATCAATGTTGTTTCTCTTTCTCTCTCTCTCTCTCTCTCTCTCCCTTTCATTCTCTAAAGTTAATAATTAAAAAACAAAAAGAGGAAATTTGGACACATATCAAAAAGAAAGGAGATGTGCAGACACAGGGAGAAGGCAGCCATCTATAAGCCCCCAAGAGAGGGCTCAGCAGAAACAACCCTACTGACATCTTGATCTCAGACCTCTGGCTGCTAGAACTGTAAGAAAATATATTTTTTTAATTGATTGATTTTAGAGACAGAGAAAAGAAGGGAGAGAGACTGAGAGATGGAGCAAGCCAGAGAGAGAAACATTCATTTTTGTTTTTCTTACTTGTGCACTGTAAGGCTGGTGGCCGAGGCCAGGCTGGTTCCCATTGAACTCCGGCAGACAGAGGAGGAACTGCGGGGCTGGAAAGCGTTGGACCATTACCTGTCCTGTTTATTGTAGGCTTGCAAGACAGGTGAGCGAATAAACAAAAGGAAGATAGCTAATAAACAAAGGAAAATCTGCTTTTGCAGTGAAAGGCAAGGGAGCAGGGAAGACCGCACCTCGTGGTGGCGGGGGAGTGATCTGGGAGAATTACCACCAAGGGAAAAACCACACACACACACTTGGCGCTGCTGCGCGCCCACGCGCCCATCAGGCAAAGTGCTCGCAGCTGGTAAACCCGTGAGCAAGCCTGACACAGCCGTTCCCCCCACACGCACCTACTGGTCACGTCCTTCATGTGTCCTGACCGGGATTGAACCCTCAACCTTGGTATTTCAGAACCCACTGAACTAACTGGCCAAGGACAAGTTTCTGTTTTTTAAGCCGTTCTGTCTATGATACATTGTCATGGCAGCCCTGGCAGACTAGTCCAGGGGGCATAACCCCATCTTCCTGGGGGGACACAGACATTGTTAACAGAGAGGACCAGACGAGACAGGGAGTAAAACTTCCTGCTAGAACCCAGCATCTGAGGCCTGCAGGAGCAGCAATGGGGCTCGCGCTTGCACGTGGAGCGTGGGGAGGAAGACGGTGACCACGGGGCTCAACTGAAGGCTGGGAGGATGCCAGGAAGCTCTGGGCAGCAGGGCCAGCAGGAGGGGCTGGGCGGGGGGTTGCAGGGAGGTGACAGGTGCTGGGGGTAGGCTGGCAGGTGTGAGCACTTAGGATCAGTCAGGGCTGATTCTGTATAACGTGCTGTATAACGTGGCCCCTGAGTCTGCTGAAGGGGCGGGAGAGGGGAGAGAGATGGCGGCTTTCTAACTTTCTTTCTCCGTATTGTAGTATTTCCCCTAAGACTTATCTCGATGATTACTCACTGGCCCTGGAAATAAATAAATAGAAGTGACAAGTTGTTTTCCGACAGCGGGTCGGTGTTGGGATGGAGGTTTCCACTCCCTGTGCACAGCTCTTCCTTACCTACGGATAGCGGCTGGAGTCACTCCTCGTTACTGCTGAATAGTGCACGTGCGGCCCAGCGCTACCTGCTCGTTTACCCCAGATAAGTGAGACTGTGCTTTGTGCTTTGCCCCAGCCAGGGACGCTAAACTAGGTTTCATTTCCCTAAATTCCCACTCCGTGGATCAGCATGAACCCTGTGTGTGTGTGTGTGGGGGGGAGGATGCCGGGGGTCCCGTCCAATGCTCTGCTCGGTTCAGCCCCGCTTGCAATAATTCCCCACAAAGAGCCACCTCTTTTGTCCAGACACACCAGTTGCCCAGATTCAGTTTTAATTTGGTTCTTTTGGATAGTGTAGCACATTAGAAGGTATTTCTATTGCTATTTTATACAAATATTCCATTTTGGTGTGTGTGTAATGTGTGTGTGTGTTTTGAGACCAGGTTTTTAAGTGAGTGTCCCCTCCTCTCAGTAGTGGGGGCTTAGATGCTTCTCTGAGGCTAGGGGGGGCTTCACTTGCTGGGGACCTGGCTGGAACCCCAACCCCTGCCTGCCATTAACAAGTTGCTGGCAGCAGTTTTATTTATTACTTTAGTTTTTTAAAACATAAAACATCTTAGTGCAAAAAAACAGTATATAGCCCAAAATAAGCCTGCCCTGCTGGTCCCCAGTCACCCAGCCCTGTCACTAGAAGCACAGTCACCACCTCTCGCTAAGCTTCTGGAGAATGGGCCCTTTCTCCTTTTCATTTATTTATTTGTTTTAACAACACAAGTAGGAGCAGGGCACAGACGGGGGTCATAGCCTGCCACTTTACTCAAACCCACATCTAACTGCTCGGTCTGGTCCGGTGCGGTCTGGTCCGGTCCACAGGGAACGAGCTTCCTTAGCTCCTCTCACAGCAGCCAGTCGGGCCGTGATGCTCAGCCCTGCTGCACCTTCCGGTGGTTCCCAGTGACATTCTCACTGCGGAAGTGTCAGACGTGGAGATCTTAGAGAAGCTCTCTGCCCCTCACTTTAGGGTTCTGATTTGAAACCCGAGCCCTCCTGGTTCTCTAGGCAGCCGCCCTTGGTGTGCTGTGACACGCCCTGTGCCAGGCTCTCAGCGATGGGGACGGATGGTGAGCAGGGGTGGCTTGGCACTCAGCAGTGAGAACTGCAGAACTCTTATCATAAATGATGTCACTCAGCCCCCCCCCCCCCTGGGGCCTGACTAGAGTCTGGTGTGCCTCCTGTCAGCTGCAGAGCATGTCCCTATGATGACCCCAGCCCCTTATCACATCTGCCTGAGAGAGCTCAGGCTGCCAAAGGAATCTACTGTTTATTCCAGTCAGAGCCAGACAGGAGGCCCCCCGATGTCCCTCTTCTTAGGCAGTTTCTTTACGAAACGTGAATTGTAAATCCTTTCTCTGCCTCTTTGAAATACAAGTCCCCTGTAGCCCAGAACGTACCCTCGAGGACTCGGAGCCACTGCGGTGCTATACAAACACCCCGTTTCCCAGCTCCTTGCCACCGCCGGACAGGCTGAACTTGCTTAGTCTCTAGTCTCACAACCTGTCTCCTTCACCCATACTGAAAGTGACACACGTGTAATCACTCTTTGCTTTATCCCACAGTACACACAGACACACACACAGACACAGACACACACACAGTGTCAGAATGAAAATACCAACACTACTACCAGCAATGTGATCAGTGAAATTGAGTTAAGATTCTTTTTTTTTTTTCTTTCTGAAGCTGGAAACGGGGAGGCAGTCAGACAGACTCCTGCAAGCGCCCGACCGGGATCCACCCGGCACGCCCACCAGGGGGCTATGCTCTGCCCTTCCGGGGCATCACTCTGTTGCGACCAGAGCCACTCTAGCGCCTGAGGCAGAGGCAGAGGCCATGGAGCCATCCCCAGCGCCCGGGCCATCTTTGCTCCAATGGAGCCTTGGCTGTGGGAGGGGAAGAGAGAGACAGAGAGGAAGGAGAGGGGGAGGGGTGGGGAAGCAGATGGGCGCTTCTCCTGTGTGCCCTGGCCGGGAATCGAACCTGGGACTTCTGCACGCCAGGCCAACGCCCTACCACTGAGCAAACTGGCCAGGGCCGAGTTAAGATTCTTTTTGTGGTCCTCTTTTGTCCCCTCTGTAGGGATATACAAATTACTGTGGTTTAAAAAGTCACTTGGAATAGTTCCTCTCTGTGATTATACCATCAGTTTGATACATAGTTGGATTCATTTGTTTCCTTTTCCTTTTAGTTTTTAGGGTTTGCTTTTTAAGATTGTTTTTTAATTCTGTAAGATATTTGCATGGTTTCAAAGTCATTTCCATATAACAAGACGAAAGAATTTTAGTGTCTATGCTCTCCCTTCTCCTTAAGTGATCATTTAAAAACATTTATCGGCCTGACCAGGTAGGTGGTGGTGCAGTGGATAGAGCATCGGACTGGGATGAGGAAGGACCCAGGTTCGAGACCCCGAGGTCGCCAGCTTGAGCGCGGGCTCATCTGGCTTGAGCAAGAAGCTCACCGGCTTGGACCCAAGGTCGCTGGCTCCAGCAAGGGGTTGCGCGGTCTGCTGAAGGCCCACAGTCAAGGCACATATGAGAAAGCAATCAGTGAACAACTAAGGTGTCGCAACATGCAACAAAAAAACTAATGATTGATGCTTCTCATCTCTCTCCATTCCTGTCTGTCTGTCCCTGTCTATCTCTGCCACTGTAAAAAAAAACAAAACATTTATCGTTTTATTTTCCATTCTATTTTTTTCAACTATAACCATATATATGAATATATTCATATCCCTTCCCCTTTTTAGATAAATGGGTAAAACGACATATACACTCCCCCACCTTGCTTTTTAACTCCACAATATGTCCTGGAGTCCCTCCATTAATAGTTAAAGAGCAATTCCTCATTTCTTTTGTGGATGTATCATTGCTTATTCAACTAGCCCTCCTCTACCCCCCTTTGATAGGCATTTGGGTTGTTTCCAGACTCTTGCTATTATTGATAGGGTTGAAATAAACAGCCTATGCATACATTTTGTTCATGTTTTTGCCAATGTGTCCAAGTACATATACATAAATGCATATACAATTTGTCTAGATATTGCCAAAATCTTCCCCATAGAAATGGTAAGTTTCTATTTTTATTAACACTGTATAAACTTGTTTCCCTAGAGCTTCACCAACAAAATAGATTGACACACTTTTGGAGTTATGCCACTTTGATAGGAAAAATTGGTATCTCAGGTAGGATTAAAAAAAATGTCTCCGTCCTGGCTGGTTGGCTCAGTGGTAGAGTGTCAGCCCGGCATATGGATGTCCCACGTTCGATTCCCAGTCAGGGCACACAGGAGACGCTCCAGTCTGCTTTTCCACCCCTCCCCCTCTCGCTTCTCTCTCTGTCTCTCTGTCTCTCTCTCTCTCTCTCTTCTCCTCCTGCAGCCATGGCTCTATTGGAGCAAGTTGGCCCTGGGACTTGGGATGGCTCCATGGCCTCCACTTCAGGCGCTAAGAAGATCTCAGTTGCTGAGCAACAGAGCAATGCCCCAGATGGGCAGAGCATTGCCTCCTAGTGGGCTTTCCAGGTGGATTCAGTCAGGGCACATGCAGGAGTCTGTCTCTGCCTCCCCTCCTTGCACTGAATAAGAAAAAAAAATTCTCTTTTTAAAAGTGAATTTAAGCATCTTTTATATGGTTGAGAACCATTTTATTTATTTTGATGTCAACTTTCTGTTCATATCTCCGACCTATTTAAGAATAGGTATTGGCTTTTAATCTCAAATTTTAAATGTTATTTATAGAATAGGGATATATTAAACCTTTATATTTTAAGTTGAAAATACCTTTTTGAAAATCTCATTTATCTTTTAGTTTTGCTAAAATTATGTTTTTGCTAATCAAATGTAACAATATTTTCCTTCATTGCTTTTTGATTTTGAGTTATATCACAGAAAAATTTTCCAAACCCAGGTTATAAAGGAATTCACCCATCTCTCTACTTGTATGGTTTCTCCTTTTACATTGGAATCTAGGATACATCTGGGATTGATCCAAGGCTTCAGCAAGGGATGGATCTAATTTTGTCATTTTCCTACTGAGTGTCTATTTGTCTAAATACACTGTACCGCTTATTTAAAAAGTCCACTCTTTTCTCAAATGGTTTCAAATAATGCCATGCCCCCTCCCCCGCCTTTTAAAATTTTTCTTTCTTTTTCTTTTTAAGTGAGAGGAGGGGAGATAGTGAGACAGACTTCTGCAAGTGCCCCCCTCAGGATATATCTAGCAACTCCCATCTGAGGTTGATGCTTGAATCAACTGAGACTCAACTGAGCTATTTTTAGTACCTGAGGCTGACTTGCTGGGACCAACAGAGCATGCCCAACAAATTGCTGGCAGGAGTTTTATTTATTATTTTCGTTTTAAAGGTAAAACATCTTAGTGCAAAAACAGTATGTAACCCAAAGTAAGCCTGCCCCTGCCCCATCCCCTGAGCCCAGGACAATGCTCAAACTCAGCAACTGGCTGCAGGAGGGGAAGAGGGAGAGAAGGGGGAGAGAGAGAGCGGGAGAGAAGCAGGTGGTCGCTTCTCTTGTGTGCCCTGGGACATCTACACGCTGAGCCGATGCTCTACTACTGAGCCAACCAGCCAGGGCCCTTTTCAATACTATTGATAAATTTCCATAGGCAGTAGGGTCTACTTTTGAATTTTCCAGTGAGGCTGGATGCGGACAGAACAGCAGCTCAGGCAGTGCAGAGAGGAGGGTGTGGTAGGTCACGGGCACTGTGCTGTCAGTTGGGCATGGACGGACGGTGAGGGAGAAGCATCCTGGGATGAAATGGGAGGCAGGGGGGGCAAAGAGGGAGCCCCTGAGTGTGTGCTCAGCATCACCCAAACACACACAAATATATGTTTGTGACCTCATCTTGGGGGCTGAGTGCTGGGCCTCAGGGAGCCAGGGGTCTGAGCTGGTTGGGTGAAAAGCTGATTTAGTGCAGAGGGATCCCAGGGTCAGCACTTGGTGGGGGAGGGGAGGAGAGAAGGCAGCCACTCGCATAGAGACAGATGAGCTGTGCAGGGCTGGCTGGAGTCCCAGAGGCAGAGTCACAGGCTGCAGGCCAGACGAGATGGATGGGCAGAGCTCTGCCGCAACCACTGTGGAGGGCAGGTCCTGACTAAGTGAGGAAGAGTGGTGACACCGCTGGCTCCTGCCTGTCCACTAGGATGGCCACTAGCCACATGTGTAACAAAAGTCAGAGTAAATTTCAATTCCTCAGTCTCATTAGCCACATCTCAAGTGCTCACCAGTCATACGTGGTTAGTGGTTACCACAGGGGTCCCCAAACTACAGCCAGCGGGCTGCATGTGGCCCCCTGAGGCCATTTATCCAGCCCCCCACCGCACTTCCGGAAGGGGCACCTCTTTCATTGGTGGTCAGTGAGAGAAGTACGCATCCTGTGCTCCCGGAGTACTGTATGTGGCGGCGCTCACGTACAGTACTACTTCTGGTGATGCGGGACACATGCGTCACGGCTCCGGAAGCGCGTCCTATCACTTGTTACGGCTAGCAGTGACAAATATGGAACCAGACATTGACCATCTCATTAGCCAAAAGCAGGCCCATAGTTCCCATTGAAATACTGGTCAGTTTGTTGATTTAAATTTACTTGTTCTTTATTTTAAATATTGTATTTGTTCCCGTTTTGTTTTGTTTTTTTACTTTAAAATAAGATTTGTGCAGTGTGCATAGGGATTTGTTCATAGCTTTTTTTATAGTCCGGCCCTCCAATGGTCTGAAGGACAGTGAACTGGCCCCCTGTGTAAAAAGTTTGGGGACCCCTGGGCTACCAGGTTGGACAGTATGGATATAGACAAGTTCTATTTGAAGGTCCATTATCTATTACTATTTTTATGTTGATTACATGTTGAAATCACATTTAAAATATATTGAATTAAGTAAGCTAGAACACTAATACTAACTTCACCTGTTTCTTTTTACTTTTTTTTTTTAATGGGGTGATAGAAACTTGTAAATGATCTATGTGGCTCAGGTTTCTATTGAACAGTGCAATTATAGATGGATACAGGAACATACCTTCACATATTATTTTTAATGCTACATCCATTTGATGGTTGTTCCATTGGATGAGGGCTGAAAAACCTTCTCTTAACACAAAGGTTACAGAGGCAGCCCAGGGTATTGGGACAAATGTAAGCTATGGAGCCGAAAAGATTCAAGTTCAAATCTCAGCTCTATCCCCGCACTCGCTGCATGATCATGGCCAGATAACTGAACTTTGTGCCTCAGTTTTCTCATCTTAAAAATGCAATTGGTGAATGAGATATTGCATAGCACCGCTGTGAGTGCATGCCGAGGAACTCACGTGGGCCTGGCCCCTAGCCCACCTGTCGATGGTAGTCATTACTGCTGATACTACTGTCATTAGTACTTGTAGCATGAAAGTAGAAAGGGTTATGGCCAGTTTTTCTGGCTTCAGACTACTCACTCCCCTGCCCCCTGCCTCAGCACACTTGTTCTCCCATAATGAGCTCCCTGAGATGGTGCACCAGGCAGTGGTCAGCGTCCCCTCCCGGCCCTCTGCAGCGCCCTTGGGCACAGCCCGGTACTCACCTGCTGGCAGCTGCTGGCCCAGGAGGCCCGGAGGGCGCCCCAGCTCTCCGAGCGCCCGGCCTTGCTCTCCAGGTGCATCCGCAGCTGGGCCTCCAGCTCCTGGCTGACTTGCTCGAGTGCGTGCACTTTGGCCATGTATTCCACCAGGCAGCCCCCCAGGTCTTCAGTGGCCCCGAGGTCCCTCTCCAGGCCAGGAGCAGGCACCGTGGCCGGGCCTGAGCTCCACAGCCCCTGCAGAAAGACACTGCTGATGCCCAGGGCTCGGCGGGTCACGCGGGCACCAAGGCCACCTGTGCACCCACTGGGTGCCATCCCTACATAGACCCTGGGTGCTCGGACAAGGTCACCCATGGCACTGATCCTGGAGGCCGGGGGGCTCTCCAGGGAGGACGCCCTGAAGGACGCCCTGTGCCTCTGGAGGGGCATGCTGGCGCCAGCAGGCGCCTCCACCACCACTCGCCTTGAGCTCATCACTGCTTCTGCCTAGTGCTGCTCCTAACCGGGTCACAGAGTCCAGTGGCTTTTGGCTTCCAGCCCCAGCGTCCCGGAGGCCCGGTCACGGGCCTCTCTGGAAGCTCCCCTGTGCCCCGGGCTGCTTTGTCTGCTGTTTTCCTGGCGCTTCCACCATTCACTGAGCTGAAAGGGAACTGGGCCCCGTGGAGGGCTGCGGGCAGAGAGGCACTCGCGCATTCTCGGCAGTCATGTGCCCGACCTCCCAGATGTTTCTGCTGGTGGTGGGGAAGGCTGGGTCCGTGCAGGCTGCAGAGGTGGCTCATCCGGGTTTCTGCATTTCACCACCTCAGAGAGGGCCCGGCAGGCCTCGAGCAGCCCCCTGTCTCAGGTGAGTGGGTGGCTGAGCCAGGACTCAGTCAGTCCAGGTGTCCCCAGGGTCGGTGTCAGGCTCTCTACACCCTTACATGTGCTGCATGTGCGAATGTGTGAAAGAGTGTGCCCACCTGTCCAGACAGGGAGCAGGGGATAGAGACAGATGTGAACCAGCTGTGGCGGCAGCAACCCCAGGGTCTTGAGAGAAACAAACCAAGCCTGTTGCTTCCTTCATCCTCCCTCAGTCCTGGGAGCGGCTTCTGGTCTCTGCCTAGTACCTTCCTTCCCAAGAAAACTGCCATTCATTAGCTGTGTGACCTTGGCCACATCATTTCATCTCTCTGAACCTCACTTTCCATGTACTGGCCTAGGCCCTAACTCATGAGACAAGGGACCTTGGGCAAATTCGGGTCCCACACATGCCGGGCACCTATTACACTCGAGCTGTTCCCTATACATCTGCTTTCCCATGTGCCAGAAAATTAGTAAAACAAAGAGGGTTTCCACTACGCTCTTTAAGGGTGCTCCGTGTTAGGATTTGCCGACACCCCATATTTTAATTCCTGTCCTCAGGATCCACTAACGCGTGTTGGCATGACTCTTCAGACTCAGAAAGGATCCTCCAGCCCCACATGGATCTGAAAACCACTGCACTCGAGTTTACCCCAGAGAAACCAAGTTTCCACAACCCAGAGGCTGGTGATGTTGCAGATCCTGCAACGTGGGGCCACCCCGCAGTGAGAGAGGGAGAAGGGAATCACGTTTAGAGCTGAATCTGGCCCTGAGTTCCGTATTTTATTGCACTGAGTTCTGGATCCAGCCGGAGGCAGTGCAGGGTTGACACGCACTGTTATCTGGGCTGCGCACAGAACAACCCCAGTTCTGTTACTAGTCCTAAGGCTATAATCCCCTTCGGTGATGAGGCCCCTGACAGCTGCAGTTGACTGACCCACGGTCTCATGTTCAGAAAGTAGCAGAGCTGGGGGAGGAGGCCTCTTCTGACTCTCAATCCAGTGACTTATCTAGGACGCCCTCTGCCTCCCACCACTGGGAGCAGGGTATCTAACCATGGTCACACAGGTGTCTACCCTGGTCGCCTACTGGAGTATTCTCTGTGCTCTTCCTTGCTGATTAGGATACCACAAACTCTTTCCTTTTCTTCTACTTTGTCTTTTTTTGAGATGACATGGAAGGTACTTCATAAATATCAATGTTTGTCATATCAGTGGTTTTCAACTGCCAGTCTGCCGACTGGTGCCAGTCTATCAGAAATTTCATGCTGGTCTGTGAAAGGTAAACCACCCTGATGTTGTATGACGATTACAGAGTCTATAATCATTGGGTCCGTGGACTGGCGGTTGAAAACTACTGGGTTATATGATTAACAGATGAAGAAACCAACTTGATCAAGCGAGGCTAGTGGTGTCGCTTGTTTATTCGGACACGGTATTCGTGCGGTGAACACACCTCTGCGCACCCCGAGGACCCACGGTGCCCGTGAGACTGGGCTATAACAGCATCCTAAGATAGGTGGCGCTGGCTGGGTCCCAAGGGGCTGTGTTCTTGAGGATTTCAGGATGTATCGCTCAAGGCGAAAGGAAGGGTTCCAGCTACACTAAGTTGTTTGTAAAGGCTGCATAGGAACTACTGTCCTCTATAGCGTGGTAGCACTCCTGGCCAAGCAAACTTCAGACTTCTCTGACTCTAAGATATTTACAATGAAGCCCTGAGTCCTGGGGAGGGGCGGGTTGAGGAGGTGATGTACCTTAATAGACAACAGTGTCTCCAAAGACTTGAAGAGGGATGATTCTCTTTTGGAGAACTCACAGACCTGTTTTAAAGAATTTGTCTTAGCAAATAATACATTGCTAATCCTATTAGCTCAGCATTCTCATAAAACCCAACTGACGGTTAAAGTAGATTAAAAATACAGATGGATGTTAGGTGGCGTTGGTACTAACAAAAGACTTAAAAGTTATTTTAAAATGAAAAGAATACAAGATGTATTAGCAACTTAATCCTCTGGCTAATAAAATAAGTTTATTTATATATACATGGTAGCTGAATTTTGTTGATAAGGAAAAATAAGTCATACAACCTCATATTTATATATAACATATGTATCTTTGGTTACATATGTTATATATAATTTTTACTTTACAAACAGATTTTTCCTATATGTACACACACACAATGATATGTTAAATGCAATAGCCAACAGAAACATTACGGGAAGGATAAAATGTCAGCAGCACACTGGAAAATGACTCTCAGAGCAACATTTAACCTGCTTATTTGTGGGTTAAAAAGTCTTTAAAGAGAGACAACCACCAAACTCATGTTAAGTATGTTCGTACAACACTGAGAACACACATTTTTGAAGGCCATCTCTTTTTTTTTTTAAAGGAAAATGTAGGAAGAAAGAAAAGAGTCATGACAAAAAAGAACACAGCAACAACACAAACGTGAATCAACATTCAAGTTCAACTTCCGATCTGACTATAAGAACATCTATATTCAAAATATATACTATCAAACTATTTTTCTTTTAGAGAAAGGAAGTGTCGAAGCGGTCACCCTCGGTCGCAGCCACCACGTATTAGGGAACAAATGGAGAAGCAGCCGTCCCTGGGGGCCCCTCTCGAGTCTCTGATGGTCTGGTCCCCGTTAGCCGAGCTGGACGCAGCGTGGTGGAGGAGGCCACCGGCAGACAGACAGAACAGGGCAGGGAGGATGGAAGTGCGCTGGGTGGCCAGCCCGTCTGCAGACCCCCAAGCGGGTCAGCCACGCCCAGGAGGGATGTGATGATTCTTCTCCCAAGTGACCGCATTGGCAGTCTCGTTTTTGTAAGATCGCGGGACGACTGAGAAAGTGACAGCCCCACGCTTCAAGGCTCCTCACAGAAACATGTTCCTCAGGGGCACAGTCTGGCGGCCTCTAGAGCAAGGGAAGCTGGACCCCCATAATTGTGAGGTCCTTGAAGAAGGGCAGGCATTCTCAAGCTCGAGGTGCATCTGCATCGAAGCCCTCTCCAGAGAAAGGCACAGGTGCCGAACGCAGACGTGGGTGTCGCAGGGGCTGCAGGCGTGTGCTGGGAGGGGGGCCTTTCCCCACCAGGGAAGGGCAGTTCTGTGGCCAGCACAGCACCAGGCCCTGCTGTGTGATGTTAGGGGGACGTGGCCTTAGGATGCCTGGTGAGCGTCATGGTCTCCGGAGGGCTGCTGCTCCTGCGTGTCCGCTCAGATGGAATTACATTCGACAGTCAGTGGTGCCGGGGTGAGGCCCCAGGGCAGTCCTCCGCCGGGGTGACGACATGTCCCCTTTCCTGCTTCAGTATGCCAACCTGCGTCCTCTTCCCCAGGGTGGCCCTCACTGGTGCGCACAGGAGGGGGGCAGGGGTCACATGGAATCAAGAGGAACCTGAGCTTTAGGCATCACTCAAGGGACATGCACGTGACATCCCCTCCCCGCCTAGGGCTGCTGCGACCCCCACGTGTCAAGGCCAGTTACTCAGAGAAGCAATCAACGCAACGGCTTTGCTTAGAAATACCTTTATTTTATAAAGCCACAGATTGTTCTGTAATTTTTTTTCTTTTAAACCACACTTATAAAAAAGATGTTGACAATTCTTAGGGGGGGGAAGCTGAAAATGTTTCTCATTAAGTCAGGGTTACACAAAGATTATACTTATAATATATATTTGTATATTTATAATTTAGAGACAAAAGGTAGGGAATGCAAAGCGAGATGGCTGCAGTTAGATGTCTGATACCTGATCGTCTCCCACAAACAGTGTTTCTTGGCAGAAGGGGTTGACAAGGACCATCCCGGTGTCTCTGTAATCGCCGTTGGCCGGGGAGCGGGGCTCTGACAGCTGGTCCTGGGGAGAAAGAGGGAAGAGGTGTTGTGAGCTGCGGGGTGGGGGCATGAGGGGGCCATTCTGAAAGAAATGGATCACTGGGACAATTAATTACATGGGGGATTGACTGCTTGGTAAACACTTTTCATCCTTTCCACCGCTACTGCTGAGGTACAGAGACCTCTCTTTTAGAGTTTTGTACCAGCTTCAAAAAAAGATTTCCTGCTTCCTGAATCATCCCCACATCAGGTTTCCAGAGATGGGGTTGCTTTCCTTGTCAAACTTGAGAGGGCTCATGCTCGACACACACGCCACAGAGCTCACTGCCTTAACAGGCAAACTGTGGTCCACTTGGGCCCCAGACTCTTCTTCCTGAATTTCTCACAGACCTCTAGGAAACCTGCTGCTTCACTTCGACATACCCTACACTTGCCCATCTCTTTCCTTTCCTGCCGCCCATGTATTAGAGCCTCCAACCGCTAATTTTTCCTCTCCTGAATCCTCCAAGAGCAAGCCTCAAAGAATCTTTGCCCCATTTGTCATAGCACTAGATGTGCGGAGCTGAACGGATCTGAATCAGTGTCTGTATAACTGGTGGTAAGTGAAAAACTCAGTCTGTCTGCACAGCTCCAGGAGTGGAAAAGCCTGGGTAGGTATCCAGTGCTCAGGCCACCTAACGGCTGTGGCCTCGACTACCAAGCACTGCAAGCACTGCGAGTACTGAGGGAGCCCGACACGGCTGTTCTCAGACTCAGGCCAGGTATTGACTTGGGGTGGGGGGAAGGCATAGCTTGTTCCAGTTCTAAACAACTGAGGTCTCAGCACCTGCAGATTTTAGGGCAAAGGCTCAGCCACCAGCCTAGCTATGACTGGCGTAAGATGGACTGGCTTAGACGTCTTCTCTTGAAGAAGCCGCAATGATTTCTCTGAATGTTATTTTTAAAATAAAACATAATTTTTGAGCAGAGATGCTTTGTGAAGAAGAGGTAAAGGAAGAAAAAGGCCATTTGTTGATAACATGTCTTCTCAGAAGACAAGAATTTCCTGCAATGTTTGGACTTAGCTGAGTGCCCATCCGAGGGGCGGGCACGGGGCTGGCCCTCGAAGTAAGGGGAGCAGGGTGGCTGTCAGAACTCCTTCCCCACTGGGCTTTCGGGATGAGCTGTGGAGAGCACTTCGGGGGCTGGGAGCTTGCTTGTTGCTTCACAGTTCTCACAAAACCATTACCCAGGGGAAACGACATGCAGACTTCACTGAGTAAAAAAGAGAACGTTATTTACGGAACTAAGATAAGAAAGAAGAAACAAGACCCCAGCTCACGCCAGCTGGGGCAGTCTCTCTGCCAGAGCCCCTGTCCCTGTCCCGCAGTATCTGGCCCTTTCTAGGCTCATAGCACTGTCCTTTGGCTTTGGTTTTCACTGATCAATTCTGTAAAGAATGTGAGAAGTTTCGAGTTCAGGGGTTTGCAGACCACACTCCAGCGGGTCCAGCCCTCTGCCTAGTCACCCAAGTTTACTCAGGTACACTTTGCTGTGCAGAATGTGCTCTGCCCACACAAAAGGTCCATGCCTCCACAGAGCCTGTCTCTCTGCCCTTCAGGTAAAAGTTTTTATTGGGCACCCACTGTGTTGGGCTTTGGGCTGCGTGATGGGTAAGGCATGAACAAAACCTGGGGTTCATTCCTGGGACAAACGTCTCCCAGTACCTAGCATGTGCTGGGCACTGTTCTAGGTGCCGGAGGTAGAGCAGCAAGAACACACCCAGCTCGGCCCTCAGGCAGCGTATATTCCGGCCGGAGAGGCGGGCAGCGCCCCAGGCAACCCCGAGAGAAGGCTGCAACGGCAGGCAGGCGGGAGAAGGGGAGTGAAGCAGGAGCGGGAACAGAGAACCACGGCTGCAGAGGACAGTCAGGGGAGGCCTCCCTGAGGAGGCGGCATTGGAACAGAGACCTGGAGGGAGTGAGGGCGGGGGGCGGCCAGGAGCAGAGCTTTCCAGACAGGCTCGTGTTGGAGAAGAGCAGAAGGCTGGTGTGGTATTCGGTCAGTGGGAAGTCTGGTAGAGGGACTCAAGGTGGGCAGAGGCCAGCCCGTGAAGGGCCAGGTAGGAGGAATCTGCATTTTGTTCCAAGTGTGAAGAGGAGGCACTTGAGGGTTGGGAGTCATGCTGACATGAGGTCCTGCCTTGAAAAGATCCTGGGGCTACTGTGTGGAAGACAGGCTGCAGGAGGCCAGGCGGTGGTGGGACCCTATTCTCAGAAGCAGCTGCAGAAATCGGTGATTTGAAGGCTGATGGAAGCCTGGATGAGGGCAGGTGCGAGAAGTGTCCTTGTCGGGAGAACCAATGGGATGTGCTGGCACCCTGGGTGTGAGGCGGGCGAGAGGGACAGGCGACCGTAGTGCCATCTGCATAACGAGGAATACCAGGGGAGCTTGCAGCTGTGTGGGGGAGTCAAGAGTTCAGTCGTGGGCGTGTTGACTCTGAGATGCCCATCAGACATGCCTGCAGTAGCTGGCTACGTGAGTCTGGAGTTCAGGGGGGTGCCAGGGCCAGAGAAAAAACGGCAGCCCCAGGGCAGAGAGGGTGTTTAAAGTCATGAAGTGGCCTGACTTGTGGTGGCGCAGGGATAAAGCATTGAGCTGGAATGCTGAGGTCGCCGATTTGAAACCCTGGGCTTGTTGCCCTGTCAAAGCACATATGGGAGTTGATGCTTCCTGCTCCTCCCCCTTCTCTCCTTCTCTAGTCTCTCTAAAATAATAGTCTTACAACATTAAAAAAAAAAAAAAAGCCTGACCAGGCGGTGGTGCAGTGGATAGAGTGTAAGACTGGGATGCAGAGGATCCAGGTTTGAAACCCAAGGTCGCCAGCTTGAGCGCAGACTCATCCAGCTTGAGCGTGGGGTCACTGGTTTGAGTGTGGGATCATAGACATGACCCCATAGTCGCTGGCTTGAGCCCTAAGGTCACTGGCTTGAGCAAGGGGTCACTCACTCTGCTGTAGCCCCTGGTCAATGCACATATGAGAAAACAATAAGTGAACAACTAAGATATTGCAATGAAGAATTGATGCTTCTCATCTCTCTCCCTTCCTGTCTATCTGTCCCTCTCCCTGTCCCTCTGTCTCTATCACAAAAAAAAAGAAAGAAAAGAGAAAAAGAAAAAAAAGGTTATGGAATGAAGCAGAAGAGAAGCAGTGGGAGGAGAGAGGAGGTTGGGAAAGGGGAGGGTGACGGAGAGCGGGAGGGAGCAGCCAGGAGGTAGCGGAGAACCAGGGCAGGACGGGGCCCACAGGCCAGCACAGAAATGTCCTGAAGAGGAAGTGGTTGTGCTGATGCTGCTGGTAGCTCAACTGAGAGGAGCGCTTGGGATCGACCCCTGGGGTCCGCAACGGGGTCCACCAGTTATTCTAGTGTGTGTGCAGGGGGAGATATTAATCTAACATCAGACCAACAGCTACAGAATCACAGCTCTGGTAAATGCCACGATGGGAGAGCATAAGCAGCCACGCCCGGCCTGGCAAACCAGGGAGCCTCCTGAGGAGAGGGTCAGCCTGGGCCCGAAGGATGGGCAGGAGACAAGTGAAGGCAGTGCTGGGAGGGACAGAAGGCTCTCCAGGAGAGGGAACAGCTCACGCACAGCCCTGGGGGGCGCTCACTCGGTGCTGTCAGGGATGAGAGGTCCAGTGTGTCTCAGCACACGGAAGGGAGGGGCAGGACACGAGGCCGGAAAGCTGGGCTGGGGCCGGGCCCACCTTGCAGCCCTGCAAACACCTGACCTTACCGAGGGTTCTGAGCATGGGCTTAACGTGAGCACTCTGCGGTTCCTAAGCTCACTCCCACTGGCGTGGGAACAGATCTGCAGGGGGAAGGAGTGCACCCTCAGAAGCGCCTCTCAGCGTCTGCCATCTCTCTCTCTCCTGGGCCGTCTCAATCGCACCCAGTCAATCTACTTGTTTCCACTTGTCTTTCTGCCTGCCCATCCATCCACCCATCCACCCACCCACCCATCCACCCACCCACCCACCCATCCATCCACCCACCCATCCACCCACCCATCCATCCACCCACCCATCCATCCATCCACCCACCCACCCACCCACCCACCCACCCACCCACCCACCCACCCACTCACCCACCCACTCACCCACCCACCCATCCACCCACCCATCCATCCATCCATCCATCCATCCATCCACCCATCCATCCACCCACCCACTCATCCACCCACCCATCCATCCACCCACCCATCCATCCACCCACCCACCCATCCATCCACCCACCCACCCACTCACCCATCCACCCATCCATCCACCCATCCATCCACCCATCCATCCATCCATCCATCCACCCACCCACCCACCCATCCACCCATCCATCCAACACCCTTCCTTCCTACCCTTCCTATCCATCCACTGATCATGAATAGAGTGCCATCACCAGGCCATCAGCACAATCATCCCCAAACTAGGTCACACTAAGCTCATAACTTTCAGTGACCCTCTGCTGCCCATGACTAAAGTCCATGCACGCCCACTTGAGGCCATGCCTCAGCCTCCTCCCATGCCTGCTGTGGCCCGGCCTGTCTCCCTTCCCTGTGTGGGTGGGAAAAGCACAGACTGAGGTCAGAGATCTGGGTTCAAAGCCCACCTCTCTCGGCGGACAGCTGGGTGTCCTGGGCAAACACCTCCTTCAGCCACACCCAACATGCGCCTCCCCTTACTCAGGCTGCACCCTTTGCTGGGGTACTGGATGGAGCCCATTGACCCTTCCTGGCCCTGCCCCTGTGAAGCCCTTCCCCTGGGTTTCCGCAGCACTTCCCTAGTTTGTTTGGTTTCTGAATGATTATTGGGGTTCAAAGCTCAACCACATCTTGGAATCTGGGTTCCCTGAGAGCAAGCTCTCATCTTCAGAGTCCCCAGAGAGTGCCTGTCACAAAACGGGTCCTCAGTGAATATCTGTTGACTTAATCCTAGAAACCCAAGAACAGCGATTCCAGGTGCAAAAAGCACCTGCAGATTCTCACTCACACGAGCTGCTGACCAGCGGGGCTGGGCAGGGCCCGCGACCTTCTGGGCGCTACTGCTGGTCCGCGGACCGCGCTTCGGGAAGCAAGGCACCCAGAAACGAGCAAGTGCTCCACAGCTCTCTCTCGGAGCTGTGGTTTCCCCAGCGGTGGGGCCAGCACTTCCAGGGGGCAGCCCTTGCTTTGGGGCTCATTACCTCGGAGGTTTCAAGGGACTGGATCTCCCTGGGTAACTCCACGGCGTGCTTGTTGAAGTAGTCCATGGTGATGGCGTTGTTCCAGTAGCTCAGGTTGTTCTCCGGGTTGGCCGTCTTCTTCTTCCTCCTCAGGCAGCACACCGTCAGCAAGACAGCTACAGAGAGTCCCAGTTAGAGGGGCGGGGAGGCGACAAGCACGGAGCCAGCGTTGCCCAGGGACAGATGCCAGTCTCCGGGAGCGGCTGTCATGGTCATACATTCAGCCACTTAACCCCATTCACTAGTTCGCTCGTTGGTTCATTCAACAAACCAACTTACATAGGCTAAGAAAATACTTACATAGGCTGAGTGCCTTGTGCCAGGTGTGGAGTGAAAGAAAAAAAAAGAGACAAGGGTGCCCTGGTTTCATAAGCTTCCCTTCTAGTGTGTGTATCAAGGGGTGCAGGGGGGGGGAGTCAGACTATATATGTATAATAAACACAATGAATAAATAAGGTAAATTCAGATAGTGATAACTATTCAGAGAAAATAAAACAGGGTGAAGTGAGTGAGACAATGGAGGCGAGTTGGAGGAGGGAGTGCTTTAGAATTGTCACAAAGGCTTTCCTGAAGAGGTAACCTTTGAGCTAAGAAGAGAATGGGGCAGGAGCTAGCCATGTGCTGACTGGGGCCAATGTGTTCCAGGGAGAGAAAACAGCATGTGCAAAGGGCCTGAGGTGGGCACAGCTTGATGTGTATGAGGAAAGAGTGGCAGGGTGGGGTGGAGGAGTGAGGCTGGAGCAGTGTTGTGAGGCTGTGTCCACAAGGCCTGGGGCAGGGGGCTTGGATATAATCTGCTTTCTGTGGATCCTGCAGCACCACTCTTTGAGGGTGCTCCAAGGAAAGGCCCTGCTCATTTGGCGGAAGGAGAGCTCAGCTGCGCAGTGGCACGTGTGCTCTGAGCAGTTCTGCTGGACAGATGAGCGGGAGGTGGCAGAAAGTGGGTCCGGGCCAAACGAGCCCCGATCCTCACAGACAGTCTCGACAGCAGAGCTCTTGGACTGGATTAAACTGCAACTCTACCATCATCATCAACATCAGCATCATAAAAAAAAGCCACGAACAGTTATATAGTGTTGATGTGCAGGCAGGGTTCCAAGTACTTTATAAATATTAATTCATTTAATCCTTGACTTAACTCCATGAGGTCAATGCTATTGGGGCCCTCATGTTAAAACAGGAAAACTGAGACTCAGAAAGGTGAAGTGACTTGCTCCAGAGCAAACCCTGACATCTAGACTCCAAAGTCTGTGCTCTGCCTCACAGAGACGCGCCGAAGACTGAGGCTGCCGCTCGCACTGCACAGACGGCCCGGCCAGGGCTCTGCACAGCTCGACATATGACTGACTGTTCCATCTCTGAGACTCGTGGATCCCAGGGAGGAAGAAATACTTTGGATGTTGCTGATGAACCAGGTGTGAACAGAGGTTGTTGGGCCAACAGGGATGACTTATGTGGTCAGAGAGCTGGGGTGGCCCACCCGGGCTCACACAATGGAACAGGTTATACAATGACAAGAGTTACAGGATCCATCTTGGGGAGAAACCAGTAAATGAAGACTGGGTATCTCCTGTCCGGTTTTGCTATCACCAGAGCCTGTAAGGTGGCTAAACTCCAGACCAGGGTTGGTCAGGGCTATACTCAACATCTGGAGTTGCCAACCACCTGTGCTGAGGGGGTCCCAAGCTGAGCTGTTCACAGAGGCTAGCGCTGTGATGGCAATGACCACCAGGGGGCAGCAGAGGGCTACCTCTGTCCAGCACAGCCTAGGTGTTCTGCCAGCCCCAGGTGTGCATGCCAGGGTGTGGGGTACTGCAAAAGTTGGCACCAACACAGGATGAGACCTCAGGGCCCAAAGCCCAGACCTCTGTGGGAGGAATTCTCCCTGATGGAGGAATTCTGCAGCTCTCTTCCCAGCTGGCATCTCAACCTGAGAAGACCTCCAGACAAGGTCAAGAGATCTGGCGAGTTTCTTTTGTCCACTCTGTTTTGACCAAAGAGACTACTAATTTGCTCACCATTCTTCTGGGTCGTCTTAAAAAGTTTTAAAAATATAATGAATTTTCTAAATATTTGAGCTATATGGGTTTAGATGGGCTGGTAAAGACTTTTTCAAATTTTGTGGGTCTCACCTTCCTTCCCTCCCTCCCTCCCTTCCTGAGTCCTGTCTTCAACTGTCTAGAGGAGAAATGGGGGCGGGGGGGGGGACACTGCAAAGATCCGCCTGAAAATCTAATTTAGGGCACCTCCTTACTCCACACATGAGAAGACCGCGGTCCGAGGCACCGAGCTGGCTTGCCACAGGTCACAGGGCTGGGGCAAGTCCTGAGTCCCACCTCCCTGTTTCTGGAGTCTTTATTTCTCACTGTCACTACCTCTCTGCCCTGCTGCTGGAGCTGGGATGGTGGAATCGCCTGGGGGAGCCCATGCCTGAGAAACCGTAGCCATAAAGAGGGGCGCAGGCCACAGGGAAACCGCGCCGCGAGCCTGGGCTGGCACAAGGTGCAGAGTCCAGGTCCCCGGGCCCCCTCCCCCCAGCCCTGGGCCCCTCCAAGTGCACTCTGCCCTGGCTCCGGATGCTGGCTCTGTTCAGGACACAGGACCAGGGTTCTGTGGGAAGGGCCGGCACTGTGGCTGGAATGGGGAGCTCTACTAGCTCTTTCTCTTTCATATGCTGTTAGTGCTCCTGTCCTGATCACGTTTCTCTCAGAAGGCCCAATGCCTCTCAAGTGCGATTTCAATGACATGCTAGAAGCTGCAGAGAAAGAGCATGGGCTTGGAGTCCAGAGACTTGGGTTCAAGCCCGGCTCTGCCACGTGTCATACTAGGTAAGTCACTCCACTAAGCTGATTACTATGGACTCCATGGGTTTGTAAGAAAAGGCAGAGACCATGAAAGCAAAATGCCTTACACACTGCCTGACACACAGTAGGTGCTTAACTAATGACTCTTCTTGTTCTCCCAGTATCCTCCACAAGAGATCTAGAAAGACAAACTGGGCCGCATGACAGCTGGGTGGTGCAAGGCCACGGCTCCACCTCTGGTTTAGAACTTCCATTATTTCAGGGAGCTGACCTTTCATCCAAGGAAGGAAGGGACAATTCAGACTTACGGAGCCTCTGATATATTCACAGCGCTGATTCAGATGCTTGACAGTCTAATTTAACCCACAGAGTGACTGGGGAAGGTACCATTCTTCTTCTCATTTCCAGAAGCTCATGGATGTTAACAAAATTGATCCTGCTCACCCAGCCATTTATTGGAACTAGAACCCAAGGTCTCTGTGACCCTCAGATTGATTCTTGCTGTCTCATGCTGTCCTGAACACCGGAGGCAATGTACCTTAGGCATGTGAGGTGCTTTGTAAACACGGCTGCTGTGTGCAAACACAAGGTGCTCGCCACCTCCTTTCCGATTCAGTTAAAAGCTTCAACTGCTTTGTTTCTCCAAAGTCAACAGCCGTCAAGACCCTAGAGGAGGTCAGGGAGATCTCTATTTCGTCAGGTTTTAAACCTGGAGTATGCCTGAAGAAGCCCAAGGAGGTCCCCGCCAGGGGCAAGGGTGCTGGCTGGGAAGAACAAGAGCTGTGAGAGCCTGGGAGGGACACTGGTCCCGCTGAGGCGACACACCCTGGACAACCCTGCCTTGCCCCGAGGCAGGCCTCTCCCTCTCCTACACCCCATTCATAAGCCCCAGGGAGACAAACCCCCTCCTCACACTTCCTTCTCTTCCCAATCTCGTCTGTTCTTTTCACTGGGAAGAGTAATTCTGACCGGCTATTTTATAGAACTACAGTCATTTTTGGCCTGTGAGTAAGAGGTACATCTATACAGTTGGGTTTGACTATCAATCACAGAACAACTAATGCAGGTAAGAGCCGTGCGGGGCACATGGACAGGGTATCTCTCTGAACACTGCACTGATGCTCCGATGACATTCACTGTGTGTATGGAAGGAAGCCACACTGCAGGGGACACGGTGCAGGGGGCCCCTCACACGTCCGGGGTCAGCGGGAGGTGCCCTGCTTCTCGGCCAGGCTCCTCGGATTGCAGCTGCCGGTTTCATCCACCCCTTCTATAAAGCCCCGTGTCTTCCTGGGGAGGCTGGTGGAGACATTCCCGAGACTGGCTGTGGCGTGTGCAGGACAGGCTGGGGAACCTGGGAGAGCCCGAGACCGAGCTGGTGAGAGCCAGGGCACAGTGGCGCGGAGGGTCGGCGCAGCGCCGGGCCCAGAGGCTTCCAGCAGGAGGTGGCGGCTGTGTGTCCTGAGGGTGGCAGCAGAGACCGGCTTGGGAGCCACACGGCTCCCCCTGCCCCAGCCAAACGTGGCCCGGAGCCAATCAATTTTGCTTCTCAGCCATCTGAAACCCTGCACGGAGCCTCCGGCGTGGTCAGGAGACAAAGTGTCCTTAGCCCTGGCACATATGGCCTTCAGCCGTTAAATGGGGCCCACAATCTGGAGGGGCTGGTGCGCCTGACGACAGCCCTGTTTGGGGAGGCCTGAGATTTGCTCTGACTGCTCCTTGCTTCTGGCAGAACAGGGGAATCAGCCCCCTGCCCATCAGCAGCCTGGCTGCTAGTGGAAGGAGAGCCAGCCCGGGCCCGTCTGGAAAACCAGGTGTGAGAACCTGCGCCTGTACTTGGCTGCTGCCCGGGCTGCCGAGCTCTCTGGCAGAACAGCACAGGAGGCGCCCTGCCTAGAAGGCTGCAGAGTGAGCTGCAGGATAAATGTCGCCGCTGGGAAGGTCTGAGACTGGGGGACCTTAGACCTGGAAGAGGTCTGCTCACCTGATGACTAGAGTGGAGCAAAGCGGTGAAAACAGGCTGGATACGCCCCCCTCTGTGCTTTGGAAGAACACGGCGGTCGGAAGCCGGACAAGTATTCTATCTTAACGTTCCCTCGCCTGGGCCCTCACAGGGTTGACGATCCTACAGAGGTCGGGGGTGTGACTGAGGACAGGGAGCTGTGTGTGCAGGCAGCCAGGGCTGAGGCGGGAGCTGGTGAGCGAGGGCTGAGTGGACCGGAAATGCAGGACAGATTAAGTGGGGCCCGAGGTCCCCAGGGGCTCCACGAGTCCGCTCTGAACCAAGGTTCTAGAGTCCTTCCTGAGGTGGACGTCCTGTCCCCAGCACCTGAAGGCCGTCAGCTAGGAGCACCGAGGCCCAGTTCCAGGCTGTGTCCTTGCTTCTGTCCTGGACATTATTACGCACGGCTTAGGCAGCTCACGGGTTTTCTGGCTTTGCAGTAAGATCTGATCTGATCTCAAACTCATACAGAGCAAAAGGGCTGGAGAAGTGTTTTCGGAGTTGGAAAAGCCAGGTGTGGCCTGTAGGAACAAAGGCTAGACCTACTCTGCGCTGTCCGCCCGGGCAAAGAGGAAAGCAGGGGGGAGCGGGAGAGCCACACGACACCCCTGATTCCCTAGGGCCTGGCACATGACGGGCACCCGGGAAACACTGTGGTCACTCAGATTCCACCACCAGATCTGGGCTGACTGGTGTGACTGCGCCCCGGGCAAGTCACTGCACCAGGTGACTTACTCCCTGCTGGCAAGGAGTGTTCCTCGCACAGTGTGTTTTTTACTTGTTTCTGTCTTTATTTATTCCTCCGGCTGGTCTGTTTTAAGGATGGAATGATTAAAAATAGTGGGAACTCTCTTTGTAAACCAGAGCCACTAGACACAGATAAAGCATGGAAAGTGAGAAAGCTGTCTCGAATGTGGTTACTTCTCTAATGAGACCTTTATTAATTATTTATTGGCTAATAGTGTAATATTTTCTCATTGTCATTCTTCTGTTTTAGAAGTGGGCAGTCACAGGTTTAAAAATATATGTGCGCTTCCATGAGAGACAATAAAGCTGCCTAATCAAACAATAAAATAGGCTATCTGCAAACATTTTCACTTTTCTTGCACCGGGTCCCCGGGCTGCCTACCCCTGACTCGGAAAGCGTGCTTATCAGCTAGAGGAGACAGCGAACTGGGAGAGGCGGCTCCGGGAAAGAATCCAGAATCTAGACTAAAAAGACCTTGTTGGAGTACAATGCCGAGCGGAAGCCGTGCCCATGTTAAAGGCACACACCTCCTGCCCTGATGTTCAAGCAACCTGGTTCAACAGCGCCCTCTGTGCAGCGTCTAGGGCTTCGTTCCTCTGGAGACCTGGGAAGGCCCTGGTGGGACGTGACAGCCGGTACAAGCAACAGGGCTGATGCCATGTGTGCTGCCGGACAGAGGACCCCCACCCGCTCCTCCTTGCGTGGCCATGCCCGCAGAATGCTGGCCGCTCCCCTCTGGGGGCGCGGGGATCAAGTGGAGGCCACAGTGGGGCAGGTGGCGGGGCTGGACCAGGGCAGGGCAGCCCCATGGAGAGGGCAGGTGGCAGGGCCGGACCAGGGCAGGGCAGCCCCATGGAGAGGCTGGAAGGAACAGGCACGGGCAGCTGGGACGCAGAGAGGACTGGCCCGGCCCGGGGGAGCCTTTCCCAGAATCAGGGTCACAGACAGCTGTTGTTGCATGGCTTGGGACCACAGAGAGGAAGTTACAAGGAGGCAGATGTCAGGCCCTGGAGAGCGGGGGAACAACCTGAGGAGGATGAGCTGCTAAATGAGTGAGGAGCACGGGTGTCTCGGACCTGGACAGGTCCCGAGGGACGCGGAGGACAGCTGCAGGGTGTGGTGGGGCTGGGACCAGTGAGCATTCCTGTGAGGGGAGCAGAGAAACCCTAAGGTCCTGAGTGAGGACATCAAGTTCTTCAAGGAGACGCCAGAGAGAGAGCCTCCCGACTCCCCATTAAAGGAGTGACAGGCAGCGGCAAGGAGGTGCTGGTCTCCCGGGAGAGCCCGTCCCTGCCGGTACCAGACGCGGAGGGCCGTGCTGCACACAGCTCACAGTGCCCGTGGCCAGATCAAATGGGAGGAGGGAGGGAACAGCTAAAACACAGGTAACTAACTCTGAAGCCTCACTTTAGCTACCAGAACTGTTTTCCCCAAGGCTAAGAGAACTGCTTGCAAGGTCAAAGCCTTATCTCCTCTTCTTCCTCGGGGGAGAGAGAGAAGGAGAGAGGAATGACAGGAAGGAAGGTGGAGGTGAGGCTGGAGGAAGGTGAAGCTCTGCTGGAATACTAAGGGCCCACGTAGCCAGGGGTCTTGCGGACATGTCACTGTGGGCATCAGCGGCTCCCCTCGAGGGCAGGGTGGTGCTACGAGAGCACCGCCCGGGGGGACAGGCACCCTGGGCTCTCATCCCACCCTGCCTCTCACTAACTCTGGGGTCTTGAGTGAGCCATGCTGCCTCTCTGGCTTGGTCTTTCTTTCTGCAAAATGCAGGGTTAAATGGGACTATCTACACGGTCCTCCCAGCTCCTGGGAGCTGTGCCTTTATGACCAGTGGGCACTTGAGCTGTGGCCTGGCAGAGCAGAGGACCAGGACAGGGATGACCCATGATTCTTGTCCTGCCACCTGGTTTCCTGGGATTCTGAAAAGTTGAAGCCCACTGGGCGGGGGGTAAGTCCAACTCTGGGACAAAGGGATTCTGGGGATGGGCAAGTTGATGGGGTGGAGGACAGGAGGGGAGAAGAGGGGAGGGGAGGGGAGGGGAGGGGAAGGCAGAGTGGAGTAGGGAGAGGGTGAGGCACTTACAGCAGGAGGAGATGGGCACGCTGATGGCCAGGACCACCCAGGCAATGTCCATCTTGCTCAGGCAGATGGTGGCTCTGTGCTGGGGTTTGTCCCCTTCGGCCACATGGGAGATGTTCCCTGCTGT
This sequence comes from Saccopteryx bilineata, assembly GCF_036850765.1. Lineage (NCBI taxonomy): Eukaryota > Metazoa > Chordata > Mammalia > Chiroptera > Emballonuridae > Saccopteryx > Saccopteryx bilineata. The sequence continues at coordinate 37,140,496 of NC_089499.1, read as the reverse complement.
CCCAGGCTTCCAGGTGTCTGCGGGGACCAGGCGGTTGAGGAAGTTTCCTGTGGCTGTGGACACCACTGTGGAGAGAGGACTGGGCACCCTGCCGGTCACGCTGGGGGTGGCCACAGCCTCCTCCTCGGCTGGGGAGACAGTCCTTTCCGAGCGCCCGGGGGGGCGGGCGGGGGCCTGTGGGGTCGAGGACGCTGTTGAGGCTGTTCCCTGAGGAAGCCCCTCGGAAGGGGCTGAGACACTGGCATCAAAGGCAGCCTGGGTGGGCCCCGTGGCGGCCGTGACGACCCCAGAGCTGGTGGACAGAGGTCTGATGATTCCAGGGGTGACAGTAAGCCAGAAGTCACTGTGGCTGGGGCTGTCCTGTGGGTCACCGTGGGGGCGCTGAGAAGGCACTGGGGCAGGCTGTGGCCTGGCAGGGGCACCTGAGGCTGTGGTGGCATCTGGCTCCCCTCCGGGGCCGGTAAAGGTAGGACCACCCCCCTGGTCTGCTCTGCTGAGTCCTGGCTTGCCTTCTGTGTGCACTGAGGGGGCGGAGCTCGGTGCCCACGAGGTCCTGCTGGGCGCTGTGGTAGTGGCCACTGTCTGGGTCGGCACCGAGGAGGAATAACCCCAGGGCGGGTTCCTGGGACCGAGGGTGGCAGGCTCAGGCTCCACAGACCCTGTGAGGTTGTCTTTGTAGAGCTGGAGGATTTTTGCCAGGGGCTGCTTCTGCCCCAGGTGTGTGGAGCTCTGACTTCTTCCCCGCTGACCTTCCTTTCTTCCAGAGTGGCCACCGGGCGCAGGCGGGATGGGGCGTGACGCACCTCCAGCCCCTTTGCGGGAAAAGCCTGGAGGTCTGGCGGTCCTGCGTGTGGTCGCCCGGGTGGGTGCTGTGGTGGGCCGGCTGGTGGCTTCAGTGGGCTTTGTCCGCAGGATGGTGGGCCCAGCCTCCCCCAGGGGGCGGCCCTCTGAGTGGGAGGTTGTGGTTGCCATGGCAGCAGGAAGGGTCCCTGTGGTCAGGGGGCCTTCAGCATGGTGGGTGGTTGCTGTCGCCATAATAGGGGAGACAGAGTTTGTAGGAGGGTGCCCATCTGGATGGGGTGCTGTTGTTGCCATCGGGGCTTCAGCCTGTGAGAAGGAACCATCAGGACGGGGGCTCAGTGTCACCACAGAGGTGGGGGCGGCCGCCATAGATGAGTGTCTGGTAGAGCTGAACGGTGCTGTCACCATGGTGCCTGAAGGTAGGACCGGAAGAGATTCCCTGGCTGGCTCCTGGGCAGCAAACACCAGTGCTTCGGTCAGTGTCAAGGTCAGGAGGAAGCCTTGGGAGGGAGACAGAGAGGACAGGTGAGACACCGGGAGCAGCCGTGACCCTGCAAGTGCTGAGCCCCAGGGAAACCGCAGGAGCATGCCCGGGGCCGCCCTGCCCCTCATCAGACACAGTCAGGTGGAGTTCAGCGGGTCCCTTAGGTAGGGGCCACGCAGCACTGCTGGGAAGAGCCCTGGCCCCAGGGAACCGGAGCCAGCTGAACTTGCCATGCTCATCCTTTCCCACACGCCTCTCACATGCCACCAGCCCTCTACGCGAGTCAGCTTCCAGGGGTGACAGCTGTAGCTCTGAGTGCCTGCTGGCCCTGGGGCCTGGGAGTGGACAGGCCAGCTTGACCACAGGGCAGCCGGCAGCTGTGTGAATTGCCCTGAGTCGAATGAGGGAGGCTGAGGTGGGCACAGCTGACCAGCTCCTGTGTCTTTTCTCAATCTTCCATTCATGAACCAGACAAAGGTGCAAGCGGACAGACCTCTGGTTGTTCAGCCACTCAACAAACAGTTATGGAGGTTCTGCCCTCTCCTGGACCCTGGAGGACACAGAAACAAGCAGGGCCGTCTCTGTCCCTGGGTGAGCTCACACAAACCCACAGACAATCTACAGCGAGGCAGAGCTGTCTCAGGGCCGCCGGAGAATGACAGGCAGAAGGGGGGAGGGGCCCAGAGGAGGGCGGCCAGATCAGGTGCCTGCAAAGCCCTCGCACAGAGCCTGGACGAGGCGGTCATTAGTGTGAACTGCTGTCCCGCGGCGCTCACGTGGCTGAACCCTGTGTGGGAACCCTTGGCGATGCCCAGACTTTCTGACTAAACGGAGCCCTTTGGAGCATTTCAAGAAAGTTATGGACTTTGCCCGATATTCAGCGCGTATGCTTTTAGTTCACTGAGAAAATGCACAAAGGGAAAACATAAATTTACAAACAATCTCAGTACATGTGGATTTTATTAATCACACAGCATGTGCCTCAATGTGAGACACAGGATCTACTTCGATTGCAGACTGGAGGACGGGTCGCGCCTGACAACACGTGGCCTGGGAAGGGCTGCTCTTCGCTCCCAGGAGAGGCCTCCAAGCCTGATGCTGACTGTGACCTCCCGCCTGTCCACACGAGCCCCTCTTGGTCACCCTCATGCCCGTCCTTCAGCCCTGCTGGCCGCCCAGACAGTGGTCAATGGTAGAGCAGAGGTTGGTCTCCATCTGGTCCCTCTCTCCTAGCCTCCCTCCCCCACCACATTCCCACAGGACTGACAGCCAAAGTTGGGGTCCCGGTGGTGATTCCTGGGAATTTGGGACAGTCAGCAAAGCTGCTGCCAGGGGAAGGCGAGGGCCCTGGTGGGCTTCTAGGAAGCAAAGAGGGGAGATCATGCCTTTAAATAAGGCCCACTGGGGCCACCTCCCATCTCAGTGTGGGGTGGAGTCTTAGAGTAGGCCAGGGTGCCCTTAACTCTGCACTTCTAAATTAGGGGGTGGGGGGAGGCTGAGGGACTCTAGAGCCAACTAGGGGGTGGAGGGAGGCTGAGGGACTCTAGAGCCAACAGATGGTGGCAGTCAGGATCTCTAGGAGCAACAATTTGCCTTAAACAACCTATTTTTCCTAAACTTTTATTTGTGATCTAGCCCACACATCAACAGCGTGCTCTGCATATTCAAGTCCATCCTGAAAACTCTTTACTGAGCACCTGTCCAGCCTGCCCAGTCTTTCACACTTGATTTAATCCTTACAGCCCCTTGCTGGGGTAGAAAACTGAGGCTCCGGGAGATTAAGTAACATGTTCTAAGTCCCGCAGTATTAGAAGTATATGAAACCAGGGCTGCATTCAAAACGCATGCTTTTCTGGGTTAAACAGCGCCCATGATATGGAAGGAGGAAGAGGGACGGGGGTTTCATCCTCAGAGGAAACAGTGCAGCGCTAGGCTTCGATGTCAAGGCTATTCAGCCTCTCTCTGACAGCCTAAACCTCAGGAGCAATCGAGAGCTGGCACTGAGACCTATGATGCCCTTGTAAGCCTCTTCTTGGCTCCCAAGTGCCCTGGTTCAATACAAGTGTTGTTATAAACGGAATTGTGCACCCCCACATTCATATGTTACAGTCTTAACCACTGGTATCTCAGAGGTGACTAGGATAAAATGAAGCCATCACGGTGGGCCCTACCCCAATCTGGCTGGTGTCCCTATGAGAAGAGGAGATGAGGACACAGAGACATCAGGGACACTCCAATACGAGTGCAGAGGAAAAGGTCATGAGAGGACATGGTGAGAGGGCAGCCTCTGCAAGTCAAGGAGAGAGGTCTTATTAGAAACCAATCCTGTCAGCATCTTTTGTGTGTGTATGTGCGTGTGTGTGTGTGAGAGAGAGACAGAGAGAGACAGAGAGACAGGGAGAGGGACGATAGGAAAAGAGAGACAGGAAGGAAGAGAGAGAAGCATCAATTCTTCGTTGAGGCTCCTTAGTCTCCTTAGTTGTTCATTGATTGCTTTCTCACATGTGCCTTGACTGGGGGCTGCAGCAGAGTGAGTGACCCCTTGCTCAAGCCAGTGACCTCGGGCTTCGAACCTGGGTCCTCTGTGTCCCAGTCCAATGCTCTATCAACTTCGCCACCACCTGCTCAAGGAATACTGTCAGCATCTTGACCTTGGACTTTTAACCTCCAGAACTGTGAAAAGTCAAATTTCTGTTAAGCTCCCAGTCTGTGGTACTTTATTACAGCAGCCTGAGTAAATGCCTTATATTAGAGACCCCTCCCCCCAAAAATGGGAGGGGAGACGGGGGCTTGCGTGCAGGTAGTTTCTTCTGGGAAATGATCTGAGGGGACAGCCATGGGGGTCTGGTCTGAGTAAAACAGAAAACCTGAGGGCAAGTCATGACCTGATTAGAGGAGGCAATTCAGAATTCGCTAGGCATCTCAAGTTGTCCACGTAAGAAGGGCATGCAGCCTGCAGCTCCTGTCGCCACGGGCCCACGCTGCCCATGGGCGTTCATGCCACGGCACTTCCTCACTCTGCACGACCCAGGAGGCTGAGTCAGGGAGGGCTGTCTGGGTACACCTGCCCCCAGCTGGTGGCTGCCAAAAAGGCTGGTGTTAAGATGAAGGGCCCGGAGAATTCTTGGGGTGGAGCACTAGACGTGCCGGACACCACAGAGGCTGAGACCAAGAACACAGTGGCCTTCTGGCAGCAGAAAGGACAGTGCAAAGGTCTGAGAGCCCCCTACTGACTCCAGTGACAGGTCTGGGTGGGACTGGAGCCCACCAGAACTGTGGCAGCACTCCAGAGGCAGAGAGGTTAATACATCCTGGTCTCTCTAACACTCAGGGAAAGAAACTCCCAGGACTGTCCCACCAGGAGCATTCCAGGGCTAAAGTTCCAGCGAGGAAGTATATGATAAGAACCCATCTTGCTGTAAGACTTACAGAGTAAATAAATGTTTGCCTCTGCATACCATGGAGTTATTTTTCTGCCTAGGAGGACTGTTAATTGACCTCTGAGCCATTTCTTCTTTAGACCTTAGAACAAACCTTTGGTACAATGAACGGATTCTGCCATCCCCGCTGCGAAGGGTTTTGCCCTGGAGGAAGACATTTAGCTGTCCCAGTGCAAGGGGCCCAAGAGGTAATGTAATGTAATCCTGTCACTGCACAGCGGGGACAAAGGAAGGAGTGAAGTGACTTGTCCGAGAACACTCAGCTGGTTGGGGACACAGAATGGATCACAGCTATTATTTCAAAGCAACTTTTCATTTGTATCATAAAAACTGCTGCAGTGCTTTGCACTGCCTAAACACCTTCACCCTCTACTGTCACCTTCAGGATGGAAACTGGACAAGAGTTTACCTCTCCTCCCAAAGGTTAAGAACTGAATACAAAGGGCAACATACTGTCACAATAGCTGTGCAAGGCCTTCAACCCCTCAACAGATGCAAATTCTCATCCAAGGCCCTTTGGGCTGGCCTGCTCACTCTGTTTCCCACAATCTGGGGCTACAGGCCTCTTTGCATGTCATTTGCATCGATTTGCATAATGGCCTCTGGAGGTTCTAATTCCAAATATATAAGAGAGACTAAAACTAAAATCTAGCTTGACACGCTTTAAATGTGGAACTGATTTTTAAAGCATGTCGGAATAAGGACAAGTGTGTGTGGGGTGGAGACCCACAGACTGATGGGAGCCCAGATGTCCGCGAGGGCTCCCTCCTACCTAGAATTCCAATGCATGCATGATTCCAGGACCCAGGGGAGGAAACGGCCCTCCTCCTTCTGTTGACTTGGTTGGCTGCCCACAGTCCATATTGGGCGTGATATTGCATCTGGCAAAGGCAAGGAGGGAACTGGTGAAGAGAGAAATGTCTAATATGTACTGAGTGCTTCCTACCCATCTTTGATGCTTGTAGGGCTAAGCCTGTCCTGACACAATCCTCAGAACAACCCGAGGAGGCAGGTACCACTACTAGCTCCCTACAGCAAGTGAGGGAAAGCACAGAGAGGTAAAGGAACCTGCCTCCTCTCACACAGCTGGGCAATGGGAGCTGTGATTGATACCTGGCGGCTTGGCTCCAGCGTCGGCCCATACTCTCCACCCCGTTCTCTCAGTGCCCACCCCACGGCTGCCCTGCACAATCAGATGCAGTGACCCGCACTCTTCTGGGAACTCATTTTCTATTACTGGTCTTCGACTCCTCTTCCCTCTTACCGGTTTTCTCCTATCTCCATTTCAGGGCTCTATATGACACATTTGATGTTCTTCTAACAATCCAGTCAACTAACGTTATTTTGCAAGTACCTGGGAGAACTTGTAGTAGTACAACATAGGGCTGGAAATCCTGCTTCAATTCTCTCCTCTGCCTCCATGCTGGTATCTCCTGCACACCAACGCTTACGTATCTAAATTAATGGTTTATCTTTCTCTTAAAGTTGCTTACATTGGCTCAGTGGTAGAGCGTCAGCCTGGCATATAGAAGTCCCAGGTTCAATTCCCGGCCAGGGCACACAGGAGAAGCGCCCATCTGCTTCTCCACCCCTCCCCCTCTCCTTCCTCTCTGTCTCTCTCTTCCCCTCCCGCAGCCGAGGCTCCATTGGAGCAAAGATGGCCCAGGCGCTGGGGATGGCTCCTTGGCCTCTGCCCCAGGCGCTAGAGTGGCTTTGGTCGCAACAGAGCGACGCCCCAGATGGGCAGAGCATCGCCCCCTGGTGGGCAGAGCGTGGCCCCTGGTGGGCGTGCCGGGTGGATCCCGGTCGGGCGCATGCGGGAGTCTGTCTGACTGTCTCTCCCCATTTCCAGCTTCAGAAAAATACAAAAAAAAAAAAAGTTGCTTACAGACACATACAAGATATCTGTTATATGGATACATTTCCCTCATATAAACCAAGTTCTAGCTCCCTTTCCTTGTAATTTAAAATATGTTCTTCTAACTAGAGCATCCTTCCCTATTAAAGTAGGTTTCTCCTGCCGGTTATACGGTATTCTCTATTATCTCTAAACTTTATGACATAACCGAAGGCATCTGAGATGTCTTCTAAGCCATCCCCTCATCATTAAGCAAGATGGCAGCTTGGCCATCTCGGATGCATGGTGTTTGCAAGTTCTCTGACATTCTGCTCACCAAAAGGTGGAGTCTGCCTCCCCTCCAGTTGAGCCTTGAGGACATGTCACTATGGGCATCCCCCGATGAACAAAATGAGGCAGAAGTGACACCGCATGACTTCTGAGGCCAGAGTGAAACAGGTCATACAGCTTCTGCAGGTCTTTCTTGGGGGCCTTCAGCCCTGTGTAGAAGTCCAGCTCCCTCGAGGCCACCCCGTGGAGAGAGTGTGGAGAGACCACGTGGAGTGAGAGGAAGGCCGAGGGGCCCCAGCCGTTCCAGCCCCAGCCAGGCGTCATATACCAGGGTGAAGAGGCCTAGCGATGACCCCGGGCCTGCCACCACTTGGCTGCAACCACGCAAGAGACCCCAAGTGAGAGCTGCCTCGCTGAGCCCAGGCAATCCTACATTTGTGAACAAAACAACTGTTACTTCTTTAAGCCACTGTTTTGGGGCGGTTTGTTTGGCTGCAATAGATAACCAGAACACTTGGAAAGTCAGCCTGTGCATCTGGTGTTTCAACCACAACAGGAAAAGGTACCCATGGCACACCCAGTCTGACCCTCAGGGGGTCTGTTTCCTACATGGGCAACAATGAGCAGTCTTGACAGGAAATGGGCTTTTCTAATTTCAAGATTATTGCCTCTTAATTGGAAGGGACTTTTAATTAAGACTCTCTTGTATCTAAGCCTTTCACTTCATGGATGAGAAGGCTGGAGCCCCACAAAGAGAAATGATTTACTCTGGGGCCATGCCAGCTACACAGGGTGAAGGCTGGGAGGGACCCAGGCCAACTCACTGCCCCTCCAATCCCACTACTGCCCCAAGCTTACAGTGCTCTCCTTACATCATTGCAAGTATTCTGTTGTGTTCCACCCCCTGAACTTCACTGTCCCCTTGCATTTCAAAGATCAAACATAAATTTATTCCTTGGAGCACGGTTTCTCTTACCCAGAAATAAATATACCTCGTTGACTTCGGAGTGAGTTGGGTGACTGCTCTTAAGAGGTACTCATGCCTGTGACCTTGGCTTCTTTTATGGAAACCAAGAGGTTTTGGGTGCAAATCATTGCTGCTGCCCTCTCTCCAGGAGCCACATTCCACACGCTCCCCCACAGCAAGTCCTGCCGGGGACCTGGCTCTGATCACGGGGCTAAAGGACAGATTCCGCTTGGTCCTTAGAGCTACCTGAGCCCATCACTGGGTGGGTTCCAGATATGTCTGGGGATTACCGATTCAACATTTTAACTGATAAGGTCTAGGACTGTATTTCCCAGAGCACAGTCTCTAAAGCTCGGCAAGCAAGAGACCCAAGTGAGACGGGCCCGTGGGCCCCAGGTACGCCCCTGGCCTCTGGCCAGCATGAACTTGCCTTGTGCTGCAGCTTTGGGGCTTCCTAACAAAAACACATGCATGCACATGTGAACACGCATACAAACACACACAAAGCACAGGTTCTCTCCTGGGAACAGGAAACAGGCAAAAATAACAAATTTGCAGCCCAAGACCTCCCATCATATCCACGTTAATATATGGTTAAACCATTTGTCTCAGGTCAAAACAGCCATCATGTAGCAGCACTAGGATTTAAAACCTGGTTTCTCTGACTGTGGCTTCTTGAGACACTAGGGGCTGAAAGGTTTGATTCAAAGGAATGTCCTACATAAACAGAGAAATGCTTTACAAAGACATAATAGTAACAGCTGTGATGATCACAATCAAAAAACAAAATTCTCAAAGAGAGATGGGGTCTATGTTCCCTCCTCTTGCATCTGGGTAGGTTTGTAACAATGACTGAAGAGATGCTACTATGTCTGACTTGAGGCCAGTCATAAAAGTGATACAGCATCTTACCAGTTCTTATTCTTGGGTGCCTGCTCTCAGAAGCCAGCGCCAGGTTGTGAGGAAGCCTGAGTAACCCATGAAGGGGCCCATGTGGAAACGAACTGAGGCCCCTGGTCTTCAGTCCCACCTGAACTTTCAGATGACAACCAGCACCAACTTGCTAGCCACGGGATTGAGCCATCTTGAAAGTGGATCTTCCTGCCCCAGGCAAGCTACCCTAGCTGAGTCTCGGTGGAGCAGACAGGTGACCCCTGCTCAGACTACAGGTATGTGAGCAAGATGAATGATTATTATTGTTTTAGGCCACTAGGTTTCGGGGTAGTTTGTTAGGCAGCGACAGTAACTGGCATACATCTGCGTAGAAGTGAAATTAAAGCCTTTCCGGCAACCACTGTGGATTTCAACACCCGAGGTTTTCAGTGCTGGAGTTCCCCAGGCTGATTTGGATTTGGATTCCCTTACTGTCCTCTCTTCCTGCCCAGACTCAGGGAACAGGAACATCTCAATTTTGGGCTCTTTCTATAGCATCATGAATTCTCTGGTCTACAGCTATGAGTTCCCCCAAAGGAAGAAAGGAACAAACGTGCACTAGGAGAGCCAGGAAGCTTCCTGGCACATGCGCACCCGTGGGCTGGAGGAGGCTGGAGGCTAGTGTGCGGAGTCTGCACGGTGACGACATGCTCTACTAGGTATATGTAGACAGTGCATGCGCATTGAAGACATGACCGCTCCTTCAAGGAGCTGCTCATTCACAAGGGAAGAAAATCAACTCTGACAGGGCCACCAACCCACACACCAAAGATGTTTTCTCAAAGACATTCCCCACACAAATAAAAGTGAGAGTCAGAATGAGATGCATGAAAAGGTCAACTCAGCTTTTAAAAGAATAACAGGATGCTTAATATTCAGGGAACATCTCACTGACATCATGCCCTCTACTCTGAAAATGTTGCATGCTTCACAGTACAAAACCCAACAAACACTACCTCAGCCTGGAGGTCAAGGTGAAGGTCAACAGTGATAACGTCGTGGTGATGTACCCTAGATAGGAAAATAGCACTTTGCAGTTTTCCTTCCTCAAACCTACAACGCCAGTCTAATCATAAGGAAAACACTTAAAAAAAAACAACAATTAAGGAACAATCTAAAAACTTTCTCACCAATACTGCTTATAGTCGTCAAGGTCATCAAAAACAAAATAAGTCTAAGAAATGGTCAACAGCCAAAAAGTTACCTAAGGAGACCTGACAACCTCATGTCGATGTGGTGTCCTGGGTAGGACCCTGGATCAGAAGGACGTCAGGGCAAAGTGAAGACAATCTGAATAAAGAACGGATTTCAGTTCATAATAATGGGTCAGTTTTGATTCCTTAATTGTAACAAATGTGCACAGCAACGTAAGATGTTAGTAACAGGAAACTGCGTTCAGGATCTACAGAAACTCTCTGTTTGACCTTTGCAACTTTTCTATAATCTTAAACCTATTCCAAAGTTTTAAAAAAATGAAGAAAAAAAAAAGGCCACAGAGGTGCGACAGCAGGGCAGTGTATGGACCATCCCATGGGGTAGGTCCTAGAAGGGTACTTAGCCAAAGGGAGGTTTGCAGGCAACTGTGCCAGCACCCTGTGTGAGATGCACCCACAGATCCATTTCGGCTCCTACTTAGAGAAAGAGACGGGAAAAACCCCCACCTATCTGTATTCCATCCGGGCCTCACCTTCCTTAATATTCACAGAGTCAAAGTGTGGCATTTGGAGGTGATATAGCCAGGTAGATGAACAACCGGAACAAATGTTTTTTTTTTAACCTGTTCAAATTCCAACCAGGGGTCAGGGTAAATGCCACCCACGTGACATAAACAGTCACAACTTTCTTGACCAAGGAAGCAGGCTGCATGCAAATCAAAGCTTATTTATCATTCCCACAGGGCCAGACTGCCCTGTCATTTACACATGAACCTAGAGGAAGTGTTGGGCACAGATACATCCATGCTCATTGGGGGTTTCTGCCCATTTCCCCTTCTGGCGAGGAGACGATGTATCCCTCTCTAAAAACACAACGTGAACTACCACTTTGTCTCGACTGGGTCAGGGTCCTTCCCCTCTACTGGACAGAAACGGGGTCCCCTGCCCAGTACTCCAGGGCACTGTTTTCCCATCCACACTGGGGTGCACCTCTCCACACAGACCTTCTTGGCCCTGGGGTCAGTGGGAATTAGGTGAGTTGTGGGACCTCATGCAAATCGGTTAAGCTGTTTTCTCAGCTGTGCAATAAGGATGATAATGCCTAACTTTCAGGTGCTTTCAGGGGTGGGGATATGAGCTGAAGAGGCACAGCGCCCCCTCACAGTGCCAGGCACTCCACAGGTGGTGGTTCTAGTTTATGCTGCATTTAGGTGCCTCCCCTGCGGCCGTGAGGTTCTTGAGCATCTAGAGCCCCAGAACTTAGCTCACTGTCTGACTCGTACGAGGGGCACAGTGTTTTCTGAAAGATGTGAGAATAAAAGAACACTTAATTCCATTCCTTTGAGTTATTGGCAGCCGAATGCTAACCACAAAATTATAGGTGCTTATTTCTTTGAAGACAATGTCAACAACAGAAAGCAGTAAGTAACATGAGTCCTGTGATGGGATAGTGTGTGTGTGTGTGTGTGTGCGCGTGCGCGCGCGAACATGCACAGGTGTGTACCGGCCTCATTCTGGAACCCACTTAGTGTGTTTCCCCGCCAAGACCCTCTCCCACGCTGCAGCCCCCACTGCAGGCTTCATCCCTAGTTACATAAGCAAATTGGCCTTCATTTCTTTCCAAAGCTCTAAAGGGCTGTGTAAGAGTGCTTTGCCAGAACTTGGGTTTAGAGATCAGCCCCAGAACTGGGGTCCTGGTTCAGGCTGAGTGCTCTTAGGAGGTTCCGATGAGGGCTTACTGTTGGGAGGCAGCCCCATCCAGGACAGCGGTATGCCCTGGAGAAGCACATGCTGCCTCCTGAACGCAGTGACAATGTCTCCTCCAGAGCCTGCAGACCCACACGGTGGGGTCTGGTCCAGTGGGCTCCTCTGCAAGCATGATAGGACCTTTGGGACCTGAGGAAGCCCTTGGAGAGCCTTGGGACCTGCCCAAGGAGGCTGGGGCACCTGACTTGCATGCACCAACCTCTGTCTACCCTTTCCTTCAAAGCCTCAAGAGCCAAAAGGAGAAGGAAAAGACATAAGGTCCTGGCCTGATCCCTCCTGAGAGTTACTTACTGTATTTTTCGCTCCATAAGATGCACTTTCCCCCCAAAAAGTGGAGGGGGAATGCCGGTGCGTCTTATGGAATGAAAAAATACGGTATTTCATTAAATATTTTAACACACCATTGTGTTCAGATTTTTTTTTTCTTATTTTCCTCCTTAAAACCCTAGATGTGTCTTATGGAGCGAAAAATATGGCACCTAAAAAGAGCATTGGGACTTTTCACCTGCTCTCCTCAGGGGCTTGCTGACAGTCTGAAGCATCATTCCTAGCACCCCCTCCTCCTTACACACATGAAAAATGCTGAGGGGAGAGGAGGAGGCTAGTAGGGACAGGGGCAGCGTTGGAGAGGAGGGGGTGGGCAGGGCTCATGTCAATGAAAGGCTGTCGCTCTCTCCAGCACACGCTGGCCTGCCCCAGGGCCCTGCAGCATCTCCAGGCGTCCAGCAGGCTGCTCGGTGTCCCCAACGGCTGGCCGGCTGGCTGCAGGCTGTCTGCCACTGCGCTGTCAGCTGCCAAGGTTCACTGTCCGTTCTGTCTGTCCGGAACAAACGGCTCGGGACACAGCGGCACATCCTTGTGAAAACTGCCTGATTCCCCATTTCAAGGCAGGATGCCCCTACTCCAAGGTATAATTTAGATTGCGGGCATAACTTGGATTTCACAACTGAATTCTGAAATGCAGCCATCTAGGCTGTGTGTGCCCGGAGATTAAGGCTTTCCTCCACCCCCACCCCCCATCCCTATGTCTTCCCAGCACTGATACTGATACTATCACTAATTCTAATTAAGTTTACACTCACTGAGCACCTACCATGTGTCAGGCACCCAGGGAAGGATTTTTATATATCATCTTACTCAGCCTTCACAAAACCCTATGAGGTAGAAAAGGACAGATCTTAATCCATGTCCTATATGATTATAAGGGTACTTACCCTCACATTTTCATTATTCTCTTTAGGGGTATAAATCTATGGATTTAGGTACCTGAATGATTCAATGTAAACCTAGAGGTAGCTTTCTGGAGAAACATTAATAAAATCTTGTCCATGTCAAACTGAGGAGACAAGAACAAACCCAAGAACAAGGAGAAAACAATGGAATGTGGTTTATAATTCAGGACTCTGTTGAATGGAGCAGATTTTATGTGCAGCCACTTGCCAGGTAGCCCATGAAAGCTGGAAGAACCCAGGAACGCTTCCTGGAAGAGGAGAAAACCGAGTCCTCTTACTACCATTCCACTATTTGTTCATTTCTCTATTCATACATTCAACAAAACATTTATTGAGGGCTAAATGGAACATGGCATTTGGTTTCCCAGATAAGCTGCCATCATGATCTCAGTCATGGAGGTGGCTGCTCTTACCTCATTCCCCATCATGGGTAATAAAAGGTGTACTGGCAGATGAAATTCTGGCAAATTCTCAAAAGGTAAGTTTATCCATGGATGGGAAACACTAATGTTCATAAGAACACACATTTATTAGCCGTCGATTATTTTTGCAATTATTTTACTCCTGCAGATTACTCATAAAAACTTCTGTGAGTTAGGTCTTGTTCCCTAAAACTGAGGCTCTGAGGGGTTAAAAGATTTATTCATGGTCACACATTCAAGGGGGAGACAAATGCAGATGTAAATATTTATATATTTGTTTTCCTTCCTCCTCTTCTCTGCCTCGCCCCCCCCCCCCCCCAGTTGTGGACATTGCCAGCTGCAAAAGCCCTTTAGTGGTAATGCTTGATTACTTCTGCTTTCACCTGATCAAAGGACTCCAAACTTCAGCAGGCTCTGGAAAAGACAAGCCAATGACCACACAGAGTCAGGCTCTTGAGGACTGTTCCATTGCGGACTGGCCCCAGTCCAGGCATGCAATTCAAACTCTGCTTCTCATTTGAACCCAAGACAATAATCAGGATCGGAACTGAAGTGCATCCCAAAAAGGCTCTAATCCCCAGGCCAAGCTTGGGGGTGGCGTGGAGACTACTACCATAGACCAATTAGGGAATGTTGTCTTTTGTAGATAGACACCGTCCTGCTAGGCCGGGGCTGGCAGAGCGGAGGTAGTTGCTGGCCACGGAGATTTGCTCAGTTGTTCTCCCGTTACTCTAGCCACAGCTCCCAACAACGCAGGTGCCCAGGGCACATAGGCAAATTTCTTTTAGAATCTAGAGTAGCTACATAGAGTTTGAATTCTACAGGTCTAGGAATTAGACACTTTGTAATAACAAAGAGTGCTTAAGTTCTGTTTTTCACCTTTCTCTTCTCTTTCTTGGAGAGTTGTGGAGAGAAAACAGATCTTGGAACGAGTATAAATTCATGCACACTAGTTGTATGACTTTGCTTCAATTTACTAGACAAGCTGACTATGTTGGGATTCTGTCTGGAGCTTTCTATCCACCATTTTGTTCTCTTGTTGGTTCTTTAGATTCTGTCCTGAGTAAGTGTAGTGGACACTGTAGTCCACCACCCAGATTCCTTCTTCCTGCATCCAACCCCTTCCTGGGAAACCTGCGTCCAGTGACTGGCTCACGTGGGGTTAAAAGGGCTGGTCCCCTTGTCTCAACTTGGGAGGACGATGAAGGGCCGTTCAGCTCGAGTTCCCCACTGGGCCAGCTGAGGTCTTCAGTGGGACTGCACTGCAGCTCACCTCACTTGTCCGGGCCCGCTTCCCTGACTCTGACGTGCCTGGAACACAACAGGACCAACCTATCTGACCACTGCTACCCACACCGCCATGGTTCTTTCTACAGTGGGACGTGCATATTCACTGAGGAATGGAGTCTGTGTTCCCTCCTCTGTATCTGGGCAGGCCTGTGATTATGGAAGAAGTTCCACCACGAATTCATAAGGGGTGACTAGAACTGAGTCTGGCTGCCCCGAAGCTGCCATGGTGGACAGATCACACAGATGATGTGAGACGCCCAGAGCCCTGCTCCTCAAGCCCCCAGCGGCGACTGAACAAACCTTCAGGTGATTTTGGCCCAGTTGACACTGGGTAAAGCTGAGACAAGCTGTCCTCACTAAGTCCTGTCCAGAATGCAGCTTTGTGAACAAAATAAATGGTGTCATTTTTTTTAAGCTGCTGAGTTTTGGCTTGGTTTGTTACACAGCAATAGTAAATTGAACTCCGACATTATCTCATTAAACCCAATTAACCTAGGTGTTGTGATCATAGCTACCTTCCGGGTAAGGAAACGTACAAAGAGGTTAAGTAATCTGCCCGAGACCTCACAGCTGGTGAGGGGCAGGGTCAAGATGCAGGTTTAGGTCTGTCTTACTCTGAGTGCAGACTTTGTGTCGCATCCTATCCGGCCATGGCCACAGGTCTCATTCACGTTCCACAGTCCCCAGCAGGTCTGTCTGTACTCTGCCTAGACACGTCTGCTAGAGCAGTGGTCCCTAACCCTTTTTGGGCCATGGACCGGTTTAATGTCAGAAAATATTTTCACGGACTGGCCTTTAGGGTGGGACGGATAAATGTATCACATGATCGAGACAAGAGTCAAGAGTGAGTCTTAGACGGATGTAACAGAGGGAATCTGGTCATTTTTAAAAAATAAAACATCATTCAGACTTAAATATAAATATAATGGAAATAATGTAAGTTATTTATTCTTTCTCTGCGGACTGGTACCAAATGGCCCACGGACCGGTACCGGTCCGCGGCCCGGGGGTTGGGGACCACTGTGCTAGATTACACACGACATCCGTAAGCAAAGATTACCACAGTCTTTTACTAGGTCATGGAAAAGGGAACTTATCTCTAAAGGTCTGTGGAGAAGGCTGACTCACGTGCCCAGTATACAAGGACACAGCCTTGAAGTGGGAATGGACACGAAGAACACTGGCTACCTTGGGGTTAGATTAGGGCTTTGATGTCTTAGTTCCCTCTGGTGGACTTTTAGAGGTTGGCTGGTTTTGTTTCATTTCATTTTTACCATCCATAGTATTATTTCAATCAAGAAACGTTCTCAGAGTCAGATGGCTTCTGTACTGTCTTTTACTTTGGAGTCTACTTGGTTTTTAAGCTGGAGACAGGCTGTTCGGGATAATCTTTCAGGGCTGTAGACAAGTCAAACGTGTTGCTTATATTTTCACCAGTTATTATATCCAAAGTGATGTTGGGGCTACCTTTGGAACTGTCAAGTTCCAGAAACAGGGAACGCTATCAGGGACAGCACAAAACAGAGTCTGATCCAGTGCATGGTACGGGGGAGAAAGGCTCTTCCGGTGGGCGGTGACCTCCAGCCAGGTGGTGCAGCTCTGCTCCCAGCGCTGCTTCCCAGAGCAGAGCCCCCAGCTGGTTTGCATAAACAAGGAACAGATGCAGGCAGGGCCGGCCGATTTCTATTTCTCTGGGGCTCCCACACTGTAGGGCAGACACTTACCCTGGTTATAACAACACTAGAGGACTGATGCGACCCATCTTCTTATTAGTGAACACCCTTTCCTCTTCCATTGCTTCCTTTTGAGTGGTTCCTTTTTAAAATTAACTTTATTGAGACATGATTTATCTGCAATAGAATCTACACATTTTAAGTGTATAGATTGTTGAGTTTTGACAAATATATACAATTGTGTAGCCACTACCATAAAATATAGAACAGGGGTCGGGAACCTTTTTGGCTGAGAGAGCCATGAACGCCACATATTTTAAAATGTAATTCCGTGGGAGCCATACAATATGTTTAACACTAAATACAAGTAAATGTGTGCATTTTATGTAAGACTAACACTTTTAAAGGACAACAAGTCTCTGAATTCTTTTTAATAATGTTGTTATGCTGTTGCTAACCAATGATGAATAAAGTACTTCTTACCATTAATGTGACTTCTGGTGCTGCATGGTTTTGCTGATGGCTTTGTAGTCTGGTTGATACATGGTGAGGTTAAGCTTCATGCAGGTGTTGAGACTTCCATCCATTAAATGTGATCATAGGTTGGTCTTAACGTTCTTTAGATGTGAGAAAGACTGCTTACATGCATACATAGAGCCAAACATTGTCAGTACAGCAATACTCACACACTGCAGTGTGTGGTATGTGATGGGAAGCACGTTCCAAGTTTTGACAATCAGCAGGTCCGCGGGTTGAAGTTTTTTCATTTCTCCCCACTTGTGTTTGCTTGACAACTCTGCTTGCTCTCATGCAAGTCTTTCCAAATCTTCATTCAATGACTTGATTTATTCACCCACATGTCTGAGGCCGTCAGGTCAGCACTGTCCACTGCACACTCATGTGGATGGGTGATGAACTTAAAAAGACGAGTGCGCTCACAAAATTCTCCAAAGCGCGCTTTGAATGACTGCAGGAGATTAGATGTGAAGCCCACTAGCTGCTGGAGATCAAGATGTTGAGCAGGGTCACTTGCTGTGCATGCATCCTTAAACTCTCCCAGTTTTTCAAAGTGTAGTAAATGACCTGTTTCAATGTTGGTGATAAAGAATTACAGCTTGTTTTCAAATGCAAACACTGCTTGTTGAAGGGATAAGACTGTATTTCCAACGCCTTGCATTTTCACATTGAGCTGGTTCAGATGTTCAGTCATGTCCACAAGATAGTAGAATTTCAGGAGCCACTCAGTGTTAGCTAACTCAGGATGCTCGACATTTTTCATTTCAATGAAAGTCTGGATTTCACTCAGACAAGCCACAAAATGGCTGAGAACCTTCCCTCTTGACAACCAATGCACATTGCTGTGCAGAAGCAGACCAGGATAATTATTCCCAACTTCATCCAGCAGTGTTTTAAACTGGCGATCATTTAAAGCTCGGGCAACAATAAAGTTGACCACCTGAATGACCAGCAACATCACCTCACCAAGCTGCTCGCCACACATCTGAGCACAAAGCACCTCCTGATGTAGGATGCAGTGAAAACTTAGGATGGGTCTCTTCATGTTCACAAAGAAGCACTACGAATCCTGTTTTTCCCCACCATGCACGGAGCACCATCAGTACACACCGAAATAAGTTTATCCATCGGTAGATTTATTTCTTTAGCGAACTCGGTGAAAGACTTGAATAAACCCTCCCCTCTTGTTGTCTCTTTCATAGGCAAAACAGCAAGACTTTCTTCATGTACTGTGTCACCGACAGCATACCTTGCAATCACGCTGAACTGGGATAAACGGCTGTCTGTTCACTCAACCAAAGCGAGAGAAAAGAATGGTGCTGCATTTATGTCATTCACTTGTGTTGCCTCAATTTGATTTGCCATCATGATGGTACAATCGTGAACAGTTCTTGCCGACAGAGGCATGTCTTTTATTCATTTGATTATCTTGTCTTTATCCGAAAAGTCATCAAAAAGTTCATTGGCAATATCAAGCATGAATGTTTTGGCATATTCCCCATCTGTGAATGGCTTTCCATTTCTCACAATTGCTAAAGCACCAGCAAAGCTAGACAAATTCCAGTCACCTTGTTGGGTCCAAACATGGAGTTGCTGCTGACTAGCTTGCACTCTGCACAGTAGTTCTTGACATGCTTTCTTCCTGCTGTCCCCGCTGGATATTTCGATGCAAATGTAGTATGGCGTGTGTTGAAGTGCCACTTTATATTTGACCGTTTCATCGATGCAATTTTATCATTGCATATTAGACACACTGCAGAACGTGCTCTCTCCACAAAGGCAAATTCCTCTGTCCATCCCTGCTGAAAAGTACAATACTCCTCATCTTTTTTTCTTTTAGCCATCTTCTTCGTCAAAAGGGTTTCTGCAATTAGCTAGCTGACTACTTGATTAAAAGGAGGGAAGTTTACTTCCTGACCTCACAATGACCCATGTACATTACGCATTATCCAATAAAAATTTGGTGTTGTCCCGGAGGACAGCTGTGATTAGCTCTAGCCACCCGCAACCATGAACATGAGCGGTAGGAAATGAATGGATTGTAATATATAAGAATGTTTTATATTTTTAACTTTTTTTTTTTTTTTATTAAAGGTTTGCCTGTGAGCCAGATGCAGCCATGAAAAGAGCCACGTCTGGCTCACGAGCCATAGGTTCCCGACCCCTGATATATAGAACATTTAATCTCCTTAGTAAGTTCCCTTCTCATCCTCTGCAGTCAAATCTCCCCGATATCCACTTCTGGCAAAAAAGTGATCTGACTTTCATCACTATTGACTTGTTTCACCTGTTCTAGATTTTCACATAAGTGTACTTAGATACAATCTTTTGTGCCTGGATTTCACTCAGCATAACATCTGTTTAGTTTATTTATTTACTGTATGTATCAGTGGTTTATTCCTTTTTTATTGCTGAGTAGTATTCCATTATACAGATATGCTCCAATTGGTAGTCATTCATCTGACGATAAAAATTTTGGGTCATTTCTAGTTTAGGACCATTATGAAGAAAGCTGCTATAAACACTTGTTTGCAAGTCTTTGTACGGACATATGTTTTCATTTCTCTTGGGTAAATACCATATTTTTTGCTCCATAAGACGCACCTGACCATAAGACACACCTGGGGTTTTAAGGAGAAAAATAAGAAAAAAATATTCTGAACCAAATGGTATGTTAAAATATTTAATAAAATACTGTATTTTTTGCTCCATAAAATGCACGGGCATTTTCCCCTCCACTTTTGGGGGGGAAAAGTGTGTCTTATGGAGCAAAAAATACGGTACCTAGGAGAACTGCTGGGGCATATGGTATCATTTTATATTTACTTTACTATTTAATTATGTTTATTGATTGATTGATTATTTAGGTAATGAAGGATATTGGCACAATCCAGAAGTTGAAATGCAGAAAATAAATACAATGAAAATCTCTCTCCTAGCTTCAGCTCATGTGACGGTGAGCAGTGTTACTAGTTCTTCATAGGCCTTTCCGGACATAATTGAAATATTCACAAGCAAACATTTAAGTACATTTCCCCCTCCCATTTTTTATACAGATGAGTGTGTACTGGACACACCTTGCTTTATTTACTTAATAATATGTCTTGGGGCCCTGGCTGGTTGGCTCAGCGGTAGAGCGTCGGCCTGGCGTGCAGGGGACCCGGGTTCGTTTCCCGGCCAGGGCACACAGGAGAAGCGCCCATTTGCTTCTCCACCCCTCTGCCGTGACTTCCTCTCTGTCTCTCTCTTCCCTTCCCGCAGCCAAGGCTCCATTGGAGCAAAGATGGCCCGGGCGCTGGGGATGGCTCTGTGGCCTCTGCCTCAGGCGCTAGAGTGGCTCTGGTCGCAACATGGCGACGCCCAGGATGGGCAGAGCATCGCCCCCTGGTGGGCAGAGCGTCGCCCCATGGAGGGCGTGCCGGGTGAATCCCGGTCGGGCACATGCGGGAGTCTGCCTGACTGTCTCTCCCTGTTTCCAGCTTCAGAAAAAAAAAAAAGAATATGTCTTGGATACTGTTAAAGAGCCATTTCCCAGAGTGTGATCTTGAAGAACTCTATACCCATCAGGTGCTCTGTAGGAAAGGGTTCCCTGGGAGAGGGCTGCATGCTCCGGCCGCCTGCCACCTCTCCAACACTCACGATACACTCCAGCTTATCAAGGCTCTAGGTTCTGTAATTTAAAACCAGAGTTTCCAAAATTATTTGAACTGCAAATTCTTCTCTTTGCCATAATACCTATTTAACATTTTGAAGAACTAGAATTCTGCAGAATATTCTTGGGGAAGCACTTAGTCAACAAAGTACTTCCCCAAGAGTATTGGGGAGTCAACAAACTTTTCTTGTAAATGGCCAGAGAGTGAGCATTTCAGGCTTTGTGGATACGGTCTTGGTTGCATTTACTCAGTCCCGCCATTGAGGTGTAAAAGCAGACATAGACAAGATGCCAATGAATGGGAGTGGCTGTTTTTTTTTTTTGTTTGTTTGTTTTTTAATTTAGTGAGAGGAGGAGAGACAGAGACAGACTCTTGCATGCGTCTGGACCAGGATCCACTTGGCAAGCCCACTAGGGGGTGATGCTCTGCCTATCTAGGGCGTTGCTCTGTTGCAACTGGAGCCATTTTTTAGCTCCTGAGACAGAAGCCATGGAGCCATCCTCAATGCCCAGGGTTGCTCTAACCAAGCCATGGCTGCAGGAGGGGGGGAGGAGGAGGAGGAAGAGGAGGAGGAGAAGAGAGAGAGAAGTGAGAGGGGGAGGGGCGGAGAGCAGATGGGCACTTCTCCTGTATGCCCTGACCGGCAATCGGATCTGAGACAGCCACACGCTGTGCCAATGCTCTACCAGTAAGCCAACTGGCCAGGGCCTGGGAGTGGCTGTTTTTAATAAAACTTTACAAAAAGAGGTGGCAGATTATAGTTTGCCAACTTCTGATCAAGACTGTGGTAGGATTTGAGATGGGAAAGCTTTCCATTATGTTTTTCAAGGCCTGCTGTTTGTGCTACTTTCTTCCTACATGCCCCACCGACTTCCCCATTCTAATTAATCATCCGTCTTAGAAGACCATGGGAAGGAAGGAGTGGACCAAAGCAACGGAAGATGGAGGTGAGGGAAAAAGAAAGGTGAGACGGAATCTTGGGGAAGGTGTCCTGGAGGAGAAGCGTGGCTAAAGGCTTTTGGTGGGGTTCAGCTGGTTCACACTGGTTTGGCAGAACCGATCCTAATATTTTGTTGAGTTTGGTGAACCGGTTGTTATAATGGCACTTGTAATCAGGGTTCTTTCTAAGGGGGACGCTGGGGCAGCTGCCCAGTGTGGAGATCACAAAGTTACATTCCTTACTCTTTTCTAACGTTCATCTGCACAACAGCATATTCTAAGTGTCTGTAGTGATGTTCATTCCGTCCACAGGTGAAAAAAATTGTGAGGATGCCAATCAAGAAGCAATATGGAAATATCTTAAATAACAATTTTATTGCTTTTTGTCAGGTATTACTTAATGTTTTTTATTAATATTTTAAAAACTCATAATATAATCTAGTTTTGTGTACCTCTTTTATTGTTCTTATATAAGTATATTTAAGTATATTAAGTATTATATGTATTATAAGTATATTGTTTTTTTATACTTAAAATGGTCATCAGAGCAGAGAATGAGCTGTTAAATTATTTGAAACCCACCACTGCTAAAGGCCGAATGAACAGTCGTCCAATCTGAAATGTCCTTCCTATCCCACTTCTCCTCTCCTTCCGCTTCATTCCTCTTGATGCCCAAAGAGTCCATTTGGAGCCCTGGGTAAAGGACATCCATGCTCCACATTCTCATGGTCCATTTGATTAAATGAATGTCCAGTGACTGGATGGCTGCTTTTGTATTCTGGGCTACAGCATCTCCATCTGTAAGACCACAGAATCCCCAAGACACCTCTACAGCGTCCTCAGTCTAGGGTGCCACGAAATCTCTGTTGTTTGTGGCAAAACCATTTGAGGATGTGATAGCTTGTGGCCAGACTTGTGATTCTGAGAGTGAATTCTATTTCCTCATGCTAACAACAAGGCAATAGATATAATAGTTCTTTCAGAAAATTCCAGCTCTTTTAAGTACATTTCATTAAATACAAGTGTTTTGTGCACCAATACGAGGAAACACTGCCAATTAAACCATGACAATGCTTCCTTAC
Source organism: Saccopteryx bilineata (assembly GCF_036850765.1). Taxonomy (NCBI): domain Eukaryota; kingdom Metazoa; phylum Chordata; class Mammalia; order Chiroptera; family Emballonuridae; genus Saccopteryx; species Saccopteryx bilineata. The sequence continues at coordinate 37,118,015 of NC_089499.1, read as the reverse complement.
ATTTTCCATTTTTATTCTATAATTATTGAAAGCGCTCCTTTAGACTTGTCTAGACACTTTGATTGCCTATTTTCAACTACATCGCACGGTGTACAACTGCCAATCCTTTTGCAAGCATCTCAGTAACAAAACCACCCACTTTCAACTGCATGTGCCTTCTTCCGTTTAGTCCCATTTAGAACTTGGCTGTTTGGAATATGGAATGGAGAGCATTCTTACAATGATGAACATTTGTTCCACAAACATCAAGCTTCCATCCATCCTGCTGCTCCGCTTTGATGCCCTCTGCATCCACAACTTTCTGTTTCAGTGATGAGTCACATTGAATCTTTGTGAAGCAGTTAAATATGCATAGTGCGAATGATGCATCTACTGTAAATGAGAGATACATTTGCTGCAAATGAGAGATGGTGAGATGAATGACTACAACTGACATTTGTCTGTGTTTGGACAATAACTATGTCATGAATGCTATCTGGCTGCCAGAGACCGTAAGATGCATCTTGATTTCAGAGATGTTAAAACGAACAGAGATTTTTCCAACAGCATAAACCTAGATGAAGATTTGTACTTAAACAAAGTCCTACTTTCAAACTTTAGGAGGTAAAGGCAAAGCCAACTGTCTCAAAGGGCATGATACTGTAGCATTTCTCTTCTTTGCAATCATTTCCAAATGCTGTGTAGTGATTTCAGATACTTTCAGCTGAATACCTGTGCACTGGATGGGATTCCTGCAGGTCCTAACTTGGTATGACCCACAAAATTATCTTTACCCTTGTCCTCCCTGTTGTGAGCTCAGAAAGGATCGTATGGTTCCCATAATGAATAATGCATGAGAATGTAATGGGCTGATCATTTTAAAGTTAAGAAAATCAGAATTGAACTATAGCTAGTTTTTAAAAACATGTGCTTACCACATATGCCAAAGAAACGTGTAAAGGAAAAAGCAAAAATTAGAAATTTATATCTGAGTAAAAATGGTTATATGACATTTAAAGTAAGATCTGACAAACTACCGCTATAGTAAAGGAGGCTGCTTGGCTCCCTAAACAGCCCTTGGGGCTGGGCTTGCCAGGTTCTTTCTGCAGGGCGGGGGTGCAGGGATCTGGTGAGGTGTGCTGCATGTGGGGAGGGGCAGGAAAAGCTCTGCACTGTGGGCCGCCTCTCTTGGTGACTGAACTTCTGGCCCTCCTGTCTGAGGTTCAGACCCAGCTCTGCCTAACCCCACCCCTGTTCTTGCCATCCTCCCGCTTCACAAATGTGCTGCTAGAATCCAATATCAGAGCCTTAATGTTTCTTTTCCGTACAAACTCATTGTAGTAAACAAGCTTCTTGGCAAAACTCCCCTGGAGACAGGGCTGAGTGAAGTGAGGCTCTGGGTGCCAGCTCATCCTTCTGGTCCCCTCTAGCATGGCAGGAATCTGTGAGATGCTTGGCCAGATGTCTTGGGTGGCTTCTAGGAGTCTGCAGCTCCAGATGCGTCCCCAGCTCAGAGCTTCCCTGGCTCACACCTGATGCGGTATATAGCATGCATGCCCCTCGATGCAGGCATAAGGGTCCAAATTGATATCATTTGTTTCTGATGTATGTATGCTTTGGATAATTTCAAAAAGGTTGTTTACAACAGGATGGGCAGACATGAGTCTTGTAGCATGAAAGCTGAGATCAGTGCTTCACAGAGGCACAAGATGGCGAAAATGAGCTCAACCAGAGGGTGGAAACAAACCAACAGGGAGAAGCAAGAGCCACCTGGGAAATCCCATGCTGCTCACCCTGCCTCCTGTGGCCGCATTGCTAAGCAACCTTAAAGGACACAAGCAAATCAGCGCATCTCCAGAATGTCAAGGAACAAAACCTAAGAGTGTTCGTGTGTCTGCCTGGTGCTTGTGTAGAGAAGTTTGGGAAATGGGCTGTAGGATTAAAATGAGTAGTGGACAAGACACTCGATTCTTCTTCTGAAAGGGACAGCTTGCAATAGCAACAGGAGGAGACAACGAGATCCTTGGCTGGCTCCTCAGCTGCTGCCATCTGGGCAAGAAGCGATTATTTTCCCCAATGTACCACCTTTCTCCCAATTCAGATCTCACACTTAGTCCTTCTCTGTCAATCTAGAAGCACGAGGGTGACAAAGTCGAGGCAGACCCCACGCACCCACTTCACATTAGATGAAGGCCCTGCTCGATGGAGTCAGAGATAAGACTGCACTGGGCAGACGCAGATACAGCACTCCTTGGCCTGGGTCTCCCTGCCTTTCAGTTCCCTAGTGGACAGGATCTCTCTGATGTTTGGGGTCACACTAGATTCTTGTTATGTCACTGCTCTGCTAGGCTTGGATCTTACACCTTTGTTTTGGAAGAACTAAGACTAACAGTGTACACTGCTCACAAAAATTTGGGGATATTTTATCGCTTCACATTCATTTAGAAATATCCCCCAATTTTTGTGAGCAGTATATATGCTTCCACTTAAGAAATTCTGACAAAGACTGTTCTCCTCAAACTCTTCAGCCCAAATAAGCATCAGATTGCTCTCCCTATATTCAATTCATGGGAGTGGGGGTGGCTGGGTGAAGGCAGCATTATCAATATCCTTTGAACAATATCTTTTTTTAAAAATTATTTTTATTTATTTATTCATTTTAGAGAAGACAGAGAGAGAGAGAGAGAGAGAGAGACAGAGAAGGGGGGGAGGAGTAGGAAGCATCAACTCCCATATGTGCCTTGACCAGGCAAGCCCAGGGTTTTTTTTTTTTTTTTTTTTTTCTTTTTCATTTTTCTGAAGCTGGAAACAGGGAGAGACAGTCAGACAGACTCCCGCATGCGCCCGACCGGGATCCACCCGGCACGCCCACCAGGGGCGACGCTCTGCCCACCAGGGGGTGATGCTCTGCCCATCCTGGGCGTCGCCATGTTGCGACCAGAGCCACTCTAGCGCCTGAGGCAGAGGCCACAGAGCCATCCCCAGCGCCCGGGCCATCTTTGCTCCAATGGAGCCTTGGCTGCGGGAGGGGAAGAGAGAGACAGAGAGGAAGGCGCGGCGGAGGGGTGGAGAAGCTAATGGGCGCTTCTCCTGTGTGCCCTGGCCGGGAATCGAACCCGGGTCCTCCGCACGCTAGGTCGACGCTCTACCGCTGAGCCAACCGGCCAGGGCTAAGCCCAGGGTTTTGAACTGGCGACCTCAGTGTTCTAGGTTGACACTTGATCCACTGCGCCAGCACAGGTCAGGCTGAACAACATCTTTGTCTCTAGCTTTCCAGTATTCTGGAAAGAGGTTATCCCTTACCCCCAGCATGCCATTCTGCTGTGAAAAAAAATCTAGTTGGCTTCCTTCAGTTTAAGGAGAAATTTCAACATCAAGATCGCATAGGTGGTTAAGTGGCAGAGCTAAAACTTGAACCTAGGTTTTTAAATTCTGTTCAGACTATGACTCCCCACCATACATGAAGATGCATTGTAGTACCTAACATTTCTAAGTCAACTTAGGCTGTTAGGTTCTCTGTTGTTCTGTTACCATTTATGTTAATATGAAAATTAAGTTGTAAATAAACTACTCAAAGTAGTCACAGGATCATCCAATGATGCAATCTCAAAACTTATGAAGGAGGTAACGTTAACTCTTAAGATGACACCAACTTTGTATTCTAGTTCTCACCGTAGCTTCTCACTAGAACCAAGGGAATTTTTAAAATCTCCCCAGATGAATCTAATGTGAAGCCAAGACTGAGAATCACTGATCTAATAATAGCGGCGCACTAAGTCCCCCACCTGTGGTCTCCATAGCCTAGCCCCTTGAATGGAGCCTGACAGGAAGTGGAGGTGGTAGAAAGAGTGAGGGCTTTGGAATCGGACGTATCATAATTCACATCCAGGAGGCTCACGAGAGTGAGTTCAGCTGTGTGATCCTGGCAACTCAGTCACTTCCTTCATCTGTAAAATGGAGATGTATGAAGACTTGCTGAGATGATATAAAAAAGTGCTTCTCTCAGTGTCTGCTACAGTCAGGTGGCTGCTGTTATCATAATTACTATTAACCTTGAGGGTGTACACCCAGGGAGGTACAACTGCCAGGAGAGGTAGGGGTCAATGGAAGACTATTCCCTGAAGACCATGGTTTCTTACCAGCATGTTGACTTTGACTGAAAAATCAGCTCCTCCCCACCAGACACAGATGTGAAGTAATCCTGAGGGTCTCACAGGCGCAAACAGCTTAGGCCACAAACCATGGCCGACATGCTCTGTTCCTCAGGGCTTCCAGCAAGGCAACACTGGAAGGAAAGGCCAGTCCTTCGGATGTCCAGCCTCGCAGGCAAGGGAGGTCACACTTAAATCAGTGATGCTGGTGGCTTTTCTGAGGGCTCTCTCTTCCCTCACACTCCCCACCTCAATTAAATGAATGGTCACAAGAGCCATTTTACAACTCTTTCAATGTGATTCGAAAAATACCACGCAATGAGAAAGCTCTGCTCAATCCCATCATTGCAGATATTGATCAATATTTCCCTCTGTTTGTTGTATGATGCTATCTTTTGCATTTAACTATGCAGTAGTACTGCGTGCCACTCAGAGCCCCTGTTCAAGAACGAGGCTGTCCTCCGCTCCGCTGGTCGTGTTGGGGACGGCTCCCAGCTGACTGCCTCTCCCAGCATTTCCCTTGGTCAATGGGAGTCGCCTCCCCCAATATTGTGCCCCTCCAGGGCGAACCCCACATCCAGCACCTGGTGGATACCAGGGTACAAAGGCCCTTGTCTCAATTTAAGACAACTCTGAAGGCCTATCCCAGCTCCACAGGTCCGCAGGAGCGGCTGAGCCTCCATGTGAGCTGCACGGCAGCCTGACTGCCCCTCTGACCTTCCTGAGCCCTCACTGTCTCTGCGCGGAGCCTCCCACAGCAAACAGACCCTCCTATGGCCCCTTTCCTGGGGCACCTGAGAACAACAGCTGACTTCATTTGCAATTTACTTTCATATACTGTGTGTGGTGAAGCCCTCATTTATTTTTTCCAAATACTCAGTTAATTCCCTCAGTGTCATTTACTGAATTACCTTCTCCCCGGTTTTTGAGCTGCTACTTGACTATCTTTTAAATTCTTAAATATACTGGAGACTGTTTCTGGGCTATCTTGTCTGTTTCTCTACTATCTCTGCTTTTTGTACTTGCAACACAGTCTTTTAATTAGTATTTTTTTATGACATGTCTTGGTTTTTGCAGAGAAAATCCCTTCTTGTTACTCTTATTTTTCAAAAATGTTCTCACTACTTACTCTTGCCTGTTTATACTTCCAGATGAACTTTAAACTATTTTCTATGGATTAATAACAAGTCTGTAGTTAGAATTTTGGTTTGGATTCCAGTAAGGCTATAAACTAATTGGGGAAGTTTGTGCAATATCAGATCTTCCCTTGAGATAGAATTTATTGTTTTCATTCATTCAAATCTTCTTTTATGCCCCTCAGTTTTGTAGTTTTCTTTGTTTAGGTATTGGCCAGTTGTTTAAATTCAGCTCTGTGTGTGTGTGTGTGTGTGTATTGCCATTACAAAATAGTTCCTTTTATGTTTTATGTTCTAGATGTTCATTGCTAGTATGCAGGAGAGCTGTCTTTTTTTTTTCTATTAGTCTTTTATTAGTTTATTTTATTAAGGTATACTTTACATATAGATTGGGAAACAGGCAAGGATGTTCCCTCTCACTGCTGCTATTCAACATTGTACTGGAAGGCCTAGCTAGTGCAATAAGGCAAGAAAAAACAAATGAGGTATACAGATTGGGAAGAAACAAATCTGTTTGCAGATAACATGATTGTCAATGCAGAAAACCCCAAAGATTCTACAAAACAAATAAATGAATAAACAAACAAAAACACCACACACAATGACAACAGCAAAAAAAAATATCCTGGAATAAGCAAGGTTAATATAGTATAAAAGTCAATTATTTTTCCTACATACCAGCAGTGAACAATTGGAATTCAAAATTAAAAACATAGCACTATTTATATTAGCATCTCCTCCCAAAAGAAATACAGTACATAAGTATAAGTCTAGCAAAATATGTAAATGATGTCCATATTAGGAGAACCACAAACCCTGATATAAGAAAGTCAAGAAGAGCTAAATAAATGGAGAGAGAGTCCACATTCATGGATAAAAAAAACTCAAGATTGTTATGATTTCAGTTCTTCCCAATTAACAGACTCCCAATTGAAATCCCAGAGCAAGTTATTTTGTGCATTAACAAACTGATTCTAAAGTTTATATGGAAAGACAAAAGACAGTAGCCTACACAATGCTGATGAAGTCAAAAGACTGCCATCACCTGACTAAAAAAGACTTACTATACAATCTAGGAATCAAGACAGTGTAGTATTGGTAAAAGAATAGACAAACTGATCAATGGGACAGAATGGAGTCCTGAAATTGACTCACACAAATATAGTCAATTGATATTTGACAAAAGAACAAGGGCAATTCAATGGAGAAGGGATTTTATTTTTCTTCAACAAATGGTACTGGACCAACTGAATATTCATTTGCAAAAAAATGAATCTAGACATAGATCTTAAAACTTTCAAAAATATTAACTCAAAATGGGTCATAGACCTAAATGTAAAACACAAAACTATAAAACTTGTAAAAGTTAACATAGGAGAAAATCAGGTGACCTTGGGTTTTTCTGATGAGTTTTTAGATGTAACACAAAAAACACAATCCATGAAGGAAAAAAAAATAAGTCGAACTTAGTTGAAGTTAAAAAACTTCTACTGCCCTGGCTGGTCCGCTCAGTGGTAGAGTGTTGGCCTGGCATGTGGCTGTCCTGGATTTGATTCCCAATCAGGACACACAGGAGAAGCGCCCAACTGCTTCTCCACCCCTCCCCCTTTTCTCTCTCTCTCTCTCTCTCTCTCTCTCTCTCTCTTCCCCACTCCCACAGCCATGGCTTGATTGGTTTGAGTGCATCAACCCTGGGTGCTGAGGATGGCTCTGTAGAGCCTCTGCCTCAGGTGCTAAAAATACCTTGGTTGCCAGCATGGCCCCAGATGGGCAGACCATTGGCCCCAGATGGGGGTTGCCAGGTGGATCCTGGTCGGGGTGCATGCAGGAGTCTGTCTATCTCCCCTCTTTTCACTTGGAAAAGAAGAAAAATAATTTCTACTCTGAGAAAGATACTGTTAAGAGAACAGAAAGCTACAGACTGGAAGAAAATATTTATATATATAGGCAGTCCCTAGGTTACAAATGAGATAGGTTCTATAGGCTTGTTCTTAAATTGAATCTGTATGTAAGTTGAAACAGGTACATTTACTTATTAAATGCAAATTAGGCAGATGTTTACCTTAACATAGTATTTATTTTTACTTCTTCATGCATATAAATTCAAACCTATAGAACCAACCTCATTCGTAACCCTGAGACTGCCTCTGTGTGTGTGTATATATATTTTAAAGATTTTATTGATTGATTCCACAGAGAGAGGAGACAGAGAGATAGGAAGCGAGAAGTGTCAACTCACAGTTGCTTCACTTCAGTTGTTCACTGATTTGCTTGTCATATGTGCCTTCGCCCAGGCAAGCCCAGGGTTTCGAACTGGCAACCTCAGCATTCCAGGTTGACACTATCCACTATGCACCACAAGCCAGGATTTTTTTTTTCCAAATACAAGCAAAAGTTTATTTATAAAGTCATAGAGGTAGAATGAGCCATGGAAGAAGTGAGCCAGATAGGCTGTGTGGGCTAAGGAAATGAGTTACAGACACAAGAAAAGGGCCCTAGGGATTTAGGAAAAAGAAAGCGGAAAGAATGCACCCGGGGCAAGAAGATGGTGGGGAAAGGTGTGGGCATGATCAAGAGAAAGAGCACACATTGGGTCTTTCCTCTCGAGAGATGTTATCTGTTTCCCAAAGATGGGACTTTTTATAAAGGACTTGTTTTAAAATACACAGATAACTCTCAATACTCAACAACAACAATAATAAAAAAACAATAAAAATGAGCAAGATATCTGAACAGAAACCTCATCATTGAAGACATACAGATAAAAAAATAAGAATATAAAAAGATGCTCATCATATGTTGTTAGGCAACTGCAAATTAAAACAACAATGAATACTACCACACAGCTATTAGGATGGCTAAAGTCCAAAAAGACCTGACAATACCAATGTTGATGAGGATGTGAAACAGTAACTGTCATTCCTTGCTGGAGGGAATGCAAAATAGCACAGGCACTTCAGAAGACAATTTGGTGGTTTGTTAAAAAGCTAAACATACTCTTACCATAATGATCTCACAATTGTGCTCCCAGTGATGTATCCAAATGAGTTGAAAATGTGTGTCTACATAAAACCTGCACATGAATGCTTAAAGGAGCTTTATTCATAATTGCCCCAAACTGAAAGCAACCAAAATGCTACTAATAGGTGAATGAATGCAGAAACAGTGGTATATCCATATAAGATTATATTCAATGATAAGAAGAATGAGTTTTCAAGCCACAAAAGATATGGAGGAGCCTTAAAAGCAGGGGTCCCCAAACTACGGCCCCGCGGGCCACATGCGGCCCCCTGAGGCCATTTATCCGGCCCCCGACGCACTTCTGGAAGGGTACCTCTTTCATTGGTGGTCAGTGAGAGGAGCATAGTTCCCATTGAAATATTGGTCAGTTTGTTGATTTAAATTTACTTGTTCTTTATTTTAAATATTGTATTTGTTCCCGTTTTGTTTTTTTACTTTAAAATAAGATATGTGCAGTGTGCATAGGAATTTGTTCATAGTTTTTTTTATAGTCTGGCCCTCCAACGGTCTGAGGGACAGTGAACTGGCCCCCTGTGTAAAAAGTTTGGGGACCCCTGCTTAAAAGCATATTGCTAAGTAAAAGAAGCTAGTCTAAAAGGCTACATACTGTATGATTCCAATTTACATATAGTAAAAGGCACATATCTAAAAGTGCAGTACATATCCATTGATCATCACTCCACTCAAGATCCAAAACATCTCCATTACCCCAGCAACTCTATCTTTCTTTTGGGGCAATACTTTCTCTCAGAGCAACCACTGTTTTGATTCCTATCACCAGGGATTTGTCTGTGGTGAACCTCATATAAATAGAATCATTACCTATTAATTTTGTGTATGTTGATTTTATAACTGTAGACTTTACAAATGCTTCTTCTTTGTTCTAATGGCTTAGGGTTTTTCAGGAATACAATGATATTTCTACAAATAATAATCTTGTATTACTCTTTCATAAATTTGTTACTCTTTTATTGCATTAATGTGAGCATCCAGAATAAGGTTATCTATCTAATAATGACTGTGGCAGGCATCTTTGTTTTGATTCTGGTTTTAGTGGGAATGACTATACAGCCAGTGCTTGACTTACGACCATGATTGGTTCCAACAGACCAGTTGTAACACGATTTGGTTGTAAGTTGAGTAGGCTATATGTACAGTACTGTGAAATGATGTTATAAAAATCTTTAAGTCATATTTTATCATAATTTTCTTTCATTATTGTTATATATCATAATTTTCTTTGTTTATTTTATGCCATTTGTATCATCTCTACACCATTTTGTTTCTTATTTTTACATTCGTCAGGTTTAAGTAAAACATTGCATTACCAGTACAACTGGTTTAATATTTGCAAAGCATACAAAATTACAAAATACAGGTGTAAAAAATACCATAGGAAACATTTTCCCAATTGCAAAACATATCAAAATACCTGTAATTCATCCAGACTATCAACAAACTTACGTGCTCCTTCCTCATCCGTACTCACTGCTTCTCCAGTCACTTGAACACTACGCATTTGGAATCTTTTCTTGGATCTCTGGAACCAGCCAGTGCTTGCTACAAATTCTTGACTGTAATCTTCTCCAGCACGCTCCTTCAGAGTCTGAAACAGACTTCTCGCCTTCATCTGCACAGTAAAAAAACTTAATGGTGTCCATTTTTGAATTTGATCTTCCATCCAAATATAGAGCAATTTCTCCATTTCGTGGATGGGCCTGCTTCGTTGCTTTGTTATAACTGTTGATCGCATGGGTGCAGAACCTTTTACAGCTTCACAAATTCTTTATCTTTCAAGACTGTGGACACAGTCGAGTGTGATAACTTCGTATCACGTGCAATCACATTCACTTTCTTTCCTCTGTACTGCTTAATTACCTTCATTTTCGTGTCGAGATCGATGACCTTTCTTTCCTTCTTGGCAGGCTGAGGCGTAGACAAAGACAATTTCCTCTTGGTAGACGTCTTGGGAGGGGATTACAGTTGAAATGGTACACACGGAGATGGTAGTGCTGCCGAAAGTTGGTCCACACTGTCATATGCCCAGCTGGGCAACGCTTACGCTGCCAGACACGGGGCAGTCGTGGCTAGCGATTGTGGTCGTAAAGTCCAATGGTCGTAAGTTGCAATGGTCGTAAGTCGATCAATACCGGTACTGAATAACAGCTATTGCTGTTGTGTTAAGGAAGCATCCTTCTCTATCGATTTAAGAGTTTTTTTTTAACGAGTAGATATTAAGTACTATCAAATATTTTTTCTGTAATCTAAAGAAATGATCATTCAACTACTCTTCTTAGACCCCATGGTTTATATTAATAGATAGAATGGCAATCTATGTGTACATTCTTTGAATAATGCTCATACAATCCTTACAGAACTTTGTTTCAGATTGTCATATTTCTGTGTATGATAAAGACTGGTATGTTAGTTTGGGGTGTATGTGTTTTAAGGCATCAGGTTAGGTTTCGGTAACTGGGTTATATGAGCTTTGTAATACAAATTGAGATGCTTTTAAATATTTTCTCTGATCTGGGCCACTTTATATATATCATGTGAAATATCTGTTCATTAAGTTTTTTTTTTTTTTTTTAGCCTATTTCTAAAACAGTAAAAACCCCTTTTTGGAGAAAATTCTTTGACAACTTAAAATTTTGACAGCTTAAACTTTCTAAGCTTCTAGTTCTGCCTGGTTTCTATATAATTTTGGTTATTTATAGTCTTCTAGAAAATTGTAAATTTTGTTGAATTTTCACACTAAGTGTATAGCACAAAGTATACCCTTGTTAAAAAAATTTCTCACCTATTACATATTTTTCTTATACCAAGGTCTGTTTAGTTTTTCCCCTCTAATAGAGTTGTCAAAGGCACACTTATTTTTCAACAAACAACTCTGAATATATTCATGTGTGACTGATTTTTAAATTTCCAGTTATACTCCCCTTTTATTTTCCTCTTCACTTTCTTTAAGTACATTTTGCTTTTTTGATTTTTGTTTTAGCTGCATTCTGAATTTATAGGTAGCCTATTTTCATTCTCTCTCATTAAATAATGAAAGCTTTCAAGGCTATGGATTTGTTGTCTGAATTGAGCTTTAAGGTTCTTTGTTTTTTTGCTTTTGCATTCAGAATTTATTACTAATCGACCTTCCTTCAATCTTTTTTTTTAAATTTATTTTTTATTCATTTTTTATTTATTCATTTTTAGAGAGGAGAGAGAGAGAGAGACAGAAAGGGAGAGAGAGGAGAGAGAGAAGGGGGGAGGAGCTGGAAGCATCAACTCCCATCTGTGCCTTGACCAGGCAAGCCCAGGGTTTCGAACCGGTGACCTCAGCATTTCCAGGTCAACGCTTTATCCACTGCGCCACCACAGGTCAGGCCCTTCCTTCAATCTTTACATATGCCTTGACCATTTCCAGAAAATAATATATTTATATATTTTATGTTGCAGTTTTTTTTTTTTTAATGTGCCTTGACCACGGGCCTTCAGCAGACCGAGTAACCCCTTGCTTGAGCCAGTGACACTGGGCTCAAGCTGGTGAGCTTTTGCTCAAACCAGATGAGCCCTCGCTCATGCTGGCAACCTCGGGGTCTCGAACCTGGGTCTTCCGCATCCCAGTCCAACGCTCTATCCACTGTGCCACTGCCTGGTCTATTTATATATTTTAATCCCTTTTCAGCTACGTAGTTTATGCACTGCCATTATTTTCTATGTAAACTGTATTCAAATTTCCCATTTTCTCTAACATCTAATATTTATTTCAGGTTTTCTTTTAAATAAGTGAGGTTTTGGTCTATACTTTAAAAAATTTCTAACCCTAGGTTTTATTGTATTAAAAATTCACTTTTTAAAATTTATTGAGGTTTAAATTTTTTTTTTTTTTTTTTTTTACAAATGATCCATGGACATTTGAAAAGAAGATACAATCACCTGTAGGGCAGAGTTTGATATATAAGCTATCAAATTAATTTTACTGAGCATATTTAAATAGTTTATTTTTGACTCCATGATTTACTGAAGACTAAAGATGGTACGCTAATTTTTCTACTGTGGTTTCTTTCCAGCCTTCCTGTCCTCTAACAGCAATGCTGTGTCATAGTACATTACATATTGTTGATCACAGCTTTTAAAACCAACCCCTTTAGCCAAAATTGTTTTCCCTTGAGTTTTATTCTAACTAGTACTAATATTGCCACTCCTGTTATTTTACCTCTTTTATTTGCCTTTTGTGATTTAAAATATATTTCTGCTTCATTTTTGTCCAATTTTTCACTATTCTTATATTTATAAATCTTTTGTGTCACTATGTTTTAGGTAATTTTGTTTTAGATGAAAGTCTTTGTCATCTAGTAGTGAACTTTCACTGGCATTAATCATAAATGTTGTTAGGCCTTATGTCTCTTATCCTGTTTTCTGATTTCTGTTTTGTTTGTTTTAGTGTTTCCTTACTTGCTTCTTTGTTTTTCAAGTATATATACAGTACTGCTATGTTCTGCCACAATTATATTTCTCTAACTATCCATGCCAAACACGAAACTTTGACTCTCTCTCTCACCTTTCCACCAATCTCACTTAAAATAAGAAATTTATCAAGCCAGGTGAAGCACATCTATTTGTTTTTAAACAACTGTACTTATTTAAACAATGTGTTTCAATGAATTATCAGCAGAAAATGTCAATTATTCTTCATTATTCTACTAATTCAATGGTTTTCAATCAGTGTGCTATGGTACACTGGTGTGCTACAAGAATTTTTAAAACATGCAATACCTTACTATTTAGTCAGGGGCACCGATCTCTTTTTACTTAGATTGTCAAACAAAAAATGACAACATCCCTGGCCATTTGACTCAGTAGTAGAGCATCGGCCTGGTGTGTGGATGTCCTGGGTTCGATTCCCAGTCAGGGCACATAGGAGAAGCACCCATCTGCTTCTGCACCTCTCCCCCTCTCGCTTCTCTGTCTCTCTCTTCCCCTCCTGCAGCTATGGCTTGATTGGAGAGAGTTGAACCCAGGTGCTGAGGATGGCTCCATGGCCTCCACAAAGAAGGGTTTGGTTGCTGAGCAACAGAGCAACACCCGCTAGTGGGCTTGCCAGGTGGATCCCAGTAACTGTCTATGTGAATGTCCTATCGTGAACCATACATACATATATATATATATACACACACACATACATATATATATATATTGATATATAGGTCATATAACAGAGCTGCATCTTATTGGCCATGTTGCATAATAAAGTTGCATTTGATTGGTAAATTCTTGGTACCAGAAAACCTTGTACACAAGTATAGGTACCTGATTTTTTTTAAAAGTCACTTTGGAGAAAAAAGGGTAGGTAGTTACAGTTATTAATATTAGTATTTATAAATCAATCAAAATGATACCTATTTACTTGTCAGCTTGGCAAAAAATATAATGTAAGTTTTGGTGTGCTATAAAATTTTAGTAATTAGTTTATGTGTGCCATGAGATGAAAAAGATTGGAAATTGCTGTACTAATTAAATTTTATAACTAGCACTAGTTAAAAATCAGAAATTAGTAGATTTAACTCTATTTAATTACTATAAAGAATTTGGTCAGACTGAAATATAGGTCAGAGCCCCTCACTATATATAGCTCCAGGAAAGAGAAACATCAAGAATGCCTTCTCTCCCAGGACCTAACTCACCAACCCCATTCGTCCGTCCACTCCTGCTGGACAGATCCAGTCAAGGTCCTCCTGGCTGGTCCCATGTCCTTGACTTTGCTCTGGCTTCTTTCTTATATATGCAAGTAAGTGCAGTCCCATCACCTTTTATCCCTTGCCTACCTGCCTACTTAATTTTTCCCATAATACTTAACACTATCTCAGTTCACATTACACGTCTATTTTTTTTTTTTTTACTAATTTATTTTCAGTATCTTCCACTGGAATGTAAACATTACTCAGGCAACATCTTTCTTTCCAGTGGTCCCCTCCCCCCACTGGCATAGCTCCAACATCTAGAACTATTTTTGGAAGTAGCAGGTACTTGATAAATTAAAAAAAAGAAAAAAAGAATGACATTGAATGAATGAAGATGCTCATGTCTTGCTGATGCTGAATTTGTTTTAAAGAAAAACCACCACAAACAAACACAGGAGATCTGTCAAAAGTCCCTTAAATAGCAGCACAAAGACTGTTAGATTATGTTCTATCTGGATGGTGATGAAAATTGTTAGCATAAAAGGTGAAAGAGGCCCTGGCCGGTTGGCTCAGTGGTAGAGTGTCGGCCTGGCGTGCAGAAGTCCTGGGTTCGATTCCCAGCCAGGGCACATAGGAGAAGTGCCCATCTGCTTCTCCACCCCTCCCCCTCTCCTTCCTCTCTGTCTCTCTCTTCTCCTCCCGCAGCGAGGCTCCACTGGAGCAAAGATGGCCCGGGCGCTGGGGATGGCTCCTTGGCCTCTGCCCCAGGCGCTAGAGTGGCTCTGGACACAACAGAGCAACACCCCGGAGGGGCAGAGCATCGCCCCCCGGAGGGGGAGCGTCGCCCCCTGGTGGGCGTGCCGGGTGGATCCCGGTCGGGCGCATGCGGGAGTCTGTCTGACTGTCTCTCCCCGTTTCCGGCTTCAGAAAAATACAGAAAAAAAAAAAAAAAAAAAAAAAAAAAAAGGTGAAAGAGCAAGACTTGAGCTTTTTGGAATTGGAAAGACCAGTGTGTTACTGCTAGGGACTCTGGGGGCTTAAGGGAGCCGTTGTGAGAGACACTGCATCGGCGACCATCTTCTCTCCCTGGTGTGCCCTTCCACCCCACGGCTTCAGATGACATTTGTTCTCTTGGCTAATTAAATCAGGTACTTAAGCTGAAGTCCGAGAATGTCTAGGTAAGTATAGGCGTGTGTGTGTGCAGGCATACAAGCAAATTATTTTCTAACTAGTATGGTTAGAAATAAAAACAGAAACTGCAAAGCAGTGCTATGGAATCTTCAGGTGGCAGATCAGAAAGTGTGACTGCGGCAGCAGGATGTGCACATACTTGCGCATGAGCAGAACAGCTAGTGCAGGAGAAGGCTAAGTGCAGGTGTTTCACTGCTGAAGACTGCAAGAAATGGGAAAGGTGGGAACTAGTGAGGATTTTGACAACTTTCTATAGATAACAAATGGTCTAGGTATAGTGAGTCTAACAAAGAGACATTGAATCCAGAGTCTTAGAGGAAGAGTTAAGAGTAGGAGAGAGGTTTATTTAAAGTAGAGGCAATGGTCCGATTTTTTTTTTTTATTTTTTTTATTTTTTTTTTACAGAGACAGAGAGAGTCAGAGAGAGGGATAGACAGGGACAGACAGACAGGAACGGAGAGAGATGAGAAGCATCAATCATTAGTTTTTTGTTGCGACACCTTAGTTGTTCATTGATTGCTTTCTCATATGTGCCTTGACCTTGGGGCTACAGCAGACCGAGTGACCCCTTGCTCGAGCCAGTGACCTTGGGTCCAAGCTGGTGAGCTTTTTTTGCTCAAACCAGATGAACCCATGCTTAAGCTGGCGACCTCGGGGTCTCAAACCTGGGTCCTCCGCATCCCAGTCCTACGCTCTATCCATTGCGGCACCGCCTGGTCAGGCGCAATGGTCTGATTCTTAAACGATGATGGGCTTGTCAGTGGAACTCAAAGAATACCAGCGATGCTGTGTGGAAGTACATATAATGCTGAACTCCGTATGGTATTATGTTTTTTTAAGATGTTTATGATCTCTTGAAATCATAAATATCTAGCATGTGTGGGTTTCAGTAGGATGAAACTGGAACCTGACGATCCTATAAAAAATGGAACTAGCACAGAAGCTTGTAACCTGAGCTTGGTTTACGTGGATGGAAGGGGGTTTACATATTTACTAAAGTTGGGTGTAAAATTTCATAGGTAGCCATGTATATTTTTTGGGAAAAGAATAGAGAGCAGGGTTGGCAAACATTTTCCGTAAAGGTCCAGAGAGTCAATATTTTGAACTTCGTGGGCCAGATGATGGTCTCTATCGCCAACTATTCAACCCTGCCCATATAGTGTGACAGTAGCCATAGAGAATACATATAAAAGGATGGGCGTGGCTGTCTTCCAATATAACTTTATTTGCAGTCAGAGAAGGTGGGCTGAACTCCACCCACAAGCCACGCTTTGCTAACTTGTGAGACTGAGCAGTGCTATCCACGCGAACTCTCTGCGACAGTGAAAATGTTCCACATCTGTGCTGTCCAGTATGGAAGCCACTAGCCACGTATAGTTATTTTGCACCTGAAATGCAGCTAGTATTACCGATGTGTTGAGTTTTTAATTAATTCAAATTAAAACTTCATAGCCACACATGGTGATTGGCTAGCATGCTGGACAATGCAGGCCAGCACTTCCATCACAGAGTGAGAGGCATGGCAAAAAGCACCCGCTCCCTGAGGAGAAGCCCCCTGCGAGGACAGTGCTGCCCCTGCGCAGAGCTCCCTGGGGCCTCGCTGGCACGTCACGCAGGCGGCCATTCAAATCTTGTCTCAGACGGGGTCTTGATGGATTAGTGGCAGGGACTGAGGGGGTGGTTTGATGCTGTAACACTCAGGATCCGTCCAAGCCTCGGAGCACTACAGGAGACAGACATTTTATCTGCCTGAAGTAGTTTGTGGAAGTGACACTAATGGTCACCCACTTCCCTAATGGTGCCTTGGTTACAGGAACATACTGTGCAGTGTGACTGATCAGCTTAAAGGACGGGGTGAAGACTCAATCTAAGTGATAGATTAATGGCTGAAAGAGTAGGGCTTTACAGTATCTAAGCTTTTTTCTTTTTCCTTTAAGAAAGTTTTAAAATAGGCCAAAACCTGGCCCTAAATTTAACTTGGGTCTATATGCATTTCCCAAAAAAGGCTGATTATCATACAGCATCAGTTTCATCCATCCACTCTCCTCTAGAGAGAGTCCAAGTTAAGCTGGAGGTTTCTGATCTTTGCACTTCACTGTTGGTATCTCCTGCCACATAGTCCAGCTCTTCCAGTTTTCCCTCTTTGGTGAACATGTCAACCATCCCCGAGAACTGGTGGAAATGAAAGTGTCTATTCACATTTGGTGCCTCAATTCCAAGTTTTCTCTCTTGTCAATTTTTGTCGTAACTATAGCAAAAGTCTACAAGTGACTTTTCTAGATAGTCAATATCCTTCCTCAACAGAATTCTTCCCAGGGATCTCTAGCCTAGGCTAAATCTGCAGCTTCCTCAAATCTCTAAGAGATGAGATGATTCACTGGAGAAGCCATCTTGCTCTCTCATGCAGTGCCCTGCCCAATACAAGGAGTGGCTGTCCCAGTGGCAAACTGGATACCCCAGCTCCCTCTAAGGATCCCGACTCGTCCAGGCAGATCATGATTCCTGGCCCCAGCCAAGAAATTGAATTCCAAGTTTCAGCACATACGTAGTTTGGCACAGATTGACTTCTGGCCTGGTGTCCTGGTTCCTGAAACTACCCCTCATCCTTTACTAGAATTCCCCTGACAAATATTAATGAGATTGTTTCCTCTGATTCCTGAGAGTTAATTAGGTTTGTGACTAGGGAAGTATGCACATCATGGATCACAGTGGGCTGTGTTTCTGGGGAAACCACAGGAAAATAAATGATAACCAGTATGAGTCCTTGGGGGGCCCCATGGTTTTGTAGCTTGCAGTCTATAAATGGAACTCATATAGTAGCTAAGGGCAGATTCCGTATGTCTCTGATCCCAGAGGGTTCTGACAGACAAAGAAAGGCAATATTTTGGCTCTTCAATCCACACTACAATCTGTACTGGATGTTTTGTTGTAGGTTTTAGGAAATAAGAGTCATTTGTCTAGTTTCCCTGCCTCTATTAGACTGTTCCATCAGAAGACTGTTTCATTAGGATGGTAAATTGCCCCATAAAATGGTCAGCAACGGAAGAGACCTATTAAGTCTGGATCAAATCCCTAACCAGGAGTTTCTTTAGTCCAGCACTTTTTTTTTTATGTTACCAACGAGACATCTGATGACAGTAAGCATCCCTAAACAAAGCAACTACCACATACTGAGTGTCAATATCTTCCTTTTAGCAAAATATCTTAGTAACCTGCAGTCTCATTTCTTTGAGATCTACTGTGTTTTCTTCCACACACAGGGCTAAGGGATATGTGTATAACTGTTTCTTTTTCCTTTTTATTACAGATCTACATAAACCTATATAAAAGTAGGCAGAATAATATTATGAACTTCCATGTACCAACAATATTCAACTCCTGGCAGTCCTGCCTCATCTCAACTCACCCTCTTCCCTCCTCTCCTTCATTGCTCTGAAATAAATTTCAGATATTATGTAATTATGACTATTTTTTTAGGATTCCTCATATCCCCCTTATCTGATATCTACTTCCCACCTCTAATGTGAATTCCAAATATCATACTCTTTAGTGATCCTTTTATTCCACCAACCTGGTATGTTCTGTTATAAAATTATTATTCATTAGTTTTAATAGACTTGAACACATTAAAAAAACAGGTGCCACAATTAATATGCAATCAGTGCATTCCCTACATGGCTCTGTTACGACAATGAGTCAGATTCTACAAATATTGTAAGTGATCATATTTAATAAAGGAGATCATACAACATGAACAGCTCATGCTTGCTGTAGATGCATCCAGTTTTTCACTTCTGTTATGAAGGAAAACAGTAAAATTACTTGGTAACTCAGATTTCACTATGTCAAGAATTGGTAGCCCTGGACAGTTGACTCAGTGGTAGAGCATCAGCCCAGCATGTGAATGTCCTGGGTTTGATTCCTGGTCAGGGCACATGGAAGTACCCATATGCTTCTCTACCCCTCCCTCTCTCGCTTCTCTCTCTCTTTCCATCATGCAGCCATGGCTTGATTGGATCGAGTTGGCCCTGGGTGCTGAGGATGGCTCCATGGCCTCCGCCTCAGGCACTAAGAAGAGCTTGGTTGCTGAGCAACAGATCAAGGCCCCAGATGGGCAGAGCATCACCCAATGGGTTTGCTGGGTGGGTCATGGTCAGGGCGCATGTGGGAGTGTGACTCTACCTCCCCTCCTCTCACTGAATAAAAAAAAAAAAAAGAATTGATTACCCATGTATCATTTTCTAAAACCTTTTGGATGGAAATAATATATCGGTAGATTATAACCATTTATAAATCAGAGATGTCCACATATAAGGTTTGAGATGAACAAATGCAGCATTAAGAAATCACACAAAGGTCCTGGCCAGCTGGCTCAGCGGTAGAGCACTGCCTGGTGTGTGGAAGTCTCAGGTTCAATTCCTGGTTAGGGCACACAGAAGAAGTGACTATTTGCTTTTCCACCCATCCCCCTCCCCTCTCTCTCTTCTCCTCCTGCAGCCATGGCTCTAATGCAGTGGTTCTCAAAGTGTGTGCCAGAGTGCACTGGTATGCCCTAGATTTCCAGGTGTGCCCTATGGTATTTCAGAGAAACCTGTGCCTTTTGGGGACCAAAACACTAACGGAGTTTTTGCAGTTTAGATTTTTGGGGGACAGAGGTGGGGGGAATTGGCTGTAAGCTGACAGTCTGCCCAACCCCCTACCTCACTTGCCTGATTAGGTTGCAAAAGGCTGTTAAGCTGTGGTACTGGATTGTTTACACTACCCCCCATGTCCCCTGGAAAAACTGGAGGCAAGTTTCTTCTATCCTTTGTTTGGTGTAAAGTTAAGATGGTATGTATGGTGGCGGTTTTCTGCACTCAACACAGTTAAGAGTAAAAAGAGAGGAATTCTTCAATGTATTGACAAGGAAATAAAAGTTTGCCTTTCAAATATATGCCCAAACATTGAAGAAATTGCTAGGACACATCAGGCTCATGTTTCTCATAAACACAAGAATGAGAAAACTTAACAACACATTTGTGTTGGGACCTGCTGAATTTACTAATTCTTACTAAGAATGTATACCTCTATATAAAAAGATAACTTTTTTGTCATTTTTTTTAACAACTCTTTTTACAAATTCTAAAAAGCATAACTCAAAAAACGTAACATAAAATGTTTTTTAATGTCAGAATAAATTTAATTTTTTCATATTTATTTCATTTAATTACCATAATGCACACTTGGACTTTATATTTTTTCTTTAATATTTGACTTAATTATTATAACATATTTCTCAGAATATAGTGCTCCTACAATTATTTGTAGGATTTTAAATGCACCCTGACTTCAAAAAGTTTGAGAACCACTGCTCTAATGGTTCAAAGAAACTGGCCCCAGGTGCTGAGGATGGCTCCATGGCCTCACCTCAGGAGCTAAAATAGCTTGGTTGCTCAGCAATGGAACAGTGGACCCAGATGGGCAGAGCATTGCCCTGTAGGGGGCTTGCTGGGTGGATCCTGGTCGGGGCACATGTGGGAGTCTGTCTGTCTCCCTGGTTCTCAATAAAAAAAAATGTTATAAAAATTTTTTTAAATCACACAAAGGAATGACGTGTTCAGCTGGGTTCCACAGAAGCCGTGCTCAGTCACTCATACCCATGTCTTCTTTTTTTTTTTTTTTTTTTTGTATTTTTCTGAAGCTGGAAACGGGGAGAGACAGACAGACTCGCGCATGCGGACTGGGATCCACCCGGCACGCCCACCAGGGGGCGACGCTCTGCCCCTCCGGGGCATCGCTCTGTTGCGACCAGAGCCACTCTAGCTCCTGGGGCAGAGGCCAAGGAGCCATCCCCAGCACCCGTGCCATCTTTGCTCCAATGGAGCCTCGGCTGCGGGAGGGGAAGAGAGAGACCGAGAGGAAGGAGAGGAGGAGGGGTGGAGAAGCAGATGGGCACTTCTCCTGTGTGCTCTGGCCGGGAATCGAACCCAGGACTTCTGCACGCCAGGCTGACACTCTATCACTGAGCCAACCGGCCAGGGCTCCTCTTCTCCTTTTCATGCCTCCTAGGGGATGGTGAGACAGTTTTTGGAGACTAGGCTTTTAGCAGGTGCTGTGCTGCTCCTGCTTCTTGGTCACTGTTTCTCTCTGCTTGCACTTCCAGGCTGTCTGGCTGGGCTATAACCTTCCGGGGGTGTTCTGGAATGTTTCTGTTCTTTGTCTTCTTTCTTTCTGTCTCTGGTTTTTGATGTGCTCCTTGACCTTCTACCTGTCTATCTGGAATGAGATCTCTGTCCTGGACTTCCGGATCATTGCCTATTTCTTGGCTTAGAATGTGATCTCCTTTTTGATCTGCTTCTTGACCGCCTGCGCCTGGCAGACAGGAAGTCCTCCTCCTAGAGCGCGATCTTGATTCTGAGTGCCCTCATTTCTCTTCTCTCTTATCTGGTTCTGTGGCAGCTGAACTTAGGGACTATGCTTCTTGTAATGGCTTCATGGCTTCCTCTACGCTTTACGAGTGTATCTGATCTCAGACTTGGAGAAGCAAGATCAGTGGCTGCATTAAAATCTTCCAACACAATGGATCTACTTATGGTCTTGTTTGTTGACATGAAAATTAACATTCTTATCTGGAAATAAGCACTTGTAATAAATAATTCCGTAGGACATATGGCTGTATTTTTGTGGCTTTTGTTTAATTTTGAAAGGTTATATATGCACTAACCTTTTTTATGGCTAATTAGACTCTAATTACAGATACAAGACTTCAAATGAAGCTGTCTTTGACAGTGAGTAAATAGCATGTTTTGAAGTAGAGCTGTATATTTTTTCACAAGGCATTTGGGATCTTTTTCCCTTGAAATAATTTATTCCACACCTACATCAGTGAGAGCTATCTGCCTCTCTTGAGACTATCTGTAAAAGGAAGTTATCTCTTGTCATGATTTTCAATTTTCCACTTTTATTAATTTGTTTTAATCTAAGTATTAGAAAAAGGGGGTAGTACGTTTTAAATTGACCATCCTATGTTTTTAAAATAAGACAAATGTACTTGATAATTTACTTTTTAAAAAATCTCAAGTTGTATACAATCAATAAATTTGTGTTACTCTTTATGCCCACAGTGTTTCCATGTTAAAAACAAACTAGCTAGACAACTGTCTTCTTTGTTATTAGGCATTTCAAGCTTCACTTTTGTGCAGTGAAAACAAAAGCAGGCTATAGTCTGTGCCATGTTGATAGACAGTTTCTGAAATTGTTTTACAAGATTTTGGTAATAAACCCCTTAAACTTAAGAAACAAAACAAAACAACTGGTGTGACCTGGTAGCATAGAAAGCATGAGTTAGCACCTCGTAAGGCAACAAAGCAAGCTCCATCTCTAACGAGCGGTGGCTATAGCTGGAAGACAACGGTATTTTATTTTAGCAAAAGCTACAAAACAAAGTAGATATTCCACATCCAGCAGCACCAACAACAAAATAAAGAAAAACAAAAGATATATATATATACTCTTTATCTCATCAGACAGTTTTCTACAAAACCAGATTGTTTAATTGTCCAAGATTTTCTTCTATGTCAGGGGTTGGGAACCTATGGCTCGCGAGCCAGATGTGGCTCTTTTGATGGCTACATCTGGCTCGCAGACAAATCTTTAATAAAAACAATAACGTTAAAAATATAAAACATTCTCGAAACCTTTCCGGAGACAAGATGGCGCTGGAGTAGGCGAACGTAACAGCATCTACCTCCCAGAACCAATGTGGATTACAAACAAATTTTATGAACTATCAACTGGAAAAACCAACTTTGGACTAAACTAAAAGGACTCTTCAACCCAGGAACGCTGAAAAAGCCACCCAGAGACTGGTAGGAAAAGCGGAAACGCGGAGAGGGCTGCCCAGCTTCTCGGAGCGAACGGCAGCAGGGAGAGACTCGCGTGGCGGGAAGTGAGTTTAGCAGAGGGGAAAGGGCCCTGAGCCCCAGGAACAAAGCCCCAGCCTGCAGCCCCAGAGCCCAGAAGAAGCATAAGGACAGTATTTAGCTGGAAACAAGTCAGGATACTGTTAGTGAGAGAGTCTGATTTCTCAGACCCAGGATCCTTCTTAAAGGGACCACGCAGAACATCTCTCTCACAAACACTCACCCGGGGCTCCTGGAGACGGAGGGAGAGGGGAGAGAACCACAGTAACAGGAAGAGAGTGCAATCTAAGAGGCATAGGGAGAAACATTTTGGAAGATAGCCACTCTAACCCCTGAGACGAGTCACTCCCCAAAGCTGAAGTGAATATTTCCCCCGGAAACAGCAATACCAGCAAAGGGAAGCAGGAGAGCAGCCAAACAAGCTCCCCCGCGGCATTCAGAGCAGAGTCGCATGGAAGGAGGGAGCTTTCGGGTCTACGGTAGTGAGTCTTAGGGTCCGAGCTGCAACGCCCCCACCCACACGGCTGAGGGCGCACAGGAGAGCGGGCGGCAGCGGGAGACAAAAGCGCGGTTCTGCTGGCAGGGGCGGAAGCCAGCTGGCCACCAGTGGGCTCAGGTGTGAGTTCAATCTTGCCCGGCTAGGGAGAAGGGGGCGTGCAAAAGCGGCTAAACTCAGCTGCCGGCAGCCTGTAATCCAGCCTCCGGGAGAAGGGCGGGAAACCCAGAAAGGGTAGAAACCACTTTCTAGTATTGCTGTTGATCTCGCCCTTTAAGTCTATCAAAGTCTGCTTTTTTTTTTTAGGAGCAAGGGCAGAGGAGCACATCCCTGCCCCGCCTGTGCAACCCAGGCTTGCGGTCTGACTTGGTAGCAGGCTCCTCCCGCGGGGGTGGAGCCAAAAGCCCAGAAGAGGCAGAGTTCCGCTACGAAGCTGAGCTTGGGCACGCAGCCTTTCCTGGTGGTAGAGCCAAGGCTAGCAGCTGTTCCTTGAGTGGGATCATCCTGCAAAGGCAGGGCGAAAGCTCGGAAACAGGCGGAGACCCGCAGCTGAGCAAAGGTGCTCGCCAGTGCCCTCAGGACCGAGCATAACATCACACACGGGGGCGGGGCAAAGGCCAAGGCCACCAACCCTTGTGCACCTGAGCACGTGATCACAGCCACTCTCGTGAAGAGAAAATGCGGAGGCAGAGAAATACAACACAAATAAACCAAGAGAAATCCCCAGAAAAGGACCTAAGTGAATCAGATATAACCAAATTACCAGATGCAGAGTTTAAAATAACAATTGTTAGGATGCTCAAAGATATTAGAACCACCATAGATGGCCATTACGAAAACCTAAATAAAGAGATAACAAATATAAAAAGGACATTGAAATAATAAAAACGAATCAGACAGAAATGACAAATACAATATCTGAAATAAAGAATACAATGGAAGGAATTAAAAGCAGGATGGATGAAGCAGAGAATTGAATCAGTGAGTTAGAGGACACAATAAATAAAGGCATGGAAGCAGAGAAGAAAAAAGAGAAGAGACTCAAAAAGTCTGAGGAAACTCTAAGAGAGCTCTGTGACAACATGAAGAGAAATAACATCCGCATCATAGGGGCTCCTGAAAAAGAAGAGAAAGAACAAGGGCTAGAGACTTTGTTCAAACATATTATAGCGGAAAACTTCCCCCAATTAAGGCAGGAAAATATTTCACATGTTCAGGAAGCACAGAGAACTCCATTAAGGAGAAATCCAAAGAAACCAACACCAAGACACATCATAATTAAATTACCAAAGCTAAAAGATAAAGAGAAAATATTAAAAGCTGCTAGAGAAAAAAAGACAATCACCTACAAAGGAGCCCCCATAAGGATGACTTCTGACTTCTCAACAGAAACACTTGAGGCCAGAAGGGAATGGCAAGAAATATTCAAAGTAATGCAGAACAAGAACCTACAACCAAGACTACTTTATCCAGCAAGGCTATCATTTAAAATTGAAGGAGAAATAAAAAGCTTTACAGACAAAAAAAAACTAAAGGATTTCACTACAACCAAACCAAGGCTGCAAGAAATGCTAAGGGACCTGTTGTAAACAGATCAAAGGAAAAAAAAGAATATAGCAAAGAGAAAAACAGTTTTAAAGAAAAAAATGGCAATAAACAATTACATATCAGTAATAACCTTAAATGTTAATGGATTAAATGATCCGATCAAGAGACATAGGGTAGCTGCGTGGATAAGAAAACAGGACCCATACATATGCTGTCTACAAGAGACACACCTTAAATCAAAAGATGCACACAGACTGAAGATAAAAGGATGGAAAAAAAATATTTCATGCAAATGGAAATGAAAAAAAAGCTGGGGTAGCAATACTTATATCAGACAAAATGGACTTTAGAACAAAGACCATAGTTAGAGATAAAGAAGGTCACTACATAATGATAAAGGGAGCAATCCAAAAGGAAGATATAACCATTATAAATATCTACGCACCTAATATAGGAGCACCTAAATATATAAAGCAGACTTTGATAGACTTAAAGGGCGAGATCAACAGCAATACTATAATAGTAGGAGATTTCAATACCCCATTAACATCATTAGATAGGTCCTCAAGAAAGAAAATTAACAAAGAAACAGCAGACTTAAAGGACATATTAGATGAACTCGATTTAATAGATATCTTCAGAACCTTTTACCCTAAAAGAGCAGAATATACATTCTTTTCAAGCGCTCATGGGACATTCTCTAGAATAGACCACATGTTAGGGCACAAAAGCGGGCTCAACAAATTTAAGAAGATTGAAATCATATCGAACACTTTCTCTGATCACAATGGCATTAAACTAGAAATCAACCACAATAGAAAAATTGAAAAACATTCAAACACTTGGAAACTAAATAGCACGTTATTAAACAATGAATGGGTTAACATTGAGATCAAAGAAGAAATTAAAAAATTCCTAGAAACAAACGATAATGAGCATACATCAACTCAAAATTTATGGGACATAGCAAAAGCAGTCCTGAGAGGGAAGTTTATAGCATTACAGGCATACCTCAAGAAGCTAGAAAAAGCTCAAATTAACAACTTAACCCTGCATCTAAAAGAACTAGAAAAAGAACAGCAAGTAAAGCCCAGAGCTAGTAGAAGGAAGGAAATAATAAAGATCAGAGCAGAAATAAGTGACATAGAGGCTAAAAAAACAATACAGAGAATCAATGAAACCAGGAGCTGGTTCTTTGAAAAGGTAAACAAGATCGATGAACCTTTAACGAGACTCACCAAGAAAAAAAGAGAGAGGACTCAAATAAATAAAATTAGAAACGAGAATGGAGAAATAACAACTGACACAACAGAAATACAAAATATTGTAAGAAAATACTATGAAGAACTGTACGCCAAAAAACTAGACAACCTAGATGAAATGGACAAATTCCTTGAATCATATAATCTTCCAAAAATCAATCTGGAAGAATCAGAAAACCTAAACAGACCAATTACAACAAATGAGATTGAAACAGCTATCAAAAAACTCCCCCCCAAAAAAAGTCCTGGGCCTGATGGCTTCACAAGTGAATTCTACCAAATATTCAAAGAAGAACTAACTCCTATCCTTCTCAAGCTATTTCAAAAAATTCAAGAGGAAGGAAGACTTCCAAACTCCTTTTATGAGGCGAGCATAATTCTGATTCCAAAACCAGGCAAAGACAACACAAAAAAAGAAAATTATAGGCCAATATCCCTGATGAACTTAGATGCAAAAATCCTCAATAAAATATTAGCAAACCGGATCCAGCAATATATGAAAAAAATCATACACCATGATCAAGTAGGATTTATTCTTGGGAGGCAAGGCTGGTACAATATTCGCAAATCAATCAATGTGATTCATCACATAAACAAAAGAAAGGAGAAAAACCACATGATAATTTCAATAGATGCAGAAAAAGCATTTGATAAAGTCCAGCACCCATTCATGATCAAAACTCTCAGCAAAGTGGGAATACAGGGAACATACCTCAACATGATAAAGGCCATCTATGACAAACCCACAGCCAACATAATACTCAATGGGCAAAAATTAAAAGCTATCCCCTTAAGATCAGGAACAAGGCAGGGGTGCCCCCTTTCACCACTCTTATTCAACATAGTTCTGGAAGTCCTCGCCCCAGCAATCAGACAAGAAAAAGAAATAAAAGGCATCCAAATTGGAAAAGAAGAAGTAAAACTATCATTATTTGCAGATGACATGATATTGTATATAGAAAACCCTAAAGTTTCAGTCAAAAAACTACTAGACCTGATAAAAGAATTTGGCAAGGTGGCAGGATATAAAATCAATACTCAGAAATCAGAGGCATTTTTATACACTAATAATGAACTGTCAGAAAGAGAAATCAGGGAATCAATCCCCTTTACCATTGCAACCAAAAAAATAAAGTACCTAGGAATAAATCTAACCAAGGAGATTAAAGACTTGTACTCAGAAAATTATAAAACATTGATAAAAGAAATCAGGGAAGATACGAATAAGTGGAGGCATATACCGTGCTCATGGTTAGGAAGAATAAACATCACTAAAATGTCTATATTACCCAAAGCAATTTATAAATTCAATGCAATACCAATGAAAATACCAATGACTTACTTCAAAGACATAGAACACATATTCCAAAAATTTATATGGAACCAAAAAAGAACACGAATAGCCTCAGCAATCCTGAAAAGGAAGAAAAAAGCGGGAGGTATCACACTTCCAGATATCAAGTTATATTATAAGGCCATTGTACTCAAAACAGCATGGTACTGGCATAAGAACAGGCACATAGATCAATGGAACAGAACAGAGAACTCAGAAATAAACCCACAGCTCTATGGACAACTGATATTTGACAAAGGAGGTAAGACAATACAATGGAGTAAAGACAGCCTCTTCAACAAATGGTGTTGGGAAAACTGGACAGCTACCTGCAAAAAAATGAAACTAGACCACCAACTTACACCACTCACAAAAATAAACTCAAAATGGATAAAAGACTTGAATGTAAGCCATGAAACCATAAGCATTTTAGAAGAAAACATAGGCAGTAAGCTCTCTGACATCTCTCGCAGCAATATATTTGCTGATTTGTCTCCACAGGCAAGTGAAATAAAAGACAGGATAAACAAATGGGACTTTATCAAACTAAAAAGCTTCTGCACAGCTAAAGACAATAAGAACAGAATAAAAAGACAAACTACACAATGGGAGAATATATTTGACATAGCGTCTGATAAGGGGTTAATAACCAAAATTTATAAAGAACTTGTAAAACTTAATACCAGGAAGACAAACAATCCAATCCAAAAATGGGCAAAAGAAATGAATAGACATTTCTCCAAAGAGGACACACAGATGGCCAATAGGCATATGAAAAAATGTTCAACATCATTAATGATTAGAGAAATGCAAATTAAAACCACAATGAGATATCACCTCACACCAGTCAGAATGGCGCTCATCAATAAAACAACACAGAATAAGTGCTGGCGAGGATGTGGAGAAAAGGGAACCCTCCTGCACTGCTGGTGGGAATGCAGACTGGTGCAGCCACTGTGGAAAACAGTATGGAGATACCTCAAGAAATTAAAAATCGAACTGCCTTTTGACCCAGCTATACCACTGTTAGGAATATACCCCAAGAACACCATAGCACTGTTTGAAAAGAAGAAATGCACCCCCATGTTTATGGCAGCATTTTTCACAATAGCAAAGATTTGGAAACAGCCCAAGTGTCCATCACAGGATGAGTAGATTAAAAAGCTTTGGTATATATATACTATGGAATACTACTCAGCCATAAGAAATGATGACATAGGATCTTTTACAACAACATGGATGGGCCTTGATAACATTATACTGAGTGAAAGAAGTAAATCAGAAAAAACTAAGAACTATATGTTTCCACACATAGGTGGGACATAAAGATGAGACTCAGAGACATGAACAACAGTGTTGGGGTTACAGGGTGGGGGGAGGAGAGGGAGGGGGTTGGGGGAGGGGAGGGGCACAAAGATCATGGCTTTTCAGCATTGGCCATATTCCCCCCTTAATCTATAGACAGACAGCAAATATTTACGTATGGTGTTCCCACTATAAAGACTGCTGTCTTAGGGACAAATGCTGACAAACTATTTCAGCAGTTGCTCCTTCTTCAAAGACTTATATGTAAACATAGAGCTCCATGTTTCATAGGACATACTCAAGCTCACTCCAGGCTTCCTGGTGCTTTAGCACAAGGGAATGCCCCACCCCCCTTTTTTTTTTTTTTGTATTTTTTTTTTGTATTTTTTCTTTTATTTATTTATTTTTTGTATATTTCTGAGGATGGGGATGGGGAGGCAAGCAGACAGACTCCTGCATGCGCCTGACTGGGATCCACCTGGCATGCCTACTGGGGGGAATGCTCTGCCCATCTGGGATGTTGCTCTGTTGCAACCGGAGTCATTCTAGCAACTGGGGCGGAGGCCATGGGGCCATCCTTAGTGCCCAGGGTGGATTTGCTCCGGTGGAGCCTTGGCTGTGGGCGGGAGGAGAGGGACCGGGAGGGGGGAGAGGGGGAGGGGTGGAGAGGTAGATGGGCGCTTCTCCTGTGTGCTCTGGCCGGGAATCGAACCCGGGAATCCTGCACACCAGGCCAATGACTCCGACGGGTCTACCATATCATGCTTTTTACTTAAAAAAAAAAAAATTTACATTTCTTTTGAAAGCTGATGAACAGGAGACACCAAATCTACCTTCTTTATTAGATCTAGCTAATAACACTGTTCTGTCTTTTTTCCAAATAGCTCCAGATATATGGAAAAGATCTATATAGGCGGATGGGGATCCTCAAACCCCTCAGCGAGATCTTCTGAGAATGGCTTTTAAGATACCTAGAGGCAGAAAAAGCCCAATAGAGATCAGGGGGAACTACCAGCTTTTAGGATACACCCTTAAAGGCTCCAGCACCCCAAAGGGGTCTCATAGGATGCCATCTGGGTCCTGCTTCAATAGTGGAAAGAAGGTCATTGAGCTAAAGCCTGCCAGGCTTACACGCCTCTGCTGTGAGGAAACAGGGACACTGGAAGGTGGGCTTCCCCCTCGCTCCTCTAAGGGAGGGTTCAGTCTCTTCCAGGCCTGCTCCAGCCACCTATGACCTAACCTTGCCCAGAATGCTGGGGTTTGCCACTGAAGGCTGAAGGTGCCCAGGGCCGTCGACCCCATCTACGACACTGTGGACGAGCCTAGGTATTTCTTCCAAGAAGCAGGTAAACTGATCTCATTTGCACAAGGGCCACTTAACTATGTTTTGCCTGAATAGTCAGGTTCTTTATTCTTCCCTCAAAGATCTCTGTTGTGGGTGTTGATAGTCCTATTTTCTGCTGCTTTGCTTAATATATAGTGTTTCCTTTATTCCTCCTACCTCAATGCCCCACTCATATTTCAGGCTTGGACCTACTCTTAATTTAGAGCTCTCTTTCCTCCTTTTGCCAACTTGTATTATGAATTTACCTTTGCCACCCAGCTTAGTGTATCCCAAGGTTCTCTTTACCAGGCCACAGTCACAGAGCTCCAGGGAAAAGCAACCTGGTCTCAACTCTCCAGGCAGAGGAGAACAGAAGCTCCATATCCACGCATGCTGCAAATGGCTTTTTCCAGTCTACCTGAATCATTACCAGCTAGAAGCAGCGGTCATTGGGACTTGGACATGAGCTGCAAAGTATAGAATGGTGACAACAATTCCAGTGCCATACGGACTTTTCCTGTGGGGAACTTTCCTGGACTCCTGCTCCCTGTGACAGCTCCTAACAGACTGAACTGTGGTTGGGTTGCATTTTTCAGGGATTTGGCATGGTGAGGGGGCCACCTTGGACTTGGGGAACATGTTAAGGACACTACTCATTTATGGATTCTTGCTGTATTGGCCAAGAGTTTGCTTAAAGGCTTTTAATCACTGTAAAAAAAAATAGAGGACTAGATGAAGAAGATGGGGCACATATACACCATGGTATATTATTCAGCTAGGAGAAATGGTGACATTGGATCACTTATAGCGGAATGGTGGAGTCTTGGTAGCATTGTGCGGAGTGAAATAAGCGAATCAGAAAAAAACAGGAACTGCAGGATTCCATACATTAGTGGGACATAAAAGCGAGACCGAGAGGCATGAACAGGAGTGTGGTGGCTATGGGGGGTGGGGGGAGGGAAGGAGGGAGAGGGGGAGGGGAGGAGGAGGGGTACAGAGAGAACTGGATGGAGGGTGGCAGAGGACGATCTCTCTTTGGGTGATGGGTATGCAACATAACTAAATGACAAGATAACCTGGAAATGTTTTCTTTGAATGTATGTACCCTGATTTATTGATGTCACCCTATTAAAATAAAAATTTATTTATATAAAAAAAATATTAAAAAAAAAATAAAACATTCTCATGTATTACAATCCATTCATTTCCTACCGCTCATGTTCATGGTTGTGGGTGGCTGGAGCCAATCACAGCTGTCCTCCAGGACAACACCAAATTTTTATTGGATAATGCGTAAGGTACAAGGGTTGTTGCATGGCTCTCAGGGAATTACATTATAAAATATGTGGCATTTATGGCTCTCTCAGCCAAAAAGGTTCCCAACCCCTGTTCTATGTCATTCTGGAAAAGGAGTTTACCAAGAAAATAACTATAACTCACCATCAAATAAAACATACTCTCTTCCTATCTCTCTCTCTCTCTTTCTCACTCTCTCTCTCACACACTCACACACACACACACTCACACACACACACACACACACACACAGCATACCCATATACACACACCCACACACACAAATTTGTTTCTCCTGCTTAACGTTTCCTGATACCATACTTTAGTTTCTTCCCGCCTTTCCGCCTCCCCCACGGAATCCCCGCTGGCCAAAGCTGGCCTCCATAGCAACAGAGTCTCACACAGCAGTGGCCACTGCACCACGGCTTCCACATGGGAGTGGATGCTGGCAAGGAGAAAGCTTCTTACCTAAAGGCAAGTTACTTATTTTTAAAAAGTTGTCTTGGTGAGGAAAAGTGTGTGTACCCAGCACACCGCAGGGTAGATAAATAGCTGGAGGTATTTATGGCATTTTTAAGGCTCCTTTCCCTCATCGCATCATCGTGAGAGTTTCCTTTCCAGAGCAAAACTGCCAGATGCTAAAGATGAAAAGACAGAGCCTGCCTGGCGTCCTCCGCAGCATCGAGTTAATCTCTCTGTGGAGAGGATGTAACCAGCACTGTCCTATAAGCCTTCTCCCAGGGAACCCTGATCACAGCTTGGAAACGCGTTTAATTAGCAATTAAACATTCGCTCCCAGGATGGTTCTGAGAGGGTGCCTCTTGCAAACGCAGTGTTGGGTGAAAGCTGGACACAGGACCCCTGCCGGGCCTTCGCTTTGTGTGCCTGTGAGCTGTGATAAGAATGATTTGAACTTTTTCTTTGCCTTAAAAGAAAATAATACATAAAGATGAGGCTAAGCAAACAAAGGAAAGGTTAAGTAAAATCTCTCCCCAAAGGCATTCCTATGTGATTAGCAAAGCTGCTCGGAGCTGAACCTGCAGGGTGAAGAACAATTGTAAGCTGGGCTCTGTCACTCCCAGGACTCTCCTCCTGTTTCCGCTGGAGCTTTTCTGTGAGGCCTTGAGGTCCTGTCTGCAGAGGCAGGGCCGCCAGGCTCTGCTGGCCACAGCGGGCCGTCACGGGTTCTAGAAGCAATGAACTCACGTTGCAGTGTGTCACCTTAGAGAACAATATTTCTCTTCTTCAGCAAGGAGCCTTTAGCTCATTTCCCCGACCCTTTCTCTGATTTTAGTGACAAACACTACAAAATGTTCTAAGGCAATAATAGATAACAGTGAGGGTGGAAGGTGTTACTTCCTTTTCTTTTTAAAGCGGACACTTTCCTCCCGCCTTGTACCCACCACACACTCAATGCTATGAGGGTTTTGCACAAAATACTATGGAGTTTTGTCACAAACAGTCTAAACTTCATTCACTTAACAATTTCTCACTTATTTACCACCTACTACACTGCAGTCATCATACCAGATTATGAACATGATTAAAACAGTCCTGACTCTCTTAGTCGCCTCATGGGGGAGGGGGAGAGGAAGGGGCTTAGAACTACAGATAAATAAACAAACAAACACCACCACAACGTGAAAAGGGTTAGAACAGGTGTATGGGTATGAGTGAGATAGAAAGGGGGGAGTGAGTAATTACCTCTCACCATCTTCCTCCTTTACTCCTTTCTCCTACCCCCTATTATTTGGGGAACCCATAGCACAGGAGGTTCAGAAGGTGTTGTTCAGCATCTGGTCCTAAATTACATCTACCCTGCTACAAACCTGAACACTAAAAGTAAAAACCCACTGGTTTCCTCCATCTACTGTCCGCAGCTTGTGACAGTCTGACAGCAGAGAGGAGGGAGGGTAGGTCGTGGTTAGAAAAAGTCCACCTCTATTCTCTGCTGGGAAGTGTGTGATAACATTGTTCTCACCCTTGGGTAGAAACAACCAAAGAGTCCCTCTGTTTTTCAGAGGGTGACAGAGAGAGAAGACCCCTGCTGACCCAGGCTGGGGACTCCAGACAGAGAGCAGGTCAGTGAGAGCTCACATGGTTGTGTTAAAGGCAGAAAAAGGAAAAGCTGATTAAATTGTTGGGAATCTCATTGATCTCTACCAGACTTTTAATTACAGGTTGACAGGCTTAGAGGTTTTCCAACATCCCATTATTTCCTTGTGGTCAGGAGGTCATGGCATGACCTTCCACTCAGGTACTAATGATTAATCTCCCATTGGGTGCACACCACTGCCCAGCACAGTTCCGTCTGACTTCACGATACTAGGATCTAAGATTCAAAGCGATAAGGAGTTCCCTGTTTGGGAAAGCACACGTCCACCCTCAGTTCTGAGTGCAGCCCCAAAGCCCCGTGGACTACCGGCACCCTAGATGCCCACTTGAGACACTGACACGAGCTCTGATCAAAGGAACCAACCAGAAAACCCTGAAAAGAAAAAAAAGTCTATGATAAAAGCAGGACTGGGAAGAAAAGAAAAAGAAGAATTTTTCCTTTAGATTAAAACATATTTTTTCAATTTCCGTTTACATTCAATATTATTGTGTCTTAGTTTCAGGTGTACAGCAGAGTGGCTAGACAGTCATATACTTTACAAAGTGTTAACCCCCAGTATTTCCAGTACCCACTGGCACCACACATGGTGATTACATTATTGACTATATTTCCTATGCTGTGCTTTACATTCCTGTGACTAATTTCTTTTCCTCTCTTCCTTTTTCCTTCCTTTCCCTTCCTTTCCCTCCCTCCCTCTCTTCCTCTCTCCCTCTCTTTCTGTTTCTTTTGAGGCAGAGAGACAGACTCCTCCATGTGCTGGGACCGGGATCCACCCAGCAAGCCAACTAGGGTGTGATGCTCTGCCCATCTGAAGCATTGCTCTGTTGCTCAGCAACTGAGCTCTTAGCACCTGAGGCAGAGGCCATGGAGCCATCCTCAGTGTCCGGGGCCAACTTGCTCAAATTGAGCCATGGCTGCATGAGGAGAAGAGAGGAGGAAGAGGAGGAAGAGGAGGAAGAGGAGGAGGAGGAGGAGGAGGAGGAGGAGGAAGAGGAGGAGGAGGAGGAGAAGGAGAGAGAGAGAGAGAGAAGTGAGAAGGGGAGGGGTAGAGAAGCAGATGGTCACTTCTCCTGTGTTCCCTGACTGGGAATTGAACCCGGGACATCCATATTATGGGCCGACATTCTACCACTGAGCCAACCAGCCAGGGCCCCTGTGACTATTTTCTAACAACCAATCTGTATTTGTCAAACCCTTCACCTTTTTCACCTAGTGCCCCAAACCTCCTCCCAGGATTTTTCAACAAATGGTATTGGGATAACCAATTAAGCACATGGAAAAAATTAATTTATATATATACTTCACTCCATACACTTGTTAGCCCAACTCCCACCTCCTGCCTTCCTTCCTCCCTCAGTGAGCCTGCTATTCTTCTTTTAAAAACTTCCTTGGCTCTTCTCTTGCCTTTGCTTGCCCTGACAGACTTTAGAATCACTGTGACCTCCACCCCAAAGCACATCCCCTGAAATGGACCTGGCCTCTGCTCTTTCCTTTCAAAAGGGTGGAATCCCTGCCCCCGAGCCTCTGCGGCCTTGAACTTCTGAGATGCAGTACAAGACTGGGATGGGGCAGAGAAGATGTGAGGGCTCACCCCGTGCACACTGGACTTCACACCACTCTGCGGCTCCTCTCAAACACTTCAGAGGAAGCGACAGCCCTCGGGCCTCTCTTCCCGACTTCTGAGATGCAGTACAAGACTGTGATGGGCAGAGAAGACGTAAGGGCTCACCCCGTGCACACCGGACCTCACACCACTCTGCGGCTCCTCTCAAACCCTTCAGAGGAAGCAACAGCCCTCGGGCCCGACTTCTGCCGGGAGGACCCTGGCTCACTATTGAAATCACCTGGCTGCAGTTAAGTAGTGGGGCTGCCAGAGCTGCCCGTGACCTGAGGGCAGCCTGGGGGAAGTCAATCCTACCCTGCAGCCAGGCCCAGGGTGGCCACCTTACTCAGAGAGCCCTTTCGGATAACTGGCATTTTCACACGTTCGTCTTCATAATAACCTGGCACCAAGATTCTCACCCTATCATCAGCCAAGAAGAAACTTTAACGTGGTCAAAACGTGGTTTGTTTCAAAGAAGGTCCAGTGCTCTGACAATTTCCATTAGAGTTATATCATATTTCTTCTTTTCTCTTAGCATTAGCCTGAGTCACTCATTATAAATCAAATTCCTTTCTCTGGGTGACTGGCATTTTTCTTCTGAGCAGGAAAGCTAAGAACCCATTCTGCACCTTTGCACAGAGTACACAAAGGTGCCCTTCCTTTGGGCAAACAGTTCCACACTCAGGTGCAAGCCTGAGTCCACCCCAGTGTCCAGCCAGGTGTCCTCGTGCAGCGAAACACCTGTGCAGCTGTACCTGATGAGCCTGCTCTGGGGCACCTGCTTTCTAGAGAAACATCTAGTTACTCTCATTCACTCCCCAAACATTAAAAAAGCACCTGAGGGTGGTGGGAAACTAACACTTCCTGAGCCCCAACTCGGAGCTGGGCATTTGAATATCATCTTTCATTAAGTCCTTTTAGTGGGCACTGTTACTGCTATTTCACAGAAAAAGAGGCTATCACGTTTGCCAAAGTCTCAGTGGCAGATAAGCAATAGACATGTTCTTCCCACCTCACTATGCTTGGAATACAAAAAAGCACAAGGTCTGTGGTTCCTGCTCTCAGGGAGCGAGTCCAAGAGGGGAGGTGGAGGCGACCTAGAAAAATGTCAGTCCCTCCCCCCCAGCTACCATCTCTTCCTCGGAATCACTGCTGGGTCCCAGCTCACTGTTCCAGATGGGAGCCCAGAGCCATGGGAGAAGACCATTATGTTTATGCTATTCTATTTGATCGCCACAACTCCTCAAGGCTCAGCGAGGCAAGGGCCTTGCTTATGACTACACAGCTACTAAAAGGTAAGGCCAAACTTCCAATGGAGGGCATTCTGATCCCAAGACCACCACCTTCAGACCACATTGCCCCCGCGTTCCGTGGTCGGGATGGTCTGTGGGGCTGGCTGCATGAAAGCGGCAGGCCTGGACGGGAGAGTCGGTCACAGGCTGCAAGTCCAAGGTCTAGGCAAGCTCAGTAAACCAAGGCCGCAACGAGCAGCAGCATATGAGCTCTGACCATCAGACTTGGTCCTCGC
This sequence comes from Saccopteryx bilineata, assembly GCF_036850765.1. Lineage (NCBI taxonomy): Eukaryota > Metazoa > Chordata > Mammalia > Chiroptera > Emballonuridae > Saccopteryx > Saccopteryx bilineata. Next base: position 37,081,153 of record NC_089499.1, on the reverse strand, counting down.
CTCCAGTCCACTGGAGGAGACAGGGCACCTGAGAGGGTGGGGATTCCACCCCCAGCACGGAGAATGTGTTTTGTATTGTTTGGCTTCTTTTAATTTTTTTCATTGTGGGAGATATAAAACTCAAGAGAATCATGGAACAAGCCCCATGACCCTGCTACAACGGTGATCAACACATAGCCAATCTTGTTTATTTATATCCCTCCAATGCATCATTCTAAAGTTCATTCCACACATCACAGCATTTCCTCTGGCAATCTGTAAGCATGTACCTCCAAAAAGGCTCTTTAAAAAATATGACCACAATATTATCACACTTACAAAATAAAAGTTAATTCTTTAATATTCCCAAATACCCTGTTAGTGTTCAAATTCATGAATGGATTCCAGATATTGATCTTAAATTTTTTGCTTGAATCAGGGTCCAAATAAGGTCGATACACCAAAATCAACTGTCTCTTGTCACTTTCAACTTCCTTTCTCACTTGCTCTCTTTTTCTTGCAATTTATTTGCTGATGAAAACAGGTCATTTGCCCTGGACAGTGTCCACATTCTGAATTCTGTTAAGTACTTCTATATCTGGGAAAGATTTTTAGGGTCAAGAATGAGACACTTATACAAACGTGTCCAGGTGTAGTGTAATTATAGATTGTGATATCAGAGAGCTCTGGGATTAAATCCTTGAACTGCCACGCTATAAATTTTAATTTGAGCATGTTACTCAATCTTTATTTCCTGATTTCCTCATCTACAAAACGAGCTTGAAAAAATGACAGGGCCTACCAGGTGGTGAAGTCTAAGGGAAAATGCTGAAGAGGCCCTTATACAGGTCATATCCTCGAGACTGAACCAGCTGTTCCCGACCCGTTTCCCCCCCTCCCACCCGTTTCCCACTGCCCAGTGGACAGCACCAGTGTGGTCATGCCGGGGAGCACCCAGCCCAGAGCGGAAGCCTCCCTCTGGGCAATCTGTGGTTTTGTTTTCCTGGAACAAAAGAGCACGACTTGGTGAATTACTTCCTAAATTTGAAATCCAATCTGTTTCTTAATTTCCCTTGTGTCATATATCAAAGCCCCACCATGGACGAGAGGTGTGAGAGCTTGTCTGTGACCGAGACCACTGGGTCTGACTCCATCTGGTAGACACGGAATGGCTATGAGTGAAATCCCTTGTGGAGCCTGCAGCCTCCCACTTTGGAAACCATTTCTGTTCTGAAACCGGGGCCACTGGCTGCATTTCTCCCCTTTCCAAGTCAAAGCACCATCCTTCAACACATCCATTCTCCTTGTCGGCTTTAGATTTCTTCACCGTGTGCACCCCGCTACCACACCATATATTCTGCTTATGCAGTCCTGTTTATTAGTCTTTCCCCACTAAAATGTCAGCTCCAAGAGGGCAGGCTCTTGGCCTCTTCGTTTGCTTCCATATTACCAACTCCGAATGCCAATGAAGTGTGTGGCACATAGCAGGTGGCACTCCGTGCACATCTGCCGGGCCGAACTATGTTGAGAAAAGCCTTTCCAGTTGTTTTCTTTGGGGCGGCCACACCAAATAACCTCTCTAGCCGAGATGACATTCAAGGTTACAAGCAATTACTATTTGTTAATGTTCTTTGAATTTCTACTTGGCTTCTTTTTAAAATTTCATTTGGTGTTTATGTTCCTGCCTATAATTTCTGTTCTGTTTCCAATCTGTTACTCACTAAGCCATCTGGGCAATCTGTGAATCCATTACTCGCAATTTGAAGAATCTCATTTCTTATAAAAATCATATGATTGATATTTGCCAATATCTTCAACATTTGGCAAAAATCTTACATGTCGTCCCTCTCAGGTAATATTTGTTGCTTCCTTAGCAAAGTTGGTAAAAGCTTAGTACTGTTACCGAGAGCCTGTCAAGTATCTTGTATCAAGGGCATAGTATACATGAAAATAAAAAGCCATCATAGTAATGTGGTACCAGGAATGCATGTGTTCCTTGGGGATTATGAATCCCTTTCAATTTCTCTATCGTCGCATTTATTGATAGATGGGCAGTAATGGGGCTGTGGAAACACAGAGAATGTTTGTCAGTCCGGGAACCTAGACTGCCTTTCAATCACTTCAATAGTAGCTCCAGTTCCTATCTGAATACTCCTCCCTCCAACAAGCTCACCAGCTGTCCCCTCCGGCCACACCGCAGTGGCAGACCCCATAGGGAACTTGCTCCCTCCCACAACTCGATCTCTGGGGGTCCTGGCTCCCTGGGTCGGCTCTGCCTTCTGGCTCAGTAGCCAGCTTTTCTGTCTATGCCAACTCACTTGGATGATCTTCTGGCTTGTGATCTGGCATCTCTGCAAGACCCTGTTTCTTGGCTCGCCCTCGGTCTTGCATACTGTAAAGTAAGGGCCAAGTGTGCCCACCTCAGGGCTGACTGAGCTCCCTGGGGACCTGGCCAGCTGGGTTCTGTTTGAGTAGGAGGACAAATCTGATACTTGGTTCATTCTCAATATATTCCAGAGGCAGTGGTAAGGCATATGGTCTGGTCATAACTTTTTATACACAAAGATGTCCACACATGTTTTTATAACCCCTTCCCAACTTGTAGTGGCCAGGTCCTCAGGTTCTAGAGTTCAAACCTCTTGAGTTCACTACCAGGCACAGTGATGAGGAACTGATAGCTCAGCACTCTCTCAGCAAGATGGACACAACCTGGGGACCACATAGCTCCCTAAATGATGATGCCAAAGATGGGGGCCCCACAATGTGTATCTTTACAACTGGCACCTGGAGGGTACTGACTTCAAAAATGTGCTTTCCTCAATTTCCATGGCAAAATACATTCTTATAAATATAGACGATACCTATAGAAAGACGGACCAAAATAAACACTCACAATCTCACCACCCAAAGGGAATCACTGAACTCATTTTTTCCAATATATATATATATATTTAAAAAGTGAAGAGTATATATATATATACACACACACATACATACACACATACTCTTTTCTCTCCTTACACATGCATTCCCTTGTTCTGCATGATTAATGAAATACCTAATGAAGCAGGGACTCCAGAAGAGTTGATTACTGGAAGTAATGTTTGTCCTTTTGTTAGTCCTTCTTTCCTTTTTGCCACCTGTGTGTGTTTCAGGAGAGGCCGCAGGGCATCAACTGACCCCGGATGAGCGGGAAGGAGGCCACTTTGGGGACATGTGCTGGCTAACGCTGCTCAGTATGTGCGTATGTCTCTCTCTATAACTGGATGACACCAGTGTGTTCACTCACTTATGTATTCCGCTTTTTCTCTTTTAATATTAATATGTAATGTAAAAATGAAAGTGACTTTGTGAACAGATTCTTCTGTGGTGTCTACTGTCAAAGTTGGGGCAAATTTATTTTTTATTCCCTAAAGATCTTAAGTTATCAAGTTTCTCTCTCGGCTACTTCCTTGGTCTTTACTTCTGAAGGAGAGCCAAGTCTTTTGGGTTTTTTTCCTTCTCTTGTTTTTTTCTTTTAAAGAGAGTGAGGGAGAGACAAGAAGGGAGAGAGATGAGAAGCATCAACTCATTGTGGCTCCTTAGTTTTCACTGATTGCTTCTCACATGTGCCTTGAATGGGGGCTCCTGCCAAGCCAGTGACCCCTTGCTCAAGGCCAGCGACCTCTGTGCTCAAGCCAGCGACCTTGAGATCAAGTTGATGACGCCACGCTCAAAGCTGGTAACCCCATACTCAAGCCAGATGAGAAAGCACTCAAGCTAGTAACGTTGGGGCTTCGAACCTGGGACCTTAGCATCCCAGGCTGATCTTCTGTGCCACCATCAGTTAGGCCAAACTAAGTCTTTATACCTGCTGCTGCCACGTGGCTACTGGGGCTGGTCAGACCAGCACATGGGCGAGCCTTCCCGCTGTGGCAGCTGGGAGCCTGAACGAGTGGAGCTGTGGCGTTGGGTTGTTCCCACCCCATGTGGCTGGCGCCTTGTTCACTCTGTGCCTGACAGCTATCACAGGCCCAAGCTCTGGTGGGTTTGGGGGCCAGGGCAAGGGGCTGAGCATTTCTGGTGGGGTCCTCAGGCTTTCTGTGTTTCAAAACCATTTAATGTGATGAAATGCTCAAAAGACTGGAGAAAGGAGGGACCATCACTACGGACCTGAAGCAGGACTCAAAGGCTCAGAGTGGCTTCTTCCTGTCTTAGGTCCCCATAAATGTGTTGGCTTCTACATCATCCATCAAAATAGGGTATTAATCAGCACCTTTACCTCCTTCAGTAGGATGTTCAGACGAGGACAATACTGTGTCCGGGCACTGTTCTAAGCACTTGATCAATATTACATCATTAGTTCCTACAACAACTCAAAAGCAGGGAACCACTATTCTCTTCATATTGCAGATGGTGAAACCTAGATTTAAACCAAGGCATTGTGGCATTATTGCCTCAAAAGAGATATTTCCAAGAGTGCTTTGAAAGGGCAAAGGGCTATGCAAACCCAGATTGTCACTGTCATCATTATTTCTCTCAGAGAGATGTATCAATAGTAATGAGCTTTTGGGGGTTGAGCTGGGCCATTTCTAAGAACTGGAACATTCCGAATCCTAAACTGCTACTTGCTCTAACCCCACAGTCTTGTAAGCATATTCTAATCCATCCACTCATCACCAGGACAGAGTCCATGCATCGAAGCCCCGCAGATCCCCACCAGCCCTAGACCTCTGTGGGCCCAGGAGGAGAAATGGCCTTAGGGTGTAGGTTATAGGTCTCTGGTGACCAAGGCTATAATATATAACGGGGAAACATTTTCACCTTCAGACCCAAAAGTGAGTTTGGAAATGAGGGCTACCATGAAGACCAAATATACAAGCATTCCTTTCCAAAGTATGCATGTTCCTTGGTAAAGTACCAGTCTGAGCATTGGAAATGGATCTAGAAATTCTGTTCCATCACTGACATCACAGCTAATAAACTGATAGCGCTTCTGAAGGCAAAAGATCCTCCTATTTGGTTGTGCCTTCAATTAGCATCTACATAATCTAATAACAAAGCTGTCATCCTCTCCTATTAACTGGCTGCTGAGATACTGATGAGAGTGGCACATGCTCTGGATTTGTTATCCTCTTTTTAATTTTCCCAAGCTATTAAAAATATATTTTTTTCTCCAAGTATTACTCTTTCCAATGAAGTCTGAGCCATTTCTTTTAAGCTGTTCTTTTATCTTGATTTGATGGATTAGAAAAAAAAAATAAACCCTTAAATATTCCTACAGGAACACAGCTCCATCCATTTATTCATGACCAAGGATGGCAGGGATCAGATCAGGGAAGTCTTTGACTGGAGATATTAACAGAACAGTGGAAAGGAGTTAATCTTGTATTAGATTACAGGGGATAAGAAAACTGTCACCCACTCGGTAGCAGCTTTCTCTAATTCTCATCTTCTATGCATTAGGGAAGAGCCTTAACTACACATTAAAAACGTCTTCAGGTCTTAATGCCATTAGGAATGCTCCCTTCAGAGGAAGTAGCAATTACTTGTAGTGCTGCAAGTACAGAAGTAGTTCCTCACGCTGCCAGGGACATTGAGAAAAATCTAAAATGCTAGTTGAAAAAAAAAGTCAGAGGACCTAGTAAATGTAAGGGGAGATGGTCGTTACACGTGGAGAAAACAAACACCACCTTGACTGGGCTATAAAAATTAAGACAAATCAGGGAAAGACGGACAGTATGTGCCTCCAGATGTCATGCCCGAGAAGGACACGCCATCACCTAATTGCATTCCGATTTGGAAAGGACACCGTCAGTGGGATCAGGAGGAAACATCAGAGAAAGGACAAGCAAAGAACATGTATTGTAAAGTGAATTTCAAAATGTTTTATATTTATGTTCAAAACTGCAGATATGCCTGACCTGTGGTGGCGCAGTGGGATAAAGCGTCGACCTGGAAGTGCTGAGGTCGCAGGTTCGAAACCCTGGGCTTGCCTGGTCAAGGCACATATGGGAGTTGATGCTTCCTGCTCCTCCCCCCCTTCTCTCTCTCTCTCTCCTCTCTCTCTCTCTCTCCCTCTCCTCTCTAAAATGAATAAATAAATAAAAAAAATTTAAAAAAGGACTACATCCTTTAACAAACAAACAAACAAAAAAAACCCCTGCAGATATATGTATTTTCTGACATCTCCCGATGGTTTTTGAAAATGTATTTTCAAAACTGTCTTTGTTATTATAAAAGGCAAAGAAAGGCTGAGGAAGTAGTCCAGACTACAGAGACATGACAACGACATGAATTATGTGATTCTAGTTTGGAGTCTGCTCTGGAGGAAAACATGCCATGAAGCACATTCCGTCTGGTGAAACTAGAATGTGGATGACGGGTGATCAGATGAAAGAGTTGTAACAGTGTTAAATCTAGCGAAGCTGGTCCCTACACTGTGGTTATGTAAGAGGATGGCATTACCAGAAATGTACACCAAAGTATTTCAGGGTAATGGGCACGATGCATGCAATTTCTTTTCAATGAATTTAGACATAATCATATACAGACATACGACAGAAAGAGAAAGAGAAAGCAAATAGGGAAAATGATAACACTCAGTGAACAATGCTCTTTGTACTGTTCCTACAACTTTTCTATACGTTTGAAATTATTTACCAATAAAAAGCTGTTTTAAAAAGTCACTCAATTCTGTTGAGATATGAAGTCTGCCATAATTAACCAAAAGTTTGACACAATTTCTTTCAAAAGCCTAGTACGCTTTCCCCCTCCCCAGACCTGGGCTGGGACTACACCACTGGCCTTCCTGGGTCTCAGGCGTGCAGACGGCAGGCAGATAGTGGGGCTTCTCAGCCTCTGTGATCACGACAGCCAATCCCTCACAACAAATCTCCTTCTATATACCCATCATATTCTATTGGTTGTTTCTCTGGAGAACCCAAATACAATGTTACAACATGGATAAACTTCAAAAATACTATGCACAGTGAAGAAGCCAGATACAAATATTGTGTATATTGTACAATTCCATTTATATGAATGTCTAGAGAAGGTAAATTTATAGAGAATGAAAGCAGATTGGTGGTTGTCTCAGGCTGAAGGTGAAGGTGGTACCTACACTATAAATGGGCACGAGGAAAGTTTCTGAGGTGACAAAAATGTTCTATAACTGAATTGGATGATGGCTGCACAACTCCATATACTTATGAAAATCACAGAACTGTATACAGTACCTGCAATGGGTGAATTTTATGGTATATAATTTACACTTAAATAAAGCTGTTTATGAAATCAGTATAGCCAACTCCAGAAGGAAAACGGAATATATAAGACTTCAATTGTATGATTATGACCGAATCAGGATGTCACCCACTGTTTAGTAATGAGATGACCACAGCTGTTCAATGGCACATGTAGAAAAGGTAAAGAATGGAGAAAGGCGGCACAGACCAGGCATTATAGTGCTTCCTTTTCTTAAGCTCTTCTACTTAATCATCCTGATAGCCAATGCCGTCGATAATTACTCTTCTTTTGCAGGTTTGGGTTCAGAGGCTGTTAGGATGTCAGCTGGATTTCATATCCTGAGACGTCTTGGGAGTAACAGCTACCACGCACCTCTGTTGGCTTATGTGGCAAGGCATGGGAAAAGGAAAGCCCCGAACCATAGTTATAAAGTCAGAAACTACATTAATGGAAAGATACTCCAATTTCCTGCTCAGGCAGAAAGGAAATAGCAATTACATAATTATACAACCATTTAAAAACCCACAACTACAACAAAGTACTGCAATCAATTAAAATGGAATTTCCTTGATATTTTGTTATAATAGTGGTCAAGTTTTTCAAAGTGGACTGTCACGCCATTATAAATGATTTGATCTCCACGTATCAATCTTGGGTGAGTAAATTAACAGAATTCACTTTAAGGGTATGTGTGGTTTTTTAATGGTAAGGGAGGCTTTCATGTTTCATTATCATTGCATAAGGAATGAAGAAACAGTGACCAGATTCCTTCAGTGCTTAAGCTTCCTGATGTTAGGAGAGGGACTTTAGAAAGTTATTTTCAGAAGGAAAGTGACTTAGCAATTTACTACCCTAATTTTCTATAGATAATGAAATGTTTAGGAAGGCATCAAAGAGTTGTTCTTTGGCAAATCTTGATAAAGTTCATTGTCCATGAGATCTGTTACTGTTATGAAACATTTCCTTTGTAAGGTCCCAAACTTGCCCACCTACTCCCTGTGAGTGACACCTGCTCCCTGTGCGAACCCTGAATGAAATGGCTGATGGAAGACAGGCAGAGTATGTAGTGTGCACGCCCTCCAGAAAATGATGGTTACCATTAAAAAATGTACGTAACGGCCTGACCCATGGTGGCGCAGTGGATAAATCGTCGACCTGGAAATGCTGAGGTTGCCGTTTTGAAACCCTGGGCTTGCCTGGTCAAGGCACATATGGGAGTTGATGCTTCCAGCTCCTCCCCCTGTCTCCCTCTCCCTCTCTCTCTCCTAAAATGAATAAAAATTAAAAATAAATAAATAAAAACTCAAGTTAAAAAATGTACATAACGGTGATTCAAAATGACAACCCTAAATAATGTATAAATATATAGTGATTATTCTTGAGATATTTTCCACCACTGTTGGCTCTAAATATATGTTTCTTTTTTCTTTTTAATTTACTTATTGATTTTAGAGAGAGAGGTAGGAAGAGAGAGAGAAACATTGATCTGTTCCTCTATGTGCCCTGAAAGGGGATTGAACCTGCAACCTTTGTGTATTGAGACAATGCTATAACCAACTGAGTTATACAACCAGGATTAAACACGTTTTTAAAGGGATACAGTACTATAAAATTGAAGATGACATCATCTTGAAACAACAAGGTTGCACATTCGATCCCTGGTCAGGGCACACACGAGAAGAAACAACAAATAAATGCACGAATGAGTGGAACAACATATGTCCCCCCCCCTTTCTTTTCCTGGCTCTTTCTCTCTAAAAATCAGTAAAAATTAAACCCTGGCTATACAGCTAGGTTAGTTGAAGTGTCGTTCCAGAGCACACAGGTTGCCGGTTTGATTCCCCCGTCAGGGCATGTCCAGGAGCAGCTCCATGTTCCCTTCTCTCTCTCCCCTTGCCTCTCAAAAAAAAAAAAAAAAAAAAAATTGAAGATATGTGTCATGAAAAAACTTCCCACAGGATAGCTTTGTTACCAAACAAGCCTCTGGTTCAGCTCCTAAATCCTAGGCCACTTCGGCATCTCTAGCAGAACTTGTCAAGGTAGTTAAAATACAGAGCAGGGGGCAGGGAGCTGACCAGGCGGTGGTGCAGTGGATAGAGCGTTGGACTGGGATGCAGAGGACCCAGGTTCAAAACCCCAAGGTCCCCAGCTTGAGCACGGGCTCATCTGGCTTGAACGTGGGCTCATGAGCTTGAGCATGGGATCATAGATATGACCCCAAGGTCACTGACTTGAGCCCAAAGGTCGCTGGCTTGAGCAAGGGGTCACTCACTCTGCTGTAACCCTCTGGTCAAGGCACATATGAGAAAGTAATCAATGAGCAGCTAAAGTGCTGCAACGGAGAATTGATGCTTCTCATCTCTCTCTCTTCCTGTCTTTCTGTCCCTGTCTGTCCCTCTCTCTGTGTCAAAAAAAAAAGAAGAAAAAAAAAAAAGAAAAATCAGAGCAAGGGGGATGAGGTCCACTGTTCTGTCTACGACCTCCCTTCAGACCTGAAAGTCCACCAAGGAGCACAGTAAGAGGAGCACGAGGCTTCGTACTATTCTTCCCACACTTGAAGGCAGGCACCCACACACGAGTGGGGTGTTCCAGGGATGCACGAGGTCACAAGAGAACGCTGACCTTTGGAGGGTCAATATTTTTTGAAGATTAGAGTAAAAACACTCTAATACTAAGTGTGAATCAGAATAAAAAATTCAGAAGATTTATGAAATTTTATATTTTTAACGAGTGGCTTTGGAATAGGTCTCCAGTCCACCAAGGACAAGGTTACTTGTCCCTGACAAGTAACGTTTGGTGAGTGTGAGTATGAGTGTGCGGGTGCATGTGTACGCTCTTGTGGTCCCACACTGATGTGTCCCTTTCAGTTTTCAGTGAGGAATGAGCAAAGAGCTGCTTGAAATCATACATTCCAGCTTCAAAGGGGCAAGATCACGGATTCACTGGATGTGAGACGTAAGGACATGACAGATCCCATGTCCCCTCTGCAGCTTCCTTCCTCGGCCACTCTATAGCCGAGAACAGTGAGGCCTAGAGACACAGTGCCGTTACGGGGGCAATCGTCAGGCAGAGGCAGGACAGGGAGCCAGGTTCCCTGCCCCAGGGCAGGCGGGCGGGGCACCTGCAGAGCGCTTCCTGAGTTGCAGCCCTGTTAAGTGCAAACCAGGACTCCAAGCGCAATGATGAAGAGGAAATAATGTAAAGCTTAAAACACGGTTTTGCCAAATGTGTATGTATTTGCGCTGGGTTTTGAATGTTAGGAATGTGGAACTAAATGAAATGATGGTTAGTCAGTAAAGGCTTGCAGAGACGACAGAACTGAAAATGACTGTACTAAATGCTTTTCTATTACTTGTCTTTCCCTCTAATCCCATCTGAACCATCACTTTTACCTCCTAAATATGTGTTGTTAAGAATCCCCCAAAGTAATTATTAACAAGTGAGCCAGCGGTGCTTGTAAACCATTTTACAAACACAAAAGGCTCTGCAAATGTTTATTCTCATTACTGAAGCTAATTCAACAATGGCATAATATGGTCTTCCCAGATAATGCTTTTTAGCAATGTTCACTGTGCATAATAGAAAATGACACAGCTCGTGCCTGAGCCCTGGTTAATCCTGTCAGGTGAAGTCGGGAAAATGCATTTTCCACTTTTCTGTGTGGAGACAATCAAAATGACCAGCCATTAGAGATCGCGCTGTTCGAGTTACCCTCTCAAGCCTACTCTAGTGGACTACATGCTGCTGCTACTGCACAAAATGCTTCAAGATTCTTTGGGTCCTATGTGCATATCTTGAAAGAAGAATGGCTTTTATTTTCTTTTTTTTTAATTTTTTTTTCTTTTTTGCATTTTTTCGAAGCTGGAAACAGAGAGGCAGTCAGACAGACTCCCGCATGCACCCGACCGGGATCCACCCGGCATGCCCACCATGGGGCAATGCTCTGCCCCTCTGGGGCATCGCTCTGTTGCATCCAGAGCCATTCTAGCACCTGAGGCAAAGGCCACAGAGCCATCCTCAGTGTCCGGGCCATCTTTGCTCCAATGGAGCCTTGGCTGCGGGAGGGGAAGAGAGAGACAAAGAGGAAGGAGAGGGGGAGGGGTGGAGAAGCAGATGGGTGCCTCTCCTGTGTGCCCTGGCCGGGAATCGAACCCGGGACCCCTGCACGCCAGGCTGACGCTCCACCACTGAGCCAACCGGCCAGGGCCAAGGATGGCTTTTCTTGAGGCACCCTGCTTGACATTAGAACTGACTGTAGGCTTGCTCCCTGTGCACCTGGGCATTAAAGGGACAGGGAATGGGATGAGTATCTTTCTAATGTCGCTCTTTAAGGTCTCTTACATGCTCTGGGAAAAGCAGCTCCTAAAACACTGATGCCTCTTCCATCACAAAACAGACAGTGGACTCTTTGCTTGTGTGAGAGTATCAGGGTCTGCATAAACGATATTTTCTTATTTTCTGTATTCTTATGCTCTGGCATTTGGGGCCTTGTAGACCTGAGGAAATACTGCCCCTCCCAGAGTTAGCTAATTTTTAGTAAGTAAACTCGCCTGTGTATCTGCCTTTGATATGCTGAGTCCCTACTCCCATTCACTTCTAGTCATTAGGCCCTAGTAGTAGAGGACACTATCCCTCTGCTCTAATCTCCCCAGAGCCAGGTACTAGGCAACTGGGAACCATTACTATAAGCCAAAGCTCAGGAAATTGATTTAAACTAGCCAATCCTAAACCCGTCTCCTCTGCTTACCTTGCCTCGCCCACCACTCCCCATGAAAACCACAGTAGGACTCTCACCCCGCCTCCCCTTGCTCCCTCACCTCCTGGCCCACCTTGGTGCCTCCACGTGGCCCTGTGCAGCAAGGTGTCCCTCCTGTTGCCAGGGGTCTGTGGGGATAAACTTCTTCCCTCATGGCAGTCATCTACATGTCTGTGTGTCTGACCATACTGATTAAAATAAATTCTGGGTCTATTTTAAAATAGAGTATGCTATCCAACAGTGTCCGCAGTTAGCAAACAGGAGAGGTGGTAAATCTGCTCTCGGAGCACATCCCTAGTTTCCCTTTTCTGGAACTCTTGTTCCAGGGCTGGCTGCAGGTTGCCAGGCAACACCGTCAGGTGTGCTGCATACAGCCCCTGGACATTAATCCCTCTCTTTCAGGTCTTATTTACTTAGGTGTTTATGTTCTTAAAATGTGGTCAGGACCAACTTTCTCCCTCTTCCCACCCCCCACAAAAAACATTCCTTATCTTTTGAACAAACACCTTGAAGCTTCCAGAGACTTAATAAATGACCCAGTGAGCTATGGAGCAAGGGCAGGCATGGACCTTGGAGGTCACCTATGGATTCTAACTATGCCAGTAGCACACTTCACTAGGCCTTGTTGGCACACTGCAATTTCCCGGAGACTTAGGAAAAACCAGCTATTCCTATTTTCTTCTCACTCTGACATTATACCTTTTTAATTTCTTTTTTTCAGATTTATCACTTCTATATGATAGAATGTTTTTTTAATGTGCTAATAATATATGATAATTCTATTGATCACTGAGGAGAATGGGGAACAGATGTACAATGCTAATTTGGGATGGTGCAAGAGAAGAGTATGTGTTGGCCTGGGGGAATGGGAACTGTATTCAGTTTTTGCTATTTATGATATCATTGTAGGCAAAGAAGAAAGGTGGGCCTGTGTCATAACTAAGAAAAAGTAAAGAAATGCCCTATGATCCACTAAGATTTCTGATGGATTTCATCCAATTTCATCCAAAAACTTGACTGACCCAGTGGTGGACCAAGCAGTCAGTGGTGGGGGGCACAATTCCCATGGATTCCAAGCCACCCTGTAAACAAATGTATCTGAGCTTGCTACGCAAATATAGCTTCAAGACCAGTCCCCTAACACCTTATTCCAAAAAGGCTGCCAACCCCATATCCTCCTATACGGAAATGCTGGGTAACTGGGCTTTACCTCCTATCAACTTCTGTGTAAGGACATCAAAACACCCAGATTCAAGAAGGACCAAATCTACCCACTGGTTGGTTCATCTATCTGCCACTGAAGTTATTCTGTTTTTATTTCCCCCCACTGAAACAAATAGTTTGTTTCTCTTGTTTAAAGAGCGGCTTTATGGTCATCAGGTCACCCAGGAGGCACTGAGGACAGCCAGCTGCGAGGCACCGTCCAGAATCTTCAGCCTTCACCCTCCCTGAGCAGTGAGCTTCCTAATTTCCTGTCTTGTTCCTGGATTACACTGGCCATGATCATGCGCTATCAACCTCACAAGAAAGTGTCTTCTCTCCCTGAAGGTCAGATCTCCCCAATGGGCATTTGTTTATTTTATTTTTTTTTGCATTTTTCTGAAGCTGGAAACGGGGAGGCAGTCAGACAGACTCCTGCATGCGCCTGACTGGGATTCACCCGGCATGTCCACCAGGCGGGGATGCTCTGCCCATCCGGGGGGTCGCTCTGTTGTGACCAGAGCCAGTCTAGCACCTGAGGCAGAGGCCACAAAGCCAAACCCAGCGCCCAGGCCATCTTTGCTCCAATGGAGCCTTGGCTGTGGGAGGGGAAGAGAGAGACAGAGAGGAAGGAGAGGGAGAGGGGTGGAGAAGCAGATGGGCGCTTTTCCTGTGTGCCCCGGCTGGGAATCGAACCCGGGACCTCCGCATGCCAGGCCGACGCTCTACCACTGAGCCAACCAGCCAGGGCCCCCAATGGGCATTTGTGTAGGACTGCCGCCTCTGTCCATCAGCTCAAAACGGAGAGTGGGGCAGGTAGCCCTCCAGGGAATCTGTCCTAAACAAATAATCTTAAAGAATGAAAAAGCCGTGAGCAACAGGATAGCCTGTGCAGTTTATTTTTAATTCTAAAACACTCTATGCTGCCTGACTGTTACGCAGTAAAAAGGTAGTTAAATAAAATGTCAGCACTGCATCGTGGTTATGAGCACACGCCTGTCTCTGCCGCTCACTCACTGTGTGATCTTGGGCAAGTTATCTAACCTCTCTGAGCCTCCGTTTCCTCGTCTATAACTTGAGCCTAACAGGGTTGTTAGGAGTGTGAACTATATTATTATGTTTACATACCTAGTGCATGAGAGGCGCTATGTAAGGATTTGATAAACAAAGTGGTACCTTTTCCAGATGAAGAACTTTGCAGCTTTTATAAAGATCATTAACAAGGATATACAGCAATGAGGAAAATGCTTATCATAGAAATGATCCCATGAAAATCATTCGTACTCTATGTAAACAAACTACAACTAGGAAATTTATCAAAGGGCTGCAGAAAATGAAAACAGTTGTGTTGGGGTCGAGGGGATCTTTTGTTTTCCAGACCCTTTCATACAGGTTTTGTAAGTTTTAAGAAAGTTTTGCTAAGGCTTGGTAAGGGGCGGTGAGAGGGGTGGGAGGGAAGCTTCTTTCTGGGCCTCTGGTTGTCATGAATCACCTGGTCCTTCTGCAGACCTGTGAGAACAGCCTGCTTTATACCCTTTATACCGAGTGAACAGAAACTGTTACCAGAAAAAGCTGGTGTTCGAGTTACCCACACCATGAGTCATGGAACCAGGGTCCAAGTGGTATAAAAAGTGTCTTTTATTCAGGTTGCAGGCAACCCAAGAAGGCAGAGGACTCCTGTCCAAAAGAACTGCTTCCCTGGACTGTCCCTCTGACACTGGCACGGGTCTATCTGGCCTCCTCGATGTTGCTCCGAAACGGCCAGGGTCTGGCACCTCTGGGAGCTTTCTGCAAGAGAACACCCTTCATTTCTAGGCACAAAATAAAGATTAAAGTTTGTGAACTAAGCTTCTAGTTATCTAGAGTGCCTTAACTCTTTACAGGAAATTCTGTGACTCAGTCCTTGCAATAAATCACTGTAATTTAACCCCTTACAAAATCTACTCATAAGAATATCCCCAAAGAGGGAGATAAACGGGCAAAGAGAGGTTTCTGCAACCAGGCGCCAGAAGGAGGGATTCAAGTCAGTGGGCGGGCACTTCCTTTCTTCCCACCCTGATTTGCTAGTGGACTGGTCCATCAGGGGAGGGCTGGAGCTTGGTAGGTTAGATGGACAAAGAAATTAAAGCATTTGAGACTTAGGAGGTAGGACTAAAATACCCTCATTTGTCAGGGACTTGTCCACAACTAGTGAAGTCACTCTTACAAGAGGAATAAACACTTATACCCAGCACCCCGCCCTCTCTTCCTCTGACCTTTGTATTTCACCATCTTCACCAGGAGGGCAGCGTTTCCCCAGGATAAAGTGACACGGCTACAACAGTCCTGCCCTCTGTGTTCGTCCCAACCCCCTTTTATTCTCCCTTCTCTTTAGCAAAGATTCTCGATCTAGAAAGAAACCTTAGAGACGGCTCCAGCTGGGGACTTCTATAGCCTACTCCTGGGGAGTTTACAAGCATAAAGGTCCCCGGGCCTTAAAAAGTAGTAGCTCTTGGGTTGGGCCCAGGATTCTGCTTTTTCAATCTTTCCGCACCCCTAAATTAATCCCACTCACTTGTGGGAATCATAAATAACCTAGATAATTTTAGCGACAGAAACAAGTAACCCAAAGCTTTCCCTCTTTACCGCTTGTTCGCTTTCTATATTTTTCTCCACCTTTACCCCACTTCTTCTGTCTTTCTCTACCTCTCTCAAAATCTTCCTTTTTCTGAGCTGGGACTGGTATTTTAACTACCGAAATGAAAACCCCAGTGTGGGGAAGGGAGGCTGATAATCCATTGTCACTAATAAACACCCTGGCATTGTTCCAGCATGGCCCAATATCCTGACATCTGTCTCAGGCAGAGAGAAAGAAGTATGCCTGAGTCATGCACACATCTGTCCTGGCAACTACACAGTGATTCAAATGAAATACTCTTAAATTAAATCCGAGTGAGCTATGGGCCTAATGAGCATTATTAGTGTATTTGCATGCATTTAAGAAAAAGCAACTGTTAGCCTGATACTGTTCTGTCCTCCTTCAGAGACCAAGAGGGTCTGAGGGTTTCAACTCAGACCTGGGCCTTGTTCCATTGTCTCAGTTGCATATCTAAGGACCTGGCTCCCCAAGAAAGTGGGGGTGGCTGAAATCACCAGGGGTCTGTCATTCTTGCTGGTCTGTTCTCTAGCCTTCCTCCTACTTAATGAGAAAGCTTTTGCTTGGATTCTGTACCTCTGAATCAGACCTACTTTCATTCTAACCTTGTTTCTAAGAGGCCATCCTGACACAGCCTCTCCCATGTGTCCCTAACCTTTCTGTGCCAGCCCTCAGCCCCACTGTTCACCAATGGCCCCCAACACCCCCTGTCCTGCTCCATGGGCCCTCGCCCCAACGGTGGCCTTGGCTAAGGCAGGTCCCTCCCCCAACCTGTCCACCTCCCCACGAGGACGGGGACAGAGATCTGAACAAACACAGGGCTCGATGAAAATGTCAGATTATTTTTTATTAGTGTGTGTGTGTGTTTGGGGGGCAGCTTAGTAACCTGGTATTAATAGTTTAATACTTACATGATACTTTTTGGTTAGCCTGGCTACTTGATATTTTGAGCTCTGGAAACACAGGCAGAAACATGATCTCTGTGCATTAGATTTTTCATGCATTTTGTGTGTAAATATCAATCCCCATGGGAGTTCTAAGTACCCTCCTTCCGTGTGTCTGATTCCTGGTTTAATCATGTAATGGCTATTTTACATGAAATGAACTAAAAAAACTTAGAGCTTTGGAGGCAGATATTCTGAGATTTAAAGCCCAACTTCACTGATTTGATAGCTTTAATGCTTCTTTTATTACTTGGCTTAGTCTGTATTTTTGCCTGCCTTTAATATTTGGTAAAATTATTTTTTTTTAAGTAAAATTCTTTTGAAAACAAACATGATTAAGAGAGGAAAAAAGGGACTCTTATTAATGTTTAAACACTAGTGTTAAGGGTAGACACACAGTCAAGCATTAGACATGCTAGGAGTAGCATGAATGAAAATACAATAAAGGAACATTTTGAGAAAGGGAGAGTATTGACCAGAGCCGCCTCAGTCTTAAAATGCTGTCTCACTCTTTCATTTTAGAAAGAGAGGTTCCCTCTAGTCAGCTCTATGCCCCTTGGTTGACTAGAAAAGCATGTGCTCATTGAGGGGGCCGTGGTGAACCGTGCACCCCACACTGTGTGGGTTCCTCTTCTTCAGGGGCCCGCTGCAGTGCCGGAGCTGCATGCTCAACAGCATCCCTGTGGCCTGCAATGACTTCTCACTCTGAGGCCAAGCAGTGCAACCAAGTTGCCCAGCAGCCTGTGGTGGCCGTAGCGTTGCACTCATTGTCACCCTTGTGGCCGTGTCCCTTAGAGATAGGAAGAACTTGGACTGAATGTTGGGTTATCCTATATTCCAGGCCTGGTTTTGCCAAAGAATGCTCTTGCGGAAGTCACTGGACACTTCTGCCCTTCACTGAAAAAGTGAGGGGTTTTCCAGATAACAGGATAATAACTGATCCTGACACTGGGTTTTATATTTATAGCTCACATAATGCTTTCAGGTTTTATTTTATGCTCATGCACTTCCCTGGCAGGCATGCGTATTATCACCACTTCCATTTACAGATAAGGAAACTAGGCCAAGGGGTTACCTAATAAGCCCCAGGTCACACGGCCAGACAGTGGCAAGCAGGCTCTGTTCTGTGACTTCTCCATCCCTCCCTCTAGAGCAGCTGCTCTCACAGCCTCCTTTCAGATCTCCAAAGCTATAATTCTCAGGGTTCAGGGCAAACTGTGGTTACTTTCTGTGTCAAATATTTTGGATAACATGTCAATCTCCAAACTTGTCCTTTTTAGGAAACAAACATGAGAAAAGTGCTTATGACCTATATGCTAATAACATGTAACTTTGGCATCCCAAGTTTTATCGAAATTTATAATTTTCTCATGAAGTACACAGTGGGGAGGAGCTGAAGACATAGCCTTTCATGACATTGATAAACTCCAAATGCTTTTTGCCCACAGTAACACTTCCAGCATCAGTGAAATTTGATTTCAGGCAAAGGGTGTACATGATTCAGTTGGGTCTGCTCTCATTACACTGAAATGGCACACACACTTATTCCTTTAAAATCAATTCCTCAGCAAACAGTAATGACATATGGATGTTTGAAATCTCATAAATCTGAAATTACCCCAACTATGAATCAGTCAACATCATTAAAGGGAATGGGGCTGGCCTACCATTTCCTGAACTTCATTTCAGTAGTAGCCATTTCATAAAAGCTGATGTACATTTAGTTTTAATTAGTTTCCATTGAATAGTGGCAGAAGTTTAAAAAATAATCAAGCAAACCAATAAAAATACATCTTGATATTGCTACGTGGGAAGTAAATGGATTCTATCTGTTTGAAGAGAATTATCACAGGAGGCAAATCCCCCATCTTCAGAAATAATCCTTAAACCAGTATTTAAATTAAATTGTCCAGAAATAATCATATTTGAAGGGAATAGAGAAAATACCCTGCAATGAGTCATTATGGGGTGATGGCTCTGTGACATAACATTGTGCGTTCTTATAGTTTTCTTTGGCTTCTCAACTCTAAATTGAAAAGAGTCTTTTTTTTTTTTTTAAAGCAAAACAGATAACTCAAAACTGGTGATGCCAATTTTATTACCACATTTTCCTGAGATGTTCAAAGAATTCTGGAGCCATGTTTCTATCAGCTCAAAAAGCTCTAGGGTTGGAAGCTTTTTATTGGACAGTGACATTTTCTTCCTTATGCTTAACCCTTTGAGTTGTATACACGTTCATGTACATGTATACCCTCACTCAAAGGGTTAACAAAATACTCACTACCCAAAGGGTTAATACTATCTGTTTCCTTCTGCATAACGATGCCCAGTATTTTTATACAAAGGAGAAATACAAATGCTTTATTATTCAAAAAAGCACTTCAAGTAAATTAAATTCACTCAAATCACAGCAGAAATGGCACAGAGGACCAAACAGAGAAAATTAATATTCAGACATAACAAATCCAAGATTATCTGCATACTAGTCTGCTGTCTTTGGTGACAGGGTGGCAGCACTCCAGTCTGAGGCAGCTGCCGTCACTGGGCTGAAGCTGATGTCTCCGTTATCAGCTGCTATTGGAAGTCATTCTAAAATTCAAGTTGACAGTTTCTTAGCTTTTCTGTTGTACTCTAAATGAGAGGACGATCCCTGCCTCCAACCTAAGCTAGATCAGACTGTGTAAGAAGAGTCTTCAATTATGTAGAACAAAACTCTTTTATACACAAGATGTGGGCATGTTCTACTCCCATTTAAGTGGAGAAAGAGGAAATATACTTCAGCTGCACCGAAGATACTTGTGCTTGATGAGTTAGCCAGCAAAACCACTCAACGTCCTTATCAGGAAGGAACTCAAAATAAAAAATCCTAATTTGTTAGGTGCTTAAAAGTTGGCTCTGGAGAAGGGCAGGAGGTTGGCAAGAAGAATCCTTAAAACCCATTCCAATTCAGGAATGTGTATTGTATTAATCTTTGGCCTGAATCCAATGTTGGACAGTCTCCAAATTCATTCCTTAATAGCCACCATTGGTTAAAGGCTTACTATGGGCTAGGGCCTGTGTTAGGCTTGGGGACAGATACAAAGGAAGTCCCTGCCTTTGAGGAGTATGATAAAGGCTCTCATGGAAGGAAGTTAAGTCAATGGGAATCCAAAGGCAGGC
This sequence comes from Saccopteryx bilineata, assembly GCF_036850765.1. Taxonomy (NCBI): domain Eukaryota; kingdom Metazoa; phylum Chordata; class Mammalia; order Chiroptera; family Emballonuridae; genus Saccopteryx; species Saccopteryx bilineata. Next base: position 37,061,253 of record NC_089499.1, on the reverse strand, counting down.
ATGAATGACTCCGTCTGCAGATTTGGTGTTAAAGAAAGCTGTGGGCCAGATCCTCTGATGAACAGCAGAGGTCTAGATATAAACACTTTCAGTGAGAGCTAACATTTCCTGAAGGATGCCTACTGGCAAACTGATTCTTATTTGTATCTCAGAAAAAGCAACTTGTCTTGCAAGGTTAAATTATACAAGGTTCTGTTCGCTATTGTTTTTAAGATATAGTACCACATTTGTAATATATATCCCCTTTCTCAAAGCTCCAGGCACATAGATCTCATCCATTATTCCTGGCTGCAGAAAGTCAAGCATGTTATTCTATCAATTTTATAGAAGGGGAAGCTGAGACACAGAATGTCTCATTTGGCCGGGTTATATGGCTTAAGTTAAACATATGAAACAGAACTGGAAGCCAAGTGTCACCTTTCTCAAGCCCAGAGCTTTCCACAAAGTTTTGTTTTATCAAGTTGGTAATAAATTCAGAATTCTCCAATAAGGGAATTATGGCAAGGGCATCTGTCATCTGAGCAGATGAAGTGAGGTCATTGAGATAAACGCTTAAAAAAGTGGATATAAACTGTCTCCAGGTTTCCCATGATGGGCAAGCTAAAAACCCCATAAACTCCCTGCCAACCTCAGAGCACTCGGGGTGGGCTGCTCCTGCCTGACGCACTTCATCAGTGGCCAAGCACCAAGTTCCAGCCATGTTGTTTCCTCTTATGAAGCCAACTGGTGCCAAAGCAAAGAAAGAGAGAGCATTAGTGGGATCAAAGGAAAGCTTGAGATCGACCCGGACCCTGGCACCGGGCCTAATGAGGACTGGGCAAGGGACCCACCACCTGGTGAGGATGAAACAGCAGAGCCCGAGAGGAGCTTAGCAAAGAAACCTTTATTAGGAGAATTCCTATTAAGAGCCCTGATATTTATAAACTAACTTCTCCTCACATGAGCAGTTTTTTGGAGCACAGTTTGAAAACCTGAACTTTCCTGAACTTGCCACACACACCCCTCATCTTGTACACATGGTGTTTTATATCCACGTGTAAAAATATTCTCCTCTTCCCTCTGCCAATCTGGTAAACTTCTACTCACCCTTCGAGATTCCCGTGAATTGTTTTCTCACAGAATCACTGGAGGCGCCTGCTAACCACGCAAACTCATGGCCCTATCCCAACTGTACTTAATCCAGGCTTCTGTTGTCATCGAGCTGCTGGGGGACCTCAGATGTGCAGTCAGGATGGGGTAGGGACTACTACAGATCCTGCCCTGTGGAATGGTTTTTTTTTAAATTTTTATTTATTTTTATTTTATTTATTTATTCATTTTAGAGAGGAGAGAGAGAGGGATAGAGAGAAAGAGAGAGAGAAGAGGGGAGGAGCAGGAAGCATCAACTCCCATATGTGCCTTGACCAGGCAGGTCCAGGGTTTCAAACCGGCGACCTCAGTGTTTCCAGGTCGACGCTTTATCCACTGTGCCACCACAGGTCAGGCTGGAATGGTTTTTTTAACATGAGTTGATCTACAGTGGTGAAACTCCAAGCTTTTTGGAGGCAAGAGGATGGTAGAGAGATAATCTGGGTCTATAACTTGCCAAGAGTCCGGAGCTGAGAAAGGCCAAGATGAAAAGCAAAGAAGCTGAAATGGCTCCAGACCCCTTTAGGAAGTCTGTCCTCTGAGTCTGACGGCTTCATTAGGGGCTCAGAAGTGACAATGAGCAAGCTAAAGAACAGGGGACACCCAGCGGGCTTGTCATCTAGCAATCTCAATTTTCTCTTGGGTGAGGCCCGGGGAGATTCCACAGCTCCATGAAGGCTGCAGCTGTCCCATAAAAAAATTCAGTGGTGGTGATTCAAACTTTTAAAAAATCCTGCTATTTCCATAGTCAAGGTTTTTAAAGGCTGCCACGAGGAAAACAACCCACTGCTTGTTTGATTGATGGTTCTAGCTGCTATGAACATTTTTGGTGCTGACTTCTGTATGTTACTCATCATTCTATTTAAAACAAAATCCCCTCATGGCCCTCTGCTCCCCTCTTCACAAAACATCTCCATCCAAAACCAAAATATTGTTGTTATTATACGCGCAGCTGGTGTTAGTACAGTGTAGATGCCATTGGAAGCTCTAAGCATTTTAGCTAGTGCCATTTAGCATCTCAAATCATATGATAACATGACTTCTTATTTGCATATAATCTCCAGGCCTTCTTCACTTCCCGTTTTAACTGAGGTGTGGTGTTGAGCTGGGGTGACTGTTGACTGTTCACTCACCCTCCAAGTCAGCTTCCATCAGAAACAGTGAGGTCAGGTAATCCACAGAGAAGAAAAGCTTTACAGTTTTTTCTTTTTCAGTAATTTATCTAATGCAGGCCAGTTGCCATTAATTTTCTACTCATTTTACAACTTAACTTCAGGGCTCTGTTCCTGGAAAATTTTATATTTTCCATTAAGGGATAATGAAGTCGTTGATAGTTCTCTTTTAACCTCTTTCAGATCTTAACCAAACTGTCATCTTAGAGATGACATCCTTGCCACCTTGTCTAAAATGTCACCACCTCCCTGCCCTACCACATTTCCTATCCCACTGGGTGGCTTCTGGCCCCTTCTTAGCACGATCCCAATCTAAAATAATGTGTATTTATTGTTTGCTAATTCTGATTCTTCTCTGTTTCCCCCTTCGGCACAGAAGCCCACCACAGCAGGGATTCTTGTGCCTTGTTCACTGCTGCACCCCGTGTCCTGCACAGCTCCTGGCAAACAGTAGGTGTTTCGTCAGTATGGGCGGGATGGGTACGTGGCTGAGCCTGGCTTGCTTTCAGTGAGGAGAGCGAGCTAGCACAGGGACCAGCATTCAGATGCTCCTGGTCTGAGCTTCTCTAGCCCAGGCAGTGCTGGATGTACAGTGCGCGGTTCTCAGAACCTTGGGTCACAGGGCATTTAGTTAGGTGCCAAAAACTTAAGAAGTATTTCTGTCCTAACAATTTAGTAGCCATCTGAAAAGAAATAATACATGTGTTGAAAACATATTTTAATTTTATTCCATAGTAGGGCAATTATTTTCTAATGGGATATATGCACTTATGAGAGACTGAACGATTTTTAAAATCTCAAAACCAGATAGGACACAAGTATCCTCAGGTCTTGTTCCACATTGGTTTTCAGGTGCTGCTTGCTTTTTATCACGAGTACTGAAAAGCCAGCTTCACAAAGATACGATATACTCATAGGAATGCAGTTCAATCTAACGTGGAAACTGTGGGTTTGAGCTGGGACTTCAGATGGTCTCTGACAGATGTGGAATACTGCCATGTTTCCTCCCATCCAGGATCTAAACTGTCCTGCAGCAAGTGAGGTGCTGTGCACTGCTGCGCCCTGAACCACGGGTGCACACCCTTTGGGGTTGTGTGAACTTGAGCAAGGTTCCATGTCTACAAGGAGGAAAAAATAACAAGATTTACCCTCATAATTTTTGCTTTCCTTTTAACTATGGAGAAATTTCAAACCTACATAAAAGTACACAGACTAAAACAATGAACCCCATATCCCGTCACCATGCCCCCCAAACCATCCAATTATGGCCAAATGCACTCCCGCCACACCCCGTACTCTCTGTTCCCCATAACTGGGACACAAATCCCAGATTTCATCTGCAAGTGCTTCAGCACCTCTTCGTTTATCTTGTGTGTGAGAATTACACGAGTTAATATATGTAGGCTGTGAGCAGAGTGCTGGGTGTCCTGAAGGGTTAGGCATCACGGAGACTGTCACCTTAGCACCAGCAGCTCTCCTTTGTGACACACTCGGTGCTTCCCCTCCAGGGAGAAGTCCCCAGTATAAAGGAATACCTACGATCACAGGGAACAGGGCTGCTGGAAATGCACTCACCACCAGTAGAGTTAGTTGAACAAACATTTACTCCATAAGGAACTTGCTTGTGCCCACCTTGGACAACACACAGGATGGAGTGGAGTTTTGCTCAGTTAAAGTATCAGGATGCTATTAATCACTTTTGGAAGCACTAGGAAAGTCAGCTTAGGGAGAGAGGGCCAACCTTCATGTAGCTTCCCTGCATACACATTTATTTGACTGTGAGGGGCACCGCTGCTGAGTTATCCAGCTGTTCAGGCATGAGGTGTACAAATGATTATGAGGGCAAGAAACAATTGTTATTTTCTATTAGTGACTTCACATAATTCTCCCTTGCCTCCTGGGGACTGATTAAAATGTAACTTAAATTGTTCCCCTCACAGGGTCTCCAGGTCTATCATCCTGAACCCCACCCAAGTTCCGTAAGGGATGATGACAGGAACATTAAGCACTCCTCTAACTTTTATGCCAAAGCAGCAAGATTCTCCACTCAGCTCTCCTAAATCTGTTTGCTGTGGAATCTAAGTGATTATCTGTGTTCAACAAAGTTGAACAAATTATTGATCCACACTTTTTTGCTTTACAGCCTGTCTGGTTTACTGATCTCAGAGAAGCCCTAACTAAAATTCTTTGTGTGTCATTTACCTCAAGGGAAAGATTTACAATTAAACCATGGATAGCAGAATTGATCTGCTGGGCAGTGAGCATGCCTTAGATTGGGAAGTTGTTCTGAAATCTTATCATCATAGTCTCTCTCCCACTAGTCATTTTATTGTCATCTGCTACCCATGTTACATCATAAAGTCTATCTAGTGCCTCCCCAAGATGACCAGTAATCTCATACAAAGGAGCAAATAGAAGCATTCTGCCAAACAAAGTGAACTGGTGAGAAGTAACTCTATTCACCTCCATGCAACTTAGGAGGGAAGGGACTCAATAAAACCGCATTTGCCAGCAGCTTTTTCAGGGAGCAAATACACATGAGAAATTGTATTATATATCTGAATACTCCGTAGTGCTCTGTTTAAACTGTTTCTAGTAGGTTAATGGAATCACTGACTGAGTCACTCAGACCCATAGATATATTCTGCCTTGATTTATTTCTAAAAAGCCTTTATAAATAAGGTTCTGAAGAATTTTAATCCACAGTCTTTATCAGTGACTTGCTCATTATTATCTCCTGAACTTCACCACATAAAACTGTGTCGAGTGGGTGAATTATTAAAATACCAAGAGCTTTCCTGCCAGCCCACTCTTAGTTCTAGTGGCAGTGAGGCAGGACTTGGTGGCATCGGACTCTTTTACTTGTCCAGCCTCCCTGCCTACTTTTATTATTATTATTATTATTTTTTGCATTTTTCTGAAGCTGGAAACAGGGAGAGACAGTCAGACAGACTCCCGCATGCGCCCGACCGGAATCCACCCGGCACACCCACCATGGGGCGAGGCTCTGCCCACCAGGGGGCGATGCTCTGCCCATCCTGGGCATCGCCATGTTGCGACCAGAGCCACTCTAGCGCCTGAGGCAGAGGCCACAGAGCCATCCCCAGCGCCCGGGCCATCTTTGCTCCAATGGAGCCTTGGCTGCGGGAGGGGTAGAGAGAGACAGAGAGGAAGGTGCGGCGGAGGGGTGGAGAAGCAAATGGGCGCTTCTCCTGTGTGCCCTGGCCGGGAATCGAACCCGGGTCCTCCGCACGCTAGGCCGACGCTCTACCGCTGAGCCAACCGGCCAGGGCCCTGCCTACTTTTAAAGCGAAGAGGAGCATAGGATTCAATGCTGGAGCTGGAAAAACAGAGAATATGCAAAAGAGGGGATTAACCTGGTGAAAATCTAAGAAAGACACAGAATCAGAGAAGCAGATAACAGAGTCCATGTGAGCAAAATGCAATCCATCTCATACTGGATCTGTTTCCTGTTAAGAGAAGGAGAAGCATTTTCAGTTCCTGAGGCTGTAGGCATCTAGAGACAAGATCTACCTATGTGTTCACTGGATATACAGCACATCCTTGAGTAACGTTTGGTTCAACATCATTTTGCTATAATGTTGATGGGTGCTGTAGGAACTTACCTCTTATTTATATCAGTAAGCCTATGATAAAACTGGTTTCGTTATACGTCATCTGGTTTAGTCGTAGAAACTATTGATGACGTTACGTGAGGACTTGCTGCAGAGACATGCTCAGGACTGCTCAGCAGCCCAGGGCCAGTGGTCTCAGTACTGCTTTGCTGCTCTTGCTGCCAACCTACTGTCTCACCAGGCTGGTCCAAGGTGAGAGCGTGTGGGTCCACCTGTGGGTCCCTTTCAGGAGCCTTAAAAAGCCAGCTGTGCAAATTAAAGATGACCACAAATTCTTTGCTCTTCCTCCCAGTGACAGGTGGAGTCCAATTCCCTTATTTCTAATAATTCATCTTAAATTCGGGTCTGCCTAAGTGACTGGCTTGACCAACAGAATGTCATTTATGGTAAGCGATTCCTGGGTCTTCCAAGGCTAGGCCACAAGAAGACTTGCAGCTTCTGCCTGGCTGTCTTAGGACAGTCCCTGGCAGCCTGGACTGCCATGTAAGAAAACCCGCTGCTGAGACTCCTCTGAAGGAAAGGCCAGATTGGCATTGACCAGTTGACAGTCAATGCCAATCTGAGCTCAACCACCTGCTGTCCATGCTAGCATATGTAGGTAAGGTCACCTTACATCTTCTACAATGCTAGACCAACCAACCTGCCAACCGACTACTACCAAGGACACAGAGTCAAGGCCACACAGAGCAGAAGAACCATCCAGCTGAACCCCTGCCCTTCACTTTCTATTAAACTAGGAGGCAGAATAAAAAGACTGTTGTTTGGAGATGTCAAGTTTTAGGTTGGTTTGTGTCACCATAATAGATACCCAGAACACTAAGCACACTGCTTTGTGGCACCATGGTGTCACTGCCTCTTCTAGAATTAGAGCCTCTGGGGATAATGACTGGAACACTGTTACATGTCTGGTGAACTGGTCAGCCAGGGGCTCTCAGGGTCCCGGCTGGTCTGGCAGAGACCGCTGAGAGTGACAATGGCTTTTGTGGGAGGGAAACTAAGACCTGTGAGGGCTGTTAGAGTGTTCAAGAGGGATCTGAGTGTGTGGGATTTGAGTGTTGCATAGAATGCATTACTTTGGTGATTTGGGGGAGCTACAGAAGAAGAAAGATCCAGAAATATATTAGTTCTCTATTATGGACATTGGATTTTTAAAAAGCTTAACTATCCTTTGGAATCGGGAAGAGGGGAGCTACAGAAAAAAAGTATTAAATCACTGCTGTGGTCCCTTGCCTGAAATATCAACATAGAAGTGAGAAAAACAAGGGATAACACTGACTATATAAAGGAATGTTTGGCTTTAGATTTGATATTTCATATATTCATTAAAAAATATACCGCTCACAAAAATTAGGGGTTATTTCAAAATAAATATGAAGCTATAAAATATCCCCTAAGTTTTGTGAGCAGTATATTTAAAGAGAGCTGACTTTACTGTGTTTTTTGATACTTGTGACCAAATACTTAAGGAATGATGACTGCAGGAGTGACAAAGTCTTGGGTGTCACGATTAGAAATGCTTTTGGAGAGGACACCACTTGGCATTAACCTGGGATGGTCTGAAGAGACACAAGCCATTTTTCTGAAAAAGGTAAACTCAAACCACCCAGGCAGTAGCTGGTCTCAGTAGCCACTGGAACAGCTGTGACCGTCCAGGTGACTGGAGCTGCCCCGCAGAGGTGAAGTGGGAACGTCAGGCATGACCTAGTGAAGGTAGTCATCTGAGGGCAGACCGAAGGACCAAGGCAATCTGTCACTAGTGCTTAGAAACCAGTCTTCCTGGGAGAGGTGGAAAGATGACATCCAGCCAGAAGGCCTATGCCATGTGGGCCCAGAATGGTCTTTTCTGCGTGCACACTTTAAGAGGACTCTGGGAAGTGCTGGGGACCAGGAGGGCCACCGGAGGTGGGAGGGTAGAGGAAAAGGAGAACTCTGCAGAGTTGAGCACCAACCCAATCTGCTGACAGCGACTGATGACGTTGACGGAAAACCTGGGTGACAGAGCTGGCAGAGGCATGCAAGCTCTGAGGGGACCAGAGGCTGCTTCCTCCGGCTGGCTGGGAGCTGAGGACTTCACACAGGATACCGAATGGGAGGGTGAGAAAGACATGGCTGGAGGGAGGGCAAGCTGGTTCCTGCCCCGACTCTTGAGTATGATACAACCCATAATAGCCAGGAAGCCTCCCTGTGAGTACTCTGGACCGTGCTGTCCGGGACAGCAGCCACCAGGCATGTGACGTGGGTCCACCCTTGGAATCTGCACACACTGTGCACAGGACTCTTCTACTACATCTCTCAATTTGGAGCTGTGACTGCTGGGCTTTCTGGGTACCTGAAAGGGACCAAATACATGGCTTATGGTTTATAATTTTCAAAATCGCAACAAGCAACGCCAGACACCACCCACAATTTTAACTTGCTTTGAAATGACCAGCGTTGCATTAGGAACTTGCAGTATCAGTTATCTGCATATGGTACTGTACTTGCTGGAGGTATAAGAAATTAAATCATCTGGACTGACCCCATCACAGAACCTGAAAGGTGCTTTTGGGAGAGTTCCCCACATTCAACCTCTTATTTGTCTCACTTTCAAAATGCAGAGTAGAGAAAGACTGTTGAATATATCAGCTTCTGGCTGCCCAGATTCTGAAGAAGCAGTACTCACCTCTAATTAAATTGTAAGGAGTTAATTGTAATTAAATTGCACCGTATTTAAGGAAAGCTGTCACTTCTTAAAATTAGCTCTGAGTACATAAGTGAAGTGACGGAGTAATTAAAACCTAAGATGCAGACAGTTCATGTCCAGGATAGAATACAATATTTCTTACTTCCCGAAACCTTTATATTACTTTCCCTCATGCTAGTGGGGCAGAAAGATTACAATACCTCCATGCACAGGTGCTGGGTTATTAATTCGAGAAAGAGCAAGCACCTTTCTCCTTTTTGTTTATTTTCTAACATCTGGAGGTAAATATAAACCATCACCACTGAATTCTTTACAAAAGTCTTGTTCAAATGTTTTAATCGCACAAATAAATATGATATTATTATTATTATTATTATTTTGTATTTTTCTGAAGCTGGAAACGGGGAGAGACAGTCAGACAGACTCTCCCATGCGCCCGACCGGGATCCACCCGGCACGCCCACCAGGGGCGACGCTCTGCCCACCAGGGGGCGATGCTCTGCCCCTCCGGGGCGTCGCTCTGCCGCGACCAGAGCCACTTCAGCGCCTGTGGCAGAGGCCAAGGAGCCATCCCCAGCGCCCGGGGCCATCTTTGCTCCAATGGAGCCTTGGCTGCGGGAGGGGAAGAGAGAGACAGAGAGGAAGGAGGGGGTTGGGGGTGGAGAAGCAAATGGGCGCTTCTCCTATGTGCCCTGGCCGGGAATCGAACCCGGGTCCCCCACACGCCAGGCCGACGCTCTACTGCTGAGCCAACCGGCCAGGGCTAAATATGATATTATTAATATTAAAATATAAGTAATGCTGATAAGGCAAAAATTCTTATTATACTCCCTACCCCGTTTACTCTGCTGCCCTGAGAAATACCACTGTTACCTACTGATGTGTCGTTTGTACACATGCACACCCACCTTGACATACATGGCGTAAGTCAACCTTGCCATAAGTAACACCTTATTAGATGCACTGTTCTGTTTCTTTTTATTTATCATTATCTTTTGGAAAATATCCCACGTTAATACCTTGCTCCTTTTAACTATTGCACTGTATTTCCTTGAATAGCTGTGCCCTATTTTATGAAACCATTCCTCCCTTATGGGCATTTAGGTTTGTTCCACTTTTCACTATTACAAATAATGCTGTAATGCACTTCACACTTTGTAAAACAGCTGAGTGGAGGTGGAGACGGTAAACAAGGCATTCTTAGCTTCACAGTCAGTAAAGATAGAGAAATATGTAAAAATCACAGCAGGCAAATGGAAATGCACAGCCACAGAACAGGGTCTGTTGTTTAATTTGTGCCGGGCTAGGAGATCCCTCCTCCGTCCCTCCAAAGACTTCTTGGTGATCCAATTCACCAGGGAATTAAAATGCCAACTCAAAGGAAGTTTTCTAAGCAAGTCAGATAGGCAAGGCTGCAAGCATCAAGATGATTGTGTTAAGGAGTGCGGAGGTGCTGTGGGGGTGTGGAGAACAGAATCGAAATCACTGGACTCCCACAGCGAGCCCTGTGTAACCTAAAATGCCCCTGGGAAAACCGGGAAAGAAAGAGCCTTCCAAATCGGTGTAGAGCCCCTTCTGATTCTTATTTATGTAGTTAGTTTTCTACCACAAAGAAATTAGATTTGGCAGAGAGGCCCATGTGCAGGAAAACTCTACTCAAGCCCATGGTTTAAAACTACACTTTTCCCTTGTATTGCTTTTTGGGATAGACAGTTATGCATTAAGGCATTCAGTCCAATAATCCTCCTCCTGCTACTGGAAGGAACCATAGAAATGCTCAAACCCACTCTCCTATTTGGTACAGAAGGAAACCGACATGTAGAGAGTGAAGGGGACTTGGGCCACGTTCCAGAGCTGGTTAGTGGCAGAGACAGGAGCGGACTTACTCGGACCACAGAATCCCTCTCCATCACCACCCAGTGAGCAGAAGCGCTGCAACTTGCCATTTTCTTAGCCACGTGATTTTTCTCTTTTTGTTCAGACCACTCTGTCCTCGGTTACAGTGTGCAGAGAAAAGATGCCCGGTCAGCTGTGGTGGTTCCCAGCTGTCTGTGGTGTCTACTCCAGGTTCATTTCTACCTGCTGCCACACCTCTGCCCAGCCTACAGCACAGGTGTCAGGAATAATGACACCCCACACACCTTTCCCAACCTGGCCATTCATTTCCCCATCAAAACCAATTCTGCAAACTCAGTGGAATGATCAGGCTCGAGCTCTCCTTCCTCTGCCCACCCCTTGGTCTGACTGCATTCAAACATGCGGTTCCTCTGACCCCCATCTTCTCTTCTTTGCTCTGGCAGTTTAAACCCTGCTTACTGATTTCACTCAGGGTTGTTACTTCTTCTGTTGTGACTCCTGCAGATGGCAACAATGGCTGCAGTTCTTCCCTGCACAGTATTTACATGCCTTGCATTGGACTTTGAAGCTTTTCCTATCAAGAGATGAGTTTATTTCCCTACCCCTCTGATCTGGGCTGCTGTGTGACTTGCTCTGGCCAGCAGAGTGAGATGGAAGTGTACCAGCTCTGAGGGTGGACTTCCAGCAGTCCTGTATTTTTCTATTGGCTTCTTGGACATCTGCTCAGAACAAGCCCAAGTGAGCTGGCCGGCTGGAGCATGGGAGACCATGTGAAGCCGAGATGAGCGGTCTGAAATGAGGCCATCTGGGCCAGCCAGCCCCTCCAATTCACCTGGCAGTTCAGCAAAAAGACATGAGTGAGTCCAACTAACACTAGAAGAACCACAGGTTGAGTCCACCCCACATAGCTGACCCACAGAATTTGTAAGCTAAATAAATTATAGTTGTTTTAAACCACTATCAGGTTGTTTTTTTTTGGGGGGGGGGTTATTATACTGTAAAAGCGAACTGATATAGATCCTCTTATTCCTATCTGCAGGAATGTTTATTAAATTGGGCATCTCAGAACAAAGGGACATTTCCCACTTGGTTCTATACATTACCCAGATGAATAAATTCATGGAAACTGAGAACAGAATTATGTTCTCGAGAGGAATAGGGAAATGGGAAGGAGTGATGGAAATCTGATTCCGGCGTTTCCCCTACACTCAGCCGGTCCCAACCTCAACAGCCTGTGATTAAGGAAATAAACAGAAATCCACAAAATATAGGGCATACCATTAACCATAACTAGGATAGTAAGACAAGCAGCTGAAAATTCTCTTCTTACAAATGACTGTACAAAAATATGCTAGGAGCATTATCCAGGGACAAGGTAGAAACCCTGTCATTTTTAGATGTCTTGCCTCCCTAATTGTTGCTGGGCCATTTCCTTGCCACTCACAGGATCTGACCCTTGAGCCCACCTGAGCTCCTTCAGAAAGGCAGCAGGATGGGTGGGAGATTCCACGGCCTGACTGCTACGACCAGTCCCCCCACTAGGCCCTAGACGCTCTATTCATGGAGGCTCTATCCATGCCACATTTAACATGTTAAGATGTTCCCACATCCCAGAATGTAATATAATTTATACAGAACTTTAAGGGCCAAGTTGCATTAGACAAGCTGACATATTATATTACAGCCAGCTAGTTGCATATTTTAATGTTTAAGCTGAAGCTTTCTTTCTGTATTTTGGAGTCATTAACATTGTTGCTGATCTTCATGTCTGAAACATTTTCATAAGCCCTTGAACTGCTCACAGGTTCTGAGCTCTGTGCCTATAGATGTCTAACAGGATAGTTGCCCTGGCCTAGTCAATCAACCAATAGCTATTTATTGAGCACTTAGTATCTATAAAACAATGTGCTGACATCAAAGTCACTCATTGGGCCTACCTACTGAGCTAAGTGCCTAGAGCCATGATAAAGCCCCCACATTCCCTGTCTCTGAGGTCTTGAGTTGGCCAAACCTTGTAAAGCAATGAAAAGAACTGTGGAATTAGAATCTGCCTCTGGGCCTTTCCTTTAATCCACCATAAGGGTGGGCAGAGGTCATCTGAGGTCATCACCACCTTCGACCTCTAACGACAAAGGGAGACTGGACAACCAGTCCTAATTTCCACTTGTAGCTGAGTTTGGGTTAAGTTCTTCACTGGTTTCCTAGCAAAGGATGGTCTCACGATGAACACGGTAGTCTCCAGGCCAAAGGTAGGACTTGGGAGTATCAGGTGTCCCAAAACTCAGAGTGGACTTACAAGGTGAGGGTGGGGGTAGCAAGGACTCACTCCACGAACTTGGACATGTGCTGAGGCAAAAGCTGTGTCGGAGTGCCCAGTGTGTTTTTAAGGTTCATTGGAGACTATGCTGGTTGGCTAGGCCCTGGAAAGACAACTTGATAGTCTAAATAGGCAAAACTCTGAACAACACGTGGCTGCGGTGGCTCCAGCAATCACTGGGCCATTTGGAGGGTGTAGTTCTAAGTGAGCCCAATAGGCCTCTTCAAATGTACCACCCTAAGAATCAACTCCAGGGTGGTGTTTTACTTCAGCTTCTCACACTTTCCTGTGCATAATGAATGCCCTGGGAAGGCTGCTAAGATAAAATTCCGACTTACTGGGTCCAGGGCAGGGCCTGAGAGACAGCATTAGTCTCCCCAGGACGTGGATGCTGAGCTCCACTCTGAGCATGGCTTTATGTTATATAGCCCTTTACGTTCACCAAGAGCCTCTGCATACTCTCTCATTGGATTAATTCACCAACTAAATGCAGTATTAGCATCCTCATCTCATCAGTAAAGCAACAGGCTCAGAGTGGCCTGCCTTAAAACCGCCAGCTAGTCAGTGGCAGAGCAAGCGCTCTGAGCCCTGTCCTTTGATTCCTAGTTTGGTGTCACTGCTACTCACTCAGAGCCCCAGACATTTTTCCTTTTTACTTTACCTCCCATGTCTTGTGAGGTCATCTGCCTCAAGGTTAAAGTCCAGAGTTAATTTCATCCTTTTCAAACCTTCGTGCTGATAACCTGATCTTGCTTCTCATGCTGCGAGGCAGAAAAGACGGTCAGAAGCATTCTAAAAAGGGCTTGCAGTGGTTCTGTCCGAAGCGATTACGCCTGTTAGGAAACCATGCCTGCTTGGAAACACTGCTCAGAACAGAACTGAATAGCTTTCCAACGGGCATGGCGATTACAGCGCCTCAGGTGGGGCAGAGCCAGAGCCTGAGCCTGGGACACACTGCCGCTTTCGGATTCTGACTAAACTAAGAGACTGTGGAGCCAGCAAGCCATAGTTTTTCTGTGGAAATTAAAATATAATATATTTCATTTTGGGGGGAGTACCTATTACATGCCGGATGCTTAACCAGGTGCTTTGCAAACATCATCTCTACTCTTAACAGCAAAGTTGTGAGGTTAAGTTACAGTAGCTCCATTTTACAGGTTAGGAAACAGGCTCAGCAAGATTAAATGCTAGGGCATGCAGGGCCCAACTGAACACCCGGGATGAGTGCCGTGTGGGCTCTCACCGCCACGCCACTCTCACCGCCACGCCACACTACCTCTGAAACTGAGAGTGAAGTTAAAGGCCGGACAGACCTACAGCTACTCTGATTCAGGCAGCTTCCGATGGAGGGAGGGAGGGACCCTCACCCTCTCCCGCGGTTACCTCTTTGGAACATCTGTTTATGGAGTGTGTTGTGTCAGGCCCCCATCCCTTCTTTTCTCCTTTTTTATTTAAAAAAAAAAATTCTTCCTGAAAAGTTACAAGAATAATACAGTGAACTTCTGTGCCCTTTGCACAGATTTACCAATAGTTAACTGATGTCACTTTTCTGTGTACATGTGTGAGAGAGTACTATTCTCTTGAAACCACAAAAATAACCTTCACCCATAAAGAGTGGGAAACAAAGGCACACTCACATAGCCACAGCATTTTTTTTTCTGATCCATAGTTCAATCTAAGATCATGCTGGGCACTTACTTGTCACATCCCTTAGTCTCCTTCAACCTGGAACTGTCCCTCTGTCAGGCCACTGCTTTCACAAGTCATTGGAAAGGATGTCACTAAAGTTTGAGGGATCCTGCGTGCCCCTCCCTGAATGAGTGGGTGCCATGCTGTCCTCTCCCTAGTCTGTCCAATTTGCTATCTGCTTCTGCTGACTCTCTGAGGTAAAGCCCACAACTGGGCAGGGGGTGCTGGGGAAGATGCTGGTCAAGGAGCCCAAGCATATGTCTCGTGCAGGCTTCCAGCCGCCCAGCCTTGCGCCCGAGGAGCCAGGTGGCTCTTAAAGCAGCACTTCCTCCTGGCTCCTCAATTTGAGGCATTTAGAGAGGGTCCATGAACACCCACCACTGAGCACACCTCATTAAAAAAAAAAGAGAGCAAGATTATTCCCAATTCACCCTTAAATTCCTACTGCTTTCTGGAATCCTTGGGTGGACAGCCCCCAGCTGCGGGCTCCATGGTTGGTCTGTGGCTCATGACCTGACGAGGTCTGTAAGGGATTTAGGACAGTCAATTGAGAATCTCTGTCAGATTATCCTTTAGCCCCCTGCAGTGACCTAGGGGGTGAGGGCTGCAGACGCCACATTTGTAACTAAGTTCTTAGTAATTTTTAATTTTTTGGACTCTGCAATTAAAATACCAATACCCAACTCTAGTTTCCTTAACCATCCAGGCTGCTCTGTATGTTCTGTCCGAGCAGGTGTGATACAAGAGGAGGAAGAGTCTTCCCTCACACGGCCTTGGCCGGCCGGCAGCAAGCGCAGCTCTTGCTGAATGAAGCATCTCTTAATCTCCTAGAGTGGGTGTGCACGAATACAGCACATCCAGGAAAATCCAAGTTTCGGGTAAATTTTATTTGAAATTCAAATATTGTGTGGGACATACACTAAAAACACGGTTGGAAGGGTATCTGAAATTCAAATTTAACTGAGCATCCTCTATTTTATCTGGCAATGCTAAGTCTAGGCCCCATAGATCACTTTTTAAACTAGCTGGAGACAACTGTGAGTCAATGTAAGGGAGTAATTTCAACCATTATGCCAAGTCCACGGCTAGCAAATAAACGACCGCATTGCCACATCAGTGCTGGGCTGATTTTGATAAATAAAACAACTAAGTAAACACTTAACCTAAGCACACACAGCTTCAATGGTACAGAAGCACAATCCTTTATCTGTAATTCCAAAAGGTAAAACTTGATGAAAGCTAACGCTGGCTGGTTGGCTCAGTGGTAGAGAATAGGGCCAGCATGTGGATGTCCTGGGTTCAATTCCTGGCCAGGGCACACAGGAGAAGCGACCATCTGCTCCTCCTCTCGCTTCTCTCTCCCCATCTCCTGCAGCCATGGATAGATATTGGAGACAGTTGGCCCCAGGCACTGAGGATGGCTCCATGGCCTTTGCCTCAGGCGTTAAGAAGAGCTCAGTTGCTAAGCAACAGAGCAACCCAGATGGGCAGAACACTGCCCCCTAGTGGGCTTTCCAGGTGTATCCCTGTTGGGGTGCATGCAGGATTCTGTCTCTCTGTCTCTCCTCCTCTCACTGAATTAAAACAAACAAACAAACAACCTATGAAAACTGAAAGGCGAGGTGGTAACAACATTCAATCTACGTGATGCTATTTATTGTCTTTATCTCAGTGTGAATTGTCATACTTTTTTTGTTGTTGTTTTTTTTTTTCTTGTTCTCAAACTATTCGCTATACAAATACTTATTTGATCATAGAGCACTGCACCAGGCCTCCTGGGGTTATTACATCATATATAACAAATATTGTATTCCTATTAAATTATGGAAAATTCTGAATTCTGCAGCTGATCTCAAGAATTGTAATATATAGATCTGTAGCAGATTAAAAAACTAATAGCCAGAAAGACTTTAGAAAACTATCTTGTCCGATTACTAGCCACTAGCCACATGTGACTACACTGAACATTTGAAACGTGGCTGATTTGAACTGAGATGTACTGTTAGAGTAAAATACACACTGGATTTCAAAAACTTGGCAAGGAAAAAGACTATGATATGTCTGATTACACGCTGAAACAATGCGGTTTTAGATATATTAGGTTAAATAAAATATATTATAAAAATTAATTTTATCCTTTTTTTCTATTTTTAATGTAGCTACTCGAAAATAAAAAATTATTTATGTGCCTCCCATTATAGTATTTCTAGTGAACTGTACTGCTTCAGAGAGTATCTAAGTGTAAAACTTGTCTCTACAGTTGGGAAAACTGGATGAGAAAGTAACTTGGGTCATGAAGGTAGTTAGTTTGTGAGTCCAAGCTAAACCTTTGGTCTTCTGAGTTCTGGCCTAGTTCTCTTCCCATTTCTGCTTTAATAGAACTAATTCCAGCATGAAAATCCTCAAATGATGAGTGTTTCAATAGACTTGGGGCTTTACAGTTGGCGCTGGAATCTCATACTGATTTTAGAGTCTCATTTGTGGTTATTGCTGAGAGAAGTAGGAAAAGCAAGCACCAACTTGGAAGCAATGCTTTCAGGCGTAACAGGACGGAACTTAGCGAAGCAAGTGAAAAGATTTATAGCTCATTAGTTCCATTTGATGAGATATTTTTCAACAGGTTCAGAACAGGAGAGGCTGTGAGTGCTCTGAGAGTTGGTGGAAATTCACACAGAGACTGGATCAGAGCTAAGCTCCTTTATCAGCTCTGCTGGAAATGGGCCAGGGGTGAAAAATCACGCCCAGCAGGTAGGTGGGGGATGTGTCTTACTCTCTGTTCGACCAATGGTACAAACAAAGGTCCACTACCTTCAGAAGGATCACCTGCTAGACACAAGGTATTCAGGTCCTAGTCACCAGAGGGGATGGTAGGTATTATCGCAGTGGGAAGGGAGTCACTTGTTCAGCAATAATTACGGCTCCCCAACAGGAGGCAGTGGGAAAGGACTTTTTCTTGCCCATCAGCACACACTGTTTAGCTGAACTTAGGGAGAAACAGATCTCCAAGGGGAACAGAACAAAGAACTTCGGGGGACAAAACTAAGCCACTAGCTAGTGGAAAGTAGATGGAGATGCCTTTTTGATTTGTGAGAGCCTGGTTGCCCTCAGACCTCCCTCACTTCTCCCCTGCCCTCAGCCTTCCCCCCTCTCCTCCCCTGCCTTCTCCAAAACACAGAGGCTTGATAATTCACTACCTATTACAAATGAAAGGAACAGAGTATCTCGAAATGGAGTATTTTGCCATGTAACTGATATAATAAGCCAGAAATTGCCCTCTTAAAATTTTAAGGCCCTGGCCAGTTGGCTTAGCAATAGAGTGTCAGCCTGGCATGCGGAAGTTTGATTCCCGGTCAGGGCACACAGTAGAAGCGACCATCTGCTTCTCCACCCCTCCCCTTTCTCTTTCTCTTTTCCCTTCCCGTGGCCATGGCTCATTTGAGTAAGTTGGCCCTGGAAGCTGAGGATAACACCATGGCATTGCATCAGATGCTAAAATAGCTTGGCTGCTGAGCAACGGAGCAATGGCCCTAGATGGACAGAGCATCGCACCATAGGGGGCTTGCTGGGTGGATCCCGGTTGGGGCACATGAGGGAGTCTGCCTCCTAACTTCTCACTTAATTAAACAAATTTTATTTTTTAAATACAATATCTCATTTATAGCTCAACCTGTAATTAAAACCTCCAGTCCTCCTAACACTCAGCCTCAACACACTATTTCAGAAGAGTCTTTTGACAGCTCAGGGTAAAGGATCCTTGGATACAAGTACCCACTCCTACCTCCATCCTGCACCCAGCACTTCTTAATGTGGGGGCAGGAAGGGGAAGGGAGATGCTGGAAGCAGATTCAGTGTTCACTTGGCTATCACTAGGAAATATTAGCTATAATTTTCAAGTGATATGTAAAGTTCACAGCTTCTGATGAATGAACAAAAGACAGTTTAATAGGCTGGACAGCACTATGCCCACTTGATGGGGAAAAAAGACACATTTATTATTCATTCCATTAGGCAGACATTCTTTTACTCATAATATACACATTTCATTTCATCTACCTTTATGTCTTTTCCCAGACCCAAGAGATTAACTTGGGGGTCATGGGTAGACTTAAAGTAGCTCAAAACCTATTAAAATTAAGTGCAAAATTTGTGTGTACATAAAAGATTCCAGGAAGAGATGGTTTTAAAACAATTCCCAGAGGGGTTTGTGACCCACCTCCAAATATACACACAAAAATGAACTCTGTAAACTACCACAGAACCTACCTAGTCCCTGCTTCGTTCCTAATGGGTTCTTTTGCTTTTAGCAAAGTCACATTACTCCCATGATTCTCAAGGTGCTGCTGCCATCTGAGACCCTCATAGGATAGGACTGTTTCACTCATTTCAATATGGTTAGTGTCCTTGGCACCAGCCCATTAAATCCAGCACTAGCTTGGAAACAATGGAACCAATATTAGCAGTATCACTCTCTCGTCATTGCACCAATCAAAAATGATCAAACGCATTTCCAACCCCCCCTTAAAGGGCAGTAGCTCCTGTGGTTGAGGAGATTAAGTTTACCTTCTTTGGCTTCTCTTTCTTCATTAGGAAGATGAGGGGGGTGGCTGAGCTGGGGTCTGATTCAGTTATATCTCACACACATCATGCCCTCTCTGAGTGTAAAGCTCCTACCTATTCACCCCACTGTGCTGACAGATCTGTATTCCTTGGAGGGTCCTGTAAGGTACCGTAAGAAGTATAATGCCATGGTCTGGTCCAAGACTCAGCTCTGATTGTTGTTAGCTATGTGACTACATACGGACTTGGGGTACGTCCATTAGCTTCCCTAGCTTGGATACCCACTAGCTGTAATTAGGGTGAACTGACTTGAAAGATCAGTTCTGGCCCTGGCCGGTTGGCTCAGTGGTAGAGTGTCAGCCTGGCGTACGGAAGTCCGGGGTTCGATTCCCAGCCAGGGCACACAGTAGGAGCGCCCATCTGCTTCTCCACCCCTCCCCCTCTCCTTCCTCTCTGTCTCTCTCTTCCCCTCCTGCAGCCAAGGCTCCATTGGAGCAGTTTGCCCCGGCGCTGGGGATGGCTCCATGGCCTCTGCCTCAGGCGCTAGGGTGGCTCTGGTCGCAGCAGAGTGAGGCCCCGGATGGGCAGAGCATCGCCCCCCTGGTGGGCGTGCCGGGTGGATCCCAGTGGGGCGCATGCGGGAGTCTGTCTGACTGCCTCCCGGTTTCCAGTTTCAGGGAAAAAAAAAAAAAAAAAAAAGAAAGATCAGTTCTAATCACAATGTCTAATAAAGAAAAAAGACAGAAAAAGTTCTAGGGGAGGGACTACCTGGTCTCAATGGTGACAATCTGGGAATCTCACGGTCTTGAAAGAAACTGTGAGGCACTGAACTCAGATGGTGACACCTCTCAGAGGCTGGCTTTAGCTCCGGACACAGAGGTAACAGCTTACAACCTCATGTCAATGTATTCTCATTACGCTGCACTAATTTTGCCAATAACTTGATTATTTGCTTACCTACTTCAATTCTGACCAAGCATCTGAGGTCTTCAAAGTCAGAGGCCACCCAGGACTCTTCTTTGCCCCCTCAGTGCATGCCCAGCACACAGCCAGACACACAGGAGGGACTCAGAGGAATGAATGTAAGAACACAGGAACGAGACTAGCTCCTGGGCTAGAGAGACATGAAGAGAGAAAAACAAGCTCGGCTTGCTTCTGGGCAGGGCTGCTCCTGATTTCTGTAAATGGAACCTTCCTGCTTTGTCTCCTCCCACTCCCAGGAGTCAAGGAAGCCCCTGCTGTTACCCACTCTGTCCCCACAAATGAGACACTCGGGAACTCACAAGGGAGCTAGGAGGTCCTGTGAGGCCGATGGAACACACTGCTAACTCCTGCTCTCCCTCCCTTTCTTTCGTGAATAGTACCTAATGGGCAGAAAGACCGTCTCCGTTTTTCTTTAGAGACGAGACGTAAGACTATGTAAGAAATTATTTCCAAGCAATCTCTTTTAAAGTGCTGAATTTAAATATTTAAAAATATTTAACAGGGAAGTTTATGGGACTTGTGAGAGAGGTTTTCAACACAGTATTCAGTGGGTGTTGGGCAAATGAGTTTGTAAAATTTGTATTTGTTGAGTTTGCTCACTTTTATTGTTAGAAAATGGCATTGGACAGCCACATGTGTGCTTGCCCTCAGAACAGGGCAGTTGACTGCAAATTGCAGATTGCATTCCTGCTTGGGAGGGGCCATTATTTTGCTAATGTTTGCTGGAGAAGGGGTCTTTGTGGGCCCAGGCAGTTTTGCAGGGAGAGCAGAGAGAATGCTGAGTGCTGAAGAAGTAGTCAGTTTGTGCAGAGAGTGAGAAGGTGTGCAGATGGGGAACCAGAGCTGAGGGGCTTTGTGAGCTCTGCTGAGACTGGTGAGGCCTTTGATTCTGGGAGAAGCTGGAGAAGATTCTCCTGGTTGAGGAACCAGAGAATGTGTCAGTGGCTTTGGGAGCCCTGTGTGTTTGCTCGTTGGCCGGTGTGAGACTTTAATAAAGGAATGGCCCACCATTTTTTGCTCCACTGTTTCTTTACCGTCTGCCTGAATCTAATGTGAACCTGCATGTGCATGGCCACAACGGCTGTGACTACTGGCCGTACAGTGGGTAAAAAATTAGTATTTCCAGGAGGGCGTGGGGGAGTAAATGGTGACGGGTAAAGACTTGACTTGCAGGAGGTGAACACACAGTGAAGTGTACAGAGCTGTCTGTGGAGTTGGGAACCTGAAACCCAAATGATTATGTTATCTAGTGTCACCCCAATAAATTTAATTCTTAAAAATTAATATTTTCTAATGACATGAAGTAGCAGATTTAACTCCTCAAGCAATTTGTCTCTGTGGGGCTGTCAAGCCCTGCTCTGGTTCTTCTCTACTCCTGACCCTCTCTCTTTTACAGGGCGCTCAATTTTACCTGGTTTCTACAATTCCCTTGCGGGTCCTTGGGGACGGTGAGGGTGCTATGGGGTAGGGAAAGGGCAAGGTAAGACTGGCCAGATGGTGCGGTACAATTTCGAGGTCCAGGACTGGGTTGTAAGATCACATAAAGTAACTAGCAGTGGCAGAAACCAAAGACTCACCAAATTAAGCATCCTAGAATGGGTCACAGGTCAAAATAGTGGCTGTATCAAGCAGCTACTTGGGGGAAACTTCAGTACCTCAATAATAACAGCAGCAATCCGCTGCCTAAGCTGTTCCAAACAGGTCAGAGATGAGGTTATGATCCTTTTTTCTGACAGCTGCATGCGGATTCAGGCAGCTGAAGAATTGTGTGTATGTATGAGGGGGCATTCTTCAAGCAGCAGGAAAATCCTGGCAGCAGAAAATGGAAAATATGACCATGAAACAAAAGCCACATTTGACTATCAATATCCTCTTGGTAGAAGATGTTTGAGGCAGGACTCAGGAATCTCCTTCTTATGGATAGATTAGGACTAGTAGCCTCCAGTCTTCAATCCAATTCCAAAATCACCAGGGAGGGGCAGAAAGGGCACAGGCTTGAGAGGAAGATCTGGGTTCGAGTTCCACATCTGCTTCTGTGAACTAGCTGTGTGATCTTGGGCAAGTCAGAGCTCTCTGGGCTTTAATCTCATTATCTTTAAACAAAAGTACTAAACAGGTTTTCAAAGTCCTTTAGGACATTAAGTTTATTCAAATAATATTTACTGAGAATCTACTATAGCAGTTGACACAAAAGACTAAAATTTCTATTCGCATGCAGTTTACACTGATAATCAAGATAATTAAGTAAATTATAGTTCAGAAGGTGATCAGTTGTTATGGAATGAACTAGCGCAGAATAGGGTAGGAAGACCAAGAAAGCTGAAGTCAGGGGGTAAGGGAGAGGGCACCCGGTTTTCCAGAAGCTCAAGGAATTCCTTCAGAAGTCAATCTTTTGAGGACTAGGGCTATGATGCCTATCAGGCTGACATACTGAAGAAGAGGAACTGAGTTTCTGTTTCACACTATTTGGGATGATCTTTATTAGTATCTCTTACTCCAACTCTAGCTCATTTCCATGGAGAGAAGGTGGATCTATCTTCAATTCTCTGAATACGAGGTGGGCATATTGACATGAAAGTCCCTGGAGCTTAGGATGGGTGGGGTACTATTGAAAACTTTTCTTCCTACTCATAATTAGGGATCCTTGGAAATCCCAGAGGAGTAGTTTATAGGTGGCAAGCAGCTTACAGCTCTCCTGCCTAAGGCTCTGTAATTACTGGTAGGTTTACTGCTCTGAGACCTGCCTAGTCACTCTAAATGGCAACAGGTAACTTCATATCTGTGAGAAGTGAACTAAAAATGACTCAATAAGTGATCAATAACTCACTGGAAACTGTACTATTATCAGGGGCTTGAACACAGGAGGAAGTAGGCAGAAGGGCCAAGAAGAAGGCACCAGGCTCCCTTCGCTCCTCTTCTATGTGGGTGCGTCCCGACAAGTCACTGAATCCCTAGCAGCTCCCGGCGCCAGTGACCTCAGTGCTCGCTGAAGAACTTACCTAAAGTATCTCCTCCTTATCAGCAGGGGCAACAGTCCATGCCTGAGAACAACAAAACTAAGGCTCTGTGAGGTATGAAATCACCAGCCACCAAAGCAGTTGAATATATTGCAAGAGGAAACTCTCCCTCCTCCATGGAACAAGTATTCACATTGTGCCAATGCTGGTTTATAAGCTTTTGGAGGCTTCCCTTCATCTCTTCCCTCCTCCTTCCCCACCCCTCCCAATACTGGCTAACATATTTATATGAGTTCTGCGATCCAGAATGAATTGATTTTTATAATTTTCCTAACTACAAAGGACTGGGTAGAAAGGGGAGGGAAAGCAAAGACTGACACGTGGTGCATAACGACAGCTGGCGCGTGCCCGCCTGCAGACCAGGAGGACATCACACAGTGCACTTGTGCTTCAGTGCAAAGCCCACTGGGTGGTGGCTCCTCTTGACCATAATGCAATAATGGATTTCCTGGCAGACGTTTACTGTGTGAGGCCCAGGAGTTAGCTGGCTCCCACACATGCTCCCAGAAAAGACAATGCTTGGAAAGGTCATGTGGCAATCAGGGCATTTTACAGAATGTGCATTATCTTGTAGCTTTCCAAATCTCTGTTTATCATATTATTCCACTCTTCATGGCCTCTTCTAAAAACTTAGGTTATCTGTTCTTCAGACTGTGACAAAACAAATAAGCTGGATGGAAAATAATGTAAAGCTCTATAACAGGAAGAATTCAGTAAGTTTCCTCTGCTGGCACCATTTACATGATTACAATTTATAATAAAAGAGAAAGCCTCTTATTAGATTACATCACATTAGTGACACTGTGAATATCCAGAGCACTATGGACTCATTCTCCCGATTCAGGGAACAATGTTTACAATATGCTGTCCAGCTTTGACTTGGGACTCGGTCTTCTCTCCCCACTCCCCCAACATGCAACTCCTAATTATTGATACTGCATCTTCTACAATAGTACTTTCAAACATTTAGGTCCATGTGAATTAGAGTCTATTCAGTACGTCTAAGGTGAAGCCTGCATTTCTACAAGCTTTCAGGTGATACCAGTGCAACTTGTCCATGGACCATATTTAAAGAAGCAAGGACTTTATTTCCATACCACAACCTACCCATACCACATCAGTTCACTGGACTCTCTGACAGCTCAATGTCCCTTTTCCCATAGTGTCCAACATATAATTTTGACATCATCCATTTTCTTCTTATTGTTTCTTCAGTAGCTCCGTGTTGCCTATAGAGGAAGTCTTAGCTCCTTACTGATGGCCTTTGGGCTACTTCATGATTGGGCTCTGTACCTTACTAGCTTTTTCTACCACTCCCTATCTTAAACTTGATGTCCCTGTGTGGTAGAGCCAGCTCCCAAGATCTCCACAACAATCCTTGTTTCACACCCTGTGTAATCCCTTCCCACACTGCATAGGGTTGATCTGTGCAACTACTAGAATTTTGTGGGAATTCTAACATTATGCTGTAAAAGATATTTTGGATTTATCCTTTTCCTTTATAGGATTCATCTGGGAAAAGCCATCTGTCATTTCATGCAGACACACAGCAGGCCTATCAAGAAACCCACGTGATAGAAACTGAAGTCTCTTGCTAATAGTAATGTAAGTGAAACATTTCAGAAGGTGAACCTCCAGCCCCAGTTGATACCATGACTACAACCCAATGAGAGACCTTGAGTTAGAAACCCTCAGCTAAGCCACTCTAATATTCCTCACCCATAGAAACTGTGAGATAAAAAGAATTTATTGTGCCCTGGCCGGGTTGGCTCAGCGGTAGAGCGTCGGCCTAGCGTGCGGAGGACCCGGGTTCGATTCCCGGCCAGGGCACACAGGAGAAGCGCCCATTTGCTTCTCCACCCCTCCGCCGCGCTTTCCTCTCTGTCTCTCTCTTCCCCTCCCGCAGCCAAGGCTCCATTGGAGCAAAGATGGCCCGGGCGCTGGGGATGGCTCCTTGGCCTCTGCCCCAGGCGCTACAGTGGCTCTGGTCGCAACATGGCGACGCCCAGGATGGGCAGAGCATCACCCCCTGGTGGGCAGAGCGTCGCCCCTGGTGGGCGTGCCGGGTGGATCTCGGTCGGGCGCATGCGGGAGTCTGTCTGACTGTCTCTCCCTGTTTCCAGCTTCAGAAAAATGAAAAGAAAAAAAAAATTAAAAAAAAAAAAAGAATTTATTGTTTTAAGCCACTAATTTGGGATAATTTGTTGTTAAGTAATAGACGACTTCTCCTATACACAGTATGCAGTTTCCCATACAGTGCTGGCCCTCTTCTGAGGATATCTTCCATCTGGATAACTCCTACTCATCCTTTAATACCCAGATCTCTAGATTCTCCCTCTAGGAAGCCTTCACTGACTTCTTCCCTCAGGATCTGGCTAGATGCCTGTCCTTTGGACTGCTATAATGACCTAGGCATGTCTCTATCCCTGAATTTATTACAATGTCCAATCATTATCTATATGTCTGACAGTTCCATTCAACCGTGAACTCCTTAGAGGCAGGGACTGTACCATTTTGGTATCTCAGTGCCTACCTCAGTACCTGGCGCATGGTAGGCACTCATATATGTTACAACGAACAAACGAATGAAGCCAGCTTCCATGGAATCATGACTTTACAGCAACTATATCCCTTTACATTGGAAGTTCTTTAAGAACTTGCCACTACTTTCTTGACCTGCCATCTCACATGGGTCAGCTATGACTCAATCCATTGATGACTTACTTTCCAGTTATTTTTAAATCACACCACCCATTCACTGAGCTATCTCAGTGGCTTTGTTCAGAACACATCAAGATCACCTGTGAAGATTTAAAAAAATATATATACATAGTCCAGTCCTGCCCCCAGAGCTTTGGTCACTAGTTGTGAGGTATATTCCAGACATGTATATTTTAAGTCTCCATAGGTGATTTTTCTTACCCAAGTTGATATTCATTGATTTACGGATGTTTAACCTACGTCTAAAAAGAATACTGGGTTTTTAAGAACACATAATTATTAAAACAACAACAATAAAAACTAAAACTCTTAAATATAGTATAATAAAACTCTTAAATAAAGTATAACAATAAGTGATAAGACTGTGTGGCAGGTGACTATTATACCAAAAACCCAGGTTAGGGAAACTACTGTAAGTGAATCAAGTTATATTTTGGAGCTTTCTTGGAGTCAAGACAAAAGGAGGTTTGAATGGATTATAAAACTCTCAACATTTGAAAGAGGTAGCATATATCTGTCAGCACAGATTTTTGCCCTAGTTTAAAATTATAAGAGGAATTTTTCTCACAAGTCTTTATATAAGAGGTATTGAACAACACAGTAAATGGTGTCTTTGATACTTTTTTAAAAGACAAAAAGTACAGGAAACTTTTATATATAGATACTTACAAGGAAAGTCAAAAGTATACTGTTACATTCTAGGCTGGGGAAGGCATTTCTATAGAAAGCCAAATGATAAAGTATGTAGCTTCCTTGTCATCTGCCTTGATATAAAAGAATTCTAGAAACTGGGAGAGAAAATAGCATGAACAGACCATTCATTTTCAATGGTCTCATTCAGGTTTTTTGCAGACGCTCAACCAACAGAAGACATCTCTCCACCTCCTCACTTGGCAGTCCAAAGCTGGGATATTCTTCCACTGAAGCTGTGTTTGACGAGGACAAAAGGTGGAGACAGAGAGCTTGTAGGTATAAATACTAGAAACATTGGTTCACAAAGGCTCCCCTACACACAGGGCTGGGAAGCACCAAACGGTAGCCCAGGCAATGATGCAAGGATAGTATATTTCACATGCAGGTGAGTGCTACATTGTTGTTTTGTCTACTAACATGTGAAATCTCAAAGACAACTTTAAAAAATATATATTTATTGATCTGAGAGAGGAAGGAAGAGAGAGAGAAAGAAAGAGAAACATCACAATTTGTTTCCGTATGTGCATTAACTGGGGATCGAACCCACAATCTTTGTGTATAGGAACAACGCTCTAACCAACTGAGCTATCTGACCAGGGCAAGAACAACTTACTAAATAAATGATTTCAAAGCTTCAAGACAGAACATCAAACCTTAGTCACAGAATGTAAAAGGCAAGACGCGGCAGCTGTCTAGAGGGGGTAAGTTAAAAAAAGAACACATAATCAAAGGATCCTGTCTCACCTATGTCTGGATGTGATGATTCCCAGTGGATCTATGCCAAACGAGTCCATCCAGGGATACCCAGCCTCTGACTGATGGCCAACTGGCAGCAAGTATCAAAAAGGCACCAACATACTCCTGGGCTTTTCTTGCCAAACACAAAGGGTAGCTTTGAAGGTCACAGAAAAGCCCGAGGACTACAGGCACACACTAGAAGACCGGGGCCTAGAACCAAACTCTATGCCATTAACTCTCCAGAAAACCTGCAAAGGCTGTAGAGTTTAGAGACAGGCCTACAAGTTCTGAGTCACATGTGAAGAGATACTTTCCATTTATATAAAGCTTTACTTATTTATTTTAGAAGTATATTTCATAACGTTTACTTTTTTAATTGAATTTATTGGGAGTGGTACGGGTTAACGTAATTATACAGGTCCAGGTGCTCAATCTAAAACCCACCCCTGTACAAGGTGCTGTGTTCACCCCTCAAGTCAAGTCTATGTCCATCACCAGTGATCCCTTTCATCTCCTCTTCTTCCGCCCCTTCCTGCCTGGAAATCACCACACTGTTGTCTGTGCCCATGAGGTTTTATTTGTCCTTTCTCTTTGTTCTATCCTTCTATCTCCCCCTCCCACCCCCCTAACACATGTCAGCCTGAAGAGATGTTTCAATAGTGCTAACAGACCTTGTTGCCAAAACGTCTATATTCTATATCTGCACTGTCCAATACATGTGGCCACTAGTTACATGTGCTTATGAGACTTTTAAATCTAATTTAATTTAAACCGCCACATGTGTCAGTGGCTATCATATCACACAGCACAAGTCTATAGGGTGTGGACCCCGGACCCCACTGTTTCTGCTTTGGAACCTGCTAACTGCAGGTCTGGACTTCACCAGCTGGTGACGGGCAGCCCCAAGTACAGCTGAGTGTCCACGGGAAAGCCAATCATGATCTGTGCCCCGGGAGCTTTGGCCGCAGTCTCCATCAAATCAAACAGGGCCTCCCCAGCCAGCAGTGCCAACTTTAAGCTTCAGGGGAGAGCAACCTCTCCATCATTTTGGGTCTCTGGGGGCCATTAAAAAAATCAACTTGTCAAAGAGCTCTTGGGAATGAGGGCTGAGACCCCAGGGTTCCATATAAATATCAAAAGCAACAGAGATGTCACTAGACTTTAGCAGGCACTGTGTTCAGGACTTCCCTGCTGTGGTGAAAAATGTGACTTGCTTTTTCCGACCTCCATCCCACCGTCCTAGCTGACGAGGCTGAACAGCTTCAAGTCGCGTTTCCTCGCCGCCTGTGTGTAGCAGTGTCCTGGACGTGGGCCGCACGCGCAGGACAGCTGGAAGGCAGAAGCAAGGGAGAGGCCGTGGTCCTGCCTCTGCAGCTGCTAGCAGCAGTTTCTGTTCAGAGCGAGAAGCAGTGAGGCGGCTGCATTCAGAGTTTCAGTACCTCCATCACCGAGATTAGGTGCTTAGCACCCACTGTGGTGGCTGCTGGGGTCAGACAGGAGCAGTGCAATGTGGCTCAATGCTGTGTCCTTGGACCTCACAGTCGCTGACTTCTACTGTCCCAGACTTTACAATAGGTTTGTAAGCACTTAATTCCTTTCCTGTGATTGCTTTCTGCTTGGAACACCTAGCACGCTCTGCTACCTGTACTGCCTTCCAGACTGACACACCCGTGTTGTCTTCCAGTCCCCTCAGCAACACTCTAAGGCAGGGAATTTCTCCACTGCCTGTTTTACAGAGAACCACCAAGTCCAGTTCCGTCTGTGGTATTTTGCACATTTATGGTCTTATCTTTTTCTCCAAACAAATCAGGACCTATATCACAGGCTGTTTCAAAAGCCAGGACATGTGCTTAGACCATCAAAGCTTCTTTTAGTGATAAATTTGTAC
Source organism: Saccopteryx bilineata (assembly GCF_036850765.1). Classification (NCBI taxonomy): domain Eukaryota; kingdom Metazoa; phylum Chordata; class Mammalia; order Chiroptera; family Emballonuridae; genus Saccopteryx; species Saccopteryx bilineata. Next base: position 37,032,174 of record NC_089499.1, on the reverse strand, counting down.
CCAAAGCAGAAAGAAACAGAATGTAATGGCAATGTGCAGAGGAAATGGTGTTATTTTTGCTAGAAAATGATGTTGTCACCTGTGGACATAAATTCACTCTTTTTTTTTTTTGTATTTTTCTGAAGCTGGAAACGGGGAGAGACAGTCAGACAGACTCCCGCATGCGCCCGACCGGGATCCACCCAGCCCGCCCACCAAGGGCGAAGCTCTGCCCACCAGGGGGCGATGCTCTGCCCCTCCGGGGCGTCGCTCTGCCACGACCAAAGCCACTCTAGCACCTGGGGCAGAGGCCAAGGAGCCATCCCCAGCACCCGGGCCATCTTTGCTCCAATAGAGCCTTGGCTGCGGGAGGGGAAGAGAGAGACAGAGAAGAAGGAGAGGGGGAGGGGTGGAGAAGCAGGTGAGTGCTTCTCCTGTGTGCCCTGGCCGGGAATCAAACCCGGGTCCCCGCACGCCAGGCCAGCGCTCTACCGCTGAGACAACCGGCCAGGGCGCATTAATTCATTTTTGAATTTAAATGCAAGAAACTATTACATAGAAATCCTTTGAGAGAGAGGAAGACACAAAATTATAAGCCAATAAAGCAGCTGTTATTATCAGCAAATACTCTTTAATGTTTATCTTTTAGTAATTGAGAATAATTATGAGCTCACCTACAAACCAGGATACTTTAGAGCCATGAAGAAAATTCACTATTACACTTTTAAGTCTGATTCTCCAAACACTGAAATGATTTACTTTATTCTAACCCTAATTAGGCTAGAACAGTAATGTAGCATACCAGAAGAACTCACGATAGAGCTTTCAAAGGTAGTACACATTCAAGCAATAACTCAGCTTCAGATGACAGAAATGTTCCTTGCTCCTTACTTGCTTATGCAGAAAGAGAAATTCAGCTAATTTCTCACTTGTCACTTCAATTCATTCCCTTATAATTTACCACCGTAGTATTTTGATTATTTTTCTCCAAGAAACTACAACATTTCCAGTTCACCACTGTTTGAAGTTCTTATAAGATGTCTGCACTTCCCACCTCACCTGGGGCATTCTCAATAAGCCAAGACCTTTGCAAGGGAACAAAGCAACAGATTTGTGAAGTTTTATAAACCATCAGCTATGATATGTAACAGTAGAGAACTTGTAAAAACATAGAAGGCTTGTTTAAGTATTTCAGATGGAGGATCTCATTCCATCCTATTAGCAGGGCATTCAGCACAAACCCTTCGTTTTGTAAGCATAAACCAACAGCCCACTCTCAAAAGATTTGGGGAAAAAAGATGCTGGTAGTAAGGGGATTCCATCTGGAATTTTTATCACTAATTTTGCATAAACAGCTCTTTTGTGTGAAATGTGTGGGATTCCTAGACTGAAAGTTCTTTGAAGATAGCAACCATGTCTTTTCCTGTTTGTATCCCCAGTAGCCAGTGGGGCATGGCACACAGTGGGTGCTTTTTAATCAATTTATTTATTTTACTTTATTTTTTTACAGAGACAGAGAGAGGGATAGACAGGGACAGACAGACAGGAACGGCGAGAGATGAGAGGCATCAAACATCAGTTTTTCATTGCAACACCTTAGTTATTCATTGATTGCTTTCTCATATGTGCCTTGACCGCAGGCCTTCAGCAGACCAAGCCAGCAACCTTGGGTCCAAGCTGATGAGCTTTGCTCAAACCAGATGAGCCTGTGCTCAAGTTGGTGACCTCGGGGTCTCGAACCTGGGTCCTTCCGCATCCCAATCCAATGCTCTATCCACTGCGCCACCACCTGGTCAGGCAGTGGGTGCTTTTTAGATATCTGAAGAATTGAGTTCTCAGAATTCACAAGCATTACAACACTCTCATCTCTAAAAGTAGTCAATAACTTTGGGGATAGTGCTCCCTATTTTCTCCAGACCCTTTACCTTGTTTGATGAGATCACAGAAATCTAAAGCAGTAAAAGTGAATGCTCAGTGCTGTCTCTCTTCTACCTTTGTTTGAACAATCTTTCCATGTTACTATAGTAATGCCTGGTACTGAGATGCTCAGTAAATGAAAGTGGGAAGGAGAAGGAGATCGTGAGTGATGCAGTTCATAGAAAAATCTGTCCAGAGGGCAACCTCTCTGGCAATCTGCAAAGCTTGTGCATGTCTCATTGTATAATAAATGTATTTAAAGAATACACGACAATATATAGGACAGATACATATGTAGAAACGGAGATCCACTGACTCCAGGAAAACTGCATTAAATCTGAGATTATAAGTGAATATTTTAAGACATTTGAGACTATACCAGAGGGAATGTATTTCACAGATAAAGACATTTTCTCATTTCAACACATAAAGGTAATAGCTGTGGAATTCCAAAGATGACTACATGAGGCTACGCTGAGTAGAGGCTGGACATTGACCTGGGACCTGAGCTGAATGGTGACCTGGTTACTGCAGTTATATAAAGGGTGAGGACCAACTAATGAAACAAAGACATCTGTTAGTGATACTCGCCTTCTGACATGTGCAACTTTAAGGCCAGGTCTAACCAAAGCTAGAGCTAGAATCTGAGTCTGGAATCTTGGAAGGAGAAAAGAGCATGAAGTATATGACACTTGAACCACAATGTCAAGTTTCTCCACACCACCTGTGCACTGTGGAGTTTACTGAAACCCAAGCTGGCAATGCTTTTGCCTGCCTGAAACAGGTGCTATATAACTCCACAGGAGACCTATCCTGCAAGATAATTTTGTGTGAGGACATTTGAGGAAAGCTGCTATGGCTTCTTGATTTATGATTTCATTAAAATGTTTGGGCTTCAAGGCCCAGGCCAGTTGGCTCAGTGGTAGAGTGTTGGCCTGGCGTGTGGAAGTACTGGGTTCGATTCCTGGCCAGGGCACACAGGAGAAGCACCCATCTGCTTCTCCACCCCTCCCCCTCTCCTTCCTTTCTATCTCTCTCTTCTCCTCCCGCAGCCAAGGCTCCGGGCGCTGAGGATGGCTCCATGGCCTTCGCCTCAGGTGCTAAAATGGCTCTGCCTGAAACAAAGCAACGCCCTAGATGGGCAGAGCATCGCCCCCTGGTGGGTATGCCGGGTGGATTCCGGTCGGGCGCATGTGGGAGTTTGTTTGCCTCCCTGCTTATCACTTCGGAAAAATACAAAAAAAAAAAAAGTTTGGGCCTCAAACCTCCATCAACATTTATTGGAATTACCTGCTTCTTAAAATGGAAACATTCAATGATAAATTAATGCAGCTTGGATGCTGTGAGACAGGAAAACAGAGTGCTCTAGGCCTCCATTATATTCCCTCAGGAAAAGAGTAATACGTACTTTCCACCATTGTATAGCAGGAAGTCTCAGGGATGAGGAGGTAAGAAGAGGCAAGTGAGCATGAAGAGAACAACCACTGATTCACAGGCTGGAAGAGTGGAGATGTCAGCATCTTTTCAGAAATGCATAGTAAGGAAAAGGTCTAAACTGTTCTGCTACAGAAAGACCACAGACAACTCAGAAATCAAAGGGCTGCTGTGTCTATTACGTACATGGACTTGGTACCCACGGAGATCTCCAGCTAAGAATGTAACTTTAGGTGGGCTGTGGTGAAGATTTACACAGGGAGTACAAGCTTCCTAGGTAGCTCTAAGTCATCTTTCTATATTCAAAGCACTTAGCTACTTCTAACAGATACTAAATATTTGATGTATGAATGAAACAGCTACCGCTTCCAAAGAAAGCCCCCATTCCTTTCTGAGCGTTCTTGCTGTCCATCTTGTCAAATTATCCCAGCATCTAGGGATGATGTGGTATTGCCACGCACCAAGCTCAAGAAAGTCTCACTTATTCCTTCTTCTTCCTTCTCCTCCCCCTCCTCCCTTCTCCTCTTGCTCCTCCTCCTCCTTTGTAAATAAACTCAGGTGTGGACAAGCAGCTCAAACAATTATTGGGAAAATCTGGACCTAAAATCTACCTGGTTAGGACATCCCTTACCCTGTTCCCTGCTAGGGTTGATTAAACATGACCTCCTCACCAGTGGTGGGATTGAAATAATTTAACAACCGGTTCTCTCCCCTAATGATCATTTTAAGTAGAAAAAAATGATATCTAAAAGGTATTGTAGTTTATTATTTCATGCATTTAATACTTAAATAAGAATAAAAACAGTACACAAAACACGACTATGAGTTTTAAAATAATGAAAAAATATTAAATAATACCTGACAAAAACCAATAAAACTGTTATTTAAGATATTTCCATATTGCCTTTTAATTGACATCATCACATGCGATTTTTTTCATCTTTGGATGGAATGAAAATTACTATGGGCACTTAGAATGCACTGTTGTGCAGACGAACATTAAAAAAGAGTAAGGAATGTAAATTTGTGATTTCCACACTGGGTGGCTGCCCAGGCGCCCACCTTAGAGAGAACTTTGATTTCAAGTGCCATTTTAACAACTTGTTCGCTGAACTCAACAAAAATTTAGGTATCGGTTCTGCCAAACTGGTATGACCTGGCTGAATCCCACCATTGCTCCTCACTCTGTGTCATCCAATCCATGAGCAAGGCCCATCTATTTCCAAGACGTTTGCGGCGCTCTACACTTTTGCCTCTCCGTGACTTGCACGCCAGTTCAGCTGTCACCGTCTCTTGCCCGACCGCTATTAGCCACCTCTGAACTGGTCACCCTGCCTCCACTCCTGAACCCTTACAATCAATTCTCCACCAAACAGCCAGCTCTCTTTTCAAAACATAAAGCATATCATGTTATTTCTCTATTTAGACCTCTCCAATGGCTCCTTGTCCTAATGAAAACCCGAATGTCTTGCCCTTGCTCGCCCCGGTGTACCTCATCTCATTCCACTGGCCCTCCCACGTGCTGCACCGCTGCGCAACTGGCCCTCTTGCTGTTCCTCGGCAACTAGGAACGTGTTTCCACCTTATGGCCTTTGCTCTTTTTGTCCTACCTGGGATGTTCTTTTTTTATTCACTTTGGCAGGTCAGACTTGTTCTTTTCATGCGGATGTCAGCCTAACGTCATCTCCTCCTCCCAGATGCCTTTCTTGACCACTGAATCTAACTAGCTACCCAGTCACATGCTATCACAATAACCTTGTTAGCTCTCTGCATAGTAGAATTCTCTTTCTGATGTTTTTAAACTTCCTATTGTCTGGGTTGCCCAACTAGCCTGCAGGCTCCAGAAATCAGAGATCATATTTATTACATTCATTATCAAGAATAATGCCCAACACAGCCTAGATTCCTAATATTCTTAGTTAAGTAAAAAGCAAGTCTAAAACAGTCACAGGTGAGCAGCTCTGCAGCGTGCGGTTTCCTGAACCAATCTAGGTGCTAAGCAAAAGCACTTAACACCTGGCTTAAGGCACAGGTGTTAAGTGAGCTGGCATATTTACTCCCACATTTGAGGAGAGATTAACCCCTTGTTCCCTCAAAACCAATTCTATTTTTTTCTATTGACTGATTTTTAGAGAGGCAGAGGGAGGAAGAGAGAGACAGAGAGAAGCACTCATCTGTTATTCTACTTAGTTGTGTACTTACTGGTCTCTTCCCCTATGTGCCCTGACTGGGGATCAAAGCCACAACCTTGGTGTTTGGGGATGATGCTCTGAGTTAACTGGCCAGAGCCCACAAAACCAATTCTTATTCTCCTTGGCACTGGCTCAGTCTCCACAACATATTTATCTGGACCCTAAAGAGTCTGCTATGGGCATCTACCTATTCTGTGCCAGTTTAGGAACTTTCTTGACTGTTTGGACGATTCAAAGGACTGATCTGCCAGGCCCATTTTTCTAAGGCCTGTCTATTTGTAAAAATCACACCCACTCTATAGGTATTGAAAAACTCTCCTTGCTCCAGGTGCTGAGTTGTCCTCACTAGTGGCCACTTGGTACTGTATCAGAACTCAAAGATATTTTTTTATACTCTTGTTGCAAAATTTGTATTTCCTTTTTGGTAACCTATCATTTCCCCAAATTGCTAATGTGGAATAACTAAAGGAACACAGGGCCTGAAGTCAGAATCCAGAGCTTAAAATCCTGATTCTGTTACTTACTTGTAGCCCATTCAACCCTGGCTCTGTGATGTAACTTCACCGACCCTCAGTTTTCTCATCTGCATAATGGGGACATTACCGCCTACCTCTTAAATAAGTATGTGAAAGCACGGGGCATGCACTCTGTGGGAATACACATCTGAGCAAGGAGGGTGGCAGGCCCAGAACTCATGAACCTGTCCACTGTCCAGTGGCTTCCTCTGGTAGTTCCTCTAGTATACACAGGGAAGTGAACGATTCTTCCAGAACTCCATCAGGAGAGTTTCAGAACACCAGAAGCACACTGGTCATCAAAACTCAACTATTAATAGGAAAGGGTGATATCCTACCACGGGCTACAGAAGCATTAGAAGAAAAGGGAACTGATCAGACCAAGTTTATTAAAGTACAAAGTCAGACAGATGACAGCGCTGAACTACGTAAGACTCTAAGTACCAGTAACGTGTTAAGAGCAGTGGTGGGACTAAGCTGGTTCGCACCGGTTTGGCAGAACTGATACCTAATTTCTTGTTGAGTTCCGTGAACCGGTTGTTAAAATGACATTTGTAATGAGGATTCTCTCTAAGGTGGGTGCCTGGGCAGCTGCCCAATGTGGAAATCACAAATTTACATTCCTTACTCTTTTTTAATGTTCATCTGCAAAACAGCGCATTCTAAGCGCTTGTAGTCATGTTCATTCTGTCCATAGGTGAAAAAAATTGCAAATGAGGACACCAATCAAGAAGCAATATGGAAATATCTTAAATAACAGTTTTATTGTTTTTTGTCAGGTATTATTTAATATTTTTATTAATATTTTAAAACTCATAACAATCTTGTTTTGTGTATCTTTTTTTCTTATTTAAGTATTAAATGCATGAAATAATAAACTACCTTTCAGTATATCATTTCTTATACTTAAAATGGTCATTAGGGCAGAGAACCGGTTGTTAAATTATTTGAATCCCACCACTGGTTAAGTGCCCAGGTCTGTTGGTGACTGAGAGGAAAGTTAGTGGACCTATTATTCTCTATGTAAAAGTGACCCATGAGTCCCGCCCGAGCCTGAGGACTAAACCAAAGGACAGTGCACATTGGTCTGTGAGGACTAACATCACAAAGTAATTACCCTCAAAGCATGAGCAAGAGCCTGCTCATTATTATATATATATAAATGTAAGTTTTTATTCTCCCAATGTTACAGTTAATTTTTTCTACATTTTGTCAAGTTTATTGTAAGCCACTTGAGGCAGATCCATCCATCGTTTCCTACTGTTACAACTCGAAGAAGGAATAAACCTTTTCTACTGGAAAACTTCCCCCAGGCTATGACGAGTGTTCCTCTAGTTCTCCAAAATACATGTTTGTGACTGGCAGAGCTTTCTGCTCCAGGGCTGCTTAACAAACATGTCCTGACACTACCAGAGCTATTTCAAATTTGTAGCTGGCCTGCTAGAAAGCACCAGACTTTCCAGTGTCAAAGAAAGGCAGGAGAGGGTGTGGAGGTGGGGCAGGAGAACAAGGAACAGACACCAGGCACTGCGTATCCATCGCTGTGCCGTTATTCCCACATGGGCACCTCACCAGACCTCAGAGGAGGAGGCTTACTTTCCCCCATTTAATCTGTGAGGAGGCAAACAAAAGTGGCCCAGCTAATAGACTGCAGAGCCAGAATTAGAAAGTTCACGATCATCTTCTATAGCCTATGGCCTCAACTCGTTCGAATTATTGACACTTCCTGCCCAGTTTATTAGAGTTAGGAGATCTAATACTAATTAGATCTAATACTAGTATTAGATCTAATACTAATTAGATCTAATACTAGTATTAGATCTAATACTAATTAGGAAGGGAAAGGAAAGGGAATGTAATTCTCCGTGAGTGCTCGCTGGCAGCTCCAGACCTTGCAGACGGCTGGCTGGGCATGGGCTTCCACAGGGCACCACCTGGACTTCCGCAGGAGTGAGAGTATGCACTGTGTTTCCTCAAAGCTTCTCATCCGACCCTAAATCACAGTCATCAAGACCAGATCCCCAACTAGAGAGCTACAGGAATAATTTTTTTTGTTGTTATTTTTATTTATTTATTTTATTTTTTGTGTGTTTTTCTGAAGCTGGAAACGGGGAGAGACAGTCAGACAGACTCCCGCATGCGCCCGACCGGGATCCACCTGGCATGCCCACCAGGGGGCGATGCTCTGCCCCTCCAGGGCATCACTCTGTTGCGACCAGAGCCACTCTAGCACCTGGGGCAGTGGCCAAGGAGCCATCCCCAGCGCCCAGGCCATCTTTGTTCCAATGGAGCCTCGGCTGCGGGAGGGGAAGAGAGAGTCAGAGAGGAAGGAGAGGGGGAAGGGTGGAGAAGCAGATGGGCGCTTCTCCTGTGTGCCCTGGCCGGGAATCGAACCTGGGACTTCTGCACGCCAGGCCGACGCTCTACCACTGAGCCAACCGGCTAGGGCTTACAGGAATAATTAATATCTACAGTTTATTCGACATCTATTAGGTATCAGGTATTGTGCTTGGAACTTTTTATAAGTATTCTCATTTAGTCCTCACAAACCCCTGCATTGTTGGCTATATTATTTCTTCTAGACAGATGAGGAAACTGAGGCAGCTAGTAAATGACAGAACCAAGGTTTGAATCCAAGCTTATCAAAGCTCATGGCAAACTCCTGGTTTTATTTAATACAGCTCACAATCAGCTCATATTAAACCAAAATAAAACAGACATCTTAGATACTTGAAAAATAAAGCATAAACAGCAATGTTAAAGGTCACAGTGATTTAGCATAGTATTAGAGTTTGGTTTTGATCATCATCTCCTCTAGTTGTGCTAAACACAGGTAATACATAGGTAGATGTATAGAATAATAATATTGCTAGAAAAATTTCAACATAATGCCTTTGTAAAATACAATTGCTACTTCTAACCACCAGTATCTGTGGCATTTGTGATCTAAAAAATCAGGCAGAAGAATCCTGGAAACATAGAAACTTGTAAATTGAGTGTTTCATGTGTACCCATAATCTGAAAGACAACAGGACCGGTAAAACCTCCAACTATTTCCAGGCACATCCGCCAGTCTGTCGGCATGGAGTCTTGTCAGTGCTTTCTCAGCTGTACTAACAACCAGCTAATCCTGAAACTGCTCTTCACACTCTCTACATTTAGTCCAAGAAGCTTAAATGACCATCTGTTTTTTTAATAGACATGTCACTCAAAGATGTAAAAGAAACCCTACTCCTCCTAAAATATAAAAACAAAGTAAGTGTCCCTACACAATACTTCGCCCTTTGTAAACAGCATGAGAAGATGTTTTATGATCCCTTGCTTTCTCCACCCTTTCTCCTTGGCTCCTCCCACTCTGGATGAGGAGTTTGTTTTGCTCATGAGGACGCCACTGGCCACAGGCGGAGGGGACCGGTCTGAAGAGGAGCAGAAGGGCAGCCCTGGCAGTGGCTGTGCTAAGAGTGCTGATGGCAACAGCTGCCTCAGAGACGGGATGTGACACGTGAACACCTGAGGGACTCCTCCAGACTTTACCCATCTGGTTCATCCACTTTTTCTTTTTTTGTATTTTTCTGAAGTTGGAAACTTCAGAGGCAGTCAGAGACTCCTGCATGTGCCCGACAGGGATCACCCAGCATGCCCACCAGGGGGCGATGCTCTGCCCCTCTGGGGTATCACTCTGTTGCAACCAGAGCCATTCTAGCGCCTGAGGCAGAGGCCACAGAGCCATCCTCAGCGCCTGGGCAAACTTTGCTCCAGTGGAGCCTTGGCTGCAGGAGGGGAAGAGAGAGACAGAGAGGATGGAGAGGGGGAGGGGTAGAGAGGCAGATGGACGCTTCTCCTGTGGGCCTTGGCCAGGAATCGAACCTGGGACTCCTGCACGTCAGGGCGACGCTCTACCACTGAACCAACCAGCCAGGGCCAAACCTTAGCTTTTTAACTTTAATTCTCCAACTCAAGCTTTAAGGAATCGCTGAATAGAGGGCAGCTAGAGCTGATGCATTCAAAGAGAATAACAGAATGTTGCTTTAGGTTTTGTTTTGGAGGGAGGGGTCAAATTTTAAGAGGCAGTGATAGTATGAGGGCAGGTTCAACTGATGCAAATTTCTGGATATGAGCAATGCTTAAAATATGCAAAAATGTATTGATTTTCTAAGGATTATTAATAATACATTTGTAACTACTTCAGACACTGGTTATAAACTTTCAGAGACAGAATGAGAACGTAATCTGTCCACAGCAACAGAGACGAATCACTTTGATTAATTCTTTATGATGTCACCTCATCTCCTGCAACTCTTGCATTGGTTAAGAGTCTGTAGTGAATCCTTCAATAACTCCCACAAGCACCTCATTATTCATTAGGCTGTGACATCTTGGGTTGTAAAACAGGTGCTGTTATGTAACTCAGGCATCGCATAGCAGCCTTGGGTCATGAATATTAAACAGAGACAGCCATGAATGAGTTGCTATCTATGAAGACCTCCTGCCAACCTTTCTCCCAGAAATAAACCAGAACGAAGGTCAGCATGTCCTTGCAGATGTCACAAGTATGGGCACTGTGTCCTCTGGAGCTTTTATGATCATCACCATCTCTCCCATCAAGCCATGATTTTACAGTTCTGTTTATGGGTAAGATTGACCCGGTAATTTTCATTTCTCATATTGTCCCTTTCTGGCTTTGCATTAACTGTATAGTAATCCTTTAAAGTGAGCCGTGAAGCACTTAACTGGTTAGTTTAGTCCATTGAAACTTATTGTGCTTACTGATAGTTGTATTATGTAACGTTTCTTATTTATCCAACTTTCTCCATGCCTGTCTTTTCCTCTTTAGTGCTCTCCTTTGGACTGTTTGTCCTTATTCTAATAGTTTTTGTGCTCTACTTGTTTGAAAGTTATTTCTATTCTTCCTTAAAATTTTGCCATGCCTACTCAACTTGACCGCATTTAAGTTAATTAATATATTTTCTTTCCTCTCACACTATAAGGAATACTTTGATTCTGTTCAACCTCTGCCAACTTAAATGCTATTATTGTTCAGTACATTTATTGTTTTGTTTTTCTTTTAACCCTAAAAATTAGACATTATTATATTGTTTAATACAGGAAATTATTTGCCAATTTCTTTGGTGTCTGTTCTTTCTTACATCTACGATCTTCCTTCTGAGAAAAATTTTCTTTTTCCTGAAGCACATCTTATAGAATTTTTATAAAGTGAGGGTCTACCTGTAAAATGCTCTATTAAAAAAATCTGAAAATGTCTTTATTTCGCTCTCAGGCTTTAAAGGTAGTTTCATTGGATCTATAATTCTATGTTTATACTTATCAACTATCGGCATTTTAAAAGTATCATTTCACTGTCTCTGGGAACCTATGTTAAAAAGGTGATATAGCTTCTACCTGGTTCTCTCTGCAGATGCCCTGGGAACCAGCTACCATGCCGTGAGGAAGCCCAGGTGCCATAGAGAAGTCATGTTTGGACATTCTGGCTGATAACTCCAGCTAAGGTCTCGGTCACAGCCAGCAAGAACCACCAGAAATAAGAGCGAACAAGCCTTCGAATCTTCAGGTATTGCAGCAGCCAGCTGCCGAGGTACTACAGCCTGCCAGCCTGCCAGCCAATCAGCTGAGGCCCCAGGCAACACGGAGCAGATGCAATCCATCCCTGCCCCCACCTCACTCTCGAGTTCCTGACCCATAGATGCCATAAGCATAACAAATGGTTATTTTATGCCACTAAATTCTGGGGTAATTTATTAAACATCATAGATTACAAGAATGAATATAGTTAGTTCATATTCACTATCTGGCAACTCCACTATCTAAATTAAAGTTGTCAGTCTAAATAAACAACTCTCTCTTCCCTCTTCTCTTTCCTTTCTCTCCTCTCTCTTCTGCTAATTCTTGCTATATCAGCTCATTTCCTTATGTACTAACCCAGTGGTTCTCAAAGTGTGTGCCAGGGCGCACTGGTACGCCCTAGATTTCCAAGTGCTCTCTGTGGTATTCCAGAGAAATATGTGCCTGTTAGGGACCAAAAAACCAACATGGTTTTGGAGTTTAGATTTTGGGGGGACAGAGGTGTAGGCAATTGGCTGTAAGCTGACAGTCTGCCCAACCCCCCACCTCACTTGCCTGATTAGGTTGCAAAAGGCTGTTAAGCTGTGGTGCTGGATTGTTTACACTACCCCCGTGTTCTCCAGAAAGACTGGAGGCAAGTTTCTTCTATCCTTTGTTTGGTGTAAAGTTAAGATGATATGTATGGTGGGGGTTTTGGATTGACGATTAAACATAAGGAATTGTCTCTTGAAGCCTTTTGGATTTCTATAAAAGGAGAATATGTGGCAATATCTAAAAAAGCTTTGAACATTTTACTACAATTTTCAACACCCTATTTATGTGAATTAGGATTTTCTACCCTCAACACAATTAAGAGTAAAAAGAGAGGAATTCTTCAATGTATTGACAAGGAAATGAGAGTTTGCCTTTCAAATATATGCTCAAACATTGAAGAAATTGCTAGGACGCATCAGATTCATGTTTCTCATAAACACAAGAATGAAAAAACTTAACACATTTGTGCTGGGACCTGCCGAATTTACTAAATCTTACTAAGAATGTATCTATATATATAAAAAGATAACCCCTCTTTTTTGTGAATTCTAAAAAGCATAACTCAAAAATTGTAACATAAAAATGTTTTTTTAATGTCAGAATAAATTTAATTTTGCCATATTTATTTTGTTTAATTACCATAAAAGCACAATTGGACTTTATATATTTTTTCTTTAATATTTGACTTAATAATTATAACATATTTCTCAGAAATTTGTATATAGTGCACCTACAATTATTTGTAAGATTTTAAATGCGACCCAACTTCAAAAAGTTTAAGAACCACTGTACTAACCTTTCATTGAGATCTTATATTTGGCTGAAGTTAATCTGTAGGTATCCTGAGGCCTCTTGGTTGAAGATATTTTTCTACCAAGAGGATTCCCATTTGTTTTGCTGGCCCCCAGAAGGTACTACCCACTGGAATTATTTTTATTTACGTTTCTCTTGGAATTACCCATACTGCACATGTAATATGGTTTCAAAATCCACACCACACGCAGGTGTATGGTTAGAAATTTTCAAAGGAGGCTACTCTTATTACTATTTTCCTCCACTAACAGCCGTAACAATGACTGATGGGTTTGTTCATTGGCTGCCTTTGTTGCAGGTGGATTTTTCCTAGGCACATTCATTCAATCTACAAGTATTTAATAAACGTCTTTTATATGTTCCTTTATAGGAATATGACTTGTGCCCCTTTACATGACATGACAGTGCTGCAGCCAGGTATACAATTTAGTTTTATAAGTTACCTTTCCAATTACATACTTCCCACACCTACTGGAATTAACCAGAAGCTCTGTGAGGTCAGGCCCATCAGCTTCATTTTCTTCAATAAAGCAACTGTTACAATGAATCAAGTCATCATCTTTTTGTTGATGGAGTGTCTTGCCTTTCGTTTGTAAATACCCAAGACCTGCTCAATAAAGCTAAGAGCAATAACACTCATCATCATAAATGACTACAACAGTCCAATAGGCACAGCAGATGCTCAGAACTTGTTTTTTTTGCTTTTTGGTCTTTCTCCCCAGATTTACTCAAGTATAAATGAGAGAACAGCTATCTATATTTAAGGAATATATAATGATATTTTCACATACGTACACATTGTGAAATGATCGCCATAATCAAGCTGATTAATCTATTCATTACCTCACAGTCACCTTTTTCTGGCAGTGAGTCCACTTAAGATCTATTCTTTTAGTAAATTTCAAGTATACAAAACACATTTTGCAGATGTCTGTCAGCAACCAAAGGAAGCTTGGTAAATAATGAAACCTGGTAAAGCTAAATTAACTCTGGTACTAACAAAAGAAATCCTCCTATGACAGACTTAGAAATCAAAAAGCCTATCAAAAGGGTGGCCCACGGTTCAGTTCTCTGCCTAAATCTGATCATACCCAAGGAGTTAATAGGCCGTAACAACTGGGATGGACGTGCTGCCCCTCCTTAGGTCTCTCCTCTGGAGACCTCCGCCCACGCTACCTGACTCCAGTGTGGAGCTCTGACGACACCAGGGTCTTTTTCTTTGTTTTAGGGCAAAACCATCCATCTATTTTTAAAAGTCTAAACTCACAGGATATTTACAGTAGGGAAAGCTTTATAAAGCACTTGATGTTCTTTTTAAATGTTCTTTACAGGTGGATAAACTGAGGCTCAGAAGGATGAAATAACTGACAGCAAGCGCAGTATGAGAATCCAGCTTTTCTGCCTCTCAAATGTTTCTGACACAAAACGACTTTTGTTGTTTTATATAGTATTTCTTGGGTAAAACAGCAACTTTTGTGATGTAAGCTGCTCTACAGTCTGTGTTTCCTTGAACACTGTGTACAGGAATGGATGTCAGAGACCTCCTGTCTAAGCTGCCCATTTTATAGATAAGTGATCAGAGGTCCAGAGAGATCACCCCATCTACTCATGTAGTTCTCGAAATGCCACAGCCCCTGCCTGGACCCTTTCATATTTTGTTTTTCTACTTCTCATTCTACTCTCAACTCTCTTCCTCTTGATTTTACTCTCCCATTTCTCCATAGAAACATAAAATACCTGCTTAGGAGATACTTCTTTACATACTGTGTAAAGAACAACCTAATTAGAACTGATATCAAAAAAATCTACAAGTCAAGTCATCTGCTGGGTACCATTGGAAACTTACAGTTTCAGCATCATAAATTGTGCTTAAAACACTACTGTCTTCCTAACCATTTCACTGCTAAAATTTTCATTCAGTACAGAATAGCTACATAATTCAAGGACACCATTAACACAGCTTACAATGTGAATGGTGCCCCTACAGTTGTGTATCTCCCTTGAATACACTTAGATGATGGCCCTGTTTTCATTCATCTCACATATCCAGACGTTTTCAGATCTTTTAATACTACCCTAAATGAATCATGCTTTCCTTTCCTTTCATCTTTCCTGATCTGTGAACAGCAACATTTACTCCACTCCCATGAGTCTTTCAAAACACGAGATTAATGTGGTTCTGGTCACTCACTTATTTCAAGGATACTCACATCAACAGATGTGGTGATGATGGCAGTGACGATAACAGAATGCCATAATAGAAAACTACTGGTGAAAACAATGCTGTAGGAGTCCCATAGCAACAGCGGTTAGAACAAGCTATTTCTAAGAAGCATTCATATTGCCTTTATTTTGCTCTATACTGCAGGCTATCTCAAGAATTGAATGCTTGACAGGCTGTCTTGTTTCATTAGTTACCCTTCCACCTAGAGTTTTAAGCTTAGAGCCAAGATCTCAGATGGATGACTTAGTTGACATCCAAGATTCATGTTTCCCTCCTCTAGCGCATACTTGTTCCTGGGAAGTGGCTGCACAGCCGCAGACACTATTTCCCAGTTCCCTTGCATCTAGATGGAGCCAGATGACTAGATCTAGCTACTGGGATGGAAGCAGAAATTTGTGTGTGTTACTTCTAGGCAGAGGAGGACATTTATCTCCTTTCTGTGATAGTCCTGGAGGCCAGCACTGAAGATAGTGGGGTCATAAGGTGGGAGAAGCCTGGGTTTCTGACCATATCTTGGAAGAAAGCCACCCAACAAGAAACATTCACTTGGGAACTTGGAATGAATAAGAAACAAACCTTTTTTATGTTAACCCACTGTGATCGCGGAATTGTTAGTTATAAAAGACGACGCATACTGACTAAAATAATGAATATCTGTTGGTTGTTGTATGAAATTCCTTTAGAAAGAAGAAACCCTATCTTTATGCATTATATTCTCTGTAGTGCCTTCAAAGTAAGTGCTTAATAAATATCCACAAAAATTTGCTTTGGAAAAAGATAATTTTTAGTATTTTCAGGGAGTTTCAGAGTTTTAAGATTTTACTTGTGTGCTCTTTTTCCCCCTTCTTTTTAGCGAGACAGACAGACTGACAGGGACAGATAGGACAGAAGATGAGAAGCATCAATTTGTTGTTGTGGTACTTTATAGCTGTTCATTGATTGCTTTCTCATATGTGCCTTGACCGGGGGCTCTAGCTGAGCCAATGACCCCTCGCTCAATCCAGCAACCTTGGGCTTCAAGCCAGAGATGATGAGGTCATGTCTATAATCCCCACTCAAGCCAGCGACCCCGTGCTCAAGCTGATGAGTCCTTGTTCAAACCAGATAAGCCTGTGCTCAAGCTGGTGACCTCAGGATTTTGAACCTGGGTCCTCACTGTCCCAGGCCAACACTCTATCCACTGTGCCACTGCCTGGTCAGGCTATTTGTTTGCTTTTTAAGGAATACATCCAGGATCTGGCACAGTGTCTGGCACATAGTAGACACTCAAATATTTGTTGAATAAGTAAAACTAGTGCATATTTTAGCCTATTAATTCCATTCAGTGCCTGTTTGGTTACAGAGCTGGATATGGTCTGACTCAGACCCTAGGCAGCCTACCAATCCATCAAACATGACAGCAGGACTACACAAATCAAAGACGAGACCTGGAATGAAGTAAAACAAACAAAAATTCAAGGGATTCTTGTTCAGTGATATAATACAGGTGGGGCAAAAGTAGCTTTATAGTTATTCATATGAAAAAATAATACAATAATAAATAAAAGCACAAGAATAAATTCTGTTTTTGTGTAGTCACAACTATAAACCTACTCTTGCCCAACCTTTATATGATTTTAGGCAAGTGGCTGTATACCAAAAAATTCTGCTTTGAGAGATGAGATAGACAAGAGGAAAAAATACAGGGGATAAATTAAAGAATGGAGAATTTTAAAAAGTGTCCCCATCTCTACAGTTAGAGAGCATAATGTTTTAAATCATTTTATACTTGCTATTCAGCATAATTTCTACTGTAGAGTGAAAGTTCCCCACCACACTGGGTCTGAATATCCCGATTATTTGGCTTTTTTTTTTTTTTTTTTTTTTTTGTATTTTTCTGAAGCTGGAAATGGGGAGAGACAGAGAGACTCCCGCATGTGCCCAACCGGGATCCACCCGGCATGCCCAGCAGGAGGCGACGCTCTGCCCACCAGGGGGCGATGATCTGCCCCTCTGGGGCATCACTCTGTTGCGACCAGAGCCACTCTAGCGCCTGAGGCAGAGGCCACAGAACCATCCCCAGTGCCCGGGCCATCTTTGCTCCAATGGAGCCTCGGCTGCGGGAGGGGAAGAGAGAGACAGAGAGGAAGGAGAGGGGGAGGGGTGGAGAAGCAGATGGGTGCTTCTCCTGTGTGCCCTGGCCGGGAATCGAACCCTGGACTTCTGCACGCCAGGCCGACGCTCTACCACTGAGCCAACCGGCCAGGGCTACCGATTATTTGGCATTTTATAATTTTCAAATATCCCGCAAAACCCTGTTAATTCAGTCTCTGCCAACTGCACAAGTAGTCTTATTAATACTGAGAATATACAGGCGGGACAAAAGTAAAACATTTGAACTGTTGACATTTACTTGAAACCTATGTATTTTTATTGGCCAATGTCACCCCCTTAAATTTAATTCCTTAAACCCTCATTCACTGTTGGTGGGAATGTAAAGTAGTACAACCATTATGGAAGAAAGTATGGTGGTTCCTCAAAAAATTAAGAATAGAACTGCTATATGACCCAGCAATCCCTTTACGGGTATATACCCCCAAAACTCAAAAACACTGGTACGTAAAGACACATGCAGCCCCATGTTCATTGCAGCATTGTTCACAATGGCCAAGACATGGAAACAACCAAAAACCCTTCAATAGAGGATTGGATAAAGAAGATGTGGTACATATATACTATGAAATACTACTCAGCCATAAGAAATGATGACATCGGATCACTTACAACAACATGGATGGACCTTGATAACATTATACTGAGTGAAATAAATAAACAGAAAAAACTAAGAACTGTATGATTCCATACATAGGGGAGACACAAAATTGAGATTCATGGACATAGATAAGAGTGCAGTGGTTACCAGGGGGAGGGGAAGAGAAGGGAGGGAGAGGTGGGGGAGGGGAGGGGCATAAAGAAAACCAAATAAAAGGTGACAGAGGACGATTTGACTTTGGGTAATGGATATACAACATAATCGAATGTCAACATGATCTGGAAATGTTTTCTCTAAATCTATGTTCTCTAGTTGACCAATGTCACCCTGTTAAAATTAATTTTCTAAATAAAATTTTTTTTTTAATTCCTTAAAAAAAACCCAGACACTCGCCCCCTGGTGGGCAGAGCATCGCCCCCTGGTGGGCGTGCCGGGTGGATCCCGGTCGGGCGCATGCGGGAGTCTGTCTGACTGTCTCTCCCCGTTTCCAGCTTCAGAAAAATTAAAAAAAAAAAAAAAAAAAAAAAAGACATAGATCAATGGAATAGAATAAGAGAACAATAATAAAATTTTTAAAAAGGTTTACAGATTTGAGTACGTGAAACAGTTTATTCTTGTTTATTTTCCATATGAACAACTGTAAACCTACTGTGCCTACTCCTCTGACACATTACAAATCTATAATATAGCATCGTCCTAGCTAGAACTAAGACAGAGTACTATATTTTTAGATTATCGGATGTAACTCTACTGACACTCCAAGAAAGTATACTTTCTGAAGATTAAAAATATATATAACCCCTATCTTACCATACATAGTGACAAACTCAAAATGGATTAAAGACTAGAACATGAAGCCTGAAACCAAAAAAAAAACAAAAACCCTAAAAGAAAAAATAGGGAAAAGTCTCCTTGATATCAATCTTGGCAATAATTTTTTTAAAAATTAGATACCAACAGGGAAGGCAACAAAAGCAAAAATATACAAAGTGGGATTACATCAAATTAAAAGGCACATAGCAAAAGAAACCATCAACAAAATGAAAGGGCAATATACAATGGGAGAAAATAGTTGTAAGTCATAGATCTGACAAGGGGCTGTTATCCAATGTATATTAAGATATCAGACAATAGCAAAAAAAAAAAAAAAATTGGGCAAAGGAAGTGAATACATATTATCCCATAGAAGATATACAAGTCAACAGGTACATGAAAAAGTGCTCAACATCATTAATCATGGGGAAAATACAGTGGTGGCACAGTGGATAAAGCATCGACCTGGAACGCTGAGGTCGCTGGTTCAAAACCCTGGGCTTGCCCGGTCAAGGCATATATGGGAGTTGATGCTTCCTGCTCCTTCCCCCTTCTCTCTCTAAAAATGAATAAATTAAAAAAATTTTTAAAAAGATTTAAAAAAAAAAAGAAAGAAAATGCAAATCAAAACCATAATGAAATACCACCTCATGCCTGTCACAAAAAAAGACAAGAGATAAATGCTGGAGAGGACGTGAAGAGGAGGAAACCATGGGCACTGTTGGTGGGAATGTAAATGGGTATAGCCACTAGGAACCTTTTTCTAATTCCTTGTACTCCTTTATCAGCATTTTTAAATTCTATCACTTTGAGACCCTAAGCTTCGTCAAAATATTTTTATCACTTCTCTTCTGGACTCCGTCACTGGACCATATTATTCAGATTTGAAATGAGAAATCAGACTTAGAAAGCAAAACATATTTTTTCACTGGTCTCATGACCATATATTGCACTTTTTTCTTTTGTAAATACTGAAGAAAAATAGTCTGTGGGGAACGGGCTTGGCAGTAAGGCACAGCAGCCCCATAGCAATGAACTAGTGACGTGTGCAAGAACTAAGACTGGGCAGGAGGCGGACCTGCAGGGAACTGCCCGCTACACACAGTGCTGCTGTTGAAAACTGGGGCAGTCCAACGGGGTGAATAGTAACTACCCGGCCTTCATCTGGACAGGTACCGAAAGCCTCCCCGTGGAGCTTAGACAATACCGAAAGACTCCAGACCAAGTCAGCTTCCTGGTCACAGCTCTAGGTGACCAGTTTGTCGAGGGCAGGACCTCGGTGCTGAGGACTTAGGGAAAACAGAATCCCGTCAGTTAACTAGGGAAAGACGCTGCTGGGGCTCAGCAGGCAACCCTGAGATGGAGTCCGGCAGGGTTCTCATGTCCATAGGACACTGGAGTGTTAGGGGAAGAAACAAAGGCTGAGGTCTGAGGTGGGGTTGGGGAGGCCCTCAGAGAAAGCAGCAGGGCATGTGGGCACAGGTGGCCGCTATAGGACCCAGGAGGTGACAGTAAAGCATCAGCTTACATCCTTCATGCTCAAGTATTCCTTCCTTTCTTTTTCCTGCTACAACTCCTTCAAAGCTTTTCTATAAGTAACCACAGCGTGAGAGAAACAGTTAAAGACTACCATGCCCTGCCTTTCACTGCACTGATGCTGCCCAATAACTCAGCATATTTATTTACTTCCTCTGATGCACAATGGGGCTGTCCCATGACTGTCTCTGTTTCGTCTCATCAGCTCGAATGAGGCTTAAGTTCCATGACTAGAATATCAGACTCAACACAAATTGTAATGTTTCACTTGGCACTGTGAGGGAAATGTCACAGTCACCCATGCTTCCTGTCCGGCCTTCTCCACCTCTACCCTCCCACATGCAGCTGGTACTCAGAACGAACAACTGGATGAGGGGGAAGACCGCCAGCACCCTGAAACGTCTCATCATCTGGTAGCCTCGTCAGCAGCCGCACAAGGGTAACGGCTTTCAATCAGCACCGGGGGTGGGAGCAGCATTGTTTGAGGGCTAAAGACAAATTTAATTCAAGAAGCAAGCGGGGTGTATACTGGGAGCCAGATTTCTTTTCCCATTCTTTTTCACAGTTGCTATAATAATCTAAGACTTCTAAAAATACAGCCATAAGGATGGAACAACTAGAGCTTGGTACCTAAAATAAATAATGAACTACAGATTTGTCGGCTTATAAAAGGAATGGCCCGTTGCCTTATGGGTTGTAACATTCTCCCCCTCCTCCAGTTATTCCCCAGCCAGTAACTGACCTGGGAGCCAAGACCTCTCTACACCCTGGTACAGATGCAGGAGTGGGGTTGGGGAGGATAAAAAGACCAACCACCAAGGCTGCTAAAACAAGATGAGGCATATTGATTGCAAGGGAAAGGTTGAATGAGTTCACTGACTGAAGCATGGCATTTCAGATGAGGAAACACTTCACGAAGTAAAAAAGGCTTATTTTCACCAGTCTCCTTTGGTTGTAGTGCTGGCTAAGGGGACTGATCACTGCCTCACTCCAGCTTTGGAACAAATTAAAATGTACATAGAAAAATCAGAAGTTGTATCAAATTCATCTTTATTACTAGTTATGTTGGATTCAAGAACATGGTTTGACCTGTGTCTTCTTACTCTACCTCAGTGGTTCTCAAAGTGTGCGCCAGGGCTCACTGGTGCACCCTAGAAGATTTCCAGGTGCACCCTATGGTATTCCAGAGAAATATGTGCCTGTTGGGGACCAAAAAACCAACAGGGTTTTTGGAATTTAGATTTTTGGAGGACAGAGGTGTGGGGAATTGGCTGTAAACTGATAGTCTGCCCAACCCCTCACCTCACTTGCCTGATTAGGTTGCAAAAGGCTGTTAAGCTGTGGTGCTGGATTGTTTACACTACCCCCCATATTCCCCAGAAAGACTAGGGGCAAGTTTCTTCTATCCTTTGGTGTAAAGTTAAGATGATATGTATGGTGGGGGTTTTCTGCACCCAACACAAGTAAGAGTAAGAAGAGAGGAATTCTTCAATGTATTGATGAGGAAATGAGAGTTTCCCTTTCAAATATATGCCCAAACATTGAAGAAATCACTAGGACACATCAGACTCATGTTTCTCATAAACACAAGAATGAAAAAACAACACATTCGTGCTGGAACCTGCCGAATTTACTAAATCTTACTAAGAATGTATTTATATATATAAAAAGATAACTATTTTCTCATTTTTAAATTTTTAACCCCTCTTTTTTATGAATTCTAGAAAGCATAACTCAAAAAATGTAACATAAAATGTTTTTTAATGTCAGAATAAATTTAATTTTGCTGTATTTATTTTGTTTAATTACCATAAAACCATGCTTAGACTTTATATTTTTTCTTTAATATCTGACTTAATTATTATAACATATTTCTCAGAAATTTGTATATAGTGTGCATAAAATTATTTGTACAATTTTAAAAAGTTTGAGAACCACTGCTCTATCCTATAACATACTATCTTATTTTCACCTTTTGTTTTTTTTTGTTTTTGTTTTTTTTTCATTTTTCTGAAGCTGGAAACAGGGAGAGACAGTCAGACAGACTCCCGCATGCGCCCGACTGGGATCCACCCGGCACGCCCACCAGGGGCGACGCTCTGCCCACCAGGGGGCGATGCTCTGCCCATCCTGGGCGTCGCCATGTTGCGACCAGAGCCACTCTAGTGCCTGGGGTAGAGGCCACAGAGCCATCCCCAGCGCCCGGGCCATCTTTGCCCCAATGGAGCCTTGGCTGCAGGAGGGGAAGAGAGAGACAGAGAGGGAAAGCGCCGCGGAGGGGTGGAGAAGCAAATGGGCGCTTCTCCTGTGTGCCCTGGCCGGGAATCGAACCCGGGTCCTCCGCACGCTAGGCCGACGCTCTACCGCTGAGCCAACCGGCCAGGGATGTGCCTTGCACCTTTTGTGATTATACCTGTCTTCTTGATCATACCATAAGCTTCCAGAGAACAGAGATTATGCCTTACATCTCTCCATATCCCCAGAATTTTCCACAGAGCCATATATGTAGCAGGCTCTGTCTGATAAAGGATCACGATTAATCACATTTGTTCTCTGGTGTCTGTGTGAAGTCTGAGAGCTCATGTCTTTTCATTCTCAGTGCCTAGCACAATGCCTGGCACACAGTAGATCCTTTAAAAAAGTCAGTTGAAAGATCATGAAAACAGAAGGGTATAGCACATGGTCTACCCTGGGCTTGTAGAGAAGAATGTGAAGTAGGGATATCTCCTCAGAATTCTGTTCTTGATAGCTTGTTCAATGGGAAGCGCTCTACTTACAAATTGTTTGTGATTTAGGAATTTGAGACAGTTTTCACCGTGACAAATTTTAGCTTTTGTCTACTCGTCAGGCACACTGGCTGTCTTGGCCATCTGTGTCCTGGATGTCTCAATTAGAGTTACTCTGCTAATGTTCTTAGCAAAGAAGAACTGTCATTTGGTAATTCACTTAGAGCCATGACAAAAGCCTGTGGCATCCAATGTTTCAGAGCGTAACACAGCCTTGTTTTTTTTCCCCAAGGGATACACACACCATGAAACAGACTCCTTTGCAGCTGCTGGTATGATGAGCTCACAGCATTTCTACGCCTCCTGGAAAAGTTCAGGAAAACAGAGTATCACGTGTGCCCCCTATACCATTAAGCTCCCTAGTAACCAAGGAGCATGTGGTGCAGCCAGGCCGAAGTTGAGCAGAGATCAGGACAGGATGGCACACGGGGGGTGGGGAGGACTGTGCACCTCTTCTGAGGGGTGGTGCTCCTTAGTTCAGGGCCTTGCAGAGGGCTGAGAAAAAGTGTTCCTGCACGGATAAATGCTGGGTGCCTCCATGGGGTGTGTGTGAGACAGCTGACCAGTCACAGCCAGCTGAGTGAGCAGCTCTGTCTACAGAATCTGGTTTGCGGAGCCCCGAGGGCTCCAGGAGCCTGCCAATACTAGTTTTGAGAGAGGCCCATGTGTGCGCCCATTTCTGTGTTCACATGTGAACTCCATGTACTCAGAATCCCATGTACTGTGAGAACCCCTGACCTTGCCCTTCTAAAACATACCAGAATAAACAACTTGGCTCTCCAGGTCTTACAAGGATTCACCAACTCCTGTGTCTTAACATGATGGCCAGCAAGGTGGTAGAGGCACAGGCCCTGGTGCTCTGTCTCCATGGGCCCCTGTCCCAGGCTCTGTACCACAGGGCTGATGGAGGGCAGGAGGGCAGGGAACTTCAAAACCAATAGCCTGATGCACCCAGTGTGGACCTGGGCCCCGCCAGCCATGTGTGGCACAAGCACTTGAAATGTTGCTAGCAGGATTGAAAATCTGAATCTTACATTTTTATTTAATTTTATTTCACATGTAAAAACTAATGATTCAATTAATTAAAAAAATTTGAGTTTGTGAATTTTTCAACTGTAAGTTTTTTGAAATCTAAATGCCAATCAAGAATTTCTGACAAAAATTCAGTGTCCACACTGAGATGGGCTGTAAATATAAATTATACACAGGATTTCAAAGACCTGGTATAAAAAAAGAAAGCAAAATACCTCATTAATAACTTTTATATTTGATCACATGTTGAAATGACAATGGTTTAGATATATTGGGTTAAATAAAATATACTATTCAAATTAATTACATCTATTTATTTTCACTTTTTGTAATGTGGGTATTAAAAAATAAATCTAGAATGTTGGCTTGTGTGGTACGCCTAGGGGACAGCACTGATCTAGACCACAATCCAGTCCTCTGTACGTGGAGTCTCACGTGGCCAGAGGCCTGCCCAAGAAACCTGCCCATCACTCTCTCGTCCAGATCACTCCACTTCAGCACCATGTTTTCTGGGGTCTCCCATGTGCTGGGCACTGCTCTAGGCTGGGAAAACAGCCTGGTGGTTCTTAGCTGGCATTCCAATGAGAGTTGTAGGCAATAAAACACAAAGAGAAGAAAGAACATCAGCTCACTTTAAGTGGTATGTGGAATTTAAAGTATGGTCACGGGATGGAGCACGGCTGGGTGGTGAGGAAGCTGCTGGGAGGTCATGGGCTGTGTTCTGGACAGCAGGGAGCCAGTCATGCCAGGTCAGGAGGGGTGACCTGTCAGAGGATCCAAGTGAGGAATACATTGGAATATTTGAGGAAGGAAAAGGAAATCAGTGTGACTGGAGAATGAGCCTCAGTCCTCACATCAACCAGGCTTAGATCTTGGGCAGGTCCCTTATCTTCTTAGGATGGCATCAGTTTCTTCATCTGTGAAATAGATGGCAATGACTGAAGGATCTTCCCTTCAGCTTTGAAAGGATATGCTTCTATGACTCATCTGAATAGTCTAAGGAATTAAAATCCTGTCCTGGGTCCTGGCTGCTGGCTCAGTGGTAGAGCGTCGGCCTGGTGTGTGGAAGTCCTAGGTTCGATTCCCAGTCAGGGCACAGAGGAGAAGCACCCATCTGCTTCTCCACCCCCTTCCCCTTCTCTATGTCTCTCTCTTTCCCCTCCTACAGCTATTGCTAATTCAAGTAAGTTGGCCATAGACGCTGAGGATGGCACCATGGTCTTGCCTTAGGTGCTAAAATAGCTCAGTTGCTGAGCAATGGAGCAACAGCCCCAGATAGGCAGAGCATTGCCCTCTAGTGAGCTTGCCGGGTGGATCTCGGTCAGGGCGCATGCAGGAGTCTGTCTCTTTGCCTCCCCTCCTATCACTTAATAATTAAAAAAAAAATTGTCCTGGAAAATGAAGGAAAGAGGAAGCAAATAAAAACATCCTGACCTCTAATCTCTTTCAGGGTTTAGCAATCTGATGCCTCCTTCTCCTCTCCCCTCCCCTTCTTTAAGAAAATGAAAATTACGTGACCTCTGGCCAGCACCTTCTCACAGAGCAGCCCAGGACAAACTCCTAAGCGCCCTGCTGCACCCACAGAACGTTTCCTCTAAAGCCCAGACCAACCTCCTCGCAGGAGCAGCATGTCCTGCACAAACACTGCCCGCCTTCCTCTGTAATCAGACTATAGTTCCCTCAGACGGCTACAACTTCCTAGTTTTCAGAACATTTTATTTTTGAAGTATTCACTGACTGGGGAAATCTGGGTTCTCAGACTGGCAATGACTCTGCCAAAGCTCCGCCTGTGGAAAAACATTTCTATTGAGACCACATCCATAAGAGTCACGTCTCTAGGGAAAGAATAAAATACCTGGTTACATCCATTTATCATCACAAGTTAATACTGCGCAAGAGAAGCCCATGGGACCACATGGGGGGATTTCAATGACGTCTGTAACTGAGGGGCCACGTGAAGGACGGCTTGGTGATCAGCCTTCCACAGGTCAGCCCGAACTCCAGCCCTCAGCTAGAACGCCACACTGGTTCTCAAAGAATCATATTGAGGAGGGGGGCTGGTTGGGAAAGGAAGGAGATGTAATCGTTTGTATTTGCAGTATGACATCTGAGAATGAGAACAAGGTCCTAAAAACAAAAGAGAGAGATGAGCTTTTAAGTCCGGAGAAAATGGTAGGTTTTGTTTAATCTGCATAAGAGTTGTTGACTTATGCAAATTAAACAATTACAACTTAAAATGTAAAAGACATGAAACCAACATCACATCTTTAAGCACCCAGTATGCCTAAACTTCCTGGATTAATGTCATGTTTCAAAGCGCTACTTCCTTAATTGTTCTGTGTCAATGACTTATCCTTCAGAACCAAAGAGACGTGTTCTCCCTAGAGAACCTTTGCAAATCTTTTCATAACAAAAATAAAAAAAGTCCAGTCTCAAATTCTTTTTTTTTTTTTTTGTATTTTTCTGAAGTTGGAAACGGGGAGGCAGTCAGACAGACTCCCGCATGCGCCTGACCGGGATCCACCCGGCATGCCCACCAGGGGGTGATGCTCTGCCCATCTGGGGCGTCGCTCTGTTGTGACCAGAGCCACTCTAGTGCCTGAGGCAGAGGCCATGGAGCCATCCTCAGCGCCTGGGTCACCTTTGCTCCAATGGAGCTTTGGCTGCGGAAGAGGAAGAGAGAGAGAGAGAGGAAGGAGAGGGGGAGGGGTGGAGAAGCAGATGGGTGCTTCTCCTGTGTGCCCTGGCCAGGAATCGAACCTGGGATTTCCACACGCCAAGCCGACGCTCTACTACTGAGCCAACCGGCCAGGGCCCAGTCTCAAATTCTTGATTTGCAAAAGAATTATCCAGCGTAAACTAAGAAAGAAACAGTCATAAAATGAAGGCCCAGTGCAGTGACTAGCCAGAGCCAAGGCCACTCCGGGGCTTCCCTTGGATTTCTCTCCCTAGCCCATCCATTCTTTGTGCCCTTCTCATCCGTAAAACAGAGTAAAACCTCACTGCCAGTGTATGCTTACGAGTAGCATGAAGCTTCAAGTTCTAACGGTTCCGAGCCCTACAGCAATGTGATTCTGATGGCTGCCTCCCTGATATCTATCCACTTTCGTCTTCAATCACCCTGGTTTTGTTCCAAGATCCACTTCAGCACCAGGCAGCTCAAGTGATTCAAGGAAGCTGAATGCATCTCTTGACCAAAACTATCCCTTCATAAGTCTAAGATAGTGATTCCCAAAGTGTGGTCCCTGGACCGAAGCCTCAGCATTGCTGGGGATTTAGAAAGGCAAATGATTGTCCCCATCCTGTATCTACCGAATGAGAAACTCTGGGGGTAGAGCCCAGCAATCTGCATTTAAACAAGCCATCCAGGTGGTCCGGCCGGATGATTAAGTTTACAGACACTGCTCTGAGCCAGTGGCTCTCAGCACTTGTTGAACGTAAGAATCATCGGATGCTCAGGCCCCACACTCCCCGCCCTCTTCCCCAAAGACTCTGATTTAGCTGATCTGGGTTGGGGTCTGGCCAGGCAAGGGGATTTGTTAACAGCTCTCCAGGCGATTCTAATGTACAGGAAGCTTTGATAAATATTGGTGAAAGCCAATCTAAAAAACTAAATTGCACTGTCGACGAAACGGAGGCTTCCATTCCCATAACTCCAACTGAAGACCAAACGCGTCATCACTGTTAGGACAGCCAGTGGCGGCATCAGGAGGGACTGTAGGCTGCTGAACTGCTCTCTGCTACTTACTGGAGAGTGCTCCTTCATTCCAAGAGCAGTCATTAACAGCCTCAGGAGCAACAGATTTGCAAGAGGTGGTGGACAGGCAGTCCAGCAGCTGTTTGGCAGTGGAAGCCTCCTCAATTGTTAGGTTTTTAATGGAAAAGGGTGAAAATCATTTGGAAAAGAATTTGTGGTCAGCCAGGATAGGAACACAAGCAACCTCAATCCAGAACCCGAGCCCCTCCCCCTGGCTGCCACACTGTCTCTGAATGGAGGTTAGGACCAGGCAGCACACAAGACAAGAGAAGGCACCGTCCACGACAGGGAGGAGGAAACGAAGACCCCTCCCTTCATATGTGTACACCATGCAGTGTCTTTACGACTGCCTGTAACATCTGAAAGAACCTGCATTTCTGTAATCAACAACTGTTTAGACCTAAATATCATGTCCGTTACTACTTATAACAACTCTTCCTCCTTCACCTCAGGGAAAATTTCCTCTCACTTATCAGAAGAAACAAACCATGAAGACAGACTACAGGAGCCCACTTCAGTTAGTGACAGCCAGCCACTCTCTCTCCAGCTTCCGAAGGGAAGTTTCCTTCGGGAAAGGACCTTCCTGGGGTGGGAGCTATGAATACAGATGGGTTTGCTGAAACTTGGTCCTAAAGGAGAATGCCGTGGCAGGAACCCAAGGACTACATAACCCAGTTAGCCTTAATCCGTTCTAGTAATTCTGCATTTTATCCATATATGTGTTTCCGCATTGTAACATGTAACTGATGGTTGTGATAGTTTTATAGTTCAAGCAGCATTTCTTTTTCTCTTTCTCAGTGGCTCATAAAGCAACAATGTATGTTACAATGAATGAAGTTATAGACTTGATGAAATATGGTAATTACATTAAAGATGTATTGCATCCTACTATGATTCAAGCTCTAGATCAGTTTGGAGATCGGGGAATGAATGAAATGGAGTCCCTGCTTCCCAAGCAGCTGGAAGATGGGAAAACAAGTGCCTGTATATGCAGAGCTAGTATCTTGTTGTGCTGGCTGGAACACACTGTGGCATCCACCGAGTAAGTGGCGTGTGTGTATGAGGGGCGGGGGCGGGAAGTGAAGGACATACAGGAGAGAAGTGGTGAGAGATGAGGCAGAAACGTTCATCTGGGACCAGACCACTCAACAGACTTGAATGCTAACCTAAGGAATTTAGACTTTATCCTTTAGGTCAATAGCTCTCAATTTGGTCTTATGATCCCTTATACTCTTAATTATTGAGGACCACAAAAAGCCTTTGTTTATATAGCTTATATTTGCTAATGTTTACTGTATTAAAATTAAAGCTGAGAAACCAAAGATATTAATTTATTAAAAAATAATGATCTCATTACATGTTGACAAATAACATTTTTTGTGTATGTGTGTGACAGGGAGAGGGATAGACAGAGACAGACAGAAAGGGAGACAGATGAGAAGCATCAATTCTTTGTTGTGGCACCTTAGTTGTTCACTGACTGCTTTCTCATATGTGCCTTGATGGGGGGGGGAGGGCTAAAGCAGAGAGAGTGACCCTTTGCTAAAGCCAGTAACCTTGGGCTCAAGCCAGAGACAATGGGGTCACGTCTATGATCCCACGCTCAAGCCTGAGACCTCAGGGCTTCAAACCTGGGTCCTCCGCGTCCCAGTCCGACACTCTATTCACTGCACCACCACTTGGTCAGGTGACAAATAACATTTTAAATAAAAAAACCCATATTTTCTAAAACAAAAAAGAGTTAGTGAGAAGGCTTCCATTGTTTTATATTTTTGTAAATCTCTTTAACATCTGGCTTATGAAAGACAGCTAGCTGGCTCTCATACCAGCTTCTGCATTCAATCTGTTGTGATACAGCTGATATAAAGATCTGCGGTTGGAAAAGGGCGTGCCCCACAGACTTACTGAAAAGGGATGAGGACTCCGTAGAGGTCCCTGGATGAGACAATGAGAACTGATGCTCTTGGGAACGCAATGCGCTGAAAGGTGACCAGCAGATGACAGGTGGCTGATTCTGCAGTGATGTGAGGATGAGTTAGAAGAGGAGGGGAAGAGGCCTAGGAATAGGGCAACAAGCAAGGAGACCGTTAAAAAGGTCCCAGCAAGACCCCAAGAAGCCCTCAGCCAGCAGAGATGGTGGGGATGCAGAGAACTTCATGAAAGCACACCATGTGAGAGTACCTAGGAGCTGGCACCCCAACGCACCCGCGGTGGGGCAGAGAACAGTCAAGGGTGGCTTCAGGTATTTGGGGTCAGAAATCTGGGTGGATGGTGAGGATAACAGGGTACAGATAAGGCATAAGAGATTGTTTCTGGTTTAAGAGGACCAAAGAAGAAACGAATAAGCCAGAAAGAAAAACAATCTAAAGATTCCAGACCACCGACTCAAGGACATCCACATAGTCCCTGTTTAAACGGCTATACCCAATACTGTTTATAATGATAGCAAAATAGTGTGTGCCTTAAAAAGGTAAAATTAATTTCTTTTAAAAATGCAAATATCCCCGAGTTATGGAGAAGCTCCTGAACTCTACTTCGCTAACAGAGCACACCTTGGCCCACATTAGACTGCTTTACATCTTAATGGAACACATGAGAACTTCAGATCGCAGACCACAGTGACAACCGGCCTGGGCAGGTACCCTGGTGGGGACTTTGGGTCTACTCTGGGTAAAGATCAGTGGAGAAGAAAAGGAGAGAGAAAATGTTAATCCCGTATGGAAGATATTACTTATATGGATATTTTTAGTTTAAGATGTGACAGGAGAGAAGAACAGACACTGGGCGGCTGCTTGATGAGAAGGACAGTCAGAATTAAAAAGACACCAAAGCCATTTTGCTCACTTTAAAGCATTTTAGGGGCATCTGCTCAGTCCAGAGATCAGAGGAGAGGCAGACTATCCCATCAGAAATAAGCTCGACCTTCAACAGGCTTCTCGTTATGCCTGAAGAGTCTAGAGAAGTGGGCAGTACAGACTTTGGGGAGTGTGTGTGCACAGAGTCTGAAACTGAGGTACAGTTTCCATGTCCCCAGTAAAGAGAGCGAAGAGGTGCCCTTTTCCTCTACTCTACAGGTCAGGGGCCCACATCCACACCAGGAGTTCTTTCTCTTCCTCCTCCTAGTAAGCTGGGGCCTGTGGGCAGTTCTTCGGGTTGAGCAAAGCATTACTTTGTGTGGTTAACACAGTCCAGTGTGTGCAGAGGATGCAAAAGCAAGCAAGTGTACCGATAATAATACAGAGCGTGATTTAAGAAATACAAATGCCTGGGTGTAGAGCAAACCCTTAACTTATTAAACCCAATCACTCCTCAACTCTGAGTAAGTATCCAAACAACTTTTTTTTTTTTTCCCGAAGCTGGAAACGGGGAGAGATAGTCAGTCAGACTCCCGCATGCGCCCGACCGGGATCCACCCAGAGCCACTCTAGCGCCTGGGGCAGAGGCCAAGGAGCCATCCCCAGCGCCCGGGCCATCTTTGCTCCAATGGAGCCTCGGCTGCGGGAGGGGAAGAGAGAGACAGAGAGGAAGGAGAGGGGGAAGGGTGGAGAAGCAGATGGGCGCTTCTCCTGTGTGCCCTGGCTGGGAATCGAACCTGGGTCCCCCGCACGCCAGGCCGACGCTCTACCACTGAGCCAAACAGCCAGGGCCCCAAACAACTTTGATTTGAATGAATATTGGTCTATAAGAGTTTCTTATTTTCTTAAGCTCATAATGATTGTCTCCGTCTTCTTAACAATGAAGTAACACAAAGAATTTTCAGTACACAGCACCCAGGCAAAGACCAAATCTGCTAACTTGGGACTCAGTGCCTTCCCAGCAGGTCATGTTCTTAAAGGTTTGTGATGATGTTCCTTACTTTCCATTACTAGTTTAAAAAACAACAACTCTGACATAGCCTGGGAAAGGCGGTCTTGATCATGTCAACTCCTTCCTTTGTAGAATGAAATAAATGATAGTTAACGTCCCATTTGCCTTGGAAGGTGTGAGGATGAAATTCTATGAAAATGGTGAACCCAGAAGTCCCATGCAAAAGCTAGTTATCGTAGAGCTCTTGGTTAGGTTGTGCCTTCTCTTCCAGACAGAAGGCCCAATAAAGGACCTGTTACTTACTGCTGGTCTGCTATACGTCATGTTATCTCACTCAGTATCATCATATGGAGAGGATGGTAATACCCTATTTGACATTTGAGGCACATGAGTCCATAACTTACGTAACATGAGCCACCTACAAGTGGCAGGGCTAGGGTTTAAACCCTGGTCTGCAGTTCAAAAACCCAGGTCTTCTTAGCACCAACTTTGCAACTACTTTACTACTCAGGTCTACAAAAGACAAGTGAAAGCAGCATTTGGTTGTTACACAACCATGAAGGTTCACATCACCACCCTCAGCCTCAAGCTTTCAGTTGTTCCAGGTATAATATCAAATGTGCTAAACCTCCCCCACGGGCCCCAGCTGGCAGGGCGAAGCAGTCAGTGCTGCACTGTGGAAGCAGCCCAAGAAATAAAACAGAGGCAGAGACAGGCAGTTAAAATAAAAGTAAAATATTAAAACCTCCACCACCCTGCCTGCCA
Organism: Saccopteryx bilineata; assembly: GCF_036850765.1. Classification (NCBI taxonomy): domain Eukaryota; kingdom Metazoa; phylum Chordata; class Mammalia; order Chiroptera; family Emballonuridae; genus Saccopteryx; species Saccopteryx bilineata. The sequence continues at coordinate 36,999,738 of NC_089499.1, read as the reverse complement.
AAGACTGCATCCCTCAGCCCCTATCAGGCCCACACACCAGCCCCAGCGACTGCTCATTATGACTCAGTGAGCCAGAGAGAGCCTGCATTTTTTAGCTTCATCTGACATGACTAACAAGATGTGCACTTTACTGATCATGGGTTAGAACCACCCCGTCTAGCCACAGAAACAGCAAAGTGGTCTCACTGCTGATTTTTCCCGCGTGTGACAGAGGTGCCAGGCAGGATGAATAGAAGGGCATGAACAAGGGGGTCAGAGAGACCGGGGTGTGAATGAAGTCCAGCTCCAACACTCATTGCCTGCTCACCGTGGGCCAGGCCTTAACCTACTCATTGGTAACACTTCTTCATCTTGAAACACGCACCTCTGATATAAACGAGATGATGCAGGTACACTGATCAGCGGATGTCTGTGAACACAGTAGACACTCAGGGAGAGTAGGTTCTCTGATGATTATCATGACTCACGAACTGGCTCATGTCCACTAGTCACTGCTTGCTTGTTTGTTTTCAACAGACACTACCTGCGGTAAACTAAAGATGACTACAAACCCTCATTACTTTCTGAGAGGCGCAGTTCAGTCCCCTTCCCTTTGAATCAGGGTTGGTCTTAGTGATTCCTTGGCCAACACAATGTGACTGAAGTACTGTTCTGGGATTTCCAAGCGTAATTCGTAAGAATCCTGATAGGTTTTGCCCGGGCCTCAAGGCCGTGAGCTGCCCTGTACGACATCTGAGCACCCTGAGGCCACTATGCTGTGAGGAAGCCCACTGTGTCGTGTGAAAAGGCCTCGGAAATAAGGATGCTGGCCAGTCTCGGGCGTCTCGGCCTTCAGCTGTTGCAGTTGCTCAGCCCAGACCCCAGGCACTGGCGTCTCTGCCAACCCCTGCCCAAAGCAGAGTCACCAGCAAAATGTAACTGTTGTTGCTTTCAGCTACAACGTTCTGAGGTGATTTGTTATACAACAAAAGAGAACCAAAATACTCTTTATCAGGGTTGGTTTTTTTTAACTCAAAATTCAAAACATTAAGTTTATGTTGACTCTGTAGTTCTCAAGGCTATTTTAGACACTGAAAAATATTTTGTTTTGCGGACAAAGTTAATCCAGCCATAACTTATTAACTGGCTGACCAATGACAAAAGAGTTATTGTATGTGTATGTGTATGTATGCATGCCACAGTTTAAGTTGTCTAGAATTTTGCTAAATATCCATTTCTTCTCATGAGAAAAAAAAATCTTCAAATAACAGTCCTTCATCCCAATGAATTTGTGAAAACCACACTCTGAGGTCAGACTAATTGACTCTAGTGCCTAAGTGCCCCACCCTCCCAACTCTGCACCAAGCTGGGCTCCAGCCCACCACCAGCATCTAGTCCGCGGAGTGGTTTGCTGAGGGCCACTACCTACCCTCCTCCTAACCGGCATGAAGCTACCCACTCTGGGCTGCCTGCATTTCTAGGAAAGCTTGCAGGAAGAATGTTGAGACAAAGTAGACTGACGCAGCTCTCCAGATAATCTTTGAGGAAAGTCCCTTCAGCCCCTCACACCTGCTGCACTTTGGAAGGGCCTTGTTACAGTACAGGCTAAGGCTTGACTTAATCATAGGATACTTATCTGATGCCTTTCAAATAATATAATAATATTTGATTTTATAATATTGTGCAAACTTTGGGGAACATAATCAGTAAGGGTGAACTCAAACATTTTGCTGCCTTCCAAATCGACTATGCTCTTTTTCATTTCTTGGTTCTTCTGCCTGCTTCCCCCTTTTGAGGGTATATGCGTGTGTGTGTGCGTGCGCATGCGTGCGTGCATGTGTGTGTAATCTTAGTTATCCTTCCAATGTCCCCCCTCCCATCAAGGCAGCGTTAATCATTCCTTGATGACATTGCTTCTTCAATCTGGAAAACCTTTTCTTTAACAAGAAAGCTTATCATTAAAAAAGAAGAAGAAAGAAAGAAATAGCAGCAACAACAAACCCAGTAGAATACACAGAGAAAGAACATGAGAGTCCCTACAACTCTTGGCGACGTTCCATCAGGCTGAAAATAGGCTGACGTGATCTGTGTTTCAGGGATTATAATTCAGTAGCAGAAATGAGTCAATTAAAATACCATCCAGAATGCTGTCTGTAGATAACATGCTCTGAAATGGGGGTGCAACATAACCTGAATTGCTACATTCTAAGGGCCAGCTGGTGATTTGCATCTCAATCTCTTTTCCTACTATTTTCTTGGCAAAAGTTAATAAGGAGCCACTCAGCCTAAGAAAGATAGGTCCTTTATTTACCTCAGCAAGAACCAGACAGACACAATGAACTCCCAATTTTCTTAAACACAATGGCTTTTGTAAGACCTGGAGTGGGCAATGCCTGTTGTCCCAAGTGGGTCAATCTGTACATCAAACCCACCAACTGGTATTGGTTTTTACCTTCAATCCTTAACAATTTCAATCTAAAAGGCTGTACAGACACTAACTGTCAATTGGCATTCTGCAAAACACATGAGCAACATGCAAAAAGTTGTAACTGAACACTCTTCATTCTATCAACCAAACTTAAAGAAATTGCATTTCACTATTTATTATTTAAGAACATGCAAAACTATGGCACACATTCCAAATCAAATGCTGTAAAAACACTGAATGGTAACAGGTTCCATGTGACAAAATCTACAGAACACAGCCTACCGTTCTCTGTCCCTGTGAAACTTACAGGTCATATTGGGACACCCTTTATTCTGCCATAAAAACAAGAGCAGTAATGTTTCTGACATACGTTCTTGAATTAACTATGCCTGCATGTCAATTTAGAATTATAATAATGGAGTTTGCATTAAAACTGATACCCAAGGAAATAGAACAGTTTAATGCTTGACGCCTGAAGTACCCAGATGAAGCAGAGGGAAAAATTTACTGTTTGCTCTCATTGACTAAACCCTGGTCTTCCTCCAGAAAGTGTATAAATTTCTGGCACTGGACAAGCAATAACACCGGTACATTCTAAGAAAGAAGAAATGCAGTATCATCTTACTTAACAGTTGGCAATAGAGGGCCTGTAAACTTCTCTTCATGGTATCATCTGGTCCTTCGTGTCCTCCCGTTTATTCATGATTCTGTCTAGAAAGTCAGGAGAAGAAAATGGTTACATCTGGGGAGCATAAATCAATAATCAGAAAGAACTCCACTTAACCCAATCCTAGTTGTAAGATTAAAACACCTGATTCTGAAGAGAAAGATTCTTGGAGTGGATACACCACAGTTTAATTTATCACAGTGTATATTATAAAACTACCAGTTAATCCATTGGTCAAATCCTGAAACCATGCACACCACTGAAGGAAACTCATACGGGCAACTAGAGAGTGAGATCTGGCTTTGGAACTTTCGAGGCTTCTGATTAATTTCCCCTGAATCTCTAATCTTGTCTAATCTAATTAGACACAACAAATTTCTAATCTCATTTCCACCATGGTGCTCCCCCCAAAACCCCACAAAGCTTCACCACACTTAAAATTGTATTATATTAAACAACTTTTCTATTGTTTTCTGTTATAAAAGATACCTCTAGTACAGGATATTTTGAAAATATAGCTAAAGAGAAAGTATACATAAGAATATACAATAAAAGACAAATTACCTATCTCTCCAGCCTTTCAAAAGTGCACTTCTATTGGCTTGTCTCATTTTATGTATTATAAATTCTATTTTTTCTCCCTAACAGCAAAAAAACATCCTCCTGTGTGGTAGCTATTACTCGACTACTTTATTTTAAATGACACACTGTACTACTTTAAGATAAATTCCTAGAAATGGAATCACAAGGACCCAATTTATGGCTTTTGTAATATATTGCCAAATTGACCTCACTGGTACCAATATATGAGGCTATTAGACTACAACCTGTTTAAAAAAAAATTAATTTCTTTCCATTTTTGCCAAGTAAATAGGCAAATGCCCCATCTCATTGCTTTACTTTACATTTCACGTGTTTCTTAGTCATTTGCCTTTAAAAAGTTTTTTAAATTCACATTTGACAAAGATTCTCTGGTCAAGCTCCTGCACGCACCTTCTTCCTAGGCCTTTGCAGGCACTTCCTTGCCAAACCTACTTTTAGCAAAAACCCTGCTAAGGAAGTTCATCCCGTCCTGTCTCCAGCAAGAATCCTGATAGGTTAGGCCAGCCAGATGCCGGATGTTTCTTCTTAGTAATTTTCCATTCAATGATCCCCAACTCTGACCCTTGTTAACTTCTTACTTGCCCACATCGTATGAGGGTTTGAGTCCGATCTCTCGGCCAACTGTAAAATCCCATTGCAGTGGTCCCTGCACTGATTTCAATGGTCCAAAATAAAGTCTGCCCTACCATCTTTAACAAGTGTCATTGGATTCTTTTTTCTTTAACACAGTCTTTAATCATTCTCTGTTGGCATGCTGGAATTTTTTCCATGCTACCCAAGTAGAACTGATTTATCTTTAAAAAATTTTAATTGAGATATAATTTATGTATCAAGAAATTCAGCCTTTAAAGTATACAACTTAGTGGTTGTCAGTATATGCAAAAGTTGTACAACCATCACTACTACCTAGTTCAGAATATTTTCATCCCTCTAAAAAGAAGCTCCCATGTTCATTAGCAGATATTTCCCATCATCCCCTTCCCCTAGACCCTGACAACCACTATCTACCATGGATTCCACAGAAATGGAGTCACACAACATGGTCTTTTGTGTTTGGCTCTTTCATTTAGCATGTTTTCAAGGTTCATTCATGTTGTAATGCATGCTGTTTCCTCCCTCCCTCCCTCCTTCTTTCCTTCCTTTATTGTAAGAATGACATACTCACACATATACACACTACTATGGTTAGAAAGGCCTTAGACCAGGATGACATAAGTAATAGTTCCCTATCCTTTCTTGTTTTTTTTTTGTTGTTGTTGTTGGTGGTTTTTCCTTCTTTTAGATCTGTTTCTGAACTTTGTATCATGTTTTACTTCTTTTTTTTAAAATTTAATCTTGGTAAAATTAGTCCTTCATTTTTACTCTTCTTTTTAGGTTCTGCTTAGTTCTTTGAGCTTTTTTATCTTTCCAATTAGTTTCAAAATCATTTTAATAAATTCCAGAAAAACAGACATTGGGATTATAGTTAAGAGTTATCTTCTACTTGCTTTATTAATTTGGGAGAGACCTGATCTTTTCAACATCCAAGTGTGGTGAAGAGAAAATAAATGATATTTTAGTCTATAGCCCTAGAGATGAGAATAATTCTTCTCAAAGGGTGAGAAGCTGCCTGACCTGTGGTGGCACAGTGGATAAAGCGTCAACCTGGAAACTCAGGTTGCCGGTTCAAAACCCTGGGCTTGCCTGGTCAAGACACATATGGGAGTTGATGCTTCCTGCTCTTCCCCCTTCTCTCTCTCTCTCTTCCTCTCCTCTCTATAATGAATATAGGGTGAGAAGTGCCTTTTTTGGAGGTGAGGGATAGCTCAATGACTTCTTTGGTTAGGAAAACTGAAGCCTCCTCTCCTCCCGTGTGATCTGGATGAGTAACCAGGAGAGAGAGTTACATTCCTCTCCATTATAAAATAACAGGAGGTTTGAGTTCCCAAATGCTACAAATGAGGGGTGAAGTGATCCAGAAATCACAGAGGCTAAGGTGATAAATGAAAGACATTAAGAAATAGATGAAAAGAGGCAATTCCAAAAGACAGTAGCAAGTAGGAGCTAAGACTAAAGGGTAAAGTGAGGAATTCTCCACAGGAGACCTACTGTAAACTTTAAGATGTGTAGTATTTAATTTTTCACTGCTTCTTTTCTATGCTTTTTGCATTAATATATTACAACTGTCTTCCTTCTCCTCCACAATGCTTATCCACCACTAGTATCCTCAAACCTCAGCAAAGTCTTATACAAAATAGCCCTATACTGGCGGTGCTCAGCTGGGCACTGAAAGAGATGACATTATGACCCAAGTCATGGGTGACCAGGAACAGAGGTAGGGTCCCCTGGAGCCATAAGCAGTGGTTAGTGGATATCTATAGAGAGCTTAGGGCTTGGTAAGTACTCAACAAACATAGAGTGAATAAATGAATGAATGATCAAGTAACATGAAAGAAGTAGTTGTGGTTTATATTGATCCAGGGGAACACAGGTCCCTCAGTTGTCTCTGGAAGTTCTTAGACATTTTAAAGAAACTGTTTGATTTTCCATAAGACATGAACTAGTGCCATTTTATTCACACAAGGAATGACTGAGCCCATACATCTGGAACACGTCAGATCATATGGGTAACAGAGGGCTACCCTAAGTACAAGCACCATATGGCTTAGTATTTATTCAAAACTAACATTTATTTAGTCCTTTCTGTGGAGTTTTGCAGTGTTTTTCCTTCATTTAGGTTCTACGGTCTTGCTGAGTTAATTCCTAGGCATTTTATATTTATTTATTCATTTTGCCTCTGTGATGGAATTTGAGTTCCCATTATATTTCCTAATTGCCTCTAAATGAAAATGACTGCGTTTTATACATTCATTTTGTGACCTAACTGAACTCACTCACTGTTATAATGATGGTTTCTCGGCTGAATCTCTTAGGTCAATTGTGCTCCTTTGGATGGATGGAGAGCTACAATGAGATTCTATCAAAAGCCTCTTTTTTAACTGTATAGATGAAAACATTAACTGTATCGGGTGCCTCAGGGAATAATTTAGGAGCTCCAAAGATGACAAATAATGTCTGGAATGAAATCTTAAGGAAGTATAGAGTTTTATGGCCAAAGGGCTGAATAAAAGCAAAAAGAAAAAGGAAGATGATGAAAACACTTGACTGGACATGCAGAGACAGTGGCACAGGTGGGGGACTCACCGATTATCAGCACAGGAGAAACAAGGGGCTGGGACAAGTAACCTGAATCACTCGCTCTCTAAAGAAAGCGAGTCTAATAGAATCCTGCCTCCCTCTTGGCTTCAATGGGACAGTTATATCTGTTCCATTGACTCAGGAGGACAACTGAAAATGTTCCAATTAGAAATATCTACGTAGCAATGAAAAAGTAATAACCCAAAAGAAAGCTCTGGTATTTGACATGCAAATTGACTTGAAATGACAAGTTCACAGAGAACAAATACAAAAGAATAGCTAGGAAAATCCTGGAAGACAACAAAAAAAAAACTCGCGACAAGGTGGAGTTCAGGGGAGAAAAGAGCTGACAGCCCTACTAGATATAACTACTCTAAAGCCTCTATGATGAAACAATCTGATATTGACACATGAATCGACCCAATTTTATATGGAAATTTAGGATATGATAAGGCCGCATATCAAATCAGTGGGCTTTTAAATAAATGTTGAGAGAATGGCAGAGTAATATAAGAAAAGATAATTGTGCTCATTCCAAATATCACACACCAGCATAAGTCCAAATGGACCAGACTTTTATTCTTCTTAATATTTTTCTTCTTTTTCCAAGTGAGAGGAGGGGAAATAGACTCCCGAATGCATCCCGACCAGGATCCACCTTGCAACCCCTATCTGGGGCTGATACCCTGCTCATCTGGGGTCATGCTCGTAACTGAGCTATTATTATCGCCTGAGGTGGAGGCTCCACGGAGCCATCCTCAGCGCCCAGGGCCGATGTGCTCAAACCAATTGAGCCATGGCTATGGGAGGTGGAAAGAGAGAGAGAACGAGAGAGAGAAGAAGGGGGAGGAGGAAGGGTAGAGAAGCAGATGGTTGCTTCTCTGGTGTGCCTTGACCCGGAATCGAACCTGGGACATCCACACACCAGGCTAACACTACCACTGAGATACCTGGCCATGGCTGGACCAGACATTTAAATGTAAAAAAGTAAATCATACAAGTACTAGGATAAAATAAGAGTAAATTCTTCTATTACTTGGGAATAGAGAGAAGCTTTACTAACTCTCAAAGTTTGAAGCAATAAGAAGAAAGATGATTTGGGTCTGCAAATGCCCCATGTCAGCCATATGTAGCTGGCATATTTAATAAATCTCCTCCTTTAATAAAACCTTTCAAAATTCAAAAAAAAAAAAAAAGAAACTATTACATAAAAAATTACACAGTAAAAAAATATAATTAAGTAAAAATATGAATAAAAAGCTAGAAAAATGATCAACTTAGAACAAGCAAAGAGTTAATATCCCTAAAATTAATTTGTAACTCATGGTGCTTCAGCAATCATTTGCAGACATGTGCCAAGTGGTGAAAAATTTGAGTTGTCCAACATGCCATGTTGCCAGCTGAGGTCAAACAAGGCAATGCTGTCTTGTTTCAGATCTCATACTGTGAACAAGTGTTCTTTCTCCGGGCTCTTTAGTGTCATGTTTTCAGTATTTTTGTGCCTTTCTTTGATGTCTATTGAAATGGCCCCCAAGAATAATGCTGAAGTGCTGTCTGGTGGTTCTTAAGTGCCAGAAGATAGTGATGACTCTTAAGAGACAAAATACATGTCATAGATAAGATTTGTTCAGGCATGTTATAGTGCCATTGGCCTGGAGTTCAATGTTAATGAATCAACAATATATATTCAATAAGGTATCTTTAAACAGAAACACATAAAACAGGTTATGTATTGATCAGTTGACAAAAATAGGACTAGAGGCTCATAGGAACCTAACCTTGTATTTCCCTTCATATGAAGGTTTCTCACGCTCACTTATACCATAAGAGATACATGTGTCCACAGGACTAGGTTTGGGTTATAATAGAATTTTTAGTCAAATTCTTTTGATACAGATACTTTGCCTAAGCTCAGGAATATCCTTTATTTCCAAACAGAAACAGAGGTTCTCTCTCACTTTTCTTGAAACTTGTGGTTCTTCTAGTGTATCTTCCAAATTTTCTCTTTTGTGCAATAAATATTTCACTTTCCTCTGAACCAGTGATCAACAGTGTGAGCACAATTATAGTGACAGTCACTTTGTCTCAGGTCTGAGAGTTTATAGGGACTAGTGGGACTCTAGTGAACTAGAAAGATTAAATAGAATTTTTGGCTCCAGTCAACTGTCAGCAGGAAAAGGGGTATTTTTTTCCTTTTGTTTTGTTTTTCTTAAAGAAACTAGAAGTCCTCTCAAAAATGTTTTTCCTGCCCTGGCCGGTTGGCTCAGCGGTAGAGCATCAGCCTAGCGTGCGGAGGACCCGGGTTCGATTCCCGGCCAGGGCACACAGGAGAAGTGCCCATTTGCTTCTCCACCCCTCCGCCGCCGCGCTTTCCTCTCTGTCTCTCTCTTCCCCTCCCGCAGCCAAGGCTCCATTGGAGCAAAGATGGCCCGGGCGCTGGGGATGGCTCTGTGGCCTCTGCCTCAGGCGCTAGAATGGCTCTGGTCGCAACATGGTGACGCCCAGGATGGGCAGAGCATCGCCCCCTGGTGGGCAGAGCGTCACCCCTGGTGGGCGTGCCGGGTGGATCCCGGTCGGGCGCATGCGGGAGTCTGTCTGACTGTCTCTCCCTGTTTCCAGCTTCAGAAAAATGAAAAAAAAAAAAAAGTTTTTCCTAAAAATTGGACAGATATGTGCAAAAAAATGAAACTGGACCATCTTCTTACACTATACACAAGAAGAAACTCCAAATGGAGTAAAGAATTAAATGTCAGACCTGAAACCATAAAAATCCTTGAAGAAAACACAGGCAGTAAAATCTCAGACATTTCTTGTAGCAAAATTTTTCTGATATTATCTCCTCAGGTAAAGGAAGCAAAACAAAAAAATAAATGAGACTCCATGAAACAAAAAAGTTTTTGTATAGCAAAGGAAACAATCAATAAAGTGAAAAGACAACCCACAGAGTGGGAGTACATATTCACCAATACATTTGATATCCAAAATTCATAAGGAACTTATAAAACTCAACATCAAAAATACCCCCAAACAATCCAATTAAGAAATGAGCAAAGGACCTAATAGACACTTCTCCAAAGAAGACATACAGATGGCCAATAGACATATGAAGTGATACTCAATGTCATATTAGAGAAATGCAACTTAAAACCCTAATGTGGTATCACCTCACACCTGTCAGAATGACTACCATCAATAAATCAACAAACAACAAGTGTTGGTGAGGATGTGAAGAAAAGGGAACCCTCGTGCACGGTTGGTGGGAATGCAGACTTGTGCAGCCACTGTGGAAAACGGTATGGAACTATCTCAAAAAATTAAAACTGGAATGACCTTATGACCCAGCAATTCTACTTTTGGGAATAGATTCAAAGAAACCCAAAATATTCATTTGAAAGACTATCTGTACCTCTTATGTTTATTGCAGCATTATTTACAGTAGCCAAAATTTGTAAGCAAGTCAAGTGTTCATCAGTAGATGAGTGTATAAAAAAAATGGTGGTACATTTATACAATAGAATACTTACTGCTCAGCCATAAAAAAGAAAGAAATCTTATTTTTTGCAATAGCATGGATGGACCTGAAGAATATAATGCTAAGTGAAATAAGCCAGTAGAGAAAGACAAGTATCATATAATTTCACTTATATGTGGAATCTAATGAACAAAATAAACTAGCAAACAAAATAGAAACAGACTTATAGATATGGTGAATAGACTGACAGCTGTCAGAGGGGATGGGGGTAGGTGAAAAAAGTGAAGGGATTAAGCAAAAAAAATAAACTTATAGACAGCAGTGTGGGGACTGCAGGAAGGAAAGGGGGTGGGCGGAGCTGGAGGAGGCCAGAGGGGGGATAATGATGGACAGAGAGTTGACTTGGGATGGTGAACACAATGCAATATTCAGATGATGTACTGGAGAATTGTGCACCTGAAACCTGTACAATTTTACTAACCAATGTCACCCCAATAAACTCAATAAAAAGTTAAAAAATATTTCCTTAAAATTTCAAGAGAAACCAGACATAGACTCTTATTTTAAAATACTAGCAATTAATTCATGTGGCCCAAGACAAAAGCCACAAGAAATAGCACTGCATGATTTCTGAGTCATAAAACTCTCCTGACGCAGCAGGGTCCAACTGTGGAGGGAAACCTTGACGGACCAAGCGGGCAGGGCTGCCCTCTGCCCCCACTGCATCCGGCCAGTCCTCCAGCAGCCCGGGGCCAGGCTCTCACTCAAGAAACTTGAAAGGATTAAAAAAACACCTTCAATAGAGCTCTTTTCCTCTCTTCCCCTTCAGTTACTTCTCTGAAAAGTAAAATATTGGAGTGAGGTTGTCAGATCCACTGAGATACTGAATTTCAAACAAAAAGGGCAAAAACTGTTCATCTCCTGCTCAGGAGAAGCCTACATAAGAGAACCGATTACAGGGAGACCTGGTTTGAGAGCGCCTTGCTTTACTGCGCTGCGCAGACGCTGCATTTCTTACAAACTGAGGGGCAAGACCCTCCACCACCACAGTGATTATGGTTCGCTTCAGTGTGATCCTTGCTTAATCGTGGAGGTCTGGAAGTCTGGGACCGCATCCGCCCTGTCTCCGAGTTACGCCTGTTTTGTGGGTTGTGCTACGTCATAGTGGTCGGCAAACTCATTAATCAACAGAGCCAAATATCAACAGTACAACGATTGAAATTCCTTTTGAGAGCCACATAGGTAAGTACATCCCTTATCGAGGTAGTGTCCGCACGTGGTATTTTGTAGAAGAGCCACATTCAAGGGGCCAAAGAGCCGCATGTGGCTTGCAAGCCGCATTTTGCTGACCAGGGTAAAGAAGACTGAGAAGTAAATTATCTAAGTAACAGTCCCAACCCCTTGGAATTTATTTGCATTTGTTGGGGGAGGGTGTTCTGCTGTTCACAGTCACAGTTGCGGGTAAAACTAGGGCGGAGCTTATTAGAATGACACAGACCTTCTTCTGGCATAAAGGCATATTAAGACCAGTAAGCTCATCTGAGGAGACACGCAGGTGCTCCTGAAAGGCAAAGACTACATAGCACACTTGCCCTTTTATGGTTTTGGTATTACAGACTAAACACTGAGGTCAGGGAATTAAATGATACTGTAGCAATGCCAAATACCAAAGGAGTATGTTCTATCATTTTGACTGTACTGCTCACGAAAAAGATTATCCTGTCCTCAGTAAACTCATTTTTTTTCTTTTGCAGTCTCTGAAGAACATCTTCAGAAATTAAATTTGGGGACCTAAAAATATGTGTATTTCCTTTAGGCAGCAGACATTTCTTCTGAAAGATGTGCCACGTTTTTATAATGGAAAGGCAGGCAAGGCCATAGGAAGTAGGGAAAATTCTTATCAGAATGCTTTACATGTAAGAGACCATGTAAACCCACAGCAGATGCTCTGATCATGCGAAACATTTCAGTATGTGATGTTAGTCATAATACCACTGTCACAGCTAAATTTTATTTTTGACCTCAAATTCTTTTTTCCATTCCCCTTTTAATCCTCATAAAGGCTTAGGTAATTCTTGAGCTGTATGAGGACAGTTTTAATCTGTGGTTCTGATTTAATCATTCAAAACACATATTCAATTTATGTCAAGTGATTCCACAGGATAGGTAAAATCTGTTGAATGTATGGCTGGAATAAAAATTACAATGAAAAAAATGTATGTGTGCCAAAGTAGGGTGGGCCAATATAAAACAGCTGCAGCCATCACCAAAGAAATATCGATTAAGGTCGTTTGACCTCTTCACCTGTGAGGACCTTAAATAACTCATATTTAACTATGCTGATAATTCTACCTTGCTTTGATGACTGGAAGGTCAATAAGAAATATCAAGAAGTACCAAAACTGGTGTTCCCCAAACCAGCTGATGGTCAGAATCTATTTCAAAAAGACTTCTAGGTCTTTCTCTCAGGAATTCTGATACCTAGGTTCTTAGATGGGGCAATTTTAAATGACATCCAAGATGGCTGTCATGATGAGCCAGGAATAGAAACCAAGAACCTAATCTAGCAGTTCTTAACCCTGACTGCACATTAAACTGCACATTAAAACCAGGGAGCAACATTCTAGATTAGTGGTCGGCAAACCGCGGATCGCGAGCCACATGCGGCTCTTTGGCCCCTTGAGTGTGGCTCTTCCACAAAATACCACGTGCGGGCGCTACCTTGATAAGGAATGTACCTACCTATATAGTTTAAGTTTAAAAAATTTGGCTCTCAAAAGAAATTTCAATCATTACACTGTTAATATTTGGCTCTGTTGGCTAATGAGTTTGCCGACCACTGTTCTAGATCAATTAAATCAAACTTCCTGAGGGACCAAGAGACACTCTCAGGGGATCCTGGCCCCTGCCGAAGGGAGAATGAGCCACAGTGCGGCTGGTTCCACTCGTTCTTATTCCTGAAACTGGCAGTTTTGAGAGAGATGGGGGAAGTGGGATGATAAATGAAGCCACATTTGCAAGTTATATTCAAAACAGAAAGTGAGTGAGTCAGAATTTCTTAAATATTTAGATACACAGCCTCTCATGCAATTAAGGTGTTAGAAAACATGAGATCTTTGTGATCTTTTGCCCAATTTCTCTTTGGTAAACCTCTCACTTGCCCCTGCTACTTGCTTTACAGGGATGTGCACGGTTAAGCAGATACCGACTGAAAGGGAGAAAGACTGAGGTTCAGCGGAGTGAAGAATGTGCAGGAGACACATGCAGACTAGGAGCCCGGCAGAAAGTTGGAGCCACGTTAATCTCTAAGTTGCTTGTTCCCGAGGTGGAGCGATGTTCCGTTTCCTGAAGATTGCATTCACAGGGAAACACAGCGAGGAGCCAAGGCTACAAATCCTGTGGCCACAGGGGGAGAGACCAAATAGAAGAGGTCCCTTTCCTGTGGGAAACCAAAGCCACCAGCAAAGAGAGAAGCAGGGTAGGAAGATATGGTACCCAGAGCAGTGAGCTCAGACAGCCATTTTTCTGGAAACTACTGAATGCCATCCTATGACAAGCACTGTTAGTTACAGGGCTACCTCTGTAGGCTCACTCCCCTCATTTCAATAATGTCACAATAATGTAATCACATGATTTACACCAGAAGTTCTCAGCATGTGGTTTTGAGACCACCAAGCACCCAGGAACTTGTGAGAAATACAAATTATCAGGCTCTGCCCTAGACTCAGTGAATCAGAAACTCTGAGGGTGAGGCCTGGCCTAGCAATCTGTGTTTCAATAAGTCCTTCAGGATGCTAAAACTCTAATTTAAAGAACTCTGCTTTGCACAAGTGAGTTTCTGAACCTACTTAACATGTTATGGCAGGATTTTACAACTGTATCTTGGACAAGTCATTTTCATCTTCAAAGGACCAATAAATGAGAAAAGAGGGAGTTGGAGCAGAAAGACCCATTATTATAGGAATCAAAGAAAGACAAAAATGCCCAGACAACTTGATAAAGGAAGTAGGATTTATTAAAGCCGGCAGAGCATGTGGAGTTTGTAGCTCCAAAACACGGGCTCCCCGAAGTTGACTTTCTTCCAGGCTCTATACCTTTACAGTATCTAAGCAATGGGGATGTGATTTCTTTGTTTAAGATTTCTTAGGACTCAAGGAGAGGGGAGGGAAAGTTTCAGTGGGGTCAGCAAGGGAGAACGGGTTTCCAGATCACTGGCCATAGTTACATACAGATCCTGCTATTCTTGCTTTGTACTGTAACTATGGGATATCGATGATTTATCACTGGCTGACTTGGTTACCCCAGCTGGCTCCTTTCCCTTGTATTCTTTTTATGTCTTTCTTTTAAGGGAAGAGGGGGCCTGCCCCTCCTTCCTCACCATCACCAAGGCCCCTTTCAACTGTAATACACTGCAATTCATTGACTCACCAGTGCGGAAAATGTTTACAATTTATTAGTTCAAATGGACTGTTGGTGTTCGCATCCATGGCTCTTGCTGAGAGCATTAGTAGGGTATATCTGAATTCTAATGGCTACTTTAGAAATGCAACCTATTTCCATTATTCGACTTTTTAGACTAGCAATATTAATGCTGTATGAGTAGCCCCATATGGGTGTATTAAAACATGGGCATTGTGTGCGGCAGAAAAACCAACAAGGTAATGGCAATGTATTTCCTGTCTCTGCGGTGGTTATATACAACCAGGAAGCACTAGACCTTTCACTGAATTAAACACAGGCAGCCAGAATTGATTAAAGCAGAATTGATTTAAATGATTAAATCCTAGAACAACTACTTTCAAATAAACCTCTCACCCAGAATCAAAAACACTTGACAATGACAGCAATTATTTAAAGGTAAAGCAAACATGTAAGCCATTTGTGCCTTGCAAATAAACCCAAATCAGAAGTCTAAAATTCAGAGGTTTAAGAGTTGGATAAAATTGAGCAATGCCTCAAAGAAGTCAAACTGGGGATGAGCCAAGATTTTATAAAACAATTAGCCATTTGTGTTCCAGTGCTGTCCCTCCTAAGCTATTGATACACACTGACATTTGGATACAGGCTTTCAAAATTAAAATGTGAGTTCTGGAAAGGCAAAAATGTTGTCCATCTTGTCCGCTGCTGTATCCTCAGTGTTTAGAATATGATCAGGCACATAGCAGGGTTCAGCATGTTGATTAAATAAGTGCCTGAGTAATCCTACAAAATTGATGCAGGTAGCACTGTCAAACAGAACTTTCTGTGATGACAGAAATGTTCTATAAGTCATATTGTGTGATACACTAGCCATTAGCTAAAGGTGGCTCCCAAGCACTTAAAATGTGGCTAGTGTCTGTCACTGGGGAACTAAATTTTGAATTTAAATAGCCACATGGAGCTGTGGCTACCATACTGAACAGCACAGTTATAAGAGGCTTGCGAAAATGTGTGTGAAAAACAACGAAAGAAACACAGCATGTAATGCAGAAAATCTATTACCTATCTATTATTTCTGACCGTGGGAAGTAGTTTAAGAGCCAATTGGGTGGGCAATGGTTCCTGGGCTCCAGATTCTTTCTACTTTTCCTAAAACCCACTAAAGGCTGTGGCAGCAGCTGCTGTGGCAGGAGGGCTGGGTCTTAGATTTAAAGTGGAAAGTCTCCACTCCTCTCCCACCAGGGACAAGATAGTGTTCAACCCATGGACACAATAGCCAGTGGGAAGAAACTGTCAGTCAAAAGAGGTATATAAATATACATTAATTTATGATACACATTGCTAAATTATTTTACAAAGAAATACATCAATTTACATGGCCACCATCATAATTTAAAACTATATATTCTGGAAAGGTCCACTGTTTTTGTTTTGTAATTCTCTTGCTAATTCGTTTACATTTTGATTAGCAGTTTAATATACTACTAGCAGGTTCCAAGCTCATTGGGCTACATGGGGAGAGAAAGCTCCACAGGATCCTACTCAAAACATCTCAGGATCGCATCCACTCCAAAAAGCAGGGCATATAATGAAGTCTTTACATTGATTTCATCACTGACTACTGAGATACCCAGTGTGACCTCCTTCAAAAAGAATTCCCCTCTACTCCAACTAGATGACAGTGTGATAAGACACAAAACAATAAGATGACAAGGAGACCAGTACGGCCATGGATTAGCAACAGCTAAAGAGAATATAGTTTGTCTCTGAGAAAGGTAAAATGAGTTACTATCACTAATTGGCTTAAACTCAGGTTATCTAAGCAATCATCAAGGATATGCAAAGATTCATAAAACTTGTTATTTCTTTAAATCTTGCTCAAAATTTAGAATGCTATTTAAATGCCAGATACCAACACTAATAAATGTTATACTTTGTTTATAAATCAAGGGCTCTATTTTGGTAGAAGCATTAACTTTGCCCTATGTCTACTACCTATCTACTGCCCACATTAACTATGTAGGTCAGTCTGGTTGGTTGGAGAAAGGGGAAATGAACCAGGAAGCACTTCACTACTGTGTCCTCATCCTCTTCTGCCTCTTAAATGTGAGTATTCCTGCCTATCCTGGCCTTCCCTTCTTTTCTTGCTCTAAACTTTCTCTCTACACAATCCCTTCAAACTCTCACATTTCAGTTACTTCTGCATTAGTTATGCTGTGAGGTTCCCACCTGCCTCCCTGACAACTCCTCTGAGAAGCCCTTTCCAAACCTCAAACTCTATATGTCCAAAATAAGATAAATAAAATAGATATTTCAACCACGTGCTCTGGTTCTCTATCTTGGTAACAGACTTAGTCTCTCAATAACCCAGGCTGAAACTCTCACCCTTTACACATCTTATCAGGTGACACATCTCAATCTGTTCTTCTTTTGCTATTGTATTGGCTTCCTAACTCCCTCTCATACCTCCAAGCATTGGCTCTTCAATCTGTCAGAGCCTGGGCATCCTTAGTCGTGGAACGTGCAGAGATCTCAGCAAAGCAGCCAACTGAAAGCAGCAGCAGCAGGGGCAGGGGCAGGGGCAGGGGCAGGGTGGGAATACCTACATTGATGCTTTCACAGGCCAGTTTCACGGTATCAGTTCACTCACACCAGGACCCAAGTCCTGGCAGACAGTTGCAACAGTCTCCTACTGATCCCGGCCTTCTATCTTTCAGCTTCTAAACCTCAAATCTGATCCCTCACTACAGCTCTTGAAATTCCCCAGTGGCTCCGCCCCACTGTACAGTGACAAGGGTATGAATCTCGGCCAGCTGGCTCAGGAAGCTCCTGCTTCATGAACCATATCTCATCCTGTGCCCCCCATGCTCGTCCAGAGGGAAAAGCTCCCTGAGCGGGGCGTATACTTTCATGACTCCATTCCTTCCTGGCCCCACCTAGAATCCTGTCTGCTACTTTACCCTTTCATTGCCTATCCAAACTCTCATTTTCTAAGGACTGGTTTCAACTTTTAAGGACTGGTTTAGACATAACTTCTGTGGACCCTGATAATCAAGGCAGCTTTATTAAGTAGGAAGAAAAAGTAACGTGCTCTTGTTAAAGCACTTTCAAACATACAGATATTGATTGACTTACAACCTATGCAACTTACGACCATTCGACTTTACGACCACAATCGCTAGTCATGACTGCTCCACATCTGGCAGCACAAGCGTACAGCTGGGTGTACGACAGTGCAGACCAGCTTCCGGCAGCACTACCATCTCCACATGCACCATTTCAACTGTTATCCTAGACTAGGTACAGCAATTTGTGTTTTGTGTCTTGGATATTTTTCATCAAACCCCTTCCAAGATGTCTACCAAGAGGAAATTGTTTTTGTCTATGCCTCACCCTGCCAAGAAGGAAAGAAAGGCCATCGATCTTGACATGAAAATGAGCGCGGGCTCATTCGACTTGAGTATGGGTTCACCAGCTTGAGTGCAGGGGCGCTGGCTTGAGCATGGGATCATAGACTTGACCCCATGGTCGCTGGTTTGAGCCCAAGGTCACTGGCTTGAGCAAGGGGCCGCTCACTCTGCTGTAACCCCCTGGTCAAGGCACATATGAGAAAGCAATCAATGAACAAATATGAAGGAGGAAAGAAAGTGCATGTGATCGCACATGTTTATGAAAAAACCATCTCCGGTAACCCCAACTGCTGCCTCAGATGACGACATCAACGATCCGCAGCCAAGCACCAGCGGCCAATAAAATGTTTCGTACATGTTTATATATTTTGGTATATTTTGCAATCGGGAAAATGTTTCCTATGGTATTTTTTACACCCGTATTTTGTAATTTTGTGTTTTGCAAATATTAAACTAGTTGTACTGGTAATGCAGAGTTTTACTTAAACCTGACGAATGTAAAAATAAGAAACAAAATGGTGTAGAGATGATACAAATGGCATAAAATAAACAAAGAAAATTATGATATATAACAATAATGAAAGAAAATTATGATAAAATATGACTTAAAGATTTTTATAACATCATTTCACAGTACTGTACATATAGCCTACTCAACTAAGACCAAATTGTGTTACGACCGGTCTGTCAGAACCAATCGTGGCGTAAGTCGAGCACTTGCTGTATATACTTCTGTCAAAGCAGAGACGGGCTGATTTGAGAGCAGGGCTCGTCAGTCTTCTTCCCTGCTGTTTCCCCGGGACCCAAGAAGAGAGTCTAGCACATCATGGGTAATCAATATTTGTTGAATGCATGAAGTAGTAGAAATATATAAAGATGGAACAAAATCATATTTTGTGAGATTTTTACATGACATTTTGATTACAGTTGACCATATTATTAAAAATATCCATAGCTCTTTCTTGGAGGGATTAAGACAAAGATGATCTGTGATGGGTATATAGTACTAGTGAATGATAAACATTTGTTGTTTTAAGTTACTCTGAAGGTCTTTTGTTACTACCGCATAACCTAGCATATCCTGACATACAGTAATCAGTATAAGGAATGGAGTGCTCCTGTAACAACAAAATATCATAACATTAAGGCACTGGCTTGGGGTCAGGCAGTGGTCCTGTGCAGAAACTCCACGAGAGCCTGGGAAAATGGTGACCCATTTTGAGGTACGAAAGCATGCTAAAACATCACTTGTGACAATTTAGGATATATATATATATATATAATGTACCTAGTAAGCTTATTGCTTTGGGTGAAGAGAGTGAAATATGAAATGCTGATAGCACCTTTTGTTTCTGATGGCTGTATTTGACAAGGTACCACTAGAAAGAGATGATTTAAGAAAAGAAATTCTAAATCTTGACTTAGAGGATTAAAAAAGACAGCTTTACCCCCTTATCAAGGCTCTAGCCTGTTTCTTTCTTTCTTTTTTTTTTTTTTGTATTTTTCTGAAGCTGGAAACTAGGAGAGACAGTCAGACAGACTCCCACATGCACCCGACCGGGATCCACCCAGCACGCCCACCAGGGGGCGATGCTCTGCCCCTCTGGGGCATCACTCTGCCGCGACCAGAGCCACTCTAGCGCCTGGGGCAGAGGCCAAGGAGCCATCCCCAGCGCCCGGGCCATCTTTGCTCCAATGGAGCCTCGGCTGTGGGAGGGGAAGAGAGAGACAGAGAGGAAGGAGGGGGGGGGGTGGAGAAGCAGATGGGTGCTTCTCCTATGTGCCCTGGACGGGAATCGAACCCGGGTCCCCCGCATGCCAGGCTGACGCTCTACCGCTGAGCCAACCGGCCAGGGCCTCTAACCTGTTTCTAATGCAGAATAGATAGAATGCATATTGTGATAAAATCTGTGATGATGGCCCATAAATAATCTGAAACATCTGGCTGAGGCTTGCCAGTTATAAAAATTTATTCTTAAGGTTATCTCAACTGCTTCTGTTATTTCTGATCCACTCTGCAGATTAATAATCTTCACATTTTTAAATGGGAACAGATAACCAGATTTGGGGGAGTTTATTCTCCTCAGCCCATCCAGTGACAGGGACACTCAGGTCTCTCTCTCTGCCTTGTTCTTGGCCATGTACTTGGTGACAGGGCTGGGGAACTTCCTCATCATTCTTCTGAGCAGACTGGATAGATGATTCCACATGACCATGTGTTTCTTTCTTATCAATCTCTCTCTTGCTGATGTAAGTATGCCACAAGCATTGCCCCTTAGATGTCAGTTCATTTCTTGCAGAACATACAGTAATCCCATTCACAAGCTATGCATCCTGATTATTTTTCTCCCTGGGGTTGGGCGGGGCTGAGCTTGCTCTACTGGCAGGGATGGCCTGTGACCACTATGCGGCTGTGTCTGGCCCCCTACGATACTTGGTCATCATGCGCGGAGGATCTGTGCTGGGCTGGCCATGGCATCCTGGGTCAGTGGCTCTATCAACAATCATGCAGACTGCCATCACCTTTCAGCTGTCTGTAAAAGGCAACTTCTTTTTTTTTTTTTTTTAACAGACTTTATTAAAAGGAAGAAAGGAACCCTGCCGGGCACTTCTCTGGAGGAGAAGAGCCTAGGCAACTTCTTTTAACCCAAACTATAACAGAAAAAACTGAGGATGCCTCTGAACAATGAAGGCTAATTAAATGAGCAGTCTCAGGAAAAGGACCAAATTAAAGGACTGTGGCCTTCATAACCTTAAATAAAAAACAAGAAACCTCTAAACACCTTAAGGTGGTCCCCAGGTAGACAAAATGACCCAGGAAAAAGTAACTAAAAGTGTACCTCGCCCCCAAGAAATGGAAGGTACTGAAGGTTAAAGCTACAAAGAGAAGGATATCGTCCTTTGCCCCAGGTTGGTGATGTGACTGATCTGTTTGGCTAAAATGAACTCTGAGCAGGAGCGATGTGTTCTTGATTGGAGTTCTAACAGCCAGTGCTCAATTTATAGGAGGAAATTCTCTCTTCCCTCCATCACAAAACTAGCAGTGTTGCAGAGAGTGGCGCGACTGGCCTCGGTCTCAGTGAAGATGATAATGAGCAGAGCTGCAGCCCACCCAACCTTGCTGGCGTGTAGCCTGAGCAGAAATTAAGTTGAGGTTGTCACCTACAGCGTAAATCAGCCTACTCGGACAAATATAGTGACTTTAAAAACATTTCTCAAAACTTCAACGGAGAAGACACCTATTTCATCTTAACAGAGGTGAAAGTTTGCTCATTAAACAAAGATAGTAAATAATGGGAGAAGATACTTTGATAAATTTAAAACCTATATGTTAAGGCTTCGTAGGGGTATGTATGCTTTGTTGAGACTGACTTTCTTCTTTGATTTTATCTCCTCCCTCCCCCACATCTCTCTTCAGAACCCACCACCCCAATCTTCAAATTCTATTTACAATGGTACTCCTCAAAAATATATTGTCACTTGACTTGCTCCAGTTAACTCTAAACAAAAAATGATTTAATGTTTTTGATAATAAGAATAAAAATGAATCAGATCGACATATTTAATTTTTTTAAATTTGCAATAAACCACTGTTTAATGGAAATATCAGCTCTGTCAACAGTTGACAAAATCGTAATGTATTTGGCTCCAATGGGTATAGAATGTTGTGTTGAACCCTTAGTTTAGATCTTCACATAGAAGCGACAAGACTCTAATGAGCCAACGTTCCCCTTTGTTCCCTAGAACAAGGAAGATGGTGCACACCCTGGTCTCTGAATGCTGTACGTAAGGCAGCCAGCACTGTGCCTGATCAGAAAATGTCAAATCTCCTCTCGTATCCAGACTCCTGCCTGCCTCTTATTGAAGATATCAGGCTGATCAGACTTACAGTCACCTTAAGGACTTTAAAATAGATGGCAGGACACTGCTCCACAGCACAGCTTCTAGAGAAGCTCAGTTTTCTAGACCAGGGTGATCAGATGTCCCATACAGGACTGGTTGTGCTATAGAAAAGAAAGTACTTATGTCCAACAGAGATTAATTTAGCTCTACTTTGGGGGGGGGGGAGTCTTGCGTTATTTAGGAAAGTTAAATAAATTTTTCTATTCATCTACCTGTGAGATACTGCTGAAATAATAAGATCATTGTTCTTGAGTAGGAAAATGATGTCTTATATGGTTTAAGTATCATTTCTTGCCCTGATGTAAATAAAAATCAGGGTTGACATACTAAAAGTCCTAAAGGTCACCAACCTGGACTAGATGCACTAGCAAAGCCCTGTTGCCAAAGATCATATCCACCTTCACCAATATGTAATCTTTAAGGCTAGAGAAAAAATAAATTTTCATGTGATATCAAGTTAAAAGTTGTGATTATTGTTGCCATGGAGACAGGATTTTTCTTGCAATGCTGGCCTTTTGCTGGCAGATGAAGACAGTATTATAATCAATAAGAAAGCAGTACTTTCTTTTCTACCTCCCTCTTGGGGATAGGATTATGAGAAAAAATAATATAGAACCATTTTTGATGGGCCTTAAATATCCAAGGGTAGAAATCCCCCCCCCCCTGTGAAATATTAGCACACCCAGTAAAACGCCAGTCTATGCCTTCACCATGCTTTGCTGAAGGACTCATTAAACACCCAAGTGTACAGGCCAGTCCTTGACTCCTATCAGTTCCTTGTCAATGTTTCTCTGCTTCTTTTGGCCTTATCCACGAAGTCTTTCATATGTTAGAATTGCTTCTCAATCAAGAAGCAACTTGAGTTGAGAATTCCTTAGACTTTGATTTGGAATGAGGTTAAGGGGCACAACTGAATCTCCCTAGAACGCCATCTCAAATTGTGTCAAAATAGTCTTTTGCCAGTAGGTATCCTGGTGACTTTATTTCACTATCATTTTAGCTGAAATCTCCCTGGCTTTGTTCTTCTTTTGATCATTTGGTCTTTTGAAGGCCTGTAATTTTCCCTTCTTCCCTAGAGAGGAACAGCCTAATAGAGAGGGAAAAATCATTTAAAGCTTTCCCCAACATAATAGATAAATAAATGAGGTCTCCTCTTACTTCCCATGTGTATATCACATAGTCAGCATCCACTCCCTGTAGAATTCCACTTTGAAAATACGGTGAGTTAGGCAGGGTCTGTATTTATACACGTTTAACCCTGACAGTAGGAAAATCCTCTATGCGTAAAGGTCTTTTCCTTTCAGACAAGCAAATGGAATAAAAAAGGGTCAAACAGATAGATGCCTAACTACGAGACAAGTTAAATTAAGTGCCTTGGTATCATCACAGGTAGACTGCCCCAGGATCAGGTCTGTGTGCACAGCTGTCAGTAGCAAGCGGAAAGGGAACTAAGGCAGATTCAAACCAATGGGTTCATGAAACTTGTTTCTTCCATCTGCAGCTCACGGAGCTAAGCTACATTTCCAAAGTTCCCTTTAATTAGGTGGGACCATGTGATTGAGTTCAAGCGAATGGCCAGGATATAGACTCACCTACATCTTTCCTACGGGAGTTCCTGCTCTTTCTCACATCCCTTCCTGGAAGATACAGAGAATCCAGGGAAGGGAGGCTGACTCTAAGAACATGGCAGACTTCCACTATAGAGAAATTCTAGGTCCCTAAATGACTAGACAGAACAGGATCCTCTTCCACCTCACCTCCCACCAACCTACATTGAATCATGATGTTAATGATAAATAAATTCATGTGAAATCACTGAGATTTTGACTTTTGTTACAACTAGAGTTACCTACCCTGACTAAAGCAATAAAGCTAAATGGATCCTGAAATATGGTTTCTTCTGTGTGCTCAGCTCACCTTAAAGAGCCAAAAAGTATCTTGAACTAATCTTTTTAAAAATTATTATTATTGAGAGGTGGGGAGGCAGAGAGGCAGGCTCCTGTATGTGCTCTGACAGAGATCCACCTGGCAAGTCCACTAGGGGGCAATATGCCCATCTGTGGCCGCTGCTCCATTGCTTGGCAACCAAGCTATTTTAGCACCTGAGGCAGGCCATGGTGCCATTCTCAGAGCTGGGGGCCAACTTGCTTGAATGAGCCATGGCTGTGGGAGGGGGAGAGAGGGAAAGAAGAAGAGGGGCAGAGAGGGAGAGGGGGAGAGAGAAAAAGGGGAGGGGTCAAGAAGTAGATGGTAGATTCTCCTGTGTGCTCTGATGGGGAATCAAATCTGGGACTTCCACATGCTGGGCCAATGCTCTACCACTGAGCAAACCAGCCAAGGCCAGTCTTGAACTAATCTTAAATATTTCACATTATGGTTCTGAGGCAACCGTCGGTAGATGGGACACTGTTTATTGAGAAGCTGAGCTTAAGGGCCAGGAATCGATATTCTTAAGAGCACAGACTTGGAACTGATGGCCAAAAACATAAATAAAAATCCTCTCCTTTATTCCTCAAACCTTCCGTATCTCTGAAAAAGGGAAATAAAATAAAAAGAACTGCCTGCAAAAGCTGGAACGCACAAATGCCATTTCAGGGTAGAGTGGGAAAGGACAAGGGAAGGAGAAAGGGCCACCTATAACATCCAATCTCTTTCAAACCATTCCCTCATCATTTATACGAGATTATCCTCCTTCAACACCACTTTTCATTTTGCAAATATGTAGTGCGCAGACTTGCCTGGTTTGATGAGAAAGGTTTCCAAGAAAATTAAATGTCAAGGCTGCCTGGCTTATTGGTTTTGTTCTGTATAAATTCCCTTTTTAATTCAGCTTTGAATAATTGTATTCCTCATTGTCAATGTGACAGATTAGCTTCAATCTTAACAGGGTGTGAGAGTCAGGAAAGGAGGCAAAGACGAGCGACGGCTCTCATTTTAGGAGGTTAGAAACGGAGAATGAAGTTTCAAAGACAACCTTTAATGGCTCTCAGGAAGAAGTGACACTGAGGTGTCGGATATATATATATATATATTTTAATTTTTTTATATTTATTTATTCATTTTTTAAAGAGGAGAGAGAGTTAGAATGAGAGAGAGAGAGAGAGAGAGAGAGAGAGAGAGAAAGGGGGGAGGAGCAGGAAGCATCAACTTCCATATATGCCTTGACCAGGCAAGCCCAGGGTTTTGAACCAGTGACCTCAGTGTTCCAGGTCAATGCTTTATCCACTGCGCCACACAGGTCAGGCTCGGATATATATTTTTAAAGTGTGTGATTATTTGTTCCTGTTTTTCCTCTTCCAGAGACTGGTGCCTTAATATATGTAAAGCTTAAAGTAAGCTAGAAAGACACTGCCCTGAATGTGGATAGAAAATTGCTGGGAAAGCCGTACTGTCCCATTAGGTCACACTCAGGACTCCTACTTACATTACTGAGTTAGTGGGCACCCTGGAGCTCAGCCCAGAATTCCTCCTCCACCTCGCAACCTGCAGTAGCTCCATGTGACAGCACGCTATTACATAACTCCCAACATGAAGCCAGTACTGGTGGGGTGATCCTGAACACTGGGCTTAAGTGTGGGAGCCCATATTTAGTCAAAAAGGAGTTTCATCTTTTTTAACCCCCTCTTAGTTTACATATATTAAAATATAAAACGAAAGTTAAGAGAATAGTTCTTATACATATGTGAATCACATTACTCCAGGCTCGCAGAGATAAACTTTAGTCTATGTTATCTGCATGTGCAGGGCACACATAAGCATGTGATCTTAAACAGTGAAGGGAATTAAGAGCTGCAAATTTCCCGTTATAAAATAAGCCATGGGATGCAATGCAAAGCACAGAGAATAATGTTGATAATATTGTAGTCACTATGTACGGTGTCGGGATGCTTACTAGACTTATCATGGTGATCTCTTTGTAAAGTATATAAATGTTGAATCACGAGGTTGTACACCTGAAATCAATATAACATTGTATGTCAACTATACTTTAAAAAAGCACAAAACTCTTTCCTATTAGAATAAAGGACTATTATAACTATGAAATGTACACAATAAAACACACTGGTATTCCTTTACATTACAATTTGAAAAGACAAGAGCCCAGAGAGGTTTAACTGACTTGCCCAAAGTTTGGTACTCTGATATGGCCAACTGATTTGATATGATCACACACACCCCATACACACAGGGAGAGAAAGGAAAAATAATATAGTAATTTGCATGTTAAATCTTCAAATGTCCAGAAGAAATACATGTATTTAAAATATCATATTCTCAAAGCATGCATCATCCAGCAAAATTATTCTTAAAGACTTGAAACCTAGGATTAGAAAAGCTTTTACCAAGGTTTTGTCAAAAGGAAATTTAGGTTGGGAAGCCTTATTTCCTTATATGCTCTTTCCAGGGATAATAGCACAATCAACGGAGAGCACAATTCTGATGAATTTGTGTCACAATATGTTCTCAACTAAAATATCTATATCTACTTACAGAGAGGACTATGTTTTAAACTGAGTTTTGATTCCTAAGCCTTTTTAGAGTGTTAAACATAACAGTGGTTGATGCTATGCCTTTTAAAATCACTTACATGACATGGTTTTGCAGGCATGGTTCAGAACTAGGACTATGAGGAACAGATTACAAGCTATGTTTACAGTAGGAACAGAGCAATAGTATCAGTCCAAACGGTTTGAGGGAAGTTAATCAACTCCTATCTCCAATGTTTTAAAAGTAAGATTTAGGAATGTGCCACAAATGGGTCACAAAGAGTAACTAACCACGTGAAGCAACTCTTAACAGTTCCTAATAAGGTGAAGTGTGTTGGCTCTAGAGAAAACACCACCAAAATAAAACCCAAAAAGTGGGTTATTGACTCGTGTTCTCCAGCCCGAGAAGGCTGTCAGCTCTGCTGGAGAGGCTGCATCCTGACAGATTAGAAAGGTCCTCCATTCATTTGACAAAAGCAGTGGAGGCACCGCTATTTATTGGGTGAGAATTTGCCTAGCGCTGGAGAAAGCAGTGAGCACTCACTGAAGTTCTGCCCCCTGATAGGGAGGGGTTAGCCTGTAGGACCTCTGGCTCTGCAGACAAGAAGGGGAACACACACAGGCAGAATGTCAAGGAAGAGTTCACCAATTCTCCTTTCAATCAGCTCTACTGCAGGCTCAGGGGGCCACAGGTGGTTGGGGTTGGGTGACCGCATAAGTAAATAGTGCCTGAATTACAGGAGAAGCTGGCATGGTGCTGGACATTATACAGTTAAACAGAAACACATTTGGCAGTAGGCCAAAGTGCAAGAATGGTAAAGGGCAGAGAGAAATTTAATAGTTGAATAGAAAGCACTCATATGTCCATTCCATGGGGGAAATAACTATTTCTAGCTTAGACCTCCAATCAGGAAGTTACTTTTTCAACCAAGAGCAGCGTAAAACATCCTCTCCTGTTTAGTCTATAGTCAGAGCGAAGAGGTCATTGCCTTGCAAGAAGGCGCAGGTTAGAGAAACACAGACAGCCAGAGCAACAGCGCGATGCCAGGCCCGGGGGTAAGTGGTTGAGCAGGCAGCTGAAATTCTGGAGGATTTGTGGCAGGAAGCAAACCTCCTGACACATAATGCGAGGAAGGTCTTATTTTAAAAGATCTTTGAGTAGGAAGTACTTAAGCAGAAACGAGGATAAACTATAGACAAAAAAAAAAAAGTATTGGTTTGCCATCAAACAATCAAGAATGTCACAGAAAAGGATCAGCAGAAAAATCAGTATTGCACTGAACATTCCTTTACAAATCAGCAATATACATTTAACAGTTTAATCCATTTATTGCAAAGTGTAGGTAGGTAGCTGGGTTTCGAAGTTTAACCCACAGTGCATGCAACTTAGAACTGCAGGGGAGAATGCAATTTTCAAAATGTCATCTATAACCAACCTGGCCTTCCTCTTGAACCTTCATCTGCTGTTAGGAGAGAAAATGTTACACTGTTCACACACTTAGCCAAGCTCCAGTTAACCAACTAGTTGAATGAACCAGAACGCTCCACTCCGTCTCCACTTCACACTGACCGATTCCCTTGGTGCACTGAGGACTCATAGGAACAGGTTTCCCTGAGGTGTCTGTGTCCTCTGCTCTCAAGAGTCAGTTGTGCCCCCAAAACTATTAATACATGTTATTTTAGTTACGTATTATATACTGTTCACCAAAATTAGGGGATATTTCAAAATGAATATGAAGTGATGTAATATCCCCTAATTTTTGTGAGCAGAATAATTAAATATACTGTAATACAAAATGAGAAAAAAATGATTGTGAAGAGAGTTGTCTGTATGAAAACTACATGAAATGCTTTGAATAGACTTAATTAAGGTAAGCTTCTTTTAACAATGCTTGCAATTAGATGTCAAGGCAACTGTAGAACACTTTTTTTTACTGGAAAAAGTCTAAGATTCTACGCTCAAATTTCTTTGCAAATGTCTTAAAGAGTTATCGATCTAGTAATGAAAATACCAGTAGAAATTGTAGATGAAGCATTATGGAGGTTTATGCCAGAAATAAGGAGAACTCTAATTGGAAGATCAATATGCAAAGCAAAGGTCTTGGCCCTGCATTAAAAGATTGCTGTATGAATGTACAATTACATTAAACCAAAATCAAAATGTTTAAGACATATACAGGCCCTGGTTGGTTGGTTCAGTGGTAGAACGTTGTCCCGGGTTCAATTCCTGGTCAGGACACACAGGACAGGCGCCCATCTGCTTCTCTATTCTCCCCATTCTCGCTTCTCTTTCTTTCTTCTCCTCCCCTCCTGCAGCCATGGCTCCATTAGAGCAAGTTGGCTCTGGGTGCTGAGGATGGCTCCATGACCTCTGCCTCAGGCACTAAAATATATCTCTGGTTGCAACAGAGCAAGGGCCCCAGATGGGCAGAGCATCACCCCCTAGTGGGCTTGCCAGGTGGATCCCAGTCAGGGCACACCCAGGAGTCTGTCTCTGCCTCCTCTCCTCTCACTTAAAAAAAAAAAAAAAAAGATATATACATAAATAATAATTTATGATTCTATTTTAACTAGTTTAATACTTTTAGTGTAACTAAATGTCTAACCCAGCTTAAAATTTAGTTCAGTAATTTAAACTGTTCCTTTAGACCAGTGTTTTTCAACCAGTGTGCCGCGGCACACTAGTGTGCTGTGAGACATGGTCAGGTGTGCCGTGGGGAAATTAAACATGGGTCCCCAAACTACAGCCCGCATACGGCCCACGGAGGCTATTTATCTGGCCCGCTGCCAGCCGCCTCCATCCGAACATAAACATTCCCCTTACAATCCCTCCAGCTATCAGTGACTGGAAGAGTGGAGGCACAGGGAACGCTCACTGACCAATCACCTTCTAGGATTCATCCCGACCACTAGGATGAACCAATAGTAGGCCGCCTCTCATCCACACCCAGGAAGGTCCCCACTCAGGCTGCTGCGCACTTGTCACTGTATGGCCGGGGCGAGTAGTTGAAGCTGCTACTCCTCCCCATGGTCCCGATTTCTAATCCTGGTCAGGACTGGAGGTAAATGTTGCCACCACTAGATGAAGCCTCAGCCTCAGCTGGTTATGTCTATCCCGATGGTGTATATAGATATTTGACCTTTTTCTTTTTAAAAGAGGCCCCCGCAGAGGGTGATATACAATGCATCACAATGCATCACAATGTTATCTAACTTTAAAGCTAAAGTTTGTTGATCTTCCTTTGGACAGTTTTTGGTTATCTGTTGCCAAGGAGTTCCCCATTCTGGCCAACAAAGCTATTTTGACATTGCTCCCGTTTTCAACCACATATCTATGTGAGCTGAGCTTCTCAAGCTTGACTGCGATAAAAACTAAAAACAGAGAGAGACTGAGAACTGTTGAGGAAGAGCTTCGTGTGTGTCTTTCTACCATTCCTGCCAGGATATCCCTTTTGTGTTCCTCGAAACAGGCCCAGGTTTCACACTGAGTATAAATACATTTAGAAACTATATTATTAGCTATATGTATAATATGTACTGTGTTAGAGTGTCATTTTGGTAGGTGGTGTGCCCCAGATTTTATAAATGTAAAAAATGTGCTGCGGCTCAAAAAAGGTTGAAAATCACTGCTTTAGACAATATTCAGATTCTCGGACAGCTCCCGCTCACTATCCCAGCCCTCCTAGTGCCTGAAGGGGTGTGGGGCAGTCATTAGGCACTGTGCCAGTCCTTTCATATGCACTGCCTGACACCCACTGGTTTGCATTAATGTCCCTTATTTCCATGTCACCATGTGCTCCAGTGGTCAAGTACCAGGCTGGGCCCTTCTGTCACCTCCAGCAATTCTCCCAGGTAGTCTGTCCAGTCTGTCCAGCTGCCTTTGCCGCTCAGCCTTCCCTCAGCTCCGGCGGGCTGCAGACCCCGGAACGTGCCCCAACAGCATTCAGGTCCCAGCGCAAAGGTCGGTCCCCACACTGTTTTGGTGCTTCTGCATCTCACCTTAGCATCCTCACTGTATGATCACGGAGCTGCTCCACGCTGGCCTGGAAGGCCCGTGCACAGTCCTCCTTCCCATTCCCCAGTTCAAACAGGAGCAGGGGAGAGACCCCCTGCGTGCGGGGCTTCCCACGATTCCCCAGCCTCCCACACCAAAGCTCAGAGGGGACTCTGCAGATGCCCCCTTTGTGCCCACTTCTCTATCCTCCCCTCTCCATTCTGCTTCCCGTTACTCCGACAGACACAGACCTTTATTTCTTTCCCATCATCTTGTCTGACTTCTCCCGGACTCCGGCTTCTCCACACTGCAGGAGGACCTGGGAGCTGGCCCTCCAGGCTTGCCGTCTGCAGGAGCACACGGGGGAACTGAACAGGGCCTCTCAGTCCTCAGCGCCCATCAAGCCCACTGCCTTGCCGGCCTCCAACACTGGAGCCCTAAGTCCACTGTGCCTTAAGAATGAGGTGCCGCAATGAGACAAGACTTTAAGGGGAGGAGGGGAGGACCGATTGGCTTCATAGCTGGAAAAAGAGAACTTATTTATTTGTTTTTATTTATATATTTACTTAAGCAGCCATAAGGAGCAATGTATCCCCAATGTTACTTATCATTCCAGAGTGAGGGTCAAACATTCCCAAGCTTTTGTTATTACTATACAGTCTCCGCTACCTCCAGCCAAAGATTAACAGCTGCTGTTGCTATATATAGATGTGTAGGCTGGACAGAAGACTGAGGACGCTGGTGTCAGACAGCACAACACTACACGTCCTGCAGAAACACCGTCTTATGAAGACATATTTGGTCTGGGTGCTATGACGTGAGCGGCATCTTCCCTGGACTCCAGAGGCTGCACTGAGAGGACCGGTGTGTTCAGCACACTTCTAGCTGACTCTCTGCTCTCGGGACAAGGGGAGAATGAGGTGTGCCGGCAGGAGCAATTTCTCCAGCACTCAGAGGCAAATAAGAACATATGGCAGTGTGCTTAAGGCTACAAGATTATTAAAAGTTAGGAAGAAAATGCCTTTCAAACAAGCAGACATAAAAACTGTGACAGACCAAAGTATACCACCACCAAATGGGCCTGGGACTTCCAGGACACCCAATTCTCAGGGTCTGCCAATGCGCCAATGCGCCCAGTGAGGAAGCCATATTGGAACCTCAGGCTGTTCCCTCCAAAGGGTGATCGCTAGCAGGACTTCCTAAGGAGCCCAGTCACTTTTAAGCTTAGAGTAATTCACTGGGGAGAAATCAAATCTATGCATTTTCCTAGATAAAAAGCAAAATTTAGTCTTGAAATTTTTCCCCCCACTGATTTGAGGCACGTGGAGGGGGGAGACAGAGAGAAACAGCATCAACTCACTGTTCCACTAAGTTGTGCCATTTAGTTGTATACTCATTAATTGCTTCTCTTTTGTGCCCTGACTGGGGACTGAACCTGTGACCACAGTGTGTTGAGATGCTTTATTCACTGAGCCACCTGGCCAGGGCCAAAATGTAAACTTTTATAGCCTTCTTAGGACTATTAGTACTGAAGAAAAAGTTAATCTTCCCTGCCCTCAATGCAGCCTGATCAATCAACCTATGAATGGGAAGAAAGGGCTCTGCTTCCATTAAAACTGGAATGAAAAGCCAACAGTCCTTGACACAGCTGACATATAAATGGCAGGCTGGGGGCAGATCAAGCTGGGTGAGGTGCCTAGACAAGGTGAGGTCTCCTAGGTTAGGGAGATTTGGGGTTCAGAGA
This sequence comes from Saccopteryx bilineata, assembly GCF_036850765.1. Lineage (NCBI taxonomy): Eukaryota > Metazoa > Chordata > Mammalia > Chiroptera > Emballonuridae > Saccopteryx > Saccopteryx bilineata. The sequence goes on along the minus strand of NC_089499.1, from coordinate 36,967,455 downwards.
CAAAGGCTACTGCCACGGGTTCATTGTGACTAAAACTACCTTTGCCTCAATGCTCGGGCAAAAAGATCTCTGAATATTTAGATTCCGTCTCAATATCAACCATATCCCAATTTTCAGGGCCTAAAGCATAAAAGCTGAAGCTTAATTTTGATCACTGTCAAGCTACTTGATAACAGAACTTTCCAAGAGTGGACTCAGAACCTCTTTAAGTTGGCTAGACAGTTCATCTTTAGTCCAATGATCGGAGTCCATTGGTGAATAATATGGTGATAATGAATCATCTCCCCCCTCCTCTGTTCTACTGAAATTTCTGCTTTCTGAATTTAGTCTGCTGGAAGCTTAACTTTTTTGGAGCAAAATTACTCCCTGAAAACCTTTGTACGTTCCACTTAAATGTACACAAATTAAATGTTTGACTTAAATGTACAATGGGGGTCTCTTCATAAGAGGATAAACTGAGTTCAGGCTGTGAGAGGGGCAATTTTAGTGAGGGAGAAGTGACGCTCTAAGCATTGTTATTTGGAAATGATGCAGACTTTGCTCTCAAAAGGCATAGAACTAAGGAAGGAAGCTGTCAACGAGAGTGAAATTAAACACACATGCTTCCCAGGCTCAAAGCAGCCACAAGGAGCAATGTAACCCCATTGTTTCTAGGAGGCGCAGGGTTATCTCTTTTCTTATGATAAAGAAACATGGGGTGATGGGCCATAGGTAAGGCCACTCAGGCCCTCCTGTTCTGGGATAGAACAACTGATCACAGATGAGATTCCTCTATACCAGGGGCAGTCAACCTTTTTATACCTACCACCCACTTTTGTATCTCTGTTAATAGTAAGAATTTTCTAACTGCCCACCGGTTCCACAGTAATGGTGATTTATAAAGTAGGGAAGTCACTTCACTTTATAAAATTTATAAAGCAGAGTTACAGCAAGTTAAAGCATATAATAATAATTACTTAACAAGTACTTTATGTCGGCTTTTTGCTAAGTCTGGCAGAATAAATCTTTATAAAACAACTTACTATAGTTAAATCTATCTTTTTATTTATACTTTGGTTGCTCTGCTACCACCCACCATGAAAGCTGGAATGCCCACTAGTGGGCGGTAGGGACCAGGTTGACTACCACTGATCTATATCTTTACTGACGCTTGGCACCTTCAACTTCCGATGGCTGCCTACCTTCCTATGTCAATACTAGACTGAAGATAATAAAAGAAAGAAAATTAAGTGAGAGGTGGGGAGGCAGAGACAGACTCCCACATGCACCCTGATTGGGATTGACCTGGCAAGCCCCTAGCAGGCAATGTTTTGTCCATCTGGGCTGCTGTTCCATTGCTCAGCAACCGAACTACTTTAGCACCTGAGGTGAGGCCACCAAGCTATCCTCAGTGCCTGGGGCCAACTTTGCTTGGACCATTTGAACAATGGCTCTGGGAGAGGAAAAGAGAGAGAGATGAGCGAAGAGGGATGAAAAAGCAGATGGTCACTTCTTCTGTGTGTCCTAACTGGGAATCTCAGGACTTCCACTCGCCAGGTCGATGCTCTACTGCTGAGCCAACTGGCCACAACTGAAGATAACTTTAAAGTATACAGTTTATCTAGTACAGGTCGCATTTATCCGAAAACAACTAGAAAACTGTTTTCTGAATCTATGGAATCCTACTGACTATGCCAAGTAAATGTCTCCAAATAAAGGATACCGTATTTTTCGCTCCATAAGACACACCTAACCATAAGACACACCTGGAGTTTTAAGGAGGAAAAGAAGAAAAAAAAATTCTGAACCAAATTGTGTGTTAAAACATTTAATAAAATACCGTAATTTTTGCTCCATAAGACACACGGGCATTTTCCCCTCCACTTTTGGGGAATAAAAGTGCATCTTACGGAGCGAAAAATATGGTAAATTGAGTGCTTTCTGGATTATTGTGTTTTGGGGACAGAACTGCCCAACAGTACTGTACAACATCCTTTATTTCACACAGGATCTTCATAGTACAATCATAATGAAAGTAACTATAAAACATTCTATTCAGGGCCTCATTCTATTTCCTTTGTTAAACGATTCTCTCTGGAAGTACCTACTGTATCTGATTAATACTACCAGATCCTCATTTGTCAATGCCACTCATGTCACTCAAGCAGTTCTGCAAAATTCCTGCCGACAATTTCATGAATTCTAACCCTGTAAACCGTAAATGATTAATAATTTCTACGATCAGAAACCAGAAAAGGCAATATGTTAAATGCAGGATTCCGGAACCAGATTGGCCAGGGTTCTGCCATCTCTAAGCCACATGTTTTTGGAAAATTATTGAACTCTCTGTGCCTCAGTTTCCTCATCTGTAAAATGGAAAAATGAGGCTAATTCTATTTCACAGGGTTGTTGTGAGTGTTAAATGCAAAGCACTCAGAGCAGTGCCTGGCACACAGTAATCACTACATAGGTGTTGACTCTCATTATCATCACCATTGAAGTATGTGGAGTATCTTTAGCAGCAAGATTCCAGGTTTGCCTAAGTCATGGGAACTCTAACACCCAAAGCAGTAAATGAGACACTAAAGAAGGTACGTGAGAAAACTAATGGTTTTCTATCAGGAAACTGTGAGAATCTAGCCATCTGATTTTCTTTAAATGAGTCTCAATGTTGAGTCTTCATAAACAGGATAATTAGTGATTTAGGCTTGGCTCATTTAAGAGTTAGGCTTTCTAGAAAAAGTGTTACTGAATGGAGTTCCTTCACAGTAGCACTAAATGGACACCTGTTTAACTGACTTTTATGCTGTTTTGCTTGTGCTCCCATGCAGTGCTTATCAACCTCATCACAGAGAATGTCTAATAGAAAATGAGCGTGAAGATACCACCACCCCTCATTCACACTTTCTGGATAAAGTGGGAAGTGCTCTCTTTATGCAGGAAATTTTGCATTGTCTTTTAAAACCTTGCACATTTTGCTTTACATTTTATGATATGTACGTATCACTTCAATATAAAGATAATTTTTAGATTATTTACCATGAATAACATTTACATTATTTTGCCCCCAACATCCTCAAGTAAAATTGTTACTCACGAAAAGCACATCACATATATCTGTTTATAGCTTTGCTAACTTCCTTCATGTGCCTCGTAAGTTCGGACATACTCCAAGTGAAGGCACAGACTAGTGAAAAGCCAGCTATCAACATCACCAACTACCCTGTGGTGAATTACCTAGATGTCAGAGAGAGGAGAAAGCTATAAACCATGACCTTAGGCTCAAAAATAAGTAAAATAATGGAAAAAAATCAAATGATGACCAACTCACCTCACAGAGCTCCAACTTGCTAGTAACACACACTGCTTTTAGCTGCCTAATCTTCATCACTGACCTAAAAGTTAGGAACGTGAGCCAGGGTGCTATGTCTCCTGCTGATTATCTGGGTGGGAGAAATGAGCCTGAAGATTATCCTAACCATGACTAAAAGGTGTGCATAGATAATGCATTTGTCAAAAAAGAAAATCACCAAAATTCACCATGAATCTCTATCTTTGAATGTGTTTATTATTGGAAATACATACTAGTAAATAGAAACTATCTCTTATGTCTTAAAGACATCTCATCTCTCTCCACAAAAACAAACAAAAAATCAATAGTATATTTTAATAATCATTTTAAAACTGTGCTTTTAATATTTTGACCATTCTTTGCTGAGGAAGTAAAATGATATTTAGTTGTTTGCACACCATTAATGGCTAAATTATTTATGCATCTGGATATTTTAAAATGTTACCGTGTTCCTGAATATTGGATACATTTTAAATTATACTGCTCACAATAATTAGGGGGTACCTAATTATTGTGAGCAGTATAGGTACGTTTACAATTAAAATTTTGGTACTCCATTTTGACTAGTTTTGCTTTTACCTTGCTTTAAATTATCTGTGATCTTTCCTCTCCCCACTTTATACCTTATTTAATTGAGAGCTGGGAGTGCTTGCTTCAGCAGCACATATGCTAAAAAAATTGGAATGATACAGAAAGCTGGGAGATCCTTGGGTCTATAGCAGGGTTTCATTAGGCAGCATCTTAGAAACTTTCAATTTGTTTGCTTTAATGAAGCAGCAATGGAAAAATGGCCTAAAACATTTGGTTAACCTTCACTGTCTTTTTCTTTTTATACCATGTAGCTCTATGTATGCATAGGTGGGCATGTGAATATTAGTTTTTCATAGCAGTCATAAATGGAGTTTTATTTATTTATGTAAGTTTTTAAATTTTATATAGAAAATTAATTTTAAAAGGGTGACACTGATGAATAAGAGTACATAGGTTTCAGGTGAACATTTCTATATCATTTGAACAGTTCATTATGTTGTATACCCATCACACAAAGTCAAATCATTTTTTATCACCTTTTATTTGTCCTCTTTACACAGTTCCCCCAGCCCCTTCCTCATTCCCCACATCCCTTTCCCCCACATACCCTTCCCCCTAGTAACCACTTCACATTTTTTTTCTGAAGTGAGAAGCAGGGAGGCAGAGAGACAGACTCCAGTTTGCACTCGTTTGGGATCCACCCCGCATGCCCACCAGGGAGCGATGCTCTGCACATCTGGGGTGTTGCTCTGTTGCAACTGGAGCCATTCTAGCACCTGAGGCAGAAGCCATGGAGCCATCCTCAGTGCCTAGGCCAACGTTGCTCCAATGGAGCCTTGGCTGTGGGAGAGGAAGAGAGAGACAGAGAGGAAGGAGAGGGGAAAGGGTAGACAAGCAGATGGGCACTTCTCCTGTGTGCCCTGGCTGGGAATTGAACCTGGGACTTTCATACTCCAGGTCAACGCTCTACTGCTGAGCCAATGGGTCAGGGCCCCACTTCACTTTTATCTATGACCATAAGTCTAAGTTTTAAATTCCACCTATGTGTGAAATCATACAGTTCTTAGCTTTTTCTGATTTTCTTATTTCATTCAGTATAATGTTATCAAGGTCTACTCATGTTGTTGTAAATGTCACTATGTCATCATTTCTTATTGTTAAGTAGTATTCCACTGTATATATGTACTACATCTTTATCCAATCCTCTATCAAGGGACACTTTGCTTGTTTCCAAGTCTTGGCCATGGTGAATAATGCTGCGATGAACATGGGGTGCATGTGTCTTTACATACCAATGTTCTCGGGCTTTTGGAGTAGATACCCAGTAGAGGGATTGCTGGGTCATATGGTAATTCTATTCTTAATTTTTTTGAGGAACCACCATACTTTCTTATATAATGGTTGTACTAATTTGAATTCCCACTAGCAGTGAATAAAGTTTCTTTTTTCTCCAAGGCTTCTCTAACACTTATTACCTGTCTTGTTGATAACAGCCAATTTATTGGGTGAGAGGTGGTATCTCATTGTAGTTTTGATTTGCATTTCTCAAATAGCTAGTGAAGATGAGCATCTTTTCATGTATCTGTTGGCCATTTGTATGTCCTCTTGGGAGAAGTGTCTGCTCAGGTTCTCTTCCTATTTTGTGTGACAGAGAAAGACAAGAGACAGGGACAGATAGGGACAGACAGACAGGGAGATGAGAGGCATCAATTCTTTGTTGTGGCACCTTAGTTGTTCATTGATTGCTTTCTCATACGTGCCTTGACGGTGGGAGGGGGTGTGGGGGGCTCCAGCCTTGCTCAAACCAGATGAGCCCACGTTCAAACCGGCAACCTCAGGGTTTCAAATCTGGGTCCTCTGTATCTCAGTCCAACACTCTATCCACTGCGCCACCACCTGGTCAGGCCGTCTCCCCAGTTTTTAACTGGATTGTTTGCTTGTTTGTTGTTGAGCTTTGTGAGTTCTTTATGTATTTTGGATTTTAACTTCTTATTGGGGCTGTTGTTTGCAAATGTCATCTCCCATTTAGTTGGCTGCCTATTTGTTTTGTTTTCATTTTCTTTTGCTTTTTAGTTTGATATAGTCCCATTCATTTATTTTTGCCTTTACTTCCCTTGCCTTTAGGGTCAAATTTATAAATTTTTCTACAGCCAAGGTCCATGAGCTTAGTACCTATGTTTTCTTCTATGCAATTTATAGTTTCAGATCTTACATTTAGATCTTTGACCCATTTTGAATTAATTTTTGTGCAGGGGGTCAAGTTTCCTTCCTTTCCACGTGGCTTTCCAATTTTCCCAGCACCATTTATTGAAGAGGCTTTCTTTTCTCCACTGTATGTTTTTTGCTCCTTTGTTGAAGACAATTTGTCCATATATATGTGGGTTTACTTCGGGGCTATCAATTCTGTTCCATTGGTCTGTATGTCAGTTTTTCTGCCAATACCATGCTGTTTTGATTATCGTGGTTCTATAGTATAATTTGAAGTCAGGCAGTGTGATACCGTTGGCTTCATTCTTTTTCCTCAGGATTGCTTTGGCTATTCAGAGTATTTTGTGGTACCATACAAACATGATAATTTTTTGTTCTATTTCTTTAAAGAATGATATTGGGATTTTGACGGGGATTGCATTAAATTTGTATATTGGATTGGGTAATATGGCCATTTTAACTATGTTGATTCTTCCAATCCATGAACATGGAATATTTTTCCATTTCATTGTGTCTTTTTCAATTTCTTTCAATAATGTTTTGTAGTTTTCAGTATATAGGTTTTTCACATCCTCTGTTAAGTTTATTCCTAGGTATTTTGTTGTTGTTGCAATTGTAAAAGGAATTGCTTTTCTTAGTTCGTTTTCTGAAGTGTCATTATTGGCATATAGAAAAGCAATAGACTTTTGTATATTGATTTTGTATGCTGTGACTTTACTATATTGGCTTATTGTTTCTAATAGTTTTTTGGTGGAGTCTTTGGTGTTTTCTATATACAAGATCATGCCATCTGCAAAAAGTTGTGGGTTTTTTACTTCTTCTTTCCTGATATGGATGCCTTTTATTTCTTTCTCTTTCTTCATCGCTCTGGTTAAAACTTCTAGAACTATGTTGAATAAGAGTGGAGAGAGTGGGCAGTCTTGCCTCGTTCCTGATTTTAGAGAAAAATCCTTCATTTTTTGGACCAATTAGCATAATATTAGCTGATGGTTTGTCATATATGGGCTTTATTATGTTGAGATACTTTCCTTCTATTACAATTTTATTGAGTGCTTTAAACATAAAGGGATGTTGTACCTTATTGAATGCCTTTTCTGCATCTATTGATAGAATCATATGATTTTTGTTGTTTTGTTAGTGTGGTATATTATATTGATCAATTTTTGTATATTGAACTATCTGTGTGCTCCAGGGCTGAATCCCACTTGATTGTGATGTATTTTTTTAATCTGTTGTTATACTCGATTTGCTAATATTTTGTTTAGGATTTTGGCATCTGTATTCATTAGAGGTATTGGTCTGTAGTTCTTTTTTTTTTTTTTTTTAATTTCATTTATTCATTTTAGAGAGAAGAGAAAGAGGGGAGGGGCAGGAAGCATCAACTCCCATATGTGCCTTGACCAGGCTAGCCCAGGGTTTTGAACCAGTGACCTCAGAGTTCCAGGTTGACACTGTATCCACTATGCCACCAATGGTCAGGCCTATAGCTCTCTTTTTTTGTGTTATCCTTGCCAGGTTTTGATATCAGGGTTATGTTGGCCTCATAAAATGTTTTCAGGAGTATTGCTTCTTCTATTTTTTGGAAGACTTTGAGAAGGATAGGTACCAAATCTTCTTTGAATGTTTGGTAGAATTCATCTGGTCCTGGACTTTTGTTTGGGGGGAGGTTTTTTGATAGTTGTTTCTATTTTCTCCCTGCTTATAGGTCTATTTAGGTTTTCCACTTCTTTGTGACTCATTCTAGGAAGACTGTATATAGTTCTAGGAATTTACCCATTTCCTCTAGGTCACTGGTCGGCAAACTCATTAGTTAACAGAGCCAAATATCAACAGTACAACGACTGAAATTTCTTTTAAGAGCCAAATTTTTAAACTTAAACTACATAGGTAGGTACATTCCTTATCAATGTAGTGCCCACACATGGTATTTTGTGGAAGAGCCACACTCAAGGGGCCAAAGACCACATGTGGCTCACAAGACACAGTTTGCCAACCAACTGCTCTAGGTTGAATTTGATGGCATGTAACCTTTCATAATATTCTATTATAATCTTTTGTATATCTATGATATCTGTGGTAATTTCTCCTCTTTCATTTTGGATTTTGTTTATATGAGTCCTCCTCTTTTTTCTTTAGTAAGTCTAGACAATGGTTTGTCGATTTTATTGATCTTCTCAAAGAAGCAGCTCTTTGTTATATTAATTTTTTCTATAGTTTTTTTGTTCTCTATTTCATTGAGTTCTGCTTTAATTTTTACTATTTCCTTTCTTCTGCTGACTTTGGGTTGCCTTTGTTCTTTTCCTAGTTCCTTAAGATGAGAGGTTGTTTATTTGGGATCTCTCTTGTTTCTTGATATAAGCCTGTAATGATATAAATTTCCCTCTTATTACTATTTTGTCTGTATCCCAGAAATTTTCATATGCTGTGCTGTCATTTTCATTTGTCTGTATATATCTTTTGAGCTCTGCTTTTACTTCTTCTTTGACCAGCTCATTTTTTTAAAGTCTGTTGTTTAATTTACATATTTTTGTTAGTTTCTTTACTTCCTTTTTACAGTTGAATTCTAATTTCAAAGCCTAGTGATCAGAAAATATGCCTGATGTAATTTCAATTTTCCTGAAATTGTTGATAGGGTAATTATGTTAGTTTTGTGGCCCAACATATGGTCTATCCTTCAGAATGTTCCATGCACATGGGAGAAGAATGTATCATATAATCTGATGTTTTGGGATGAAATGTCTTATAAATGTCTATTATGTCCACTTGGTCCAGAGTGTCATTTAAGGCTGGTATTTCTTTATTGATTTCCTGTTTGGATGATATATCTAAAGCCATCAGTGGTGTGTTGAAATCTAAAGCATGATTGTGTTTTTATCTGCTTCTATTTTCACATCAGTTAGTAGAAGTCATATATTTTGGTGCTCTCTGGTTCAGAGCATATATATTGAGAAGTGTATGTCTTCTTGATACAATGTCCCTTTCATCATTATGAAATGTCTATCTTCATCTCTGGTTACTTTCGTTGTCTTGAAGTCAGCATTGTCTGATATGAGCATGACTATACCTGCTTTTCTTTGGATATTATTTGCTTGGAGAATCGTTTTTCCAACCTTTCACTTTGAATTTACTTTTGTCCTTGCAGCTTAGATGTGTCTCTTGAAGGCAGCATGTGGTTGAGTTTTGATTTTTGATCCAATCTGCTACTCTGTGCCTCTTTATTGGTGAGTTCAGTCCATTTATATTTAGGATAACTATTGACACTTGAGTAATTATTGATTTCCTGTAGCCATTTTACGTTTTGTTTTCTGGTAGCTCTGTGTCTTGTTTGGTTCTTCCCTTTTTTGTTTCTGTCAGTGGTTTTTGTTTGGTGGTATTCCATACTTCTTTACCATGTTTCTTCTTTTTTTAAGCTGTAGGTTTCAGTAGTGGCTTTTTCGTGGGTGGTTACCATTAGGTTAAGAAAAAAATGTTCATATGTACCAGAGTTCTTTGTCTTATGAGTGCTTCTGTACTCCATCCTCCTCTGCTAGTGCAGATCTTTATTCTCTCCCTTTTCATGTTATTATTATCACAGATTATCCTTGTTTTTATTGTGACCTTGTTGGAGCTTTCCCTTGTAGTTGTGAGATTTGTTTTGTTCTTTGTGTCTGGTCGAATAACCTCCCTGAGTATTTCCTGCAGTGGGGATTTTCTGATGATATATTCCCTTAGCTTCTGTATGTCTGGAAACATTTTTATTTCTCCTTCATATTTGAACAATAACTTTGATGGACTTAAGAGTTCTTGACTGGTAATTCCTCCTTTTCAGTACTTTGAGTGTTTGGGTCCACTCTCTTCTGGCTTATAGAGTTTCTGCTGAGAAGTCTGATGATGGCTTTCCATTATACGTTGTTCTTTTTTTCCCTAGCTGCTTTGAGGATTCTTTGTCATTGATTTTTGACAATTTTATTATGATGTGCCTTGGAATAGGTCTGTTTGGGTTGTGGTAACTCAGTGTTCTGTTTGCTTCTTGGATTCGAGGTTCTCTTTCCATAGGTTTGAAAAATTCTCATCAATTATTTGTTTGAATAGGCTGTCTACCCCCTTTTTCCTCTCTTCTTCTTCTGATACACCTATTATTCTTAAATTGCTCTTTCTGATGGAGTCAGACAATTCTTATAGAGCCCTCTCAGTTTTTTAATGTGTAAATCTCTCTCCAATATCACTTATTCTTTCCTCTATCAAGCTTGTTCCATTCACTAAACTTGCTACCTCAGTCTTCAATTCATGTATTGAGATCTTCATCTCTGTTTTTAAAGTTTCAATCTCCTTGGTGAGGTATTCGCTTTGTTCATTAATTTTTTTCTGAGCTCATTAAGTTGCCTATTTATGTCTTCTTGCATCTTATTGGGTATTTTCAAAACTTCAATTCTGAATTCTCTATCATTTAACTCCAAGGCTTCCACGTGATTGAGATGTTTTTCAGGAGATTTTTCATTTTCTTTTTGAACTATGTCTCTTTCTTGTGTAACCATGGTATTAGATTTCTTTTTCCTTGATGACATTTGAGAGTAGTATTGTTAAGAACCCTAACAAAAAGTAACTTTAAAAATTAAAAAATATATACAATAAAAAATATAAAAATTTAAACAATTATGACAAGAAGAAAAACCACTGGAAAAGAATCAAAAAGAGAAAACTCACTAAAAATAAGAATGAAAAATATGAAGGAAAAAAAGTCAAATATGAAGGAAAAAAAGAATCAGAAGGAAAAAGGGGGAAAAAAGATAAATTTTGGTTTTGAGAGGTTTTTTCCAGTAGGTGTCGCTGTATTACAACTTTTAGCTCTGTGAAGTTCCTGGGCTGCCTGCTGAGCCCTTGCTGTTGCAATGATGTAGGGATGACTGCAGTCACTTTGGTGGGTAGGGCGTGTTGTGAGGACATTACGGCTTCAGGTTTTTGGCATTCCGGCTCTATCAATGGCTATCTCAGACTTCCAGGCACTCGTTCCCATGTCTCAGCAAACCTGGGCACCGGGCGTGGAGCACCTTGGCTCTGGAGAGCTAGCTGTGGGGTTTGTCTCACCCATCTCTGTACTGCGAGGTGAGGGAGACAGGACCTGGGAGGCTGGGGACCACACTTTAGCTTTCTCTGTCTCTGCTGAGTGTGGGCTGCAGGCAGACCAGGGGAGCAATGGCTGTGACCCCGCGCTCTGGTCGCTTTGGTTTATGTCCCCCTCTGTCCCTGTCTCACCACTCCTCCAGGCAGAGGGAGACCCAGTCACTCCGAGTTTCCCTCTCCATCGCTCTCAGACAAAATCCAGAGAGCCTGAGCTTCCCTCCTCCCCACAGCCCAGCAGAGTTTGAAAAAACCAGTCACTCCAGCTTTGTCTCTTCACCTCTCCAAAGCCCACCTCAATGTGTCTTATCTTCCACCCCCCTTCCACCCCCCTTTCCACCTCATCCCACCTTTGGTCCATTTGGTGCATGGGTCTTTCAGGAGCAGCTGGGATTCCTTTGCTGTGGCTGTAATTGTTCAATTTGTTGAAATTTCAAGAGGAGAGGTCAGGAGTATCTCTTATGCTGCCATTACTCTGACATCCTCTCCATAAATGGAGTTTAAAATGCTTAGTTAGTTTGAAATTCTTAAAAAACAAAACAAACCCAGGAAGCACATATTATCAGTCTTTACAAGTGGATGGAAAGTAACATTGTCATCTTTCACTATGAAATTTTAAGAAAAATGTAATTTTAATAAAATGAGAATGCTGTGGTGTATGTAGCTCTCTATCCATGTCTGGCCACTGTTAACATCAGGAGTATTGAAATAATGAATGCACTGTTAATGAACCCAAGAAAATAAAACCGCCCGTATCCACCCCACCCATTTCCAGTACATCTGTGCTGAGATGGCCTGCTGTTATTCAACCAGCTAATCACATCTTTTGTTCTCATCACTGTTTTTACTCATCAGGGGCTAATCTACACAGCCATCTGGCATGTGATAGATAATTGCCTTTTCCAAGTCCCAGGGGCCCACGAGCATCTCAGGGGAAACTGAACGAACTAGATGCATCCTTCCCAGATAGAGCAACTACTCCGGCCAAGACCGGAGGTAAGTTTGAAGGGATAATTTTCAGTTGGAGTACAGATTTTTTTCCCCCCACGATACAATGAATCTGGAGTTTATATAGGAAATGATGGTTTTGATAACACTCTTTGATGTGACTTATACTGCTTCCACCTTCCTTGGTAGCCTCCTAGCAGTCTAGCTGAGTCAGCATCTCTGGGGTAAGGCTCAGAAAACTGCAGAGTTCAAGAATTCTCTCAGGTGATTCTAACATACAGTGCAGGCACCGCGAGTAAAACAGAGAAGAGTACCCAGTTCCTTTCCTGCATAGATAATAGTTTAGGGTTTTGTTTATAATCCTTATTTTTCTGATTATAAAAATGAGCACATAACCATATCATCCAATGATAACCACAGTTAATATGCTATATATACATCCACAAATATTTATTTTTCTCAAAAAGAAGATAGTATGTACAAGACAACCTATATTCATTTTATTTTTTCACTTACCAGGATGTCATAAAGGGTTAATGGGACATTGTCTTTTTATTGATTTGTAAACTCTCTCTACAGTTTGTGATTTTAAAACGCTCTTCTCAGTTACTTTGAATCACCCAGTGTGTCCTGCGTCTACATCTGCCCAGATCTAACCTCCCTTTGGTATTTCTTCTCTCAGGAAGATTCCCAAGGGCTGCTTTTCAAGCTCCAAATGAGCCAGTGTACCTTCACAAAGCCTCTTCATCTTCATAAAAGGGGGACCTTAAGACTGTTCTCAATCCATCCCTTCAAACCACTCTGTTCTGCTGCTTTTGACCCTGTAAGAGTGATATGGAAATGTGCCTCATAAATAGGGATTGTTCTTTAGAAGCCTGCAGTCTTCCCAAGTGTTGAATGAGAACAGAAAAAAAAGGCTTCTAAGAGACTCAAAGAGAGTTTCATGAAATTTATTTTCACTAAGCACCTTGCATCCCTTGTCTCAGTGGCAGTAGCGCTTTCACGTTTTGGTAGTATGTGGGTATAAATGCATGACCTACCTTTTCCCCCAGGGTGATGAGCATTCCTCATCTACATCACTAGGTGTACTTCTTTCAAAATGGCTCCCGGGATGGATACACTAATGCTCTCCCATGTGGACTTCAAAATATATTTGTTACCAACTTTCTTTTCAGTACAGATAACTTGTATTGTGAACTCAAAGTTAACAAAAGAAGAGACTGTCACAACCCCTTAACACACCAGGGTTGTCACACTTAGCTGCAAAACCTCCACTCACAACTGTATCAGCAATGCCAAGCATAGTGCCTGGTACTGAGCAGTCATTGACACCTGAGCAGTAGCAGGAAAATGTCTTGACCATGTCATGTAGATAATTAGTTGGCAGAGCAAGGATGCTCCTAAACCCGGACACTCACTACAAATTCAGTGTTCCTTCTAGTGTACCACACTGCCTCCTGCTGGCCTCTTAAGCTCCAAGACAAGGCTTCTCATTTATTCTCACCAATGGGTCTTCATTGTTTCGCTCAAGGACTCATCCACTTGCTCAAGGTGTTGGGCTTTCCATACATTGCTCATGAGCCTGGCTGAGTTAAGGACTTCGTTAAATCATTGGTGTGTTCTATGTCTTGGGAAACTATCCTGTAGAGAAGCCAAAAAACTTCATGGTCAAGTCAGGGAGAAATCCTAACTGCCACTGTTCTAGCTGTGACTTGACACTTGGTTTGTACGCTGAGAGTAATAAAATTATTCTTGTCACACAGTAGAAAAAGGCACTAAATACTGTTTGTGCAAAGGAAGACCTAAAGATGGTTGTGACGGCTGCTCTATTAACCAGTCTAATTTAAGAGACCAACTCTTATGCAAGAAGAGGAAAAGGAGTGCTATGAAGAGATAAATTCTGTATCTCTGATCGGACATTACAAGATGAAACCTGGGTAAGGGTAAAAGAAACAGGCAGAGAATCCTAACCTGGAGTAGTGAGAATACTGGAAATCAGGAAACTGACACTGAATCTCCGAGCTATCAGAGAACAAATCCCTGGTGTGGAACAAACTAGGGCCTTCAGCAGCAGCCTGAGCTTTGGAAACCAGGTGGCCAGGCTCATTTGACTCTCAGGGAAGAGAAAGGTGAGAGTAGATGGCAAAATTCTCCAAAGACTCATAGATCCAGGCCACTGAGCATCACCTCTCCCTCCACAGGGAGGCACAGGGCTGAAACATCCTTCTTCTCTCAGAGCCTTCAAAGCAGCAGCTGTCATTCCTTTTCCTTTTCCTATTTATTTATTTGTGTGTGTGCATGTGCGCAAAAGAGAAAGAGAGCAAGAGAACAAGAGGGGAAGGAAGAGAGATGGGAAGCATCATCTTGTAGTTGTGGCACTTTAGTTGTTCACTGATTGCTTCTCATATGTGCCTTGACCGGGGTTCTTCAGCCGAGTCAATGACCCTGTGCTCAAGCCAATGACCTTAGGCTTCAAGCCAGTAACCCCTTGCTCAAGCCAGCGACCTTGGGTTTCAAGCCAGTGACCTTGGGCTTCAAGCCAGTGACCTCTGGACTCAAGCCATTGACCATGGAATCATGTCTATGATCCCGCGCTCAAGCCAGTGGCACTACACTCAAGCTGGTGAGCCCGCACTCAAGCCAGATGAGCCCACGCTCAATCCAGTGACCTCAGGGTTTTGAACCTGGGTCCTCAGCATCCCAGGTTGATGCTCTATCTACCGCACCACCACCAGTCAGGCTGCAGCTGTCATTCTTTTTAACCTGACCTTCCTGGTACAGAAAGATCTGGGAGATCAGAGGAGATGGCAGTGTCTGTCCCCGGGGCAGAGTCCCTGATGGTCCAGCTAGGGCAAACAGAACAGCCTTTCCTTCCCTCACCCACTCACTGTTGCCCGTGACACCCATTACTCCCTGTAATTCCCTGCTCTCCTTATCCCACCCTCCTGGCTCCTGCAGTGTATGAGGGCTGTGGAGCACTTTACCCATCAAGGTGAAAGCGAGGCTGGGGAACACTGTGCCAACCCAGGGAATCACACGTGCTTTCCATGTCTCTCCTGGCTGTTGCCTTACACGTGGTTCTGCCTCTTCTGCGCTGGGTGGAGAAGACAATGGCCACTTTGTATGCCAATTTACTAGGAGAGGATGGGTGGGAGGAGAAGGAAAGCAAGGCAAGAATTCAGCATCCCCTCTCAGAAAAAGAGTTCCCCAACCTCTGCCTTCTGAGTCTCGTGCTCTTGAATATTAACATGTAACTTCTTCTCTTGGCACTCTTTGGGGGATAGGAGCTGAGCGGCTTTAGACTGTGGCAGGCAGAAATGGAACATGTGATTGGAAAGTAGGTAATGGCCATTATACCTAGGTTACCTGAATGCAGACCTCCGACCAAAATCCAGATGGGGTGAGGGAAAACGCCAGCCCCAGATGTTACTGTAATGCTCACATCACCTTTTGGAAACTACGTTCCCAGCAAACTGTTTCATATGGTTCCAGAAATAGATAGAATGCAGCTGGGAGCTCTGAGCTGTGCAAATCATTTAACTGCATACAAATGATAGCTATTAGACAGCCGGGATCCCCCAGGGAAATAATTTCTATTCCCAACTCCTCTTATAACCTGATGAGTCAGCTGAGGTCAGGCGGTGGGAGCAGTGTGTTCATGAAGCCAAGGGCTCGGAGAAGCTGCTCTGGCCGACCTGGCGACTCTGTGGAGCGTGCCCTGCCTGCCCCAGACCGCAGCCAGTCATCCTGAGGTCTGTCTGGCCAGTGAGTGGAGGACACACGGAGCCTTCTGGAAGACAAACAGCTCTGATGGCTCAAGAAGCCAGAGCAACTACTGGAGAAAAAAGTCAGGGATAAAGTGCAGCCTGCCCTCCACTTTGGGAGCCAGGGTCATCGTTATGGCTGTGCAGTGAGATCATCCTTCATGTTGGCCTCCTTACACCGTCAGGCTGTCTGGTATCACATTCTTTTCTCCACCTCTAACAGTTCCCTTCCCTTTTAGGCTGTCTCTAATCCACACTAGTTAGAAACAGTATCATACAGCGAGTTACTAACTACAGCTAATCAGAATCAACAGGTTCTAAGTGAGGAGGAACTCTGACAGTAGACATCGCCTCCTGGCCTGGGTCCAGAGCTCTGTGGCAGGATACCGAAAAGGAAGAGACTTACCTTCTGTGTACATGGTTCCTAATAAAAAGTTCCCAGGACTTGGAGCTTCTAAGTAGCGCTGTCTGGTATAGTCTTTCTTAAATGCCATTCTCTTTAGAATTCATTGAAATCATTATTCAGTTTCCCTTTTTTGCTGAATAGGTAGCAGGCCCAAAGCTGTTCACCTGAGTATCCCCAGTATCTAAGGGTGCAAGTCCTACTCCTGACATCGGTTGTGCTGATTTAGAAAATGGGCCCTACCCCTGGAGAAGCTCAGCCACGCCTCAGGCATTTGAGAGAGTTACCTGGATGAGAGGTGGCAGGGAGACAAAGAAAATTGGTGGAGTGGCTGCCATGAGGGCTGGAGATTGTGATGGGAGAGAGATGGCAAGACAAGATTTTAACAAGTTTTGTTATTGGTGAAAAATACGCCCTTCCACCTTGGGCACTTTCTTGAGGGTGTCAAGATTTTAGTTACTTTCAGTCATATTTCTCTGCTATTTCTCTGCACACATCACTGCACAGCACTAGGACCAAGTGGAATCCCAGTTATATTAAGGCTTCACCTTTTTGTTTTTCTCTAATACTATAATTAATAAATAATAGCTAACATTTACTGACCACTTACCATGTGTCGTTCATTCACTCAATAAAAGTTAACTGAATACCTAGTGTGTTCTAGGTGCTATTTAGGTCCTGAGGAAACAACAAAGAACAGGACTTACATGGTCCCTGTCTTCACAAAGCTAATGAAAGCAGAGAGATAATGAACAAATAAATACACAAGAGACCTAAAGAGTGACGGGCGGTGGCTTTAGACTGGGCAGGGAAAGACCTGAGGACGTCACTCTGGGATCTGACGCTGTGAAGAGGCCTGTCAGTGAAGACCAGAGGCCGAGCATCTTGGGAAGCACAGGCAGCCTGTGGACCAGTGCCTGTGTCGTCAGGGGCTCCGAGTGTTAAGAAAGAAACAAGGTCAGTGTGACTGAATCCAAACGACAAGACTGTACAAAATGACACCTGAGATGGGCACAGGGACCAGACCACACAGGCCTGGGTGAGGAGCTTGGGTTTTATTCAGTGGGCGAAAATTGAGAAATCAGTGAAGCATTTTAAACAAGGAAGTGACAAGGTATAATTTTCATTTTTAAAAGCTCATATTGGCTTTTATGTAGAAAAGAGCTTTTGGGGGACAGGGTGAAAGCAGGAAGGTCAGTTAGGAGGCCATTACAGGGGCTCAGGTGACAGAGCAGCGTCAGTGTCGGATGCCAGGCTTTGCGTGCAAACAGTTCTTGAAATCCCCAGGCCAACCTCCAAAGAGGTACATGAGATTACACAAGGACTAGGGCTTGGCACAGGGACGCAGCTGGACTGACCCAGATACATAAGAAGGTGGGGGGCATGCTGGGCTGAGTGTCTTGCAAAAGAGGAGGCTAACAAGTCCTCAGACTCGTCAGAGGTTCGGGACACGGCCAGGTTAGTGTCGACAGCAAGCCTGGATGAACTGACTGGGTCCACTGCAGGAGAAGTCCCATCCGTTTGTCTATGAATGTAAAGCATTAGAAGGTGGCAGTCCTAGGTGGCCAGCCCAGCTGTGCTCTAATGAAAGGGACCTGGGCCCAGGGTCCAGGGCTAAAATGCTTTTAATCTATGCCTAAAGAGCAGTGTTGAAACTCTGGAATGAGTCCTAGGACTCAGGGACTTTGAGAAACTCGGAGCGGAAACTAGGCTGTGTTTGGCTTTTAATGGCAGAATGGAGTGCCCCTGGAAACCCTCTGCCCAGTTGCCTTCCTACAACTTCGCATCTGTGGGGGAAGACCTCAAATCTACAGGTAACCCTTCCCCCTCACTGCTTCAGTTTCCACCAAAACCTCAGCCTCTTCCGGAGGCTGCTGTTTAAATGTTAAATGAGTGACAACTTCTGTGTGAGCAGAAATTAATTACTGAGGTTGTCCAAGGCTGGTATGTTAATTAGATTTTGAAGAAAGTTACTATGTTCCCCAAGTCAGGAAGTTGAGAGTACCTATTAGCTCGTTTGCTTGTTTCTTTTCCTTCCTGCTCTTCCTCCCTCCCTCCCATCATGCCCTGTCCCCCTCCTTCTTCCACCTCTTTATCTCCCTCCCCTCCCATTCTTCCCCTCCTCCTTAAGCTAGCAGTAAGTAAATGTCAATCATATCAGAAAAGGTTTCTTTCAATCTAGAATTCCAGATATGACGCCTGTTTAAATGGATGTGGATAAACGAAGGGAAAGTGGTTGGATAAATTCAGAGATAACTTACTTCAAAATCCGATTTTGTGCATAGTTAAGAAAGTTATGCTAAACTACAATATAGGTTTAAAAACTCTAGCAGGCCCTGGCCGGTTGGCTCAGTGGCAGAGCGTCGGCCTGGCGTGCGGAAGTCCCGGGTTTGATTCCCAGCCGGGGCACACAGGAGAAGTGCCCATCTGCTTCTCCACCCCTCCCCCTCTCCTTCCTCTCTGTCTCTCTCTTCCCCTCCCGCAGCCAAGGCTCCATTGGAGCAAAAGATGGCGCGGGCGCTGGGGATGGCTCCTTGGCCTCTGCCCCAGGCGCTAGAGTGGCTCTGGTCGCGACAGAGCGACACCCCGGATGGGCAGAGCGTCGCCCCCTGGTGGGCGTGCCGGGTGGATCCCGGTAGGGCGCATGCGGGAGTCTGTCTGATTGCCTCCCCGTTTCCAGCTTCAGAAAAATACACACACACACACACACACACACCTCTAGCAAATGACATCTGTCAACCTTGAAGCACTCCAACCAACATCTGTTCCCCCTCCCACAATAAGTGGAAGATGGAAATGAAGCAGGAGAACCCGGGCTCACAGGCCAGAGCTCAGGGGTGTGGCTCGGACAGTTTCTTGTGAAAACTTGAGCAAATCTCTTCAACACTAACCCTTGTTTCCTGGTTTATGTAACAAGCGAGCCAGGCCAGGGTGTTCCCTAAATTGATGCTTAAAAAGGATCCGAGTATTCTAAGTATTTCAAAGTCATAGAACTCTGGAAGAAGATTAGAGATGACGGACTTAATATATCATATGGAGCTACACCTGTTTCAGCGTTAGTTTTCTAATAAATGTCCACTGCACAATATCAAGCTGGGCTGGGGTTTAGGGGAAAGAGATATGAAGGGTTTATTACTATCTAACTTAAAGCTGCTCATTCTTTTCTTTTGGTCCCAGGGTCCACACACACTACAAGATGGTTAGTACCTATACCCTCTTACCCTACAAGTGCCAGGGATTTACATAATCTAAGTGAAAGATGCTAAACCACTAGGCAAAATGTGTTCGTGTTTGCTAAGGCTGTAGAAACAATTAGAATGAAAGGAGTCCTGTTTTAGATCCAAGTCCGACTCCTCAGGTGTGGCTACAGTTTGAGAACCAGAACCGCACACATGTTCGCACAATCCAGAACCCAGCCCACTAACCAGGCAAACAGTATTTCTGTGCATCCACTGAATGGTGACGTCTCACACCAGCTCCACTTTCCAGACCTGCTTCTCCTTCACTATGGACTGCTGGGAAGACCAGACCTCAGGCAGCAGCACTGTGATTTCCCTGCATGTGAGACCCTCATGAGGAGGAGGGCTTTAACCTGCCGCTGAGTGACCTACCCTTTGCTGAAGCGGGCCCTAAGGCAAGCCCTCCTGCAGGCTGGATACCCGTACTTCCTGCCTCAGGACCAACAGGAGGCAGCCAGTCCCCAGCCCCCAGCCCCCAGCCCCCACTTGTAAGGAAGCCACAGGAGATCCCTGCAGTCCCTGACAGCTACCAACAACGAAGGTGACCGGGACTCAGAAATGTTCTGTGTCTCAGCTCTCTCCATGCTTTTTTTTTTTTTTAATTTTGATTTTTATTTATTTATTCATTTTAGAGGGGGGGGAGAGAGAGAGAGAGAGAGAGAGAGAGAGA
Source organism: Saccopteryx bilineata (assembly GCF_036850765.1). Taxonomy (NCBI): domain Eukaryota; kingdom Metazoa; phylum Chordata; class Mammalia; order Chiroptera; family Emballonuridae; genus Saccopteryx; species Saccopteryx bilineata. The sequence goes on along the minus strand of NC_089499.1, from coordinate 36,947,264 downwards.
GAGAGAGAAAGGGGGGAGGAGCAGGAAGTATCAACTCCCATATGTGCCTTGACCAGGCAAGCCCAGGGTTTCGAACCGGCGACCTCAGTGTTCCAGGTCGACACTTTATCCACTGCGCCACCACAGGTCAGGCTCTCTCCATGCTTCTTAACTTGCATTCTCACTCACAGTGGTATCAGGAGCAAGACCATTACATTCTCTGCGTCTTGGTTGGATCCTCTTTAATAAAATAGAAGAGGAAGAGACCTCACATAGACTGAGGAAGAATTCAGAAAAAAGGGACAAGTGGAAGTATAATGACAGGGTACAGAGAACCAGTTAAAAGAAAGAGGCCCTAGAGACACACCGCTTCAGTCTGAATCCCAGATCTGTGGCTTTTAACTTTTTTTTTTTTACAGAGACAGAGAGAGTCGGAGAGAGGGATAGACAGGGACAGACAGACAGGAATGGAGAGAAATGAGAAGCATCAATCATCAGTTTTTCATTGCGACACCTTAGTTGTTCATTGATTGCTTTCTCCTATGTGCCTTGACTGTGGGGTTACAGCAGACCAAGTAACCCTGCTTGAGCCAGCGACCTTGGGTCCAAGCTGGCGAGCTTTGCTCAAACTAGTTGAGACCGCATTCAAGCTGGGGACCTTGGGGTCTCGAACGTGGGTCCAAGCATCCCAGTCCAACGCTCTATCCACTGCGCCACCGCCTGGTCAGGCGGCTTTTAACTTTTTGATTTTGGGTACATTATTTAACCTCTCTGTGACTCAGTTTCTTCATCTGTAAAATGGGGATAGAATGTTAAGTTAACAAGCACCTGTGGAACCCAGTCTGGTCCGGAGTTAGAGCTATGCAAGTGTTCATCATCATCATTGTAATCATCACTATAATTGCAGGTTTCTTAAAACTGAACATAAACCTGTGGTTCCACTCTTGGAAGGAATTATACCAGCCATATGCCAAGTAAGGTACAAGGACCCTCAAAGATTAAGTAGCCAAAGGGTGGATCCCCTTGAACAGATGGAAAAAATAAAATCGTAATTTAGAGCATGGAGCAATGCGGCCAAGGACTGAGAGAACCGCACAGGTGTATAAATGCTTTAGAATATCTAAATTCCACAAAAATGGGCTGTGGGGACTTACCTAACTTAATTAAGAAAACTAGAAGAAAAACTAATTTACATAGTGATGAGTTCCTACTCATCATTGTCAACTGGTACAGTAAGTGACACGTGGAACACCTCACCACCTGGCTTAAATAAGAGAAAGTCACAGAAGACAATCTGTCAGAAACAACGGGATGTTGTGAGCGAAGATCTGGGTTGGAAATGAGTGCGATTGGGGGAGGAATGAATGATGTCCCCCCCCCCCCCTGTTCAGGGCGAGCCTGCCTGTATTTTCTGCCACCTTTTCCCAGGTGATGCGCCACCCGCTCCAGCAGGTGAGCACGACCGCAGCACTCTGTTCTGCCCCGCATTCTGGAGACACTCAGTTCCCCAGGCAGTGCTGGAAGAGGGACCATGCTCTCCCAGTTCCTTCTGGGACACCCTTGGGCTTAGGAAGGGGGTGGGGGCCTATGTATACCAACAAGGATTCACCATGTGTGGGTGCATGACGAGCAATTTCACTCCTATGGACTCTTCAGGATTTTTCAATTACCTACAAAGAAAGTGTCACCTTTGTGATGTTAAACAAAGAACTAAAAAGTTTGCTTCCTTAGCCCAACCTACATCCCATCTAACCAATCTCTAAGATATGAAGTCTGACAGAGATGAATGTGGAAGGCAGAACTCACCCTGTTGTGTTTTTTTTTTCCAGTTTATTTTTGTTTTAATCTATAAAAAGTGTTGACAATACTCACAGAATTGTTGAAAAGATTAAAGGAAATTATCCTTTTGAAAGTGCCAGCACCTGGCATATGGCATGGAGGATTTGCTCCCAAAGAAGGATTAATCTGTTCATTATAAAGAGACTGAACACTACAAAGGTCCATGTCACTGCCGCCAGTGCTGGCACCGAACAGCCTTCCAGCAGACTCACACTGCTCAGGGACGGGCTTATTGTTCACCCAAGAACAAAGAGGGGATCCCAGTCACCTGACTCACATACACCTAGGGAAAGCTATATTCAGTGGCATACATTCATTTATTCACTCATTCATTTATTTTAAGTGAGAGGAGGCGAGATAGAGAGACAGACTCCTGCATGCTTCCTGACCAAGATCCACCCAGCAACCCCCATCTGGGGCCGATGCTCTGCCTGTATGGGACCCATGCTTGCAACCAAGCTATTTTTAGCACCTGAGGTGGAGGCTCCATGAAGTCATCCTCAGCGTCTAAGGCCAATGTGCTCGAATCAGTCAAGCCCTGGCCGTGAGAGGGAAAGAGAGAGAGAAAGAGAAAGGAACGAGAGGGAAAAGCAGATGGTCACTTCTCCTGTGTGCCCTGACTGGGAATCAAACCCACGACTTACAAGCCGGGTCAACTCTCTACCACTGAGCCAGGGCCTCAGTGAGGTACATTTAAATCTACGTACTAATCAATGGCTTAGATTCTCAGGTTTAGTTACAACTATACTGAATGCTTACTATATTCCTTAGTGCAACAGAATGTTAAACATAAAGCAGTTCAGTCTTAGGCACCATCCAAGAGGATTTGTTGCCTGAAGTTTTAAAAGTACTCATTCAAAATGCCATTACCTACAAGGGTCTCAAGCACAGGCTCATGGTCATATGGTCTAATATGCTCCAATATTCTAAGTGGAAAGTATGTTTCTTTTTAAATTTTTTTATTTTTATTTTATTTATTCATTTTAGAAAGGAGAGAGAGGGGGAGAGAGAGAGAGAGAGAGAGAGAGAGAGAGAGAGAAGAGAGAGACAGAGAGAGAAGGGGAGGAGGAGCAGGAAGCATCAACTCCTATATGTGCCTTGACCAGGCAAGCCCAGGGTTTCGAACCGGCAACCTCAGCATTTCCAGGTCGACGCTTTATCCACTGCGCCACCACAGGTCAGGCCGGAAAGTATGTTAAGTAGACTAAGAATTTAAATACGAATGAGTTTACTTTGCCTAAAATAAGACTCAGTAATTATTTTGTTGTAATAACTTTTTAAAAGCAATATAGACAATAAAGGTAACTTGTAGTTTTTTTTTCAACCACTCTTCCAAAGATTGTTATGATCAAACAGAAATCTTGTCTTGACCAATAACTATTCCCGTCAAGTATGCTGATTTTGAAAAATAGAAGTAGACAGAAAAGCCCAGTTCTATCTTGTTCTGCAGATACCTTAATACTGGACAGGAAAGATGAAAGAAAAGCCATGACTGGTTTGAGACCAACATCTTTTCTGAGAAATGAAGTTAGCAAAAATATGAACAACTCCAATATGCAGCAGACAATACCAATATAATATTACCTAGAACCTGAACAGACAGGTACTCAGGTAACATTAAGAATGAATGGTACACATTCTAGTCAGAGTGTGCAAGGAGATTATGGTGCAGTAGCAAACAACCCCAAATTTTATTTCTTGAACATGACTGACATTTATTTCTTGCTCATGTTCTATCAGCATTTATTAGCTGGGGGCTTTGCTCACCATGACCACTCAAGGGACTGCAGGTTGACTAAGGTCCAACAATGCTTCCAGTGGCAGAGCAAGACGGGAGAAAGCAGTGAGTCACACAAAGGCTGTTAGAGCTTCCACTTGGAAATGACCAGTGTCCACTTGGGCTCACATTTCACTGACCAGAATAAGTTACATGGCCATACCTAACTCCAAAGGGGCAAGGCAGTACAATTCTACCATATGTCTGCTAGAAGGCACTGGGCTGGGCGTTTCTAATGAACATCATTAATTACTATCGCAAATAACAACATTATCTAAGAACTTTGCAAAGTCCTTTCTTTTTTTTTTTTTTTTTTTTTTTTTTTTTTAGAGGAGAGGGAGAGAGAGAGAGGAGAGACAGAGAGAGAGAAGGGGGGGAGGAGCTGGAAGCATCAACTCCCATATGTGCCTTGACCAGGCAAGCCCAGGGTTTCGAACCGGCGACCTCAGCATTTCCAGGTCGACGCTTTATCCCACTGCGCCACCACAGGTCAGGCTTGCAAAGTCCTTTCACACCCGTTATTTCATTGATTTCTACTACACCCTTACAGTCTGGGTCCTATCAGCATCCTGTTTTACATATGAAATAACCAAAGTCCAGAGAGATTAAATAACTTGCTTAAATCACATAATAGTAAATCAAACAGTTTTTAGAACACCAAATCCTAATCGTTTAGTTAAAAAGCTATTGCACAATCTTTGCACCCATAATCTGCAGTATGTTCCAATTTGCTATTTATTTGCATTATTTATTAAACACATTATCAGACATTACTCTCTTCTTCATGTGTATTATGTATATCTCTAACTAAATTTTGTTTGCTAGGGACACAGTGTCACATCATCTCTGTGTTCTCCACAGCATCCCAGCCACCCAAGGATGAGAAAAGGCAATATATTTGTAAGTGTGTCTCAGTTGATTTGTAAAACACCTACAGAATCACTGTTTCCTGAACATCAAGGCTGTGCTTTGAGCATTTTAGGAGAAAGATGCCAACTAGATAAAATGAACCAACTACTTTATTGTTAGGGAACACTCAAGACTGCTCCATTTGGAGATGTCCTCCAGATGTCACCTGCCTTTATAGGTAAAATGTTTCACAGGTGTGGGAGTGGACATGCAAGTGCTTCTGTTTTTCATGACATCAAATCACAGCATACACCACTGACAATGCACCATCCTTACAACAGTCTCCACAGATCTGTTCAGATTAGTGCTTGATTAGTACCCGAGTCAGAATAAAAAGTAGATGTGAAAATGTTGAAAGCAGTTCTCTGCTTGTCTAATATGCCTTACTATATGTATAACCACAGACTGACCTTGCCCAGGACATGCTACTTAAACTTCCTTCAATTCCTTCATCTATAAAAGTTGAGTAACAACTTTTTTTTTTGTGGGGATTAAATGAGATAATGCAAAAAAAACCCCAAAAAAACAAAAAAAACACCACTTAGAACATGCTTAATATATGGTAAGCACTCACTTAATGTTATTACTTCCCTTTCAATTTTGCCAAATGTTTCTACTTCAGCCAGTTGAGTTCAATTAACACAATGAAATTTTAGGACTGGCAGGGACTTTGGAATCCACCGGATCCAGAGAAACTGAAGAGACCTGGGATCACATAGTTGATGATGGATGGAGACAAGACAGAATCTGGATCTCCTGACTGTACTTTCATGGCTAGCTGGAACATCCTTTTTAGAATGGTTTGGCACAATAAAGCTGCTGCTTACTTGGTTCCGCATGAATCAAACTTCGGTTAGTTTTCATTTCTTCTGAAATTCCACCTATTATTTAAGTACTAGGAACACAATAAACCTTCATCACTGTTAAATGCATGTCCTGGATACAAAAGGAAACAAGATCAAATATTAAATCAAAGCTCTTTGCAGCCTGGAGGTAGGATCATCTGAAATTAGTTCTATTTTGCTCCCCAGCTTAATGATATTGTCAGTTGTTTTTTAATTAAGCCACCCTTTATTGCTACACTGCACGAATTTTAAGAGCTAACGGAAATGCTTGCTGCATTCCCATGTACTTTATAGTGAAATAATTTGAACTGGTTCTCTTAAAGGTTCAGATGAGGGCATTCCAGAAAACAGCTTAAAAGTGCTTTTCCAGGTAATGGGAGTCTGGAAATTCCTGGCTCTAAAAGTTCAATTCTCATTCCTTCAAAGTAAGCCATTAAAATTCTTTGTCTGTGAAATAGAAATCATGACCCTGGTAACCCAGGGGACACAGCGAGGAGCTGTGTGACACAGACATTACTCAAATAGATGGTGGTGATTTCCAAACTGTAAAGGTGGATGTCCTCTTTTAATTTCTTATTTCCAGGATCAAATCGGTTTTCAGAGGAGAGCAGGTGAGCCATCCTAGCTTCTCTTCTGAGATCCCTCTTAACCAAAATACAGGGAGTTAACCCAAGTTAGTATGCTGCTACTAGACTGGGAAACAAAATGAGAGACTGGCTCCTTCTGGGGAGAGAATCTGACTGCACCAATAATAAACCAAATGCTTGCGTGAGATTATGATACTGCTGTTCCACAAAGGCACTGTGAATGGTGAAGTAAGCTAAGTACCTTCATCTGTCTCTTTCATCTTAACTGTAACTGGAGACTCTAATGAAAATAAACACTCTTGGCCCTGGCCGGTTGGCTCAGTGGTAGAGCATCAGCCTGGCGTGCAGGAGTCCCGGGTTCGACTCCCGGCCAGGGCACACAGGAGAAGTGCCCATCCTCTTCTCCACCCCTCCCCCTCTCCTTCCTCTCTGTCTCTCTCTTCCCCTCCTGCAGCCAAGGCTCCATTGGAGCAAAGATGGCCCGGGTGCTGGGGATGACTCTGTGGCCTCTGCCTCAGGCACTAGAATGGCTTTGAATGCAACAGAGCGATGCCCCAGAGGGGCAGAGCATCGCCCCCTGGTGGGCGTGCCGGGTGGATCCCGGTCGCGCGCATGCGGGAGTCTGTCTGACTGCCTCCCCATTTCCAGCTTCGGAAAAATGAAAAAAAAAAAAAAAAAAAAAGAAAAGAAAATAAACACTCTCCTAGCATTCTGGAACTACTCACTCAATTGACAAAATTGAGAAATCAGATGCAGTTTTGGTCAGTGGATGTGGAGGCCCTAAATAGGAATATGGCACAGGGACAGAGTTCAGTGCCCTGAGGCAAAAGCCACAGTGGAGTCATTGATGTAAAATACTGAACTCAGAACCATGCTGAACGCAGCACAATAGGGATAGAATTAGCAATTCTGGTTAATCAATAGATGGGGTAGATATCTCAAAATTGAGCTACTTCCCTTACCCTTTTGTCTACTCTAAAGAAGTTCCCCTTCCTGACTTCCTCATTCTCGGCTCTGCTTCTATTTGTGTGTTATCAGTAAATACCTGTAAGGACTGGGGGTCAGGGCTGTCTCATGAAACCCGTATAGGGGATTGTGAGGCCGTCTCCCCTAGGTCCCTTAGTGCACTCCATCTGGTCTCTGAGTAGTTATTGTCTCTGCGACAAGTGGAAGTCTCCAACCACCAAATAAATATCACTTTATGTGCAGGTCAACTACACATGCATACAATAGCATCTAGTCTATTCTGGTTAACATCTACCTTGACATTCAAACCCCATTCTCTTAGCCAGCACATTGTTCTACTATGACACTGGCGCCAAGAGAGACAACTGATGTGTGAGGCACCTGAGCCACTGAGATGTTGTGGAAAGGTTAAACAAATAAGCCTCTATTTACAGTAAGAAGATACCACAAAATTTAATGACAATCTGCACTTTAAACTATTTACGAACTGCCATGCAATTGCTCTAGTGCTAATCAAATGTAAACACAAAAGAAAGACCCGTCGCTCAAATACTCCATTAAATCAGCTCAAACTATAAGAGTAGTTTTATTGCAGTGCAATAAGCTCTTTGTTATAAATATTTATTTCCACTGCTTAAAATCCTGAGTTTATTGCCAATGAGCCCTGCCCCTGCCCAAAGTTTCTATTAGATTCTTCTTGGAAAATAAGTGATAAAAGAATCCTACAAAGAGCATTTATGCTGCAAAGGTGGATTATAATTTGATTTCCATGGCTGTTTTCCCACTGAACGTCTCTGGGGTAGACTTTGGAGAGTCGCCTCAGTAACCTAGTTCAGCTTTAATATTGCTCATTAGTTCATTCATTCGTCCTTCAGTTACTCAAGTGTCTAGTGAGGATCTTGGTGCCAGGAACTATGTTAGGTGCTGGGGATGTGAACAAGATAAACCTGTGAAGCCTGAGAGGGCAACAGAAAATGAGCAGCCACATGCAATGCTGCATGTCAAGTGCTACAGACAGAGGAGCATCGATGCTAGAGGAGCACCGAGCAAAATGCCCTCGCTCAGATCCAGAGGGGATTCAAGAAAGACTTCTTGGGAAAATGGTAATGGAACAGAAGTAAAGAAGCAGTAGAAAAACATCCCGGGCAGAGGGAGGATCAGGTAAGTAGACTAGGAGAGAGAGGACACGGCAAGTAAAGGAAATGGAGAGAAGTTCACTACTGAGCTAGTCGGGTGGGAATACTGAAGTCCAAGAGGTCAAGTGGGGCCAGATTCTGAAGGCTGTGTAAGCCAAGTTGTTACAGTAATATAATGTCATAGTAATTAAATGTAGAGAAATATGGAAGATAGACAGAAATAATTCGGATATGATACTAAAAGCAATTAAGGAAAGTGAGTAAGGCCTATGCCGGCTGGATAGGAGTTAATCTAGCGTGTACAGATAGGGTAGGCACACTCTGCCTTTCGCGCAGGGCCCACTTACTGTGTGTACGAAGTTATATATAGATAAGAAGTGGCTTGATGTGATAACTCTGTAGGTTAACATAAACAAGAAGCTACCCTAGGAACACCTTAAAAGTGGCTTGATGTGACATTTTGGTAGATGAACATAAAAAGGGCTCTCTGCAGGAACTCCCAAAAAGGTGGTTTGAGGCGATAAGCCTGTAGATTGACACCCCTTAGAAGGTTTAGGCCAGAAAAGGCACTAAAGCTCAGGAGCCCCCTGCTGCAGAAGTCGCCCAGACTCAATGTTGAATGCGGACTGTTTCCATGCAGCTTTGACCAAGGACAGCCGAGAGGAACATGCTGATGGGGCCCCCTTAAGCTGTACCCAGGCATGTCGAAAGGATTTGTGAGTAATAAACTGTGTGATTCTTGCAACTAACTTGTGTGTTGGTCGTGTCTTTCCTCCGGTGGCAGTTGGTCTTGGCACTAATAAGTAGAATCCTCATAGCCGCCTCAAGAGTAGTCTCGAAGAGGCTGCCGGCCCTGCTGTTAAGGAGTGTCCTTCTATGTAGGGAAGTCGAATCGGGGACACCTGATCGACGTAGATAGAGCTCAGGCTCTACTGGGACACAGTGAAGGTGTTTGGCATTATTCTATGAGTATGGGGGAGGCATTAAAGCTTTAGAGAGGAAGGTGGGAGTGTTCTTGGATGGTGGCCTCCTGCCATCTCCTCTCCACATAGATAATGCCACCTGACCCCACCCCACTATAGAAACTATTACAGCCCTGGCCGGTTGGCTCAGCGGTAGAGCGTCGGCCTAGCGTGCAGAGGACCCGGGTTCGATTCCCGGCCAGGGCACATAGGAGAAGCACCCATTTGCTTCTCCACCCCTCAGCCGCGCTTTCCTCTCTGTCTCTCTCTTCCCCTCCCGCAGCCAAGGCTCCATTGGAGCAAAAATGGCCCGGGCGCTGGGGATGGCTCTGTGGGCTCTGCCTCAGGTGCTAGAGTGGCTCTGGTCGCAATATGGCGACGCCCAGGATGGGCAGAGCATCGCCCCCTGGTGGGCAGAGCGTCGCCCCTGGTGGGTGTGCCGGGTGGATCCCGGTCGGGCGCATGCGGGAGTCTGTCTGACTGTCTCTCCCTGTTTCCAGCTTCAGAAAAATGAAAAAAAAAAAAAAAAAGAAACTATTACAGACAGTTCATAACCATAGAATGACTCTTGTCTGGTATAAAATAACACCTTTGTTAAAATAAAGAAGCTGAGCTACAGTTGGTTTTTGATCTAGGAGTCACTCTGAAGATCGTATATTCTAACCTCTCCATTTTTTCAGTAAAGACACCAGGTTAAGAAAGGCAAACCATGCTGAAGACTAAGCAAGGCCTAAAACTCATGTTCCTGTTGGTTCTCTCTGTAGCAATATCAGAAAGTGAAGTATAATTTGATTGATTTAGACATTTTTCTTCTGTTATCATATAAGCTAAGTTATGTGAATTTTTTAACCTTGCCAGAACATTTAAAAGCGAAGGAGCTCTCTTGAATGACCATCAGGAATGCAAGAAATGCTATAATGGAGCCCTGCTAATAATGTAGATTTATATTTTGAATGCATAAAAGACCTAAAGTGACACCTCAGGGCTTTGCCAGTGTTAGCATGCCATACGATACAACCAGTATCCTCATGGAAGATAATTAAAAAAAAATAATACCCCAGGAAACAAAAAGATGATAATACCACAACCTCAACAAAACCAGGCTCTCTGGTTCCAAAATTATCCTGTACAGTCCCCACTGCTTCAAGGAAAACAGCTATTATAATTACTGCTTTTAAGGATTCCCTGAAAACTAAAGTAGTCGCCATCAAGTTTTCAGATAATGTACATTCCACCATCACAATGTAATTACAGCATGGGAGGTTTAGCTTTGCAACCTGGGGAAGCAGTTGGCTAGGAACTCAAGCAGGCCGGGTAATGGCTACTGCTAACTTAAAAACCCTAAATATTTTTAAAATTAGGAAAACAGAGACAAATGTTAGATCTTATTTTTATCTGTAGTAAAATAATACATATAAGCAATGGCCCCTATCATGCCAACACCCAGTCCTTGCAGACACCGTTTTATAGCTTACCATATGAACAGAGATGAGAAAATGGGGCTCTGTTTGCTTAAAAATCACTTGCTAAAGAGCCTAATTCACTTTCCAAGGAAGATATAGCTGAAAACACCTTGAGCCTGACCAGGTGATGATGCAGTGGATAAGAGCGCAGACTGGGACCCAGGGGACCCAGGTCTGAAACTCCGAGGTCACTGGCTTGAACATGGGCTCATCAGCTTGAGCGCGTGATCATAGACAGGACCCCATGGTCACTGGCTCAAACCCAAAGGTCACTGGCTTGAAGCCCAAGGTTGCTGGATTCAGCCCAAGGTTGCTGGCTTCAGCCCAAAGTTGCTGGCTTGAGCAAAGGGCCACTCACTCTGCTTTAGCCCCCAGGTCAAGGCACATATGAGAAAGCAATCACTGAACAACTAAGGAGACTAAGGAACCACAATGAAGAATCGATGCTTCTCATCTCTCTCCCTTCCTGTCTCTCTGTCCCTGGCTGCCCCTCTCTCTGACTTTCTCTATGCCTCTGTCAAAAACAAAAGGAATATATTTTAAGAGAATTATATATGGAACCACGGAGGTTACAAAAATAGTTAATTTGGGGGAGATGCTTATATAGTAAATGGGACAGCATTTATATTTGAAAGGCTGCAATTCCTAATTAAGATATATGTAGGTGCACTGTGGCCTTGTGAAGTCTGTAAATGCAAATGCTGAAAAACTCAGAGCAAGAAAAATGCAAAAAAATAAATGGTTGTTAAAATTTATTTTGAAATAATTTTAGATTTACAGAAGATCTACAAAGACAGTACCAAGTTCCTGTTTATCCCTCATCCAGCTTCCCCAATGTTACCATTTTATATAACCAGGGTATAATTATAAACTAAGAAATTAACACCGGGTCAATATTATTAACTAAACTACAACTTCATTTGAATTTCTTAGTCCCCCCCCACACATGTGTCCTTGAAGGAGTTCAGAACATGCCACCCAAAATAGGCCACTTTGGCAAATGGATTATTTTGAGCTGAAGGCACTTGAGAAACAGCAGATAAAGGAAGGACTCTCTAACTTCCTCTTTACTACCTAAAAACAGGCCAGCATATTTCCCATGAGAAGTGTCCTCCCTGTACCAGGAAGAGAACATCTTTATCACCAGAGACGGCGGATCAATGCTTAAATGCATCTGTACGAACAACTTACTAAAACAACCCTTATCTTCTACTTCTCTCTTGATTCTCTCTTGCCCCATATATCTGCTGGTCACTTTCCCACAATTTACTGCCCCAGCACGGACCCCTGTCTTGTCATTTCTTTACAAATCTATCGTTTCTTTGTCTAAGAGTTCTAAATGCTTTCTGCTCTAGTCACTTCTTCACATCTTTATTTTCTTGTGAAGGTCCCCCAAATACATGCAGAAATTTAATACAACTCGCATGCCTTTCTTTTGTTAATAGTCATATGTCAGTGTAATTCTTAAGTGCAGCCAGATCTTAAAACGGTAAAGGATAAATTTTCCTCTCCTACATCCTTTTTCTGTTCCTGGCTCCAGTCTGCGACCCCATAGTGCATTTAGTTGTCTCCTTCAATCCATCAACAGTTTCTTGGTCTTTCCTTGTCTTGACTCTTCCATGACCTTGATACTTTTGAAGAGCACTGGTCAGGCATTTTGTAGAATGCCCCTTGATTTGGGGTTCTAGATTTTAGGAAAGCAGACCACAGAGGTGAAGTATTCTAATCATTACATCATATCAGGGTGCACATGAGGTCAACATCACTTATAACCGGTGGTGTTCACCTGGATCACCTGGTTAAGGTGGTGTCTGCCAAATTTCTCCCCTGGAAAGTTACTGATGTTTCCTTTCTTGTCTCTGTTCTTTACAAGTGGGTCACTAAGTCCAACCTACACTCAAGGGGAGAGGAATTAAGTTTCACTCACTGGAGGAAGAAGTCTCAAACAATTTGTCAACATGTTTAAACCATCATAGTAATAACTATTTTGGGAGAAATACTTCAAATCTATGCAAATATACCACTTTTCAAAGTTTTGACTGATTTTAGTATTCATCAGTGGATCCTGCCTACAGCAATTTTTTATTTTTTATTTATTTATTTTTGCTACAGAGAGAGAGAGAGAGGGAGAGAGAGAAAGAGAGAGGGATAAATAGGGACAGAGAGACAGGAACGGAGAGAGATGAGAAGCATCAATCATCAGTTTTTCCTTGCAATGCCTTAGTTGTTCATTGATTGCTTTCTCATATGTGCCTTGACCGTGGGCCTTCAGCAGACCAAGTAACCTCTTGCTTGAGCCAGCGACGTTGGGTCCAAGCTGGTGAGCTTTGCTCAAACCAAATGAGCTCGCGCTCAAGCTGGCAACCTTGGGGGTCTCGAACCTGGGTCTTCCGCATCCCAGTCCGACGCTCTAGCCACTGTGCCACTGCCTGGTCGGGCTACTGTGCTGTTCTGAAGGATGATATTCTATTTCCCTCATCTCTTCTATATTTAATAATGGATATTCTCCTGTAAGGAATATTTATCCATTGTCCCCATTTATTAATATTAGTATGGTATAATTTAAAAAAATTTTTATTGAATTTATTGGGGCGACATTGGTTAATAAAACTATAATCAGTTTCAGGTGTACAATTCTATAATACAACATTTGTATGTTGTACCGTGTGTTCCCCACCCCAAGACAAGCCCCCTTCCATCACCATCTATCCTCCTATACCCTCTTCTACCTTCCCCAACCCCTTTCTCTCTGGTGATCACTAGTATGATATCTTTGATATTTATTTTCTTCTTTGGATGATACTACACTGATTTATTTTGTTGCTTAAATTACTCCAGTTTTGGCCACTGAAGAGTTTTTAGATTAGCTTCTGTGTCCTTTTAACATGTTCTCATTTTTTTCCTTGAGCATTTCATTACTTTCTGGCACTAAAAGATCCTCTAGGTTCATTTGGTATTTTCCTCTCTCAGCCTCAGCCTCAGCCATTTCCCCAAGGAGTACTGAGTCATTTTATTAAAAATGACTCAGGCATACCTCGGAGAGATCTTGGTTTCAGTTCCAGGCCATCGCAATAAAACAAGTCGTAATTTCTTTGCTGGTGGAGGGTTTTGTCTCCAATTTGTAAAAAAAGAAAGAAAAAAAGCAACATCAGAGAAGTATAATAAAGATAGCACAATAAAATGAGGTATGCCTGTATTTAAAAACCGAGATCTGCGCACGAAGTATGCTCAGCACTGCAGGAGTCTTACTGTTTCTAGTCAGCTCAGGGCACAGAGCTGGAAATCTCTATGTATGTATATTAAGCTATATTAATATAGATATCTGTATTTCCATATGTGCATTAAAATAAACATGAGTTCTTATTGGTATCTTTAATCCAGCACCAAAGAATTCGTGCCAGCATTCACAGCAGGGGAGTTTCTAATCAGAGAAAGGTTTTAATCAAAGAAGGATTTCTCAAAACAGGTGAGTCTTAAGGCCAGACTGAGAAAACACTGACATGAAATGGTCATTAATTGATTTTTTTACTAAAACCTTCTCAGTGGGTGGTGGTAGGATATACTGACTACATTTTATTGGTGAAAAAAGTGAGGCTGCAGAGAGGTCAAGGAACTTGGCCAGTATCTAACATGCCAGTAAGAGTGAGTGTACCTTCCCCTCCCTTGTGGATGTTCATACCCTGGAGTATCCGAGGGGAGGGGAGGGGAGAGGAGGGGAGGGGACAGAAGGGGAAGGGAGGAGAAGGGAAGGGAAGGGAAGGGAAGGGAAGGGAAGGGAAGGGAAGGGAAGGGAAGGGAAGGGAAGGGAAGGGAGAGAAGGGGAGGGGAGAGGAAGGGAGGGGAGGGGACAGAAGGGGAAGGGAGGGGAAGGGAAGGGAAAGGAGGGGAGAGGAGAGGAGAGGAAGGGAGGGGAGGGGACAGAAGGGGAAGGGAGGGGAAGGGAAGGGAGAGAAGGGGAGGGGAGAGGAAGGGAGGGGAGGGGACAGAAGGGGAAGGGAGGGGAAGGGAAGGGAGAGAAGGGGAGGGGAGAGGAAGGGAGGGGAGGGGACAGAAGGGGAAGGGAGGGGAAGGGAAGGGAGAGAAGGGGAGGGGAGAGGAAGGGAGGGGAGGGGACAGAAGGGGAAGGGAGGGGAAGGGAAGGGAAAGGAGGGGAGAGGAGAGGAGGGGAGGGGTAGGAAGGGGAGAGGAGAGGAGAGGAGAGGAGGGGGGGAGGGCACACTGTGCGCCACAAAGGTATGACAAAGGAAGGCAGAGAAGGGCTGGCAGGGCACCAGGAGCTCCCATCCCAGTCCAGTGATGCCCTCCCCTGTCTAGCGTGGCACACGATGAGGCTCTGCCCAGGGACCTGAGGGAATTCCACCCCAGAGCCCTACTTCTGCCTGCTCAGTAAATGGTAAATCTCTCTGTACCTTGTTTCCTCATCTGGAAAACGATTACAGTATTTCTCTCACCACACTGGGCAACAGTAATACATGAAGGAATGAACAGATGAATGCAAACTGTTCTGCCTCATAAGCAGCTCTGCCTCTGGAGATGCTATGAGGATAAAAATAAACAATGAGATTGAAAGTGCGCTTTATAAATACCAGGCATCTTTATTTTCAACAGGTCCAAATGAATACAATGTACTTGAGTATCAGGCCAAGTATGAATTGACTATATTAGTCCATAAAAATCTTGAAATAAGACAAATTCAAAAGATCCTATTGATAAGGCTTCAGACTAAAGTAAGATAAATTTCTAGCACTTTTAACATATTCAAGTACTTTCTGATGATAATTCCAATCACTGACTTTCTTTCCATTCAACCCTGGAATGGAAATGCCCAGATGACAAGCCCATGCCTCAGGGACACTTGTGGATTTCCAAGAAGCCAAAGGCTCTGGGTGTGAACTTGAGACTGTTTCAGTGCTATGCACTTGTTTCTTTTTTTTCTTTTCTTTTTTTTTTTTTGTGCCATTTCCTGCTACCTGTGTCACATGCAACAATTTCTCAGCACGGGAAGAGAGGAAGTATAGTATGGATTAAAAGCATAAATTCTGGAGCCCAATCATCTATATTCAAATCCTGCTTATGCTGCTTATTAGTTGTATAACCTTATATGACTTCTCCATGCCTCAGTTTCCTCATCTCTAAAACTCGAGAAAATAACAACCTAAGGATTTTGTGTGTGTGTGTGTGGGGGGGGTGGTGGTGATGTGAAAGCATTTAGGGCAGTGCCTGGAATATATGAAAACTTAATAAATGCCACCTATAATTATATATACTTTACAAATACTCTCATCAGGTAGAATTCCTAATGAAGGGGTGTAGATTGTTAGTTAAAAGTATTGGCAGATGTTTTATTATCATATTGATTCACATGAGAGCATCAATGTTGGCAATGATTTTTTTTAAATTTAACACCAAAAGCAAAGGCAACAAAAGCAAAAATAAGTAAGACTACATCAAACCAAAGGCTTTTGCACAGCAAAGGATGCCAGCAGCAAAACGAAAAGGCAACCTAGAGAATAAGAGAAAATATTTGCAAATAATATATCTGATAAGGGGTTAATGTCCAAAATATATGAAGAACTCATACAACTCAATAGCAAAATAATCTGATTTTAAAAGGGGCAGAGGATCTCAACACACATTTTTCCAGAGAAGACATATAAATGGTCACAGGTTCCTGAAAGATGCTCAACATCATGAATCAACAGGAAAATGCAAATCAAAACACAATGAGATATCAACCCTCACATGTTAGAATGGTTATTATCAAAAACAAAGAAATAACAAATGTTGGTAAAAATGTGGGAGAAGGGAACACTCGTGCACTGTTGGTGGGAATGTAAATTGGTATAGACACTATGGAAAAGAGTATGAAAGTTCCTCAAAACATTAAAAATAGAACCACCATACAATCCAGCAATTCCACTTCTGGGTATTTATCCAAGAAAATAAAATTACTATCTTGAAAAGATATTTGCACCCTCATGTTCACTGTAGCACTATTTGTAATGGTCAAGATATGGAAACAATCTAAGCATAAATGAAGGAAGGAAGGAAGGAACGAATGAATAAAGAAAATGTGGTGTGAATGTATACAATGGAATATTATTCATCAATAAAAAGCCAGGAAATCTTGCTATTTGTGACAACATGGATGGACCTTGAGGGCAGGGTAAGTGAAATACCGTATTTCCCCATGTATAAGATGTTCCCATGTATAAGACGCACCTTAATTTTGGGGCCTGAAATTTGAAAAAAAAATGTATTACATAAAGTTATTGAACTCAAGTTTTATTCATCATAAAATTCATACAACTCTTCATCACTGTCAAAACTCCCATCCATTAGCTTGTCCTCATCTGCGTCTGATGACAAATCACTGTCTTCATATAGTGCCTCGTTCTCAGTTCCATCTTATGGCATTTGAAATGCCACAACCACTGTAGAAGATGTACCCAATTTTTGGACTCCAAATTTTTCAAAAAAGAGGTGCATCTTATACATGGGGAAATATCGGTAAGTCAAAGAGGGAAAGACAAACACCACATAATCTTTCATGTGTAGACCTAGAAACACACATACACACACACCCTAAATTCATAGCTAGAGAACATATTGCGGTTACCAGAAGCACTGGGTGGTGGGGGTGCGGGAATGGACAAAATTTAGACATATAAAGGTACAAACTTCCAGTTATAAGATAGATAAGTCCTTGAGATGTAACATATAGCATTGAGATTATAGTTAACAATACTTTATTGTATATTTGAAAGTATCAAAGAAGAGTAATTATTAAGAGTTCTTATTACAAGAAAAAATTTGTAACTGTGGTCACAGACACTATCTAAATTTGTTGTGGTGATCATTTCACAATGTATACTTATGTCAAATCATTATGGTACACCTAAAACAATGTTATTTGTCTGTTATATCTCAATAAAAATAAAAATAAAAGATTCTGGAAATTGACCAAGCAAAATGAGGATTTATTCAAGAAAATCTACCAGATGTCAGGAAGAACAGTGGAAGTCTATGACATTTTAGCCCAGACGGCTCTCATCTCTTACCTCCTTTTACCTGAACTCCGTTACCTGGAAACGCTGCCCCAGCCACAGCAGATGGAGAGGGCGGTGAGAACTGGCAGTTCTGCAGCCCTGCAGCAGGGTGCTGACTTTATTTACAGCAGAGCACTGTCAGAAACGACAGTGATCTCAGTGGCAAACAATCAGGAAAGGCTAACATGATGTGTTGATACTGGTTGAGACAAGCACAGAAAGGCAGACGAGCCAGAAATTTAATAGGGAGATCCAGGGAAGGAAATCACCACAGAGAGTCTGGCTAAGACCCCCTTCTTTCTGGTGGTCTGGCATGTTGTGCATGCTCAGCAGAGATCAGACAGAGCTCTAATGAGCTACTTTCTACCTGCCCTTCGCTGATTTTCCCCTAGTTATCGTGTGTCTAGCACATAAAACGAAAACTGAAACTCATGTGTACCTACCTACCCACTGTGGTCACAAATCATACATTACAGATCATCTACATTGCCTCCTTTATTACACAGGTGGGATAACCAAATCCTCTGAGCAGTTTAAAACATAAGTTTCTAAAAAGTTAGTAGAAAATCAATAGAAGTTGGTACAAGAGGGTCCTGGGGCTTTGCCAAAATTCATTTACCTGCAAAAAGGTGGCATAAAATTAATAAACAAAAACTGGTCAGCTAAGTTTGGACTCCCTGTACCAAATATACGTAAGATCTTCCTCAATCTTTGTCCTACACTGATTCTCCCTCTTCCCTTTGTTTTCCTCTTTTCTCCTGAGGATTCTTTTGAAGGAAGAGAGAGTAATAGGGACTCCTCAAAAAGCCAACTCTGTGGGTTCTCAAAGGAGTGATAAACCCTACACTGGTGAGTGGATCACACCTGCCCCATGAATGACAACCTATGTTATGGTCATTGCTTTTAAGTGATCTCCTTACCTTCTGTTTCATTTTTTCATAACTCCTAACTTCTGGTTCTACACAGCTCTTCACTCTGTACGCTTTGTGGGTGACAGCCTATGCTAAAAATACTCTAGTCTTTTGACTGGGTATCTATGATTCCCAGGGAAAAGGACCATGACATAGATACACATTCCAGTTCCAATTGCCATTAAAAAAAAAACTTTTTTTTTGTATTTTTCTGAAGTTGGAAACAGGGAGGCAGTCAGACAGACTCCTGCATGCGCCCGACCGGGATCCACCCGGCATGCCCACCAAGGGGCGATGCTCTGCCCATCCGGGGCGTTGCTCTGTTGCAACCAGAGCCATTCTAGCGCCTGAGGCAGAGGCCATAGAGCCATCCCCAGCGCCTGGGCCAGCTTTGCTCCAATGGAGCCTTGGCTGCAGGAGGGGAAGAGAGAGACAGAGAGGAAGGAGACAGGGAGGGATGGAGAAGCAGATGGGCACTTCTCCTGTGTGCCCTGGCCAGGAATCGAACCCGGACTCCTGCACGCCAGGCCGATGCTCTACCACTGAGCCAACTGGCCAGGGCAAAACCTTTTAAGATTAACATTTTCACCTTTACCATACAGCTCCTTCCCATAATAAAAGGCTATCCATGCATGTCTTCAAGCCCTATTATTGTCAATTCTGCTTGTTCAAGCTAGTGATTGTGATTCCTCTTAGAGGCAACAGAATATGCCATGGGCATTAAGGGCTGCTTTCCCCAAGCTTGTAGAACACAGAAGCTACTTCCGGAGGGTACCAAGGAAACCGGCTCCCAAGACAACCTGTATATGTTCCTTTCCTGATGGCTTGACATTTGGCTCATCCTTGGCATTTAGTCAATTTTAAATCACTAGGAAAAATAAGGAACAAATCCCTCTATTTATACAGCTGACATATTTGCTGCTCACAATCTTGTGTAATCTGTCCTTGTGAGAAGAACAGGCAGAAATTTTAATAGCTTCAGACATCACTGACTTATAGCCTAACAGGCAGTCAAGAAAGAGTAAAAAGCAAAGAATGCAGCAGGGTTGGCTGTAGTGCACTGGAGACCTTTCTTCAGGTTTTTTCCCCGTAAAAAACATTTTTTGTTGCTGTTGTTGTTACTTGAAGACTGCATCTGGGGATAAAAGGCTGGACCCTGGGGCAGGCACAGGAAGATGGAGTCTCTATCAAAGGAAAACACCTGGTTGAGACTAAATCATCATAGAAACCACATCTGTTCTCTTAAATGAGAAAAAATAAATACTGAAACATTTCTGGGGACAGTGTGATATGAATTTCACCAGCAATGATACCCGGGTTGGAGCTGTGGCCACCATGTCCTGCTCAGTGACCGTGGACAGCTTCCTTACTCCCTGAGCTTCTCTGAGTTTCCAGATCAGCACAATGGAGTAAATGAGATCATTTAGGTATAAAGTCCCCAGAACTGTTCACATATGCACATGTATGTCACCCGCAGCCCTCATTTTCTGCCCTACCAATGCCATCCAGAGGTGGGTGCTAATAGTGACAAACTTATCTATGCAGATTCAGGAATACAATTTGTCATCATTGTTATTCTGACAACAAAAACTATAGAACTCATTCGGTAATTTAACAACTCATTCTATTTTGGGGGTGGGGTGGGGTGAATTGATTAACTTTTACCTGGCCCTGCTGCTATTGCGTCACTTCTAACAGATTAGATATTTTAACAGCAGCTGATCCACACAGCAGGACTCCAAGGGCCAGCCGCCATCGCCAATGTAAAAAGGCTAGGAATTCTTTCAGATCATGAGTCTGCCAGATAACAGCACAACCCCCCAAAGAAAACATTTTATAGTATATAACTCCCACCCACCCTAAACTTCCAGGCCAGTTCTGTGCTCTGTTAAGAAATGCCTAAACGTGATGGGACCCTCCGCATGCCTGAGTCCAGCGTCCTCCATGATGGCACCAGGCGCTGCTCAGGATTCAGGCTGACATCCCACACCTGCTGTCAAAGCTACTTCACACCCTGGCAGAGAGAAGCTCCTCTCAGCAGTGCCCACCACAACGACACAAGTGACAAATAAGTCTCTGAATCACCATGATGACTCACACATCAAACAGAAAGCCCTCACCTGAGCTCACAGGCCAGGCAGCTATCTGCAGGGGAGAGGCTGATCTTATGAGCTAAAACAGCAGGTAGGAAGCATAAGCCCTGCAAATACTTTTTTAATTAAATGGAGGATTTTCCCCCTTCCTCTCTTCCCTTGCTCAGCTTCTGTCTTTCTTCTCTCTTTTCTCTCCTGTCTTACCAGATGCTCTCAGACACTGTGTCTCATCGCCGGGCTGTGAACAGTGCTGACATACAAATATACCCTAAACAAGAAGTCCCACCAACCAAGAGCAATCATTGCTCAGTAGCAATAATTTTGCAAAGAGCAGTCAAGATAGTTCTACATTTCAAATTACTGACCTAAAATGTAATTGAAATCCAACTATTGCCTGACCAGGCGGTGGCGCAGTGGATAGAGCGTAGGACTGGGATGCGGAAGACTCAGGTTCGAGACCCTGAGTTCGCCAGCTTGAGCACAGGCTCATCTGGTTTGAGCAAAGCTCACCAGCTTGGACCCAAGGTTGCTGGCTCAAGCAAGAGGTCACTCGTCTGCTGATGGCCCGAGGTCAAGGTACATATGAGACAGCAATCAATGAACAACTAAGGTGTCACAATGAAAAACTACTGATTGATGCTTCTCATCTCTCTCCGTTCCTGTTTGTCTGTCCCTGTCTATCCCTCTCTGACTCTCTCTCTGTCTCTGTAGGAAAAAAAAGAAATCCAACTATTAATGTTTTATATATTGCTGATAATAGGCCCTCTGATTCCTGAAGCAGAACTCTATATATTCTAACTTGGAAAGCAAAAAGAAGGAAAAACAATAATGACCAGAACAACCAGATATAATCAGAAAATGTTGCTGAGTTCTCAGCACTGAGATATCCCTAATATCTTCAACATTGATTCTCTAAAACCAACCCACCATCTGTCCTAAAAATACGTCCAATGGTTTATGTTACAAACTAAACTCATTACTTTCCGCAAAGGCACCTTTCTCCAGCCCCAAACATGTACACCGCCCCTCCTGAGCTCTCGATTTGCCTGTCCTCTCTATATTACAGTCCCCAGAGTACATTCTCCAGACTACTCTGCTTTCAATCTGCTATGAAGATTTTACCTTGTCAGTATCTTTTACAATTTCATCTCTTCTCTTCACTACCTTTGCTTTGCCCTGATTTTGTTACACAGCTTCCACCCAGGGGACTACTGCAAATCGTGGCCCTCCATGCAGTCACACATTTCACTCCTAAAGACACATCTAATCGTGTCACTTTGCTGCTTTAAACCTCCTCCAACTCTCCATTATCTTCAGTTTGGTATTTAAGACTCTTCACAACCCACCAGCTAAACTAGCTAACCTCTGAAGCTCCATCTGGCACCAACCAACATACGCTCCAGCCGGCTAAGCTCATGAACACACCCATAGCCCTCCATGACTTCACACCTCATACACTTAACAGTCCTTCCTGAGATACCACGCCCACCCTCTATCTACACTGAGCCTCTCCTCTCTGTGCTCTCAGCACTTTGTCCTGACCTCTAACTCTTTACTTAGTTTATACTGCAATGATATATTTTATGGGAGGATATCTTAAAAAGACTCACTGAAAGAAATTCTGAAGGACATACACCAGAAAGAAGGAAAATGACTGCAGATGGTAACCTTGAAATGGAAGAAAGTAACAATGAGGAAAAACAGATGGGCAAGACTAAGCAAACATTACTTAACACTATAAGAAAAATGTATAATTTGTGGAGGAAAAACAGGGAAGCTGAGAAAAGGTAAGTCCAGTGGTGGGATTCAAATAATTTAACAACCAGTTCTCTGCCCTAATGACTATTTTGTTTTTTGTTTTTTTTTATTTTTTATTTTTCTGAAGTTGGAAATGGGGAGGCAGTCAGACAGGCTCTTGCATGAGCCCGACAGGATCCACCCGGCATGCCCACCAGGGGGCGATGCTCTGCCCATCTGGGGCGTTGCTCTGTTGCAACCAGAGCCATTCTAGCACCTGAGGCAGAGGCCATGGAGCCATCCTCAGCTCCCGGGCCAACCTTGCTCCAATGGAGCCTCAGCTGCGGGAGGGGAAGAGAGAGACAGAAAGGAAGGAGAGGGGGAGGGGTGGAGAAGCAGATGGGTGCTTCTCCTGTGTGCCCTGGCCGGGAATCGAACCCAGGACCTCCTGCATGCCAGGCTGACGCTCTACCACTGAGCCAACCAGCCAGGGCCCCTAATGATTGTTTTAAGTGTAAAAAATACCTATATCGAAAGGTAGTTTATTATTTAATACTTAAATAAGAATAAAATAGGTACACAAAACTAGGTTATAAGAAAGAGTTTTAAAACATCAGTGAAAAAATACTAAATAACTGACAAAAAACTGTTATTTAAGATATTTCCATATTGCTTCTTAATTGGCATCTTTACAATTTTTTCACCTATGGATGGAATGAACATTACTACAGGCACTTAGAATACGCTGTTGCACAGATGAACGTTAAAAAAGAGTAAGGAATGTAAATTTGTGATTTCCATATTGTGTGGCTGCCCAGGCCTTAGATTACAAGTGCCATTTTAACAACTGGTTTGCTGAACTCCACAAAAATTAGGTATCAGTTCTATGGAATCAGTGCACACTGGCTGAATCCCACCACTGCGTAAATCTTTACATTTTAGAGCACGAGTGTATATACTCATTCAACAGAAACTTTTCAAAGTATGTCTGTTAAGATAGCAAGACAGCTACTAAGGGAGTACACATAAAACATATAACTTTCAAAGATGTAGGGGGAAAATTAGAACAGGAAAAAAAAAGAGTAATTCAAAAGATGGCAAGATGAGAGGGGGAAAAACAGAAAACAATAAAAGTACATAAAACAGTGATAGATATAAATTTAAATATATCATTAATTGCAATAAATGCAAATGAGCCCAACTTGCCAATTAAACATTTTTAGACTTTTTAGACCAAAGAAACAACAATATAGCTATATGTTGCTTAAAGACACACCTAAAACTTGGAATAAGACACACACAAAAGAATTATAATTTGTATGTAGCTATTAAGATTTCTTCAAAACATATGAAACAAAAATTAGAAATGGACAAACCCATCACCAACTGCAATACAACTCTCCTAGTAATTGACAGCTTCAGCAGATAAAAAACCCGTAAAGACAGAGAAGATTTAAATAGCAGCATAAATAACAGCTTTTTAATAGTATAGAATGTATACAGAATATTGAATGCAACAATTAGTGATACAGTAAACTATTCTAAAAATTGAGCTATAATAATATCTTCAATAAATTTCAAAAGATTTTTTTTTACTTTAGGCTATTAAATATTAGAAATATATTTTTAAAAACAACCAGAAAATTCCCATACATTTAGCAGTTTAAAGAGAAATATATTTCAAAACTCACAACAAAAGAAATAAAAATGAAAACTGAAAATCTCTTTGCATTAAATAATAAACTGACATATTAAAACTTGAGGAATGAAGCCAAATGAATACTTACAGGAGAGTTTGTGACCTTATCTTAGAAAATAAGAAAAGTTCAAAATTAATGAGCGAGGTATCCAGCCTAAGAGGGTAGAGAAGAAAATAAGAATAATAAGAAACTAATGAAAAAAAAACACAACAAATATAGGAATGATCAGCAAAGCCAAACACTGGATCTGGTAAGAACTAAGAAAATAGAGAAGCCTCTGGCACGATTAATCAAGGGAAAGAAAACAACGACCCATTAGGAATTCATAAATAATCCTAGGGCTACAAAGAAAAAGAAAACTACAAATGAATATATTCTAAATAACTTTAACCGAATACAGTGGAAAACTTAGATGAAATGCATAAATCTATAGGAAAATACAACTTACCAAATATGATCTAAGAAATGGAAAACTTGAATAGCCCTATATAACCTTTGAGTAAATTAAACTGGAATTAAAAGTCTTCCAGCAAAGGAATCACTAGGCTCGTACAACTGTATCACATTGAGTTCTATGAGCCATTCACAAAACAGTCACTCCAAATTTACACTTCCAATCTTCCAGAGGATTGGAAAAGAGGGAACACTCCCCAACTCATAACCTTGATTCCAAACTAGAATAGAAACTAAATAAGAAACACTATAGGTCAACTTCTCAAAGGTGAAAAGTTGTAGAAAAATTACTAGTAAACTGAATGATAACCAAATTGAGTTTATCATAGGAATCCAAAGTTGATTAATATTAGAAAACTGGTTAATGAAATTTATCCCAATGACAAAGTAAAAAAGTCATATGATCAAATCATTAGCTACAAATTGATAAAATTCAACATTCATTCATACTTTTTAAAACAGCAGACTAATAACAGGAAACAACTCCCTTGACCTAATAAAGGATACATAACAAAAAAAAATCCACGATAAATATTATATACTTCACAATGAAAATAATAAGAAACATTTCTTTCAAAATCAAAATCAGAAGCCAAGACCAGGGACCAGTTATTACCATATCTATTCAACACTGTTCTGAAGAGCCTGACCAATACAAAAAGATTTAAAAAGAACCACAAGATATATTATGTTGAAATCCCAAAAGAATTAAAAAAATTATAATTCATAAGACTTAGCAAATCTGATTTTCATAAAATCAGTATGGAGAAATCAACTGCATATTATATTTAGCAACAATCAGAATGACATCATCAACAACGCAACAAAAATACAAAATACATGGAAAAATCTAACACAAGATGTGTAAGCCCTTTCTACAAAGTGTTTTTAATTGAAATGAAAAACACTGTACAGAAAAACAAGTGAAGGATTTTACAACGTAGCTGGTAATTTTATAAAGCAGCAATTTTCAGCCTTTTTCATCTCATGGCATACAGACTAATTACTAAAATTCTGTGCCACACCAAAAATATATATATATTTTTGCTGATCTGACAAAAAATTTAGATATAATTTTGATTCATTCATACCAGACTGCTATTGTTGTATTGGCTGTTGTCATTTTTCTTTTTATATGACAATCGGAAGGAAAAGAGGTCAGTGCCCCTGACTAAATAGTCAGGGATTGCATGTTTTATAAATTCTTGTGACACACCAGTTGAAAATTGCTGCTATAAAGGAAAGAAAGGAGATGAGTAATATAAAAGCCAGATAGTTTGACCTCTAGGGCAGGGGTCTAGAATCTATGGCTCGCGAGCCAGAAGTGACTCTTTTGATGGCTGCATCTCGCTCGCAAATCTTTAATAAAAAAAATAATGTTAAAAATATAAAATATTCTCATGCATTACAACCCATTCCTTTCCTACCGCTCATGTTCATGGTTGCGGGTGGCTGGAGCCAATCACAGCTGTCCTCCAGGACAACACCAAACTTTTATTGGATAATGTTTAACGTACATGGGTCGTTGTATGGCTCTCACGGAAATACATTTTAAAATAATGTGGCATTCATGGCTCTCTCAGCCAAAAAGGTTCCCAACCCCTGCTCTAGGGGGGTAGGGAAGGTGAAGGTTTACTTCTTAACTTGGATGGCGTGTACATGATTATTCATGTTTTACTTTCAACTGTACCTATATATTTTATATTCTTTTATATGGATAAAAAAATTTTTTGTATTTTTTTTTTGTATTTTTCTGAAGCTGGAAACGGGGAGATACAGTCAGACTCCCGCATGCGCAGGACCGGGGTCCACCCGGCACGCCCACCAGGGGCGATGCTCTGCCCACCAGGGGGCGATGCTCTGCCCCTCCGGGGCGTCGCTCTGTTGCGACCAGAGCCACTCTAGCGCCTGGGGCAGAGGCCGAGGAGCCATCCCCAGCGCCCGGACCATCTTTGCTCCAATGGAGCCTCAGCTGGGGGAGGGGAAGAGAGAGACAGAGAGGAAGGGGGGGGTGGAGAAGCAAATGGGCGCTTCTCCTGTGTGCCCTGGCTGGGAATCGAACCCGGGTCCCCCGCACGCCAGGCCAACGCTCTAGCGCTAAGCCAACCGGCCAGGGCCTGGATAAAATATTTTATAGGGTTTTCAACAGTACATAGATCTGTTGTGTGCCATGCCACAGGAGTCTCACACTTTACAAGTAGAGCTTGAGAAAAGACACTAATTTTGTAAACTTTGAAAAATGTGTCTTGAAAAATTAATTCATCTCCAAAAGAGGAAGCAGCAGCTGCTATAAAATGCTAGAAAAACCCCTTCAGGAAACATTCGATTTTAAGTGCAGTTATCTTCACTTTTTAGTTTCAAATGGGAAGGTTCCTACGCAGAGTTGTTTACATAAGTATTTAGCTGTTTACCTCTGCACATAAGGTAGAAAAGCAGCACTTACAACTCAACAATGATGAAAAATTTAGGGAGAGTCTCGACTCTCCCTCAGACTAATCCATTAGTGCCTTACAAGTACTGTAATTTGTTTCTAATGGTAGAGCGCCAAAAATTGCAACTAATTTACTTTTTTGAACAGTGTATATTTTAGTGGGTTAAATGATAAGGAAATGAATTATATTTCGATTGCAAGCCAATATGTTCCCTTGGGTGGAAGAGAAACGCCCAGACACACATCCGGCATGGGTACCAGCATATAACTTGTTGTCTGGCTTACCTGCACAGCAGACTGTATTTCCCAAAAGTGGCCACTGCAATATTTCCAGTCCACATGCTCTTATAGAAACTTTCCACATCCCTATCAAGAGATGGAATCTATTTCCACTCCTACTGAACTTAAGTGGCCTTTGTACCTGCTTCAATAACTAGAGTGCAGTGCAGGGATGCTGTGTAATTTCCTCGGGTGGATCATAAGACAAAATAGGTTCCCACCTGACTTTCTCTCCCTTGGGCCATGTGCCTTGAGAGCAGAGAGCAGCACAGAAGTCTGGCTTCCTTGCAGTTGTCATGCTGGAGGGACCACAAAGACCACGCCGGAGGAGCCCAGCTGTTTAGTTTTCCCAGCCTAGGCTCCAGGCATGTGAGCCAGCGAGCTCCAGAATACAGCCCCAGCCTCCAAGCTAACCTGGCTGATACTGAGTGGAGCCGAGATGAACTGTCTCCACTGAGCTCTGTCTGCCCAAACTACAGATTTGTGAGCAAAACAGATCCAGTTGCTGCTGTAAGACACTGAGCTTCTTGTGCAGTATTAGATGTTGGGAACAGTTGTCATATCTATGGGAAGGGCATTAAATGCAAATGTCATCCTCCCATGTATCCAAAAAATAAAAGACTGAGAACCACCAACCCAAACAACGTGGTTTCTTAAAAACCAAGATGATGGCACCTTACTTCGCCCAACAGGCAGCAAGCACCAGTCCTGAAAGTTAAATTTGATCTAAGATTCATTACACCTTTTGCCACTGATCAATGAGGCTAATAAGTGAGCATGTTTATAAACATATTATTTGAAAAAAAATCCTTTATAACTTCTGCTTTCAACACCTTCAAAGGATCTCTGAAATGAAGGTTAACAATCTGGTTATCAATAAAATTTACTACATTACTATATCTACCTTTCTTTTTGGTCTATTTATGTTTGTATCAATAGCATATCAGGTGTCCTCAAATTCAGTGGAACCAAAATGAAATCACTGAGGTCTACATATTGTTATCTGCTACTAGATATTAGTGGAAAGTAATCAATTTTTTTTTTTGGTATTTTTCCGAAGTTGGAAACGGGGAGGCAGTCAGATAGACTCCCACATGCGCCCGACCGGGATCCACCCGGCATGCCCACCAGGGGGTGATGCTCTGCCCATCTGGGGCGTTGCTCTGTTGCAACCAGAGCCATTCTAGCAACTGAGGCAGAGGCCATAGAGAAACTCCCAGCACCTGGGCCAACTTTGCTCCAATGGAGCCCTGGCTGCAGAAGGGGAAGAGAGAGTCAGAGAGGAAGGAGAGGGGGAAGCGTGGAGAAGCAGATGGGCGCTTCTCCTGTGTGCCCTGGCCGAAAATCGAACCCGCGACTCCTGCATGCCAGGCCGACGCTCTACCACTGAGCCAATCAGCCAGGGCCAAAATTTAAAATCAAATAAAATCTCTGCTTACCCACTATGTGAGTCTAGGCAAGTTATGTAACTATGCTGAGCACTTTAATGGATCTGTAGAATGGAAATAATACCTATTTATTTTACAAGGTAGTTATAAAAATAAATGAGCTTATAGATGTATATATATTAAGTACTTCTCATGCCTGGTACATAATAAGCTATCAATAACTTTCCTTTACTTGGCTCCTCTGCCATTTATTTTACTGAATGACAAGCTAAAGGATGACAAAGGCCCTGGGGTTTGCCCGGCTAACAGAGGCCCTCTAGCGAACGTCAGGGTCAGCTTCCTGTGAGTGCCATTCCAACACTTGGAAATGGGCCTCCAAGTAACACTGGAAACTTCAACAGCAGCAGCCCACTGGGACCTTCTGTTCTGCTTTTCTTTGTTTACTGTGGTAGTTCTTGTTTAAATGGTAAATATTTGAAGAAACTAAATTCTGTGTTCCAGCTACTGCTTTTTCCTTTATTATCATGCATCTTCAGCAGCAAAGAATTGCCATATATACAATTTTTATATATTATAATTACACATTATATAAATATATATTATTTTATATATTACATAAATACATTATACAATATATATTTCCCACTTAATGTCATTGAGAGACTTGATGCCACAGAGATGTCTGAGCTGAATTACTGACCAGTTATGTTATACGAAGGAGGCAGTTATACGAGGTTTTGGACAACAACCTCAAGATATGAACAGATAAAATGAGTAATATTATGGAGAAAACATTACCAACCATTGTTCTGGATATCTTCATTTAATTCAAGGTCCTCTAAGCGCAGGATGAAGCCGCTGGGGATGGAAAAAGCTCATGACTGAGAACCAGAGACCTGCCTCCCACTTGCTGTGTGATCTCAGGAAGTGACGTTGCAGGCTCTGGTTCTTCACCTGAGAAGCGGTGGGATCAGACTAGATGACAAAACATATGATGACTAAGAGGGGCTTCAAGACTACCTAGTGTAGCACTCTCACTTGACAGGTACAGAGTGAGGCCCAGAGCAATTCAATGGCCTTCCTGATGTCACATCCCTTACAGCTGACTGAATAGGGACTGGCATCCAAGGTTTTCCACCTGTCACTGCTACTCATTCCACAAAGCCCTACTTAAAATTATCTGATCGGCCCTGGCCGGTTCACTCTGTGGTCGAGCGTCGACCTGGTGTGTGAATTTCCTAGGTTTGATTCCTGGTCAGGGTACACAGGAAAAGGCCCATCTGTTTCTCCACCCCTCCTCCTCTCGTGTCTCTCTCTGTCTCTCTGTCTCTCTCTCTTCTATTCCCCACCTGCAGCCATGGCTTGACTGAAGCAAGCTGGCCCCAGGCGCTGAGGATGGCTTCAAGGCCTCTGCCTCAAGTACTAAAAAATGGCTCCGATTGCAATGGAGCAAGAACCCCAGAGGGAAGAACACTGCCCCCTAGTGGGCTTGCCAGGTGGATCTCGGTCAGGGTACACGCAGGAGTCTGTCTCTGCCTCCCCTCCTCTCATTAAAATTTAAAAATAAGATAAAATAGCCTGACCAGGCGGTGGCGCAGTGGATAAAGTGTTGGACTGGGATGCCGAGGACCCAGGTTAGAGACCCCGAGGTTGCCAGCTTGAGCGCGGGCTCATCTGGCTTGAGCAAAAAAAAAAAAAAAAAAGCTCACCAGCTTAGACCCAAGGTCGCTGGCTCAAGCAAGGGGTTACTCGGTCTGCTGAAGGCCCGCGGTCAGGGCACATATGAGAAAGCAATCAATGAACAACTAAGGTGTCACAACAAAAAACTGATGATTGATGCTTCTCATCTCTCTCCATTCCTGTCTGTCCCTATCTATCCCTCTCTCTGACTCTCTCTCTCTCTCTGTCCCTGTAAATAAATAAAAAATAAAATAAAAATTAAAAATAAAATAAAATAATCTGATTCTCACGGTAATGAGGGGAGGGGCACAATATGTATTCCTATCCAGATTTGTTTAAAATGATTTAACAGGTCAAATATTTCCTAATTTCCAAACTAGCTTTTTTGCCAAGGGAGGACTCGTTACTGTCTTGGATAACGTACCATTCTCTGATCTGAAAAACCTTTTTTTCACTTCATATGTTCCAGAACACAAAGGGTGAATTTCAATACTGTTTTCAGTAGTATCCCTCGAAAGTGGCAGGTACCCAACTGGAACTAATGACCTTCTGTGCTCCATAACCTCCTGGTGATGGAGCCACTATTATACTAGGTGCCAAACAACTTTCAGACCAAGGCGAGGCTACGGGGAGTGTTTACCTATGTGCCTATCTACCTAAGTAATTCTTATGAAGCAAGGCTCTTAGCTTAAGTAACTCCATTTTAGCTTCTGACTACTATCTTGAACTCTAAATGACCTCAGAACTTGTTTTTCTTAAGGACTCTCTACTGACCTCAGAGCTTGTTCTGTAAGACTACAGGTATGACTGGAGTCATTAAGAATAACTACATTCCTCCCAAATTGTTCCTATAAATGAACCTTGCAAAAGGTCAGCAGGAATAACTAGCTTGTTTTTCTGCTTTTGTAACTCGCTTTGCTAGGAATCTTTCCTTCCCCCATAGCTCAACCTGGATGTGGTTTATGCCTTTAAAAGCTTGCCCCTGAGTGTGTGAGGGGCAGCAAGTTCTTTGGGACACTAGTCCACCGGTGGTCACCAGTTTCTGTAAATAAGACTCCTTAATTTGATTACTTGTGTGGCGAACATCTGTTTCTCACTGTTCCAATATAACACTTAATTCCTCCTATCTAAAAAAGAGTTTCTTTTAAGGTTAACAGTTCCGACCACAGACAACTATATTAAAGAACCCTGATTTGCCCTCTAAAAGACACTTCCATGGTTAAAGGTTTCCTGGCCCAGCCAACTGTAGAAATCTGGAGTAAGGTGCGAAGGAGGAAATTTTTCTTATTTAAATTAACATAAATCAACCACACTGACCTTGGCATAGATGACCTTAATAAAGAAGTAAACTGGAATTTGAACATTTGAATCCTTCACTGAGGTAAAACAGAAATTAGAGCCAAACATGGAAAATGAAACAATGAGAAAGATAAAAGGGGGCCTACCACCAGGAAACGCTCTGATGTAATGGAAATGAACCAGCCTCGAGTTCAGGACCAGGGAGGCAAATGTCAACACTGGCCTGTTTCTCCCTGTTGCAGAGACAATGAGGGGCGCGTTTGGGAGCAAGGGTGGAGAAAGTACTGTCAACTGGTTGATAACTCCTTCCCAGGTAGGTTCCAATATAGCTTGAATGGAAATTTCCTTTTAAGAGTGTAAACCCTTTGTAGTTCTGAAGCCTCTCCCCACCCCCACCCCCGTTAGAGTTCTCAGACAACCCCCACCTCCTGAGGTGCATGCAAGTGAAGGGAAGAAGCTGGAGAAAAGCAGGCCTCCCATCCTCACCATGCTGTTCAGTACGGAAGCCACTA
The DNA here is from genome assembly GCF_036850765.1 of Saccopteryx bilineata. Lineage (NCBI taxonomy): Eukaryota > Metazoa > Chordata > Mammalia > Chiroptera > Emballonuridae > Saccopteryx > Saccopteryx bilineata. Next base: position 36,915,269 of record NC_089499.1, on the reverse strand, counting down.
CTGGCTGGATGTGGTTCCTGAGTGCTTGAAACACGGCTAGTATGACTGAGGAACTGAACTGTATTTTATTTCACTTCAGTTACAGTTCAATTGAAATTTAGAAATAGACACTGATTCAGTCATTGAAAAACTGATAAGCATCTTTGGGGCAACTCACGTATACAAATCCCCCTTTTCAACTGTAAACTTAATCTAAATACAGATCATCCATTTTCTGTGAAAACTTAAGTGTCCAAACAAGGTGTTTCGTAAATGTAAAATATACACTGGATTTCAAGTCTGAATATAAAAAAGAATGCAAAATCTAGTAATGAGTTATATTAATTGCTGTTAAAATGGTAATTTTGGGATATATTAGGTCAAATAAAATACATTAAAATTAATTTCACCTATTTCCTTTTACTTTTTTAAGTGACGATCAGAAAATTAACAATTACACTTAAGGCTCATATTTGAGGTTCACATTACATTTTTATTGAACAGCACTGCTCTAGATTCTAGAGGTCTAGATAAAGACATCACTTTTTTTTTTTTTAGAATGTTACAGGCAGTATATATTTTGGCTTTCTCAAATTAGGGAAAGATTATAACATTTGAAGAGTCCAAACACAGTCTTTCTAATTATACTCTTCCCATAAATTAAAATTTGGCATTTAGTTTACAAATTTGCCGCAGATCAGTTAACTGTGTCAACCAAGCAACATCAATTCTAAAGTGAAAATGATACTGATGTTCCCAAGACCCTGACCACGGAAGTGGCCCTGAAACAGCACAGTGCCTCCTCAGACGGGTCCTGGGCATCCTTTGTACTTAAGCATTACTAGCATTTAAATGTTTGAGAGTAAGTATCTTTTTTTTTTTTTTTTTTGTATTTTTCTGAAGCTGGAAACAGGGAGAGACAGTCAGACAGACTCCCGCATTCGCCCGACCGGGATCCACCCGGCACGCCCACCAAGGGTTGACGCTCTGCCCACCAGGGGGCGACGCTCTGCCCCTCGCGGCGTCGCTCTGTTGCGACCAGAGCCACTCCAGTGCCTGGGGCAGAGGCCAAGGAGCCATCCCCAGCGCCCGGGCCATCTTTGCTCCAATGGAGCCTCGCTGCGGGAGGGGAAGAGAGAGACAGAGAGGAAGGAGAGGGGGAGGGGTGGAGAAGCAGATGGGCGCCTCTCCTGTGTGCCCTGGCCGGGAATCGAACCCGGGACTTCTGCATGCCAGGCTGACGCTCTACCACTGAGCCAACCGGCCAGGGCTGAGAGTAAGTATCTTTTACATGACTCAAGAAAGAAAACACATATAAAGAAACAAGTATATGGATTCCTATTATATGTAAATAGAAATGTGTATATTCTAGAGAAGAAACCATTTTAAATACCTCTGAATATAAATCAATTTATGGCAAATAATAAAGTTACATATTCTTCATATGCACAAGGAAAACATTATCAGTTAAATAAAGTTCTACTTAAGATTGTAACCTGAAAATAGAAAAAATCTTTGACCTAAATCACCACTGAAAGACAAGCTAAGCCTGTCATTTATCAAAATGGTACCTGGGGGTCTTATACCACCCCCAGAAATTATATTCAGTGAGGGCAGCATCCATACACCATTCCAGAGAGGCAAGAATTAGCTATCACCTCCATTTTAAGAGCTTGGTAACCAATTAATCACAGAGAAGTTAAATGGGACATTCACGGTTTAACATTTGCTAAGAGCTGCTTATTGCTGCCGGGGCCCTGAGCAAGCTGTTATCAGATGTGTATGGTGCTTATTAATGGGGCAGTAAGCCCACCTCAGGTCTCTTTAAGGTCTGATACCAGCAGCACATAATTTGGCTAACTGTGCTTTATCCCCTATAAAAACAGAACTTAATAAATGCAGCAGTATAACTCAATAACAAATCTTTAATCACTACCTTTGTTTTATGAATTAAAATAAACACATAATTTAGCATACATCTATATAAATAAAAAATACCTACCATCAAATTAAGTAACCTTTTCCACTAAATTTGACTATTTTAAATCTCCATCTTATTTAAACCCAGGTTTATTCCAGAGTCTAACTGGAACTTTCCCTGACTTAACTCTGGATTATAATTTCTCCAACAAATCTCAGGTTTTCAGAATGGCATTAGCATTCATCACGTGACTTTCCTGCATTAACCTATTCTTTCATTTCCCCATTTTAACTTCAGAAACCATTAATTTCAAGGGCATCTAGGATCTCGCATGCTGAACCCCTTCTTCCCTTCAGAGGTCCTTAAACCTTTCCCATGGCCTTTCCCCTAGAGAGAACCTTGGGTTCCACTTATTCCTCCCCCTGGCTTACCTCTGCTCCACCACCCATTCTGAGCCCCCATTGCCAAGCAGAAAGAACCACAGATGCGGCCATCTTGCTCTCTCCACTCTGTGGTCTTCTTGTTCCAATCAGGGAAACATTCCTATGGCAACCAATATGCACCACCATCTCACTCCCCTTCCCTGAAAGTTCCCTATTTGCATGGCAGACGTTTGGCAAGGACACTGAATTACTTTAACTTGCCTAGCAACTACTAACCTGTTCCAGGCCTTCTAAAGGGGCTTAGCTTTTTTCTCTTTATCTGTTAAAACACACTTCAGGGGCTGGCTGGCTGTGAGAAGGGCAGCTGCCAAGTCAGCCTCCCAGGGCACTGGTGTGTAGTATGCAGTTACTGGACAAACGGGAGCCCCTTCTTGCCCCAAGGTAAAAAAAAAAAAAAAAGTCCATGGTTCAAGGCAATGACCCAAGAGTAAGACAGCTCTAAGGGCCTCAGTCTGGGCTAACTCCAGGAAAATTTCAATTCTCAGAGAACCTCAGATCCCGCTTATCCTCACCTTTAAAGGAGTTGAATTATCAATATATTTGCCTCTATTCAGAAAACTGGGTTTATCCACCCATTATGTTATGTATTTAAGACCCTCCTATTGATTTATTGAACAGGCAGCATTCAGGTATTTTAACTTAGAAATTGTACTTTATACTCACTTTGTCATTAGAAACCAACATGGTCCCAAATGACGGATACCCACATTTTTCCCTCTTCAAAATATTCTGAAGAAATACTCATAGTGCCTCTAATATAATTTGGGTACCTTAAAATGAAACACTGTCTGCAAACCCATAGACATGGAGGAGCTTGACCAATGAATAAACTGAGCTTCTCCAGCCCTCGGGTTGTTCTATTGATAGGATTTCATACTTGCCTGGTGCCCTTTCAGAACCAAGACAAACAGCTCCTAAAATCAGCTAGCTCCTAAAATCAGCTGACAAGATAAGCCAGGTCCTGGAGAAAATCAAAAGCCACTACCTTCTACAAGGAAAGCAATCACCAACGCAGAAGGGGCGGTGCAAATTTAGGCCACAACTAGAACCTAAAGTTCTATTCCTCTAAGAGACAGCCTCCTTCTGCCAGCGAGAAGAGAAGACACACTTCTCTATGCTTGCAACCTTTACGTTTCTTCTAAAAAGAGGTGTCTTTTTCACTTCCATGACTCAGCAGGATAATTTTTGATTCCCAGATCCTATTTCAATGATGGCACATAGTTAAGTGCTCAGTAAGCATTTACTGAAACAAACAACAGACACAGAAGTAATTAAAAATGCATATTCAAAGACGATGCCATTTTCACCTGTCATATAAGCAAACAAAAATTTTTGCCATATCTAATGCTATCAAAGGTATGGAGAAATATGACATTTTAATATACTGTTTGTAAAATAAAAATTGGTAAAGGAATTTTGGAGGACAATTTAATATTATTTAGTGACACTAAAAATGCATACACTTTCACTAGTAACTCCCCTTCTTTGAATGTATCCTACAAATATTTATATATTTACCCAAAAATGTAAAAGATATGTTTAAGGATGTTTACTGCAATATTGCTTATAAGAGACTAAGTCTGGAAACAACCCAAATGTTGATAAATAGAAGGTAAGTTAAATTAAAGTATGCCAACACAAGGAAATACTATATATCCAGTAATATGAGGTAGACCTATATGTATTGATATGGGCAGATATTCAAGATACTGCTAAGTATATTGCACAACACAATCCATGTATGTTTCCATCTATACATATATAAGTACAAATGTGTGCTATGTGTACCTCTGTATGCATATATACATATGTGTATATTTATGTGTGTGTTTATAGGTGAATAAACCAATAAATCATTTCAGGAAGAATCTGTAGAAACTAAACAATGGTTACTTTAAAGAATGATATTTAGGAATCAGAATATAGAAAGAAAAATATTTTCACATGTAGCTGTTTAGATGATTAATTTTAAAACTAAGTCTCACTCATACTTTAAAAGCATGTAAATGACTCATAATTGCTTTTATATTATTAGTTTTTAAAAATTAAACCATCAGGTTATTTTTACCAATCAGGTATACGCTGTGACAGGAGTGTCTCAATCCACCTGCTCTTGTGGTCAGTGTGACACTGAGGAAGTGGCTGCAGCAGCTCACATAAATTCTTTACAAAGCTTATACTTTTAATGGGTTAAACTTGGTAAATATAGCAAACTTTCATTAGTACTTAAGAAATGATATTAGAGCTATATAAACTGAGATTAAAATGTGAAAACATATTTTGCAATACACAGAAAAGAAACACCTCTTCCTAATACTTGAGTTTTTTTCCCCCTTGAAGGTGGAGGAATCAGAGAAATAATTACTGCTGCTAAATTAGAAATCATAAGCCTCAGAGCCCCACACACATATAAAAACTAAGAAACAATAAACTGGACCCAAGAATTATAAATGATGTTTAATCAAATAAAAATACAGAAAACTGTAAATGTGTCTTTTGGGGAACATTACTTTAAATGTGGGGGTAGGGGGGAGACAGGTGAAGAGAAATTTCCCTTAGTCCTTTTTAACTCAACAACAAGAAAAATGGGAACCATGGCATAAAATTAAAATTTTTCAACTTCCAAAGATTAGAAAGAACCCTCCATTTTTAAAAGCATTCAAGTTCATTGCCTCATTATTTCCAGCCTCCCAAATATTCCTACTTTTTTCTTATCAACTCAAGAGAAAAAATTTCCCTTAGTATTCATTATAAAAGCCCAGAATTCTAACATTGACGTTTTAACTATTGTTCTCCTAACTCCAGGAAATCTCAAAAACCAGACATAATGACTGTTTTGACGGTTTTCAGGAGCATGAAGTGAAGTTTCCTGTCAAAAGAAGTGCTCTCTGCAGTTTCATCATATGTAAAGCAAGATGAGTCTATGAGCACCTTCACAGAGAGAGGAGCTTCTTTGAGATATGGCTAATGTACTATAAAGGAAGAAAAAATGTATTAAAATGACATACATTTGTGGGAGTTTTTCCCTTTTAGTTATAGAAAACTATGTGACTTATTTCCCAATTAGTGCTGGTTCTTTGTTCAAAGCACTGGCTTTTTCACTCTAGAATTGTTAAGGACAGAGTCTAGATATTAATCCATCAAAGAAACGAAAGAAAAGTTGAGATGCTTATTTGGAATACTCTGTCTTAGACTAGATGGAATGGAGTATACTCCATCTACATTTATAATGTTCCATTTATAACACTCTCCCAGTAACTGCTTAAAGTCACCAAGATTCCAAGTCTTCCAGTCTGACTGAGAGGTTCAAGTCTTCTGTAGAGATCCAGAGGAAGAGCTGTGGACCAGGATTCTGAAGCCCTGGGTTTAAGTACTGAATCGTCCTTAACCTGTGGAACCACTGCAGCAAAGATACCCTCATCTGCCTCACTTCTCCCACATAAACGAATGGGCATGGATGTGTGAGACCAAGTAAGGCAACATATGGAAACAATCTGAAAAAAAAGAAGGATGGCAAAATGACCTGACTATTAAAAAAAGTAAGAATTTGCCTTTGTGAAATGATCTTGTGCAAATATATTTGTGTGACTCAGTTTCCTTAAGTGTCAAATGAAAATAATGACCCTCATTCTATGGATATTATAAGGATTAAATGAGAGAATATAGGAAATGTCCGTAGAAGAGTGTCTGGCAAGGACAGAGCAAATGTTAAAAATATTAGCTATTGGCTTGACCTGTGGTGGTGCAGTGGGTAAAAGCGTTGACCTGGAACACTGAGGTCACCGGTTCGAAACCCCAGGCTTGCCTGGTCAAGGCGCATATGGGAGTTGATGCTTCCTGCTCCTGCCTCTGTTCTTTCTATCTCTTTCCTTTCTCTCTGTGTCTCCTCTCTCTAAAAAAATGAATAAATAAAATGTAAAAAATAAATTGTAAAAAAAAAAAAAAAGACTAAGTAAAAAAAATATATTAGCTATTAAATTTAGTACAAAGCTACTCTATTTACTGAGAACTGTGGATCCTTACTCATGGATCATCCCTAAATGTTACACAATTATAGCATAAAGTGAGTAATAAGAGACACGAACATAAAGAGAGAATCAGCTATGTCTACAGCACCTGCCTTGTTGTAACTAGTGTCTCAATCAGGCACAAAGTAGTAACCACAGGAGGATGCCTGGGACAGGATTTGGACCAAGCACATAGCAACTCTGAATATAGTAAGAGACAAAGAGCTGTATCAATCACTCTACTAAAAGTTGAGTGGCCGTACACCAAATATGAAACATACAGCAGCAAGGACTTTGTCTCTTCTCTATGCCTGGCTGGTTCCACAGGTTTCCCCAAAATATTTGAAAGATGAGCAGGTGGATAAACGGGATGAACACAAGTAGAGGTTTCAATACAATCCTCTTGCAGAATTCCTACTGTAATACAGACTGCTCGATATTAAAGAGTATATACGAAAGATGAGGGAAAAGCCCCAAGATGTATATACTCTACCTTCATTCATTAAGTATTTAATCAATGTTCATGATAGGTCAAGCATAGTGAAGAAGTTTTATAAATAAAGGTTTGTTTATGCAACTGAAGAGAAAGACAAGTTCTGTATGATTTCATTTATATATGGAATCTCATGAACAAAATGAACTAACAAGCAAAACAGAGACAGACTCATAGATAGGGAGCAGGCTGACAGATGTCAGGGGATGCTGGGTGGGGAGGCATGGAGGGACTGAACAAAAAAAATAGAGAAAACTCATGGACATGGACAACAACGTGGTGACTGCCAGGGAGAGGAGAGGTGGGGGGACGTGGCAGAAGGTATAGCAGAGACAAATGGTGAAAACAGACACTTGACTAGGGGTGATGAACACAGATACAGTGTATAGATGATGTGTTGTAAAATTGTGCACTTGAAACCTGTATACTTTGTTAACCAGTGTTACCCCAATAAATTCAATAAAAAGGGGAAAAAAGAAAAAACCAGGTTTTTAGGGAAGAAGCTGGCTCTGCCTTAGACTGAAATCTAGTCATAGTAGAGATAACTAATTACCTCCCTCCCTAGTTGGCTTCTTACAGACAATCTTCTCTGCATCTAAACTTTAGAGATGCCATTTAAGTATCAAGACATTTTTAATCTTAAGAAACCAAGGGAAAATTAAAAGTCTTGCTCAAAGGATATGATTGTACCAGATGGTATCCAAGGGATGTAGGGGCATGTAATTAATTACAATAATACCTTACAACAAAGTCATACTGATAGAAGAAAGATATGTGTGACAATACTGAATTATGGGCAAGCTTTAAAGAAGTGGAATTTTATTAAAATAATTCAAATTAAATGCTAATAAAGTATCACCAAGTAGAAATCCTTGTAGGATACTTAATGATTAGAATCACTCATAACCAGTACGTAGTCAGGGTGCAAACTGATGCATCTCAAGCAGGTTAATATGTTTCCTAGCAAACATGCTTACACTTTTCATCTGCTCTGTGGGTCCTTTCTTCACAGATAAAACAAAGTACACTTTGTATTTATCTTGAAGACATTACTAAGGACCATGAAATTAATGGGGTACCAATGGGTGGCACTGCTGAAGAGAAATTCAGGGCTCTGTCAGACCACTGTAGCCAACTGCACCTGAGTTTATTTCTAAATTACACTCCACTGTTCAGGCGCATTGTCACGAGAGTCTGTCACTGCATACAAAGCAGAAAAGAACTGCTGAATGAAATCAGTGTGCTGAATGGAGCAGGAAAGTAGGGGGAGGGGATGACCTGCCTTCCCCGCCCTTTCTTTTCTATGTTTTTTCTTTTCCCTCTTCTGTGGTATGCTGGGATATACTCTGACAGCTTGTTCAGACTGCGGAGCATGAGGAAGATGCATCTGATGACCCAGACTCAAGACAAACAGATATGCACACGCTTTCTCCAGCCGTTGTAGAATAATCAGACCTCGGTGAATGGAGTTAGCACATTTCCAAAGCTCCAAAGCATGATCAATGCTACCCATTTGATACAACCACCGGTGAGACAAAAAGGGCAGAGGTCTTCATTTTACCAGAGGTTACTGACATGATCAAGGCTACCCTGTTAGAAAATGATACAGCCAGCACTGAGTCCAGTCCTCTCTTTTATTTATTCATTTATTTTTAATTTATTGGGATGACATGGTTCACCAAACCACACAGATTTCAAGTATATAACTAATATAACAGCATCTACACACTGCATCATGCGCCCTCCACCCCAAGCAAAGTCTCTTTCCACCCCAGTTTCCCAAACTTTCCCCCCTTTCCTCTGGCTACTGCCACCCTCTTGTATCTATGTGATATATGTGACTGGCTCATTTCACTTAGCATAATGATCTCCAGGTCCATTCAGGCTGTCATAAGGGTAGATTTCTTCCTTCTTTACAGCCACATAGTATTTCATTGTGTATATGCACCACAGCTTTTTAATCCACTCATCCACTGATGGACACTTTGGCTATTTTCAGATCTTGGCTGTTATAAATAATACTGCAATGGAAACGAGGGTACATACCTTCTTTTGAATTAGTGTTTTGGGATTCTTAGGATATATTTCCAGAAGGGGGATAGCTGGATCAAAAGGCAGATTCATTATTTATCTATCTATTTATTTTTATTTTTTATTGATTTTAATTTGTGTTTACATAGATTCTAGTGTTGCCCTGAATGCATCCCCCCTCCCCCGTATTCCCAACATCTCTCTTGCCCCCCTCCTCATAGCACCCTCCCCCCTTCCCTTCAGCTTTACCCATCCTATCATCCTTTTCCCCTGTTCCCTTTTCCTCTGGTCCCTTGGATCTGTCCTCAGTCTCAATTCCATTCCTCAGTTCACATTGTTCATTGGATTCCTCAAATGAGTGAGATCATATGATATTTTTCTTTTTCTGCCTAAAATGCTCAACATCATTAATCATTAGAGAAATGCAAATTAAAACTACAACGAGATATCACCTCACACCAGTCAGAATTGTGCTCATCAACAAAACAACACAGAATAAGTGCTGGCGACGATGTGGAGAAAAGGGGACCCTCCTGCACTGCTGGTGGGAATGCAGACTGGTGCAGCCACTGTGGAAAACAGTATGGAGATTCCTCAAAAGATTAAAAATTGAACTTTGGACCCAGCTATCCCACTTTTAGGAATATACCCCAAGAACACCACAGCACTGTTTCAAAAGGAGAAATGCACCCCCATGTTTATGGCAGCATTGTTCACAATAGCGAAGATCTGGAAACAGCCCAAGTGTCCATCACTGGACGAGTGGATTAAAAAGCTGTGGTACATATATACAATGGAATACTATGGGGCCAAGAAAAAGAAGGAAATCTTACCTTTTGCGACAACATGGATGGACATGGAAACTATTATGTTAAGTGAAATAAGTCATTTTTTATTTTTTGAGGAATCTCCATACTGTTTTCCACAGTGGCTGCACCAGTCTGCATTCCCACCAGCAGTGCAGGAGGGTTCACTTTCTCCACACCTTCATCAGCACTTATTGTATGTTGACTTGTTGATGAGTGCCATTCTTGCAGGTGTGAGGTCATATCTCATTGTGATTTCAATCTGCATTTCTCTGATGATTGGTGACATTGAACATTTTTTCGTCTGCCCATTGGCCATCTGTATGTGCTCTTTGGAGAAGTGTCTATTCAGGTCGTTTGCCCATTTTTTAATTGGATTGTCTGTCTTCCTGGTATCGATCCTTCCACTCTTGGTCTATGGAGATGTCCCCACACTGTATTGCCTCAGTACATAATAAGGCTTTTTAAAACACTCCAAAAGTAAATGAACAACTCCTGGCATCCGATCTATTATCTATGGGAAGCAGAACCCTGGATGGAGAAGTCTCAGTATAATTTCACAGGCTACACAGCAGGTTCTGGAACAGCTACTGCACAGATGTCAAGTAAGCTCTACCTGTATCAGCCCTTCTGCTAGTGAAAAACAGTGTGAGGGCAATGTCCTAGGCAAATTCCCTGTTGTTCTGAATTCTTGTATCTCAGTAATCTTAAGATGCACATTGGGGGTAGGAGTGGCTAGTCTTGAAAGGATAAATGAGAGACAACTGTAAAGAATTTTGCAAACACAAAACGTAATATAAATGTTTAAATTACCTCCCAAACTTTAGGTGTTTTCCTTCTTTCCTTTTTGGAAAAAATGATTCCATTCAAAGGCTCATGATATTCTATGATAAGTAATATACTTTATTAACATGAGGGTGATTGTTTTCATCGGAGACACAGCAAAAATCTGATAAAATTACAATACCAGTTTACATTTGGGGACATTTCAGATTGGTATGTCTTAAGACAGTCTTTAGATTATACCATTCAGTGGTTCCCACATCTGGACAACAGGCATCAGAATCCCAATGACAGGCTTATACTCAGCTGGGTGTGAGAATCACTGATCAACCAACCCACAGAGACCAGACAACCTGGTGAGTGGTCAGTTGCCTGTCAAGTCCATGCTGCTCCCTTCCCCTAAAAAGCTTAATAATAAACCCTAAGAAAAGGTAGTATTAAAATAGCTCCCCTCTCCTGGCCTCCAGTACAGTTTTGCAGGTTGGAGAGTTGCAAACATCACACACTCACTGGTGACTCTAAGGAGCCGCCGGAAGGGTTCAGGAGACAGCAACATGGGTTTCAAGGACTACATTTTGAGAACTGCAGAGATCTGGAAATTCTTCATACCTCTGATCTTTTTCCAAACCCAGTGCACCCACTCCAACCCCACATATCTTCACTGAGCATTTATTATATGCAAGGCATTGATGCTTTCTAACTCTGGAGTCAGAGTAAAACATGACAACTTAGCAAACAAACAAGATCTAGACACACACATGTACACACACACACACAGCCTCTGCAGCACAGTGAACCTGTTGAGAATATCAGTAGGGAGTACCTGTGAGGTCAACAATGGTTATCATGGCAACAACAGACAACAGCATGTGGTCATTTTCACCTCCGAGTGCAATGATTTGAGATCTGAGACTCCCTTGGAAGGTTTGGCTTTTATAAGAGGCCCAGATACTCTATCAGGAAGTTCTGTGTTTTCCCTGTCAGGAAGGAATGCACTTATTAAAGGTTGTTCACAGTCCAGATACAAAACAAGGAACTAAAGAGTTCTGTTGTTCACCGATTTACTTGTTTTTGATCAGTCATCAGAAGCTGTTCAACTCTAGCCTATTAAAAACCATTCAGTCACTCACAAGGGATGTGTTCCACTGGGGACCAACTTGTTTCATTTTGGACCAACACTCAATGCTGTGATCTAGTCTTACAGTAAACTACCAGCCTGTGAAATGGCCTGAATACACTTCAACAGTCTTCAGCATTTTAAGACAAAATGGTACTGTTTGAATTAAATGCAAATAAGTCAAATACAGATAGATTTTTCCTTTGAATGCACTAGTAGGTCATGGTTGACACTAAGAGTGGTCAGCAAATGTTTTGGGTTATGCTGAACCCAAATCAGTTTAAAATTTGTCTGAATTTACATGGTATTGGCAGAAAAAAGACACTCAGACCAATGGAACAGAATAGAAAGTCCAGAAATAAAACCACATATATATGGTCAAATAATTTTTGATAAAAGGGGCCAACAACACACAATGGAGAAAAGAAAGCCTCTTCAACAAATGGGAAAACTGGAAAGCTAAAGGCAAAAGAATGAAACTTGACTACAGTTTGTCCCCTTGTACTAAAATTAATTCAAAATGGATCAAAGACCTAAATATAAGACCTGAAACAATAAAGTACATAGAAGAAGACATAGGTTCTAAACTCCTGGACCTTGGTTTTAAAGAGCATTTTATTAATTTGACTCCAAAGGCAAGGGAAGTGAAGGCAAAGATAAATGAATGGGACTACATCAGACTAAGAAGTTTTTGCTCAGCAAGAGAAACTGACAACAAAATAAACAGACAGCCAACTAAATGGGAAATGATATTTTCAAACAACAGCTCAGATAAGGGCCTAATATCCAAAATATACAAAGAACTCATAAAACTCAAAAACAAACAAACAATCCAATAAAAAAATGGGAAGAGGACATGAACAGACACTTCTCCCAGGAGGAAGTACAAATGGCCAACAGATATATGAAAAGATGCTCATCTTCATTAGTTATTAGAGAAATGCAAATCAAAACTACAATGAGATACCACTTCACACCTGTTAGATTAGCTATTATCAACAAGACAGGTAATAACAAATGTTGGAGAGGCTGTGGAGAAAAAGGAACCCTCATTCACTGTTGGTGGGACTGTAAAGTAGTACAACCATTATGGAAGAAGGTATGATGGTTCCTCAAAAAACTGAAAATAGAACTACCTTATGACCCAGCAATCCCTCTACTGGGTATATACCCCAAAAACTCAGAAACACTGATACATAAAAACACATGCAGCCCCATGTTCGTTGCAGCATTGTTCACAGTGGCCAAGACATGGAAACAACCAAAAAGCCCTTCAATAGACTGGATAAAGAAGATGTGGCACATATACACTATGGAATACTACTCAGCCATAAGAAATGATGAGATTGGATTATTTACAACAAAATGGTGGGATCTTGATAACATTATATGGAGTGAAATAAGTAAATCAGAAAAAACCAAGAACTGCATTATTCCATTCGTAGGTGGGACATAAAAATTAGACTAAGAGACATTGACAAGAGTGTGGTGGTTAGCGGGGGGAGGGAAGGGGGAGGGGGAGGGACACAAAGAAAACTAGATAGAAGGTGACAGAAGACAATCTGACTTTGGGTGATGGGTATGCAACATAATTGATCAACAAGATAACCCGGACATGTTTTCTTTGAACATATGTACCCTGAGTTATTGATGTCACCCTAGTAAAATTAATAAAAAAAAATTTGTCTGAATTTAATGATATGATATTCACCCTGAGAGGAAGGAGTGTGTCTTAGAATTGGAGAGCATCTTAGAGATAATTCAGTTCATTTTCACAGCCAGGATACAAAAAAAAAGTATGCAGAATCACTCATTTAATTATGTAAATAAATATTTGCATTTATATGTAAGTACATAAACAGACACACATATATATATACATATACATAATATACTAGAAAAGTGTACACTGAAGTTTTAACATTTATTTTAAACAGAATTATGAATAATTTATTTTCTTTTTTGTACTGACCTATAGTTTCTAATTTTCTCTTTTCAAGGGCTTGAGTTAATCACCACACTCAGTTTATGGCATGTTATTATCATTGTTCTTGCAAGATTCTCCCTTGTTTCTTTTTTTGTTGTTGTTGTTGTTTTTTGCATTTTTCTGAAGCTGGAAACAGGGAGAGACAGTCAAACAGATTCCCACATGCGCCCGACCAGGATCCACCCGGCACGCCCACCATGGGGCAACGCTCTGCCTACCAGGGGGTGATGCTCTGCCCATCCTGGGCGTCGCCATGTTGCGACCAGAGCCACTCTAGCGCCTAAGGCAGAGGCCACAGAGCCATCCCCAGTGCCCGGGCCATCTTTGCTCCAATGGAGCCTTGGCTGCAGGAGAAGAAGAGAGAGACAGAGAGGAAGGCGCGGCGGAGGGGTGGAGAAGCAAATGGGCACTTCTCCTGTGTGCCCTGGCTGGGAATCGAACCCAGGTCCTCCGCACGCTAGGCCGACGCTCTACCGCTGAGCCAACCAGCCAGGACCTCCCTTGTTTTATTATTTCCCTTTTTGTCCCTATTTCTCCCCTCATCCCTCAACCAACCTTCACATAATCATTTTGATGGGCTTAACAGGTTTCTCTTTTGTATGTACTCTTACAAAACGAGTGTCATTTTATGTGAATGAATTTTATTTTGGGGAAATGGTTCTGTGCTGTATCTTGTTTTTCTTACTTTTTTCACTCGGCACTATGCCCTTAAGATCCATCCACGTTGATAAATGTTCGTCTAATCAGTTGCTTCTGATATCTGCACAGTGCTTCCTTACACCCTTCACCAAATCTGAACTAATCCCTTTCAAAGTGAAGGATAGCCAGGTTACCTCCAACTCCCTCTCATCACCAATCATCCTGTGTGTGTATCCATTTATGTCCCATTATGGTGTGTTTTCTATACGCACATACATACATTCATATGCATGTATGTATACATGTACATGTGTATACATGTAAATATATATAAAACAAAGATATTTTCACACATCTCTAAGGGCATAACTGCTGGGTCATGGGGGTATGAGTGGCCCTCCAATATGGTAGGTCAGCCTATACTATGCACAATGCATGAATGTCCCTATAGTCCCAGAAATACTTGGCCTTACTGAGTTTTCTAAAATGCTATACATAATAGATCATTATTGATTTACTTTGCATTTCTCTTATTACTAGTGACTTAGAGCAGTGTTTTTCAACTGCTGGTCCACAGATTGGTCTGCCAGAAATTTTGTGCCAGTCCGTGAAAAAGTTAACCACCCTGCTGTTGTATGAAGATCATAGACCCAATGATCTTAGTCAAATTCACTTATGCTCGGGATGATTTCTACCTTAGCATTTCTGAAATAATTCTATATATATATTTTTTTGTATTTTTTCTGAAGCTGGAAACAGGGAGAGACAGTCAGACAGACTCCCGCATGCGAGCGACCAGGATCCACCCGGCACGCCCACCAGGGGCAATGCTCTGCCCACCAGGGGGCGATGCTCTGCCGTGACCAGAGCCACTCTAGCGCCTGGAGCAGAGGCCAAGGAGCCATCCCCAGCCCCTGGGCCATCTTTGCTCCAATGGAGCCTTAGCTGCGGGAGGGGAAGAGAGAGACAGAGAGGAAGGGGGGGTAGAGAAGCAAATGGGCGCTTCTCCTATGTGCCCTGGCCGGGAATCGAACCCGGGTCCCCCGCACGCCAGGCCGATGCTCTACCGCTGAGCCAACCGGCCAGGGCCAATTCTCCTATTTTTACAGGTGTCCAAGTGTAAAAAGGTTGAAAACCACTGACTTAGAGTAAGTATCTTTTACAATGGTTGATATCCTTTTGAATTTCCTCTTCATAAACTACCTTTTCAAACCCTTTGCCCAAATTGTCTACAAATAACATGTACTGCTTCAAAAATAATCTCCTGTTCCCAGTGAAATCCCTTGAACAAGACAGGCAATAGAGACAAGAAAAATCCACACGTAAGAACAGATGGCAGTTAATCCATCTTCTGAAAGTGGCAGCAACTCTGGGTCAACAGTGAGTCTGAGAATTACAAAGTGACAGAAGCAGAGACAGAAAAAACCAGTGATGCTAAGTGAAATGTATCTGCTATGGTCCCTGGCTCATAGACGATTATTAAAGACAACTTCCCTCCCCTATCTTCTTAGGTTATCACAACAAATCCGTGAGAAAGGAAGATCACATGGTCTTTTTATTCCCCTTTAGCAGATAACAACGCTGGGGGGGACCCAGAGAGCTGCCTGATGAGAGAGGTGTGACTGAGGCAGGTTGTCTGGCCTCTCCCTTCATTTCTACTAGGAGCGTAAGCTTGAGAGCAGTCAGCCCTCCGTTTGCTTCCCAGCTCAACTTACTGCGTGGTATTTTGCAAGAGAAGTCAGCTCTTTGAACCTCAGTCCCAAATGAAGTATTAATGATGGCATTTTCCTCATGGGGTTGTACTGAGGATTGAATGAATGATTCCCTATAAGCCATGCAGAACAGAGCCTGGCACCTAGTAAGTGCTCGGTGTTATCTGCCATTGTTTTATTATTATTATTATCATTATGACTACTGTTATTATTCAGCTTGTCTTTGGGGTATGGAGATTGTACTAAATTGACATGTAAACAGTATTTCACATTAACACCCTCCAATTACATGGTTTTTTAGAAATAATTCTGAAGGGTTAGAGGCCATATAACAGAATATGAACACTTTATTAAATACTGTATTTCATTCTAAACATTTTTCATAATATATTTTTTTTCAATTTTGTTTAAGTATCTTTTTTTTTTTTTTTTCTGAAGCTGGAAACAGGGAGAGACAGTCAGACAGACTCCCGCATGCACCCGACCGGGATCCACCCAGCACGCCCACCATGGGGCGATGCTCTGCCCACCAGGGGGCGATGCTTTGCCCCTCCAGGGCGTCGCTCTGCCGCGACCAGAGCCACTCTAGTGCCTGGGGCAGAGGCCAAGGAGCCATCCCCAGCGCCGGGGCCATCTCTGCTCCAATGGAGCCTTGGCTGCAGGAGGGGAAGAGAGAGACAGAGAGGAAGGAGGGGGGGGGTGGAGAAGCAAATGGGCGCTTCTCCTATGTGCCCTGGCCAGGAATCGAACCCGGGTCCCCCGCACGCCAGGCCGACGCTCTACCGCTGAGCCAACCGGCCAGGGCTGTTTAATATCTTGAGCAGTTTTCATTTTTTACCCCAGGCATTTCCTGGGGAGTTATTTCCCAGATTCTTGTATCGCCAGCAACACGTCTGAAGACTTCATTCACTGATCAAATAAAACAAGACTGCTGGAGAACGGGCCTCCCAATGGAGGAGGCCAGCACTCTTGTGTTCCTTACACCAGGGTTAGTCTTACTCATGGTTCTATCCACGGAAGTAAAAACAGGACCTCTACTAAAGAAATACAGGAACTAGGGCAGGGGTCTCAAACTCGCGGCCCGCAGACTAATCCACGAAGTTCAAAATATTTTGGATAAAATTAAGTAAGCCTAGGGGCCTACTTGTATTTTTCATTTCTCTAGCATCCTAGCTAGATATTAGCTTAGTTAACAGCAGTTGTGATGCGAACTACAGCTTCTGGTCGTTTTGTGACACTGAGTAAACTGCATGTATGATTGTGCTTGTACTGATTTTTTTTTTGTTTTCAACTGCAGTGAGAAAAGTGTTGCGTAACAGTTGCCTTTTGTAGACCTAGTGCGGCCCGCCGAAAGGCTGTGATCTTGCTCTGCGGCCCACTGCTGAGTTGAGTTTGAGACCCCTGAACTAGGGGTAACCTGGCCTGTATACACCCCCTCATTTTCTCAGCTTTCAAACTAAAATAAAACGGAAGTAGCAGGCAGGGGAATCAACTAGAGCGAGTGTGGCACATGCCAGGGTTCAGGAAGCAGCAGCAGCAACAGGATGAGGGCAGCCTGGATTCTTCAGTGGTCAGAAGTCACTGACTTCACAAAATCAACGCTGCGGTGTGAAGAGAACCGCCCGGAGCCGCGGTGTCTAGGTCTTGGCTCTCTATAACTAGCCAGGGTATCTCCTGCTCGGGCTGCTTCTGTAGGCATGACTGTACTTACTGTAAGATGAAGTCTGGGCAAAATATCCTCTTGCTCCATATTTCCTTCCAGCCCTAAGTCCTTGGGCCTTATAGTTTATTTTTTTATCTAGATTTTTAAAATTTCCTACATTTGTATATGCATACTATCTATCCAAGCAATTATATTAGCGATGGAGTGTTCATCTCTCTGTAATTCAACTGAACACATGAGAATCCAGCTGTCCTATCTAATTGGAAGACAGAAATTCAACTTGTAGAAAATAACGAGGTATTCCTTGCAAGGACATTATTTTGACTATGTTTTTCCCAGCCCTGGTTCGCCTGCAAATGCAGGCTCAAAGATGTGGAGCCACTTCTTTCTCCATGTAGATTTTCAACTCTTTCCCAAGGTGCACCAAAAAGAGTAAAACACCCAGAGAACCTCAAAATGAACCCTCGCCAATATGCTGCATGCAGGACTGCCGACCAGAGGTCAGTACACACAGCCATATCCTGACATAAACAGATGAAACCCTGGAAACTTCCCTGAGATCCACGACAAATGAGTATATATTTTACCAAACAATGCAGAGCTACTCCAACAGGTACCTCCTAGGACAGCCAGTCAGGGAAAATAGTCTGGGAGCAAATGAACAACATCGTTATCAGTGACTCGGCCTCACCTGGCTCGCCTCAAAGGTAGGGGTGCAGTGGGGTGAGAACGTGCCAACCTGACAAAGCCATTTTGATACATGGGATTTGATACATGGGATATATGGCCTAAAAAATTAACATGTGTTTTGTGAGGTTGGAAGGACAATTTTACGCATTACATTATGTTTTTTAATATTACCTGAAATATAATAAAATATAAGAAATAAATATATATTTAAAAAGTCATCCTCATAGGTCCCTTCATCTTACAGATGGCAACAAGTATAAAACCAAGAAAAGGGCGGAACCCTCTGAGAATGGACTTGTCAAGTCAGTTATGCTACAATGCTTGTTTTGAAAATACAAATGTGTTTCAATGAAACTGATATATTCAGAAACAATTTGAGCATAGTGCGAATTTTATATTTGCTTAGGAGCAATTTCATACATGAGAAACCCTAGATGACTGTCTATAACCGCACACACCTGAACCAAGGAGTACACACATACCTCTAGTCATTCCATTCCTGGGGGTACCTACAACCACCTTATTACCCCCTATCACCCTTGCTTCTGCAATCCAGCTCTGTGTTTCACAACAGCCTTCAACAGCAGATGCTAGAATTTTTGTTTTTTATTTTTTCCTTCCGTGGAAAAGAGAACTGTTTACTTTAGGAAAGGGATAAAACTCCGCTATATTGCTGTTAATGTGGACAAAGTATATAAACTTTTAGCACAGACACACTCTCAAAGCCCTCAGAGCTGTGATAATGTCAATACAGACCTGTTAACTCTCTCCCACCAAAACTAAATGATGCCCTTATCTCCTTTATAGAGAAATACTGGGGAGAATGGGAGAAAGACAGGGCAGCAAAGGTTAGATTAAACTCCATTGACTAATGGCAGATAAGGACATGGCTGAAACCTAGCATAAGTCTATGGTTACCAAAGAAACACATTGTCTTTTCTTTTTTTTATTGGAATTTATTGTGGTGACACTGGTTAACAAAATTATACAGGTTTCAGGTGCACAATTCTGTAACACATCTTCTCTACACCATACTGTGTGTTCACTTTCCCCAAGTCAAGTCTCCATCCATCACCATTTATTCTTCCTATACCCTCTATCCACCTCCCTCCCCTCCACCTACCAACTGAGCAAAAAAGGACAAAAAAGAGAGAGAGAGAGAAACTCATGGACCTAGATAAAAGGTCCTCTTTTTTTCTTTTTTTAAAATTAATTTTAACTTATTGTGTTAACATGGATTCAAGTGTCCCACTGAATACAACCTCCTCCCCCTTCCCCCATGTCCCTATCTATGTCCCCTTTGCTCCTCTCCCCCCAACTCCCACCCCCTTTCTCTCTGGGACCTGCTGCCTGCTATCTGTATTTCTGTTATGTATATAATTTCACTAATCCCTTCACCTTCTCTGATCCCATCCCCTCATCCCCCTTCCCTCTGACAGCTGTCCCTCTGGTCCCTGTGACCCGGCCTCTGCTTCTATTTCATTCCTCAGTTCATTTTGTTTCTTAGAGTCCACATACAAGTGAGCTCATTTGATAGCTGTCTTTCTCTGCCTGGCTTATTTCACTTAGCATAACAGTCTCCAGGTCCATCCATATTGTCGCAAAACGTAAGATTTCCTTTCTTTTTCATGGCCGCGTGGTATTCCACTGTGTATATGTACCACAGCTTTTTAATCCACTAGTCCACTGACGGACACCTGGGTTGAGAAACATATTTTCTTAAATGTAATGTAAAGTATGGAGAAAAGGGCAATCCATATGTGGACTAATATTTATGCACATGTTCAGATACCTGGGGACATCATGTATTCCTTGCCACTGTGAATAATGCTGTGATGACATGGGATTGCATGTGTCTTTGCATAACAATGTTTCCGAGTTTTTTTGAAGGAGATACCCAGTAGAGAGATTATTGGGTCATATAGTAGTTCTATTCTTAATTTCTTGAGGAACCAACATACTTTCTTCCATAATGGTTGTACTAATTTGCATTCCCACCAACAGTGGATGAGGGTTCCTTTTTCTCCACAGCCTCTCCGATGCTTGCTATTACCTGTGTGGCTGATAACAGCCAACCTAACAGGTGTGTGTGTAGGGTATCTCATTGTGGTTTTGATTTGCATTTCTCTATTAGCTAGTAAAGATGAACATCTTTTCATGCATCTATTTGTAGTTTGTATGGCCACAGGGGAGAAGTGTCTGTTCAGGTCCTCTCCCCATTTTTAATAATTGGATTATTTGCTTATTTGTTGCTGAGCTTTGTAGAGTTTTCTTTTTTAAGATTTTATTTATTTCAGAGAGGAGAGAGGAGAGAGAGAGAGAGAGAAGTGGGGAGGGGGAGTTCTTTATAATATGATGGCTATTAACCCCTTATTGGAACTATTGTTTATAAATATTATTTCCCATTTAGTTGCTGCCTTTTTGTTGTCAGTTTCTTTTGCCATGCAGAAGTTTTTTAGTTTGATACAGTCCCACTCACTGATTTTCACCTTTACTTCCCTTACTGTTGGGGTCAAATTCATAAATTGTTCTCTACAGCCAAGGTCCATAAGTTTAGTACCTATTCTATATAATTTATTGGTTCAGATCTTAAATTTAGGTCTTTGATCCATTTTGAATTAATTTTAGTGCATGGGGACAAGATATAGCCAGTTTCAATCTTTTGCATGGAGCTTTCCAATTTTCCCAGCATCATTTATTAAAGAGGCTTTCTTTTCTCCATTGTGTGTTTTTGGCTCCTTTGTTGAAGATTATTTGTCCATATACATGTGATTTCTGGGCTTTCAATTGTTTCATTGATCTGTGTGTCTGGTTTTTTTTGCCAATACCATGCTGTTTTATCGTGGCTCTGTAGTATAATTTGAAGTCAGGTAGTATGACACTTTAGCTTACTTCTCTTTCATTCAGATTGCGTTGGCTATTTGGGGTTATTTATGGTTCCATACAAACTAGGTGATTTTTTGTTGTATATCTTTTAAAAATGACATTGGGATTTTAGTGGAAAGTGCATTAAATTTGTAGATTGTGCATTAAATTTGTAGATTGCTTTGGGTAACACGGGCATTTTAACTATGTTGATTCTTCTGACTCATGAACATGGAATATTTTTCCATTTCATTGCGCATTTTCAATGTCTTTCAATAATGCTTTGTAGTTTTCAGTATACAGGTCCTTCACATCCTTTGTTAAGTTTATTCCTAGGTATTTTTTGTTGTTACTGCAATTGTAAAAGGAATTTTTTTTTCAGTTCAGCTTTTTGAAATTTCATTGTTGGCATAAAGGAGATCAGTAGACTTTTGTACAGTGATTTTCTATCCCACAACTTTACTGTATTGGTTGTTCCTAATAGTTTTTCGATGGGGTCTTTGAGGTTTTCTACATATAGGATTATGTCATCTGCAAAAAGTGATACCTCTTCTTTCCCAATATGAATGCCTTTTATTTCTTTCTCTTGCCTGACTGCTCTGGTTAAGACTTCTAGAACTATGTTGAATAAGAGTGGACAGAGTGGACAGCCTTGTCTTGTTCCTGATTTTAGAGGAAAAGCCTTCATTTTTTCACCATTTAGTATGATGTTGGCTGATGGTTTGTCATATATGGCCTTTATTATGTTGAGTGCTTTCCTTCTATACTCATTAAGTATATTAAACATAATGGAGATGGTATCATATTGAATGCCTTTTCTGCATCTATTGATAGAATTATATGGTTTATTTTGTTTTGTTGATGTGGTGTATTATGTGAATTGATTTACTCATGTTGAACTATTCTTGTACTCCTGGAATGAATCTCAGTTGATCATGATATATTATTTTTTAATGTATTTCGTATTCAGTTTGCTAGTTTTGGGTTTTTTTAGGACTTTTGCATCTGTATTCATTAGAGATACTAGTCTGTAGTTTTCTCTTTTTGTGTTGTCTTTGCCAGGTTTTGGTACCAGGGTTATGTTAGCCTCATAAAATGTGTTAGGGAGTATGGCTTCTTCTATGTTTCGGAAGACTTTGAGAAAGGTAGGTACCAAATCTTCTTGAATGTTTGGTAGAATTCACTAGTGTAGCCATCTAGTCCTGGACTTTTATTTTTGGAGAGGTTTTTGACAGTTGTTTCTATTTCCTGCCTGATATGGGTCTATTTAGGTTTTCCACTTCTTCGTGACTCAATCTAGGAAGATTGTATAGTTCTAGGAACATATCCATTTCTTCTAAATTGAATTTGGTGGCATGTAATCTTTCATAGTATTTTATTATGATCCCTTGTAAATATATGATGTATGTGGTAATTTTTCCTCTGTCATTTCGAATTTCATTTATATGAGTCATGAAATTGCAATTATTAGACAGAATATAAAACACAGAGTGATATCTATGGTACAGACTCACTTGCTTACATATTAATGCATACAATAGTAGGCATCCTTTCTAATTCTTACCACCATAACCTTTATGAGTTTTAGAAATCAAATAATTCTTATAATTACAAAGGAATACTCATGTTACACAGAAAACTAAGCAAATGGACATTAATGACTGTGTATAAAGTTTCCAAGTAACATTTTTGGTTATAATATTTGTTCTATTTTCTTTACAAATAGAGTATGCTTATCACTCTAAACTCTTCCCAGAGATATACGGTATCTCAACTTTGATGAAGAGATTCCATAAAAGGAAAGACAAGTCACAGAATGTTGCAATTAGAAGGAATGTTGGGAATCATCTAATCCAATTCTCCCTCATTTTATGGTCAAGAAAATTAATACTGAGAGGTATTCAACACTTGCCCGAGATCACACTAGTCAGTGGCACAGTGAGAACATGCAATTTCATCTCGGAATTCTCCAGTCTACTGGTCTTCCCACTGTATCATTTGGTCTCTGAGCTTCAAGCAGAACCATGGCTGAAGTCTGTAAAGTCACCTGCATAACCAACTGTACCCATGGTAGAAAGGTCACCTTCAGAGACAAGTTCTCCATAGGACATCTGTTAGCCCTTACAATGTTCAAGCAAAATCCTAAGATGTGGGGTAACTTTAGGCCACACATTTTAAACCTGGATTTCACTTCACTTAAAAGGAAAGCATGCACTCCAGCAGTATCTCTCTCCTGAGAAGGTTGTAGCTTAAAGGTCATGGCTATTCACGGACACTTTAGGTAGAGGACTTGCAAGCCCTAAAGGTCTCAAAGGTGCAGGCTGTATCTGTCACCCGATCCTCCCTATGTATCCTGGCGAATCACAAGCAATCACTCTTCCCCAGCTGCTATAAGTTGGTATCAGGGTTTTGCTGGCAATTAAATCCTTTTGACAATGTGGCTCCACTAGAAGGCCGGAGAATAGAGGCTTCAGAGCAGAGTCCCCACTGCACACTTTCCCCTATGCTGTGTCTGGGTGAAATCTAGGCATCGTATGCTTTCATACCATGTACACGTGCTCCTGGTGGTAACCTACGGATCTGTGCCTAGCACACTCTCCAGACAGGCCACTTTGTCTTTCAGGGGCTCACGCTGGGCTTGTAGAAATGCTGGAAGTATGAAGGGCTCGGCTAATTAGAAATATGAAAATCAAGTAGGATTCCTAGGATTGCAGAAAGAGCCAGACACTGATTTTTAAGATTTTCAGACTCCAAATAAGATGAGACAGATGTATTTGGGTATTTAATCCCTTCGTGACTGATCTGCAGGTCCAAATGGCATGGAATTCAGTTAATCTGTAACTACTCCATATGCAAGAGACTCTCCACAAGCACTCTGCTGTTAAAGCCCTTCAGCGTCTTCCCTCATGCTTACAGAATAGAA
Organism: Saccopteryx bilineata; assembly: GCF_036850765.1. Lineage (NCBI taxonomy): Eukaryota > Metazoa > Chordata > Mammalia > Chiroptera > Emballonuridae > Saccopteryx > Saccopteryx bilineata. The sequence continues at coordinate 36,891,210 of NC_089499.1, read as the reverse complement.
AATAAGGTTCTTAGACTCCAGGGCAATTTTTTTACAATCTGTTCAACACCATTTAAGTAAGATTAATTACTCACTCTTTTAAAACCCATACTGAATTATTTACCTATTACTGAGAAACAAGTTAGCCTAAAACTTAGAGGCTTAAAACAACAATAAACATCTCACACGGCTTCTGTGGATCAGGAATCTGAGAGCAGTTGGACTGGATGATTCCAGCTCAGAGACTTCACTGGACCTGCAGTCATGATGCCCAAGGCTGCCATCATCTGAAGGCTTGACTAGGACTGCAGGGTTTGCTGCCAAGATAGCTTTCACGGAGCCTTGCCACATGGAACCCCCCCAAAATGCTCGTCTCATCTCTTAAGACATAGTAGTTGCTCCCCCTCAGAGTGAGAGACAGGAAAGCCAACAGCAAGTCACAATGACTACCTTTGACCTAGCCCTGGAATCACATGTCCTTATTTCTGCAATATCATGTTGGTCACATAGACCAGCCCTGTCCAATTTGGGAGGGGACTGCACTAAGGAGTGAATACCAGTAGGTGGGGATCACAGGAGGGTATTGGAGGCTAGCTAATGTACGCACTATACTAGCCCACCTCACTGCCTTTGCAAATACAGTTCTGTCCACATGGTTTGCCCTCCTTCTGCCCGTCTTAATGTGATAGAGTAAAAAAAGCACACGATCTAGAGTTAGTCAAACCGGGTTCAATCTCAGTCAAGGAAAGATCTGATTTGAGCAAGTCTCTCGGCCTTAGCTCCCAGATCTGTAACACAAATATTATAATCCCTGCTGCAAAAAGCAATGGTGGGTACTAAAAAATTCCAGTATAGTAAAAAATACTTCGCAGATTACAAATATGTAAAATTGTTTCTCAACCACCACCTTTTCAAGTGCCTGTATACCATGGTTTTCTAAAGCTTCTCCTCTCTCAGTTGGAGGTCCCCGACTCCTCCTCGCGGTCCTAACAGCACTATGTGTACTCCTAACACAGTCTCCTCACACTGTGCATTTACTGTATTTATTTAAGTGAAATTCACCCCTACTAGGTTATAAACTCCTTGAGATCAGAATTTCCCATGACACTGTCTGCAGAACAGTCAATAAATGTTTAATTAACTGAACTGGAATGCCTTTAGAAAGTCCTTTACCCTTTAACAACCATCCACAGAAACAGGGAGGGCGTTATGTATACATTGTCCATGAGGCATACATGATATAACAGAGAAAAAGGCTGGTTTTAGTTCTACGTGTCAAGAGCATCTTGAGGATGATGGCAGAGAAATTAGTTTGGCACTTTTGAAATACTTCTTGGGTATCAAAACCTAGGTCTTAGGATAATCAATGGTTTTTGAGGAACACATTCCTACCCAAGTTATTCCTCCACTCACATGGGAGAAAGTCAAGGACAGTGCAGGGTAAGATTATAGCCAGGATTCTGTAGATGGCACAGCTTGCGTCCCCCAAGTTCGTTTTCTGGCTAGTCAATCACTAATCTCAGTACTGCTGTGAAGGGACTTTGCAGATGGAATTAAGGTTACTTATTTGCCAAACTTAAGACAGAGAGATGATCTGGGTGGGTCTAATGTAATCACACGAAACTGAAAAGCAGAGGAGTCAGAGATGCACGGACAAGGGCAGGCAAAGAAGATGAGACATTAGGGGAGGTCACAGAGAGGACTCAACCCACCATTTTTGGCTGTGAAGATGGAGGAAAGGAGCCAAGAGCCAAGAAGCCTCTAGAATCTGAGCACGACTCCCACCCAGGTGACAGCCAGCAAGCAAATGAGGACCTCAATTCTACAAAGAAACTGGATTCTGCCAACAACCTGGTAAGCTTGATGAGGACCTTGATGTCGGCCTTGTGACACAGTCAGGAGTCAGCCAAGGTAGCCCGAACTTCTGACCGACAGAACTGTGAGGTAATGGACATGTGGCGTTCGAGCTGCTAACGTCTAGTGATTTGTATGGCAGCAACAGAAAACTACCACAGAGAATAGAGTGAGATGCTGCTATGGGTTCTGGGGAGGAAATAGAGCTCTCTCTCCTGATCTGTCTCTGAGCCAAGCCAGGTGAAAGGGGATGAATCAACAGAATCCCCAGCTAAGTTCAGAAGCTCTGAAAGACCTCGGCATCCAGCAGGGCCCAGAGGGACAGAGGGGCCGTGGCAGCACAGAGTGAGCAGGGCAGGGGATGGAAGCCACTTTATAGCTCTGGGCTCTCCAGTGAGACACCAGAAAATAACAAGAATTTCCCCAAAAGTATCAGAGATGAAGCAGATGGACCAGGCTCCAGGAACCAGAGGCATCTGTGGGATCTGGAAACCAGGAGGCAGAGGGGACTGATAATTTTCAGCTGTGCACTCAGCAGACCAGGAGCCCCCATCTGAGTGGAACCATCACAGATATCAGAGTAACACCTAGTCCCCCGAGCCTCACCCTAAGGGAGAAGGAAAGTGGAAGGCAGGAGAAAAGAATCCCAAATCAAACTAGAGACTGAGGAAAAGTCTGGACATCACTGATTTAACACAAATTGGCAAGACTTCATTTTCTGCCAATAAAGAAAATGGAGGTTCAAGAGGTGAGAAGAGTTCAGCTGTAGACAAATAAAGCTCTATTTTGCATACCAAGTCTGTGAATTATAACTGCCAAACATAGATAATATTTATTGAGCAGTTATTATCTTCAGTTTATAGGTAGAGAAATCAAGACAAAGCGATGTTTAAAAAAAAAAAAAAGGTCCAGATGTTACACCTGGCAAGTGGTAGATCCCAGATTCAAACAGCTACCCACTTACCATTTGCTCTGAATTCTTTGCAATGAGTGTGAAGTAGAGATGATACTATTTATAAAAGCTCTTTTTTAAATGAATCCTTCTGTGATTATACTATTTATAGAATCACTTTCATGAATTCCTTTTTTTTTTTCTTCTTTTCCAAGTGAGAGGAGGGGAGACAGAAAGACTCCTGCATGTACCCCGACCATGATCCCCGTTTGGGGCCAGTACTCTGCCCATCTGGGGCCATGCTGGCAACCAAGGTATTCCTAGCACCTGAGGTGGAGGCTCCAAAAAGCCATCCTCAGCACCTGGGCCGATGCACTTAAAACAACCAAGCCATGGCTGCAGGAGGGGGAAAGGGAAAGAGAGAGAGAGACAGAGAGAGAGAGAAGGGGGAGGGGAGGGGTGGAAAAGCAGATAGTCACTTTTCCTGAGTGCCCTGACCAGGAATCAAACCCAGGACATTCACACACCAGGCCCATGCTCTAACACTGAGCCAACCAGCCAGAGCTCTGAATTCTTTTTTTAAAATGTTTATTTTATTGACTGTAGAGAGGGTGAAAGGGGAAGAGAGGGAGAGGTAGAGAGATGGAGAGTTGGAGAGGTAGAGGGGAGAAGGGAGAGAATGAGCAGAAGGAGGAGGGGGGGGGGAGAGAGAGAGCAACACGTCTTTGCATGTGCCCTGACCGAGAATTGAACCTGCAACCTCTGCACTTCAAAATGATGCTAACCAACTGAGCTATCCAGCCAAGGCTATACATTCTTTTGCATCACAATAATTGCAATAGAATTGCAATGGTATATTGAATGCATACTATGTGCCAACCAAATCTAAGTGGGTCATTTAAAAGTTATGACTAATTTTATAGATAAGTGAGGAGCTGACTTGTCCAAGAGCACAGAGTTAGAGGCCAGATGTGGGTGTGGTTACACAAGAAAAATGACGAGGGACTCTGACAAAGGGAACCACCAAGGAAAGGCCTTAGCCCTACATTAAAAGACTGGTGAACAAACATCTAGTTACGTGTCTTAAATTAAAATTAAAATTTTTTTGTTTTTATTCAGTGAGACGAGGGGAAGCAGACAGACAGACTCCCGCATGTACCCTGACGAGGATCCACCTGTCAAGCCCGCTAGGGGGGGGAATGCTCTGCCCATCTGGGGCCATGCTCACAACCAAGCTCTTCTTAGCACCTGAGGTGGAGGTCATGGAGCCATCCTCAGTGCGGGCACCAACTCACTCCAATTGAGCCATGGCTGCAGGAGGGAAGGGGAAGAGAGAGAAGGGAAGGGAAGGGAAGGGAAGGGAAGGGAAGGGAGAAGCAAGAGGGGGGAGGGGGAAGCAGATGGCACTTCTCCTGTGTGCCCTGATTGGAAATCGAACCAGGACATCCACATGCTGGGCTGATGCTCTACCACTAAGCTAACTGGCCAGGGCCAAAATTAAAACTTAAGATGTGTCATTTTTATGTCATCCCCTTTCAACCAATGTTTTTAATTAAAAAAAATGTATGTCTCAAATCAGAAGGTTTCTACCACACATAAAGAAGACTGAAGTCCAGATTGAAAGTGGGCAAATGTCTACTGATAAGGCTGGAGAGGCTGGGACTGCTCAAATCTCACAAGCTCTGCATACATGCTAGGACGTGACATGTGGGTTCATGTAAAGACTACATAGAAGACACCGATGTGGTAAGATTCATGTTTGAGAAACTTGGAGAATGCTTTGAGGCAGTTTAAGTAAACCAGTGAAAAAAGTGACGTGGCTTTAACTGAGGCTGGGAGAGTGAGGGGAGCACACTGGGAGAGCCAGTGCCTCCAGGACCTGGCGGGCTGATGAGACAGGGTGTGACAGTGGGAGCTGTCACTGCCTCTTCTGGAGGACAGTCTAGCAGTCTGTTTCAAAAATCCTAACTACATGCACCTCTGACCCAGCTATTCTATTTTTAGGTGCTGTCCATAATAAAATAACTAAAAATGTTCACCCAAATTTTTACATGCAAGGCTCTTTTCGTTGTCCCACTAGGTCTAAGAGCAAACACTGGAGACAACTTGAAATGTCTAAAAATCGAGGAACAGACAAATTACGGTCCATCTGAATAATGGACATTTCATGTATATGCACAGGACAATGAAGAAATGTTCTTAACTTAGGGAATAAAAACAATATAATTTCTATTTTAAAAATCAAAAGTTATATGCACACTAGGTATAAAAATTTAGATATAAACACACAGCCTGACCAGGCGGTGGCACAGTGGATAGAGTGTCGGACTGGGATGTGGAGGACCCAGGTTCAAGACCCGGAGGTCGCCAGTTTGAGCGTGGGTTCATCTGGTTTGAGCAAAAATTCACCAGCTTGGACCCAAGGTCGCTGGCTCGAGCAAGGAGTTACTCGGTCTGCTGAAGGCCCACGGTCAAGGCACATATTAGAAAGCAATCAATGAACAACTAAGGTGTCACAATGCGCAACGAAAAACTAATGATTGATGCTTCTCATCTCTCTGTTCCTGTCTGTCTGTCCCTGTCTATCCCTCACTCTGACCCTCTCTCTGTCTCTGTAAAAATAAATAAAAAAAATAAAAATAAATAGATATAAACACACATAAAACAAATTCTGGCCCCTGGCCAGTTGGCTCAAGTAGTAGAGCATTGGCCCGGCGTGTGGAAGTCCCGGGTTCAATTCCTGGTAAGGGCACACAGGAGAAGCGCCCATCTGCTTTCTCTCTCTCCCCTCCCCTTTCTCTCTCTCTCTTCCCCTCCCTCAGCCAAGGCTCTATTGGAGCAAAGTTGGCCCGGGCGCTGAGGATGGCTCCATGGCCTCCATCTCAGGTGCTAGAATTGCTCCAGCTGCAAAGGAGCAATGCCCCAGATGGGCAGAGCATTGACCCCTGGTGGACATGCCAGGTGGATCCTAGTCAGGTGCATGCCGGAGTCTGTCTGACTGCCTCCCCGCTTCTAAGTTTGGAAAAACACACACAAAAAAACACACAAAAACAAATTCTTAAAGGCTATTCACATGATTAATTATGGTTATGATTAACAATAATATCTACTACATGGGGTTATAGGTTTCTTATTTTCCTTACTGTGCTCTTCTATATTTTCTACATTTTTTACAATTCATATTACTTCTCTAATCAGAAAAGTATTAGAAAAAAATTACTCCCAGGTTTCAGATTTGATAGAGAAATCTAAGTCTTAATGCTTATTTACAGCTTTTTTCCCCCTTAAGTGAGAAGTGGGGAGGCAGAGAGACAGACTCCTGCATGCATCCGGACCAGGATCCACCCAGCAACCCCCCTACTGGACGATGCTCTGCCCATCTGGGGCTGTTGCTCGTTTGCTTGTGCCTTAGGTGAGGCCATGGAGCCATCCTCAATGCTCGGAGCCAACTTGCCCCAACTGAGCCATGACTGTGGGAGAAGAGAGAAAGAGAAAGAGAAAGAGAAAGAGAGACAGAGAGAGAGAGAGAAGGGGGAAGTGGAAGGGTGGAGAAGCAGATGGTCATTTCTCCTATGTGCCCTGATCGTGAATCAAACCCAGGACATCCACATGCCAGGCTGACACTCTACCACTGAGCCAACCGGCCAGGGCCTATTTACAGTTTTAAAGAGTACTCGTCTGAGGGTACTCAACAAATCCTAATTGTTACTATTTTATTGATTTAGATCATGTATTAAGTATCAATTCTCACTGAAGAATTTCTTTTTCAATCCATCCTCACTCACTAAACAGCCTTCCTCTGTCCCTGATTTACTTGGTCTTTCAGAGATTGAATAAAAGTGAAACAAGAAGAGTGAAGCAGGAATATTACTACATTTGCCATTCTACTACTAGCTCTTTATAAAGTCACGGTAGAGTTAACTGCATCTGTACACAGTAATGGATTTGAGGAGGCATATCTCCCCTTGCTAAAAAGTAACAGTAACCCACATTTATGTCTCCCTGGAGAATACCCTACATGATGCCAAAGTACAGATGAATTCTACACAGAAGTCTAACAATCAGATAGCAGTAAAATAATAAAATAGGTAGTAGTAAATATAATAGATATTAACAGAATAATTTTAAAGCAACCTCAGTGTCACCTGTATGCATATATGATTACTAGATAGAGAGGCAAAGTGACTGGAACTGGACATGAAAAGACATTTTCATTTTATAATTAGAATATAATAAATGTATAAGGCTGTTTATAATTTACAAAATGGCTTCACGTACATTTATTAGCTTATTTAGGTCTTATGATGAATATATCATGCCATTTTTTAAGTGAAAAAAAAAAGACTCTAATAAGTATAGTGTTTCTTAATTTTATCCTTTAAAGTTTAAAAGGCCACCAGCATTATTTTCCTAATTCTTTCAAAATTGACAGATTGAGGGGTGGAGGGTCACAAATACGCAGAGAGTCTGCAACTGAGAATTAACTCACAGGCTTGGTAAAAAGCATCCAGGGTGGGTTATTATCAACAACCTCTTTGTACCTGCACTTACCGCAAAGAACCACAACAAACGCCTTCTGCAATCACCACAGGAAGAACATTAAGACGTTTTTAAATTGGCTGTGTTTCACCGTCAGAAGTATAATCCATGAGAAATCTCTTTCACTCTTTGTCGACTCCTTAAATCTCAAGTATATTTGGAATGCATTAACCACAGAATACTGTTAAGGTTTTTCTTAGGATAAAAGACATTTAAATTGATTCTTTAAATACCAAACACCACAGATGCAGAGCTATTAACAACCTACAGTGACTGCTTTTCTAAACACACTGCATTCCCAAGACAGATCAAAGGCTGGATCTCGCTCCCTCAATAACCCATGGTCATGGCCTCTACATAACTTCAACATTATTTGGAATGACCAATTAAGCAGAGCTTTACTCCCCTCGCCCCAGCTATATGTAATGTTTCTAACGTGCAGAGGGGCTGATGGGGAGAGGAAGTGGGAAGGTACCTAATGTACAAACACAGACAAATGGCATCTCCTCCACGGAGACACCGCGATGTCTCCTCGCGGGGCCAGCTGTTCAAGGTAAGTAGAACTTTCCCCTGGTTTTATAGCTGCCATATTTGCAAACCTCCCTCCTCTCATCCCTAGTCATTTCCTCAGTGTCAGTTCACTCACGGTACTCTGCTGCACCCCAAACTACTCATATACACTTGGTTTTCTAGGAGCTGAAGAATATAATCCAGAGACGTTGGCAGTGGCTGAATTAAATGAGAGAACAAATGGTCGCAAAACAAGCAGGCCGGGGAATTTGCACTGCTCTTTATCAAGTATCTTGTTTTGACATGTGTTATAGGACATGAAGCATGATGGTGGATGAGGCAGAGCCACCCAAATTGTATGGTTGGACAAGGTGAGGCCGTTTAGACATGATCATCCAAAGAGACAAAGAAAGACTGTGCTGTCTGTCCATTAGTGGAGACACTGTATGAGTCTCCCTCACCTCCCAGTAGTCTCATCTGAGAAATGCCACCCACTGCCTGCTCAAGAGTGAATGAGTGAGCACTGCTTCACATGCCCCGGGAAGATATGGGGAAGAGGTTAAGAAGACTAGGCCTTCTTGCTGTGGATGACTTCAGTCTTCTTTCTTCACTGTAGCTCACAGATTCATACCCAAGATGGCAAAAGTAGAAGCACTGTCCTCGAATCAAAAGAAATGTTTACAAAGGAACAATACAACAGCTATCTGTCAGTTTCATCTCAAGTAAGGGTTTTATGGAGAATTTTGTTTTGCATAATAAATTAAAAGTGCAATACATGCCGACACAGAGGCTGAGAATCAGTTGCCTACATGGTGGACAGGACTGCCTCCTGTCCTGACTACATGCACTCACACGCCCTATAAACCCGTTAGACCATTATCTGAAACCTACATTACAGAACCATGCCTTTGAACCTGCTATTAACACATAAATTCCTTTCTGAGCAACATATCAGACTATCAGCTATTAAAAACCACTTCAATAATTAATGAGAAATTATCTAGAAAGGGCCAAAGGAAATGATGGGAAATCACAATTGTTCATTTATCAACATTTACTGAGGATCAACTACTGAACTGCAGAGTACCAAGTGAGGATACAGTGACAAATTCATTCACTTATTCACTCATTAATACCCTCCCTCATTAATTAATTAATCAGTCAACAGATATACCAGGATTGGAATAAAAATTCTGCCCTCAAGGGACTACAATCCCATAGAAAAAATAACATTTGTATCTACAAAGCAGGAATAAATACCATGAATTTAAAAAATGAGATATATGCCCTGGAAGTTAGTAGGTAGGAGAGAGTAATGCTAGATGATGGGATCGATATGGCTTCACAGAGAAGGCACTTCGCCTGAGTGTTGAGAGATGGCTGGCTTATGAACATGCCAAGTGGAAGCAATGGGTGAGGAACAGGCACAGAACTGCAACGCTACTGCTGAAAGGGGCCGGCCAACAGGAAGTGACAAGAGTGTGCCGAGTGCCGGGGTGGGGGTGGGGGGTGGAAAGCAGAGAAGTGACTGATAAGGTGCGCAGAGAGGGGGGAGGGAATTTGGGAAGCAAACAGCATGGCTTGTTCTACCAACCTGCCTGGGCCAGCCCTGCATTTATTTCTGTCTCAGGCCTTACTCTTCTGAAAGATTGACTCTGGGGATCTTGCAGATATTCTGCAGCCAAAGCCCTCATTTTCAGAGGGGTTTGATAAATTATCCAACGTCACGGAGCTAGTAAGCAGTTGATGCAAAACTATAAAAGAGTTGCTGTGAAATTAATGAACCTAGTATTCTTGATACTGATCAGCAGTATCGCGCGAGTGTGTGTGTGTGCGTGCACGCATGTGTGTGTGAGTGTGTGTGTGTGTGTGTGTGTGTGTAAGGGGAAAGAGAGAATAACTGACTCTGAGGTTAATCAGGAGGGACATGGGTTAAGAGGGTTAAGAAACACAGACCTGCATATTTTCACATCATGAGGGAAGTGATGGCAACAAGGACTGACCTGGCAACCTGGGCTACAATATTTGTCATCTACACAGTAGCTGGTCTAAGATACAACTCAAACTTCTAAGACCTTCTTAGCTACTCAGGTTCCTGCTTCACGCATCAGCTACCCTCACTGTCATCATTCTTGTTATAAGTGCAAATGACAGGTTCATGGATGACCAAGAACTGACTTCTCAGCAGGATAAAATGGAGCCAGCATGAAAGGACACAACCGCCTACCACTACAGTTTTCAATGGATTGACAGCATCTCTATTCATGGCCAGACTTCTAATTTAGAAAGAAATGCGGTTTTAACAGTAAATATGAAACGGCAGGAAAGACAAAAACCTTCTAGAGCAAGCTACACTGGGCCTTCTGTCCATCTGTTCTGGGAAATTGCTGCCTCCGTCAGAACTAAGTTTCCTCCACCCAGTAAGTCATATTAATTTCACATAATTCCAGACCACTCAGGGCAGTGCTGAGCAGAAACAAGGTTTAGAAATCACAGAATCAGAGAATATTGGCAAGTATCTTAGCCATCTGATCTGACTCTATTTTTATAAAAGATGGAACTAGCCTAGAGAAGTAGTGACTTGGCCAAGATCATACACAGAATAAAGATGGAGAACCAGTCTCAGAAGGCCTCCTGTCTCCAAACTTGGCCCACCTAGGGCCTGATGAACAGCTTACTGGTTCTCCTGACCAAACAGGAAGAAGACTGTATTCCCGCGTCAAAAACACAGTGTACACAAAGTTCCAGCTTTAGTCAGAGACAGTCCCAGCTCCCCACCTCAAGTGAGACTTCATTCTAACCTTTCAAATTCTTACCTACAAATATAAAATATTAAAAGTGAGACAATCTTTTTCCTCCCACGCCACTAATAGGATACATTTTTCAGATATGTCTAAGTGAACTTTGTTAGATACTTATACAGCTTTGTGCCGTTCCCTTCTAGGTAATTTCTCTTTTAAATATTTGATGCTTCTATGAATGGATGTATTATAATATAAATATAGCCTCAATGAGTAATGAGTACTACAGAATTAGAAGCTATGAACATGTCCTATGATAGAAAATAGCTGAGTAGTTATGATCACTTGACGAAAATTACTTTGCTGTTAATATCTTGAAAATTAGTATTATCAAGACAGCACTGTGAATTAGAAAAGCACTTTTGGAAAATATGGTACATATATACTATGGAATACTACTCAGCCATAAGAAATGATGACATCAGATCATTTACAACAACATGGATGGACCTTGATAACATTATACTGAGTGGAATAAGTAAATCAGAAAAAACTAAGAACTGTATGATTCCATACATAGGTGGGACACAAAATTGAGACTCATGGACATGGATAAGAATTCAGTGGTTACCAGGGGGAGGGGAAGGGAGGTGAAGGAGGGGGTGGGGGGAGGGGAAGGGCATAAAGAAAACCAAATAAAAGGTGACAGAGGACAATTTGACTTTGGGTGGTGGGTATATATACAACATAATCAAATGTCAAAATGATCAGGAGATGTTTTCTCTTAATCTATGTACTCTAATTGATCAATGTCACCCCATTAAAATTAATTGTCTAAATAAAATTTTAAAAAAGAAAAGCACTTTAGGATATAATTTAAAATGAAAAAAACATCCAAATTACAATGCAGAATAAAATCTATGATCACACTTTGTAAAATCATGCCTTTTTAAAAAAAAGTTAAAATTATATAATTAAAATAATAATGGCCATTGTGTTACAGTTGTAGAATTATAAGCAAATGCTATTTTAAAAACTTCTGAATATCTAAAAAGTAAACTATTAGAACTAAATAAAATTATTATTTTAAAGGCGATAGAAAAGAAACTTTTAAGCATCATCTGGGTGAAAGAGCCTAGAGAATACTATCAGCAGCAGCCCCCGGACCCTGGAGTTCAGGAGACAATGGTGATGTCTCTCAGAACTGCCAACTAATCAAGGCGCAAGAATGTTCTAGAAAGCTGCTGCCTTTTTCACTGCTGGTTCCTTGTCAGCCTAGATCTGAAATTAAGTTGATTTGCACCACTTAATTGTTTATAAATTCAAGGCTGAAATGATAGACTGTTTCCTCATGACTACACTCCCTACCATTTCAAGTCATCAGAGAGGAGTAGCTCAGTTTAGTACCAAAGGAAAAAGCTGCAAATTTCCTCCCAATACAGGCCTTGCAATTTTGTAGCTCCAAATACTGCTGAAGTAACCATACATTAGAGACACAGTATTTTACCTGTTTATCAGACTTTTTAGAGAGTGCGAGTATGCTCTTTTGGGTATGAGCCAAGCTTTATAAGACTTTGAGGCTTTTAAACTAGAATGCCACATACAAAATAGCTCATGTTAACCACTATTTGTTCAGCTCATGAATTTGAATTCTTTAATAAAATAAAATGAATAAATTCTACAATAATACCTTACATTTTTATACTTTATATAAAGTTTACAAAGCATTTTAATATGTATGCTATGCACCCTTTGTTTTTTAAGAACACTTTTATGGTGATCAAAGCTGTGATTATCATTCCCATTTTACAGATGGAGAATCTAAGGCTCAGAGAGGTTTTCTGGCTTGGTCAAGGTCACCCAAAGGGACAGGATTAAAATCAAGCTTTCAGACTTAACCTAGTATTTCTCTCTACTGCCTCTTCCAGCCTAGTTTGATTAGGCTTTGAATAAAAGCAGAAAAATGAATTGGACCTGACACAGTTTTCCTCAGGCCAAGAATCTAAAGAGGTCGCTGGTGAAAAGTAGAGAACAGTACTTAACAAACTATGCAAAGTTTTAAAGTATGATACTAATGAATTTGTAAATCTATAATAAGAAAACTATTCTACCCACCAGCTAGTTTTCTTAATGACCTAATAAACCATATTACGTACCATAACCAACTGGAAAATGACTAAGGAACAGAAAGTTATAACAGATGTGAATTAATCAACATAAAAACCACTGATTTAATCAGCAAATCTATGAGAATAGACGCCCTTCGCCTGGTTTGCAGTTAGTCATGAACTATAATCGCTCTGTTACTCATGCTCATTGGGGGAGCCAATCTGCAAAGAGGATCACTCTCTACAGTGCAGAGTAAGCCAACACAATAAATACAAGGGCACAAATATATGGAAAGATCCAATTCCTTGGATAATCAAAGAAATACAAATTAAAATAAGATACCATGTTTTATTTATTTATTTATTTATTTATTTATTTATTTATTTATTTATTTTCTGAAGCTGGAAATGGGGAGGCAGTCAGACAGACTCCCGCATGCGCCCGACCGGGATCCACCCGGCATGCCCACCAGGGGGCGATGTTCTGCCCATCTGGGGCGTCGCTCTGTCGTGACCAGAGTCACTCTAGCGCCTGGGGCAGAGGCCAAGGAGCCATCCCCAGCGTCCGGGCCATCTTTTGCTCCAATGGGAGCCTCAGCTGCGGGAGGGGAAGAGAGAGACAGAGAGGAAGGAGAGGGGGAGGAGTGGAGAAGCAGATGGGCGCCTCTCCTGTGTGCCCTGGCCGGGAATCGAACCCGGGACTTCTGCATGCCAGGCCAATGCTCTACCACTGAGCCAACCGGCCTGGGCCATGTTTTATTTATAAATCTGGAAAATAACTTAACAGTAACACAGTGTTGGTGGAACACATGAAAACAATTTCTCAAAGTCCTACAGCAAATATAGAGTCACCTTTTCAGAAATATTATGGTGATGTCTATTATAAATGTATTTAACTGATAACTTTACTAATTTATCCTAAAAGTTCACAAAAACTTGTCTAATGTGCAAGGATAATCATCATCACTGTTTCACTGTTTTATACAAAGTAAAAAAAAAAAAAAAGAGCAGATAACCATCATTTAACAAATAAGGGACATTCTGGGCCTCCATATAATAAAATACTATTCAGTCCTTAAAAGTTTATGGTCTCAAAGAATAGCGACATGGTAAATCATACAATGTATGAACATATAGAGCACATATTCTACAATACAATATGATCCCAATTTTAGAAAATAACAAATATTGCTATATGCACGTAAATTACATGGGAAGGAAAAACTCCAAACTGTTAACCAAAAAAACTCCAAACTGTTAACCAATAGATTTTTCTGGGTGCTGATCGCATGGAAGATTGCCTTGCTTCACACAATAAAACTCTGGAATTTCTTACAAATTCAATATGAGAATGATAGCACATTGACTTCTCAAGCTTTATTTGGTAATATATGAGCATAAAATAGTTTTGTAACAGTGGGAAATGACTTATTGAGGCATAATGATGGTTTTGTCCCAAAGTCATCCTTCCCACAGCTAAATGGAAAGGAATCAATGAAACATGGACCTCAAACTCCTATACACTGAACCCAACAAAACAGCAACCATGTGATGTTTCTTTTTTTTTTTTTTTAGTGAGAAGAGAGGAGGAGACAGACTCCAGCATGTTCCCTAACTGGGATCCACCCAGTAAGCCCACCAGGGGGCAATGCTCTGCACATCTGGGGCCCCTGCTCCATTGCAACTGGAGCCATTTTTTAGAGCCTGAGGCAGAGGCCATGGAGCCATCCTCAGTGCCCAGGACCAACTTGCTCCAATTGAGCCCTGGCTGCAGGAGGGTGAGAGAGAGAGAATGAGAGAGAGAGAGAGAGAGAGAGAGAGAGAAGCGGGGGGGGGGAGCAGATGGGCACTTCTCCTGTGTGCCCTTACTGAGAATTGAACCTGGGACTTCCACTCATTGGGCCAATGCTCTACCACTGAGCCCAATGGCCAGATACTGATGTTTCCTTTTAAAATTAAGTTAGGGCCTGACCAGGTGGTGGCGCAGTGGATGGGATGAACTGGGATGCAGAAGACCCAGGGTCTGGATAGAGCATCGGACTGGGATGCGGAAGACCCAGGTTTGAGATCCCGAGGTCGCCAGCTTGAGCGCGGGCTCATCTGCTTTGAGCAAAAAGTCCACCAGCTTGAACCCAAGGTCGCTGGCTTCAGCAAGGGGTTCCTCGGTCTGCTGTAGCCCCACGGTCAAGGCACATATGAGAAAGCAATCAATGAACAACTAAGGTGTCGCAACGAAAAACTGATGATTGATGCTTCTCATCTCTCTCCGTTCCTGTCTGTCTGTCCCTGCCTATCCCTCTCTCTGACTCACTCTCTGTCTCTGTAAAAAATAAATTAAAAAAAAGAATAAGAAAAAAATAAAATTAAATTAAGTTAGGGAAAACATTATCCTGAAGAACTGTTACATTTATCAAGCAGTGAGCATTACATCACTGCCTTGAAATGCTGGAGCGCAGAGATGCTCACTGACAACCTTTTGCCTGGCTCCAGGCATTTTATATGAGGGACTTTAGGGAAGTTCTTTATTTTTTGTTTTTTTTCAATGTGAAGGACTACAGATTATAGGGTGAGAATCTACACATTCAAAAAGCAATGATCTCCTTCAGGTAAAAAGGAAAAAAAATGTTTCATTTTGTAATTACACATTTGCACAAGTTCCCTAGGGTTTTGGTAACATGCTGGCAAGACCTTTCTGCAACCCTACCAGGTTCTTCATCTCTGCTGGTCTCATTTTAAGTGGGCAGAGTATGGACTTACCTTTAAATTTCATTAGTTGAGCTTTTCATTTTTGTGTAGTTGGGTTCAGGAATTCTACATACTGAACACGTGCTAAACTGGCATTTGATTGAATGTGGGATCCTTACCAAATGCTACAGCTAACAAGTCCATCTTCAGTATATTCAACATAGACCTACCTTCAGTAGGTCAGCTTATGAATGAACAAGATTTCCAACCACAACATTAGCATTTTTTTCCTAAGAGCTAGGAAAAGGGAGCTAGCTCGCACCTCTGAACCACAGTCTAGTACAGGGGTCCCCAAACTTTTTACACAGGGGGCCAGTTCACTGTCCCTCAGACCACTGGAGGGCCGGACTATAAAAAAACTATGAACAAATCTCTATGCACACTGCACATATCTTATTTTAAAGTAAAAAAACAAAACGGGAACAAATACAATATTTAAAATAAAGAACAAGTAAATTTAAATCAACAAACTGACCAGTATTTCAATGGGAACTGTGCTCCTCTCACTGACCACCAATGAAAGAGGTGCCCCTTCCGGAAGTGCGGTGGGGGCCGGATAAATGGCCTCAGGGGGCCGTATGTGGCCCGCGGGCCGTAGTTTGGGGACCCCTGGTCTAGTACAAATCCAGGATTAAGGAAGTTAGATACTAACTAAGCCAGCTTCCCTGCAGCTCCCGAAGCTCTTCTCTCTTCTCCCTACTTGTCAAGTCCACTGCCTACTCAGTCCTTAGATTTAAGAAGGGACAAGCCATATTAGTGTCACCCAACTTACCTGATCATAGAGCATGATAGCTATATATGAGGCATATTCAGATTAATGTGAAAAACAACAAGATAAAAGCTATCAAAAATTAATTACAGCCTGACCAGTGGTTCCACGGTGGATAGAGCACTGACCTGAGAAGCTGAGGTCCTAGGTTCAAAACCCCAAGGTTGCTGGCTTGACAGAGTGAGCTCATCTGGTTTGAGTATAGGTTCACCAGCTTGAGCATGGGATCATCAACATGATCCCATGGTCACTGGCTTGAGCCCAAAGGTTGCTTGCTTAAAGCCCAAGGTTGCTGGCTTGAGCAAGGGGTCACTGGCTCAGCTGAAGCCCCTCCCTGTCCGTCCCTGGTCAAGGCACATATGAGAAGCAATCAATGAACAACTAAAGTGCTGCAGCTATGGGTTGGTGCTTATCTCTCTCTCTTTGTGTCTCTTTAGCAAAAAATAAAAATTAATTACAACAAAAAGACATGACTCATAAATTTTTCTTAGAAGAAAAAACAAATCTAGTCTTAATTTAAAAAATTCAAAATATAGTAAGGTAAAATTGTAGAAAAGGTATAGAACATAAACTGGTAAACTGACTAGACAACTGACAGCTGACAGTGACCCTTCCCGAATGCACCTGTGTGCACAGACCGGGCTGCACACACTGGATGGCTGCTCATGGCTTGCGGCCATGGCACGGCCGATCTTATTTTTAATTTTTATTGAATTTATTGGGATGATATTGGTTAATAAAATTACATAGCTCTCAGGTGTACAGCTCTATAACACATCATCTTTATATTCTATTGTGCATTCATCTCTCTAAATCAAGTCTCCTTCCGGCACCCTCTTTTATCTTCTCCATCCCCCTTTTCCTGCTGGTAAACATCACAACCAATCTTTTCAAAAATATTTTTAGTTTACTGATTTTTCAAAGAGAAAGAGAGGAAGGGAGAGACGAAGGGTGGGAGGGACAAGAGACGGAGAGGGAGAGGGAGAGGGAGAGGGAGAGGGAGAGGGAGAGGGAGAGGGAGAGGGAGAGGGAGAGGGAGAGGGAGAGGGAGAGGGAGAGGGAGAGGGAGAGGGAGAGGGAGAGGGAGAGGGAGAGGGAGAGGGAGAGGGAGAGGGAGAGGGAGAAATACTGATTTTGTGTTCCACTTATTTATGCATTCATTAGTTGACTCCTGTATGTGCCCTGACCTGTGATAGAACTCACAACCCTAGTATATTGGAACAACACTCCAACCAACTGAGCTACCCGGCCAGGGCCCATAGCCAATCCTAATGCTACAGTAAGCTTCCCTCATTGGTCCAAAATAGCAATGTCAAGGGCTGCCATAACATTACAGCTTCTTGACTCTTAAAATCAATCTACAATAGTAAGAATCTATTGAAATGTCTATTATCAATCAGGAACGTCCTTTAAAAAGTTATTAATGTCAACATTTATTCCAATGCAAACAATCAAATGAAGTGTAAATGGATCTCTTGGCATCATGAATTATGCAAAATTTCTTCTTTGTGTGGTTGCCTGCTAACACGGATTTATAAAAATAAATTGGAATCATTTAGGAGGGGAACACACAGTAGCAAAAGCTTTGCTACCCCCCCAAAAAAAAATTTGCTGTAAAACCTGTGCCATGTTATGCCAGCAGCAGCCTCAAACATCTTGTGCTTACCAAGTCTCCTGATCACATCATTTTCTCTTTGTGCCTGATTTACCCTGTTTTGTACAGTAATATGCCGCACAAGCTTGTAGCCTAGGACCAACGGGCTATCCCATATAGCCTAGGTGTGTAGTAGGTTTGTGTAAGTGTACTCCGTGATGCTTGCGTAAGGACAAAATCGCCAGGAATTTCTCAAGACATATTCCTATTGTTTAGTGGGACTTGACTGTAGTTCTCAAAGTCACAAGATTATTGGACCTTGACTCTAAAGACACAACAGACAATGACCTGGCCTGCTAAATTATGGCGAGGCAAAACAAAATCAGCAGACATGGTGGGTGGATGACAACACTAAGTGCTCAGGTGTCAAGAAAGCTGGCCATGGTCCTTAACTCTCAAGATATCTAGTTTTGTTAGAAAGACAAGGCCCAGAGCAAGCTAGCTGGCAATTCCAGGGAGTTCAAGAAGAGCACAGAGGGGTGGACTGTGTGGGCCTGGCACAACCAGCCTTAACACACTGTTGACCGCTCGCTCGCAAGTTAACTTGTGTTTTCATGCCCAAACGTTGTTACTGCTCACGAGTTAACTCGTGTTTGCACTTGCATTAGCTATTTCAATTTTTGAAACTCGGGGTCATATAGGATCATTGTATTTGTGACTTTTAGCCCTGAGGGTCGAAGTCTGAAAAGCAGCACGCCGTTCTATATCCTCATGTGGACCCCTTTTCTTCCCACTCCTCCAGGCGTGAGACTGCAAAATCGAAGATACGGTAACAAAAACAATCAGTGTTGAGCTGTCTAAACTTGGACTATCTCCTAACGGCTCGCAGTTTGAACATACGTATCAAAGATACTGTAAAATCTTTCTTCGTCATGTTCAATCTAACTAGACCATGTAAAGTGTGTGTTTCAAAAGGAAAGCACAGTGAAACCAAATATATTTGCAAAACATGCTGTGTACCATTACACATAGGTTATTGCTATACAGTACACACCAAAAAATTTTACTAAAATATATACTATGTAGCAGATATGTACAAAGTTTCATTTAAATTCATTATGTATAAATAAAGTATAATGAAGTTTATTTAGTTTGTTTCACTTTCATACTCAATTATGAAAAAATAGCTGGTGACATGAGATAACTTATGTGTAAAATTGCCAGTCAACAATGTGTAATGACAGCAGCTTTCCTAACCTGGGAGCAGGTCAAGGAGATGCAAAGCAGAGTTACAGTCTAAGAATATAATGAGGAAGGAGCCAAGAGGAGAGGGAGGACAGAGTGAGTCACAGAGGACTGTGGCCGAATGCTGGTGACTGACACCAAGCGAATGTCGAGCAGAGCCAAGATCCTCAAGTTCCATGTTCTTCCTCAGGGGTTCCCGACATTCTGAATTTCCTTTACCAAGTAGGAGTTTAAGATTTCTGGTGTGAGTATAAGGCTTTCTCAACGTCTGAATTTTCCCAAGCCATTTTATGATTTTAAAAGTACAAAGCAAGCCAGTTGTTCTATAGCCATGGAAGTGGGATATGGGATTGTGTGGCTGATCTTCAGCAATGCCCAGACCACACCATCCTGGTCAAAGATCCCTCTCTTCTGACAACAGGTCCTTGCTGGATTTGGGCCAACCAACTTAAACTAAAGGAAATGTTATGTCCCATTCCCATGTCTGACCTCCGGTAATGCAAGACTATACATCATCCAAAGGAAGAAGACAAGACCTGTTTCACATGTTTATAAGGATGCTCATCTTATAATAGTCCACTAAACTGTAATATTCTTACACAGTTTTTTTGTAGTCGTGTTATATTTAACGGGAATCATGTTCAGAGAGACGAGGAAGATACACATCCTACAGGTGTAAGTAAATATGATATAAGGCAGAAGGAATGCAAAAGCTACTGACCCTTTGTTGCGTTCAGGTTGTGTATTTCTACAACTCCTGTAGACTTTGTCATTTAATCCTCACTCCCCACTTTAAAAGGTGGTTTAGCTTCACTTTACAGATGAAAAAAGAAAAAAGGAACTCTAATGTTACAGAGAGTTCACAAGGAGAGAGAGAAAATGTGACTTCTGACATATCTGGCTCTGAAGAAAGATGTTTTTACCTCTAGCCAATGCTGAGCAGGGCAGAGGGTGAGCCCCAAACACCAGGAGTAAAAAGGTCACGGAGGACAGCAAACAGGAGGGCATGCCAGCCTTTTCACCCCTCTCTGGACCAATAGCCAAGAATTCTTTCTATTTCTTTGCACAGGATACTTCCTTAGCATTACTAGTGTGTTCTTTCTCTTCTCTCGTTTTTTAACGTGGCTCAGTAAAGAGAGAAATGAGTGGAAGAGTTGGAAAAAAAGATATAATGAGTAAAAAACAGGAACACTTGATTTAGAAAACTTATAAATTCAACTCCGAAAATAAAGCTCCACTCTAAAAATATTGCTCATGTGAGCTGAAATATTTTTATTTTTTTTCTATCACAAATGGTACATTGGTCTAACTAATGGCTTTCAAATTCTTTCAAGGAGTTCTAAAATCCATATACTCTGAACCACTCCCTATTTTTCCACAAAATTCAGCAAGAACATATAACATGACTTCTTATTGGGACATTGTATTGTCACAGAATGCAGGGAAAGACTAAAAGGTTAATGGGGTTATGGCAAAAAGACAAAGGAACCAGATTAAAGAAGTTCCCAGTGGCCAAACTTGGTCAAAAAATAATTACTATAATTCATTGTAACATAGCAAATATATAAAAACTCATCAGTATGCAGTAGCATACATTAAAAAACCAAAAGGGAGAATGCAAACCCTTATAACTCAATCTCATTCCCATCTCTTCCTGCAGCTCTGATCTGAGAACCAGTGATGTGTTTCAGTGTTCCTTCAACATTAAATGTTTGCATAGCCTTTTCCATTAAAAACATAAAATAAGAAAAGTGAACAAGCACCACAGTGAGCAATGCCTTTGGTAGCAGAGAAGAAAATTATTCTTCAGACATCAATCACTTTTTGAGGCCAGAAGGTAAAGGAAATGCAAAAAAGGAATGAAAACATTTTATATTTAGAGTTTTGTATGAGGAGGCAGGAAATTCCTCCCCCAACTCTACGTTGAACAGGCTGTCTTCACTAAGTGTTTGCAAAGTTCAGTAATTTGCAGAGCTACAATAAAAAAACATATAATAAAGCATGAAATATTTCTGGAAGGAAGACAGTAAGAGAAGAGTCAACCCTAACGAAAGCTGACAGCTGGAGGACTGACATCACGCGGCCTCCGGAGGCGGAGACAGCTGCTGACACCACTGAAAGGCACCGAGCCCAAGCCAGGGCTCCTGAACAGGCGTCTCAGCCCTGCCACCCGCTAGCTGTGCATCCTGAAGAAGCCCTTTAGCCTTGCACAATGGCTTCCTTAATAAAGGGGTGGTCTCCGTGGCCTTCACTCCTACTCTATGATCCCATGGATGTCTGAATGTGCATCTCCTCGTGTGTCCTTGGGAGAATTAACTCCCCTGTGGCTCAGGTTTCTCATCTGCAAAATGGGGGTGTTAATACTATAGTTCCTGCACCCAACTTGGTTGCTGTGAGAATTAAGGAAACGATAGACATGAAAGTGCCTGGAACAGTGCCCGGCAAGTAGTAAGCATGCCAAAACATTAGCTAGTGTTGCTGTCATAGTAAGAAAAATTGCCGTTTTTATCTCTTTCATCATCCTTCAAAAAGCTTCTCCAAAAGTGAATAATCTACTTTAAAGACCAGCTCTGATGTCTTCATCATTCTGGCAAGAATTGCCACTATCCCCTCCTTTGTTTTCCTATGACATTGTGTCTTTTGATAGCTCCTGAATGCCGATACCATTTCAAGATAAAATAACTTCACCGATTCCTGATCCAAATCATGATATAAAGCTATTCCTCTCTAGAGTGGGGAGAAATGGGAAAGGTGGCCAGAACAGGTCTAACAGATCGATTTTGTTCTAAGGAAAGGGAAACCAAGCATTGGTAGAAAAACCCACTGACCAGAGAGCCTAGCATTCATGACCCACGTGGGCAAGTCTGATTGGAAGGCTGGTAGAATGCAGATAAATTATGAGGGGTGCATGTTGTTCATGATACTATTCTCTTTAGTTTTTATCAGATGAAAATCCCTAATAAACTTTTTAATCGATAAAATTTTAAAAATCTAGTTGTTGAAGTTAAACTCTTATCCTCCATGATACCGGGTCAGATGACTGAACACTTCCTTGTTGAAGGAATGCCTTTTCTCTTGGATGCCTTTTCTCTGCTCTTTACAATCATGTACAGAGCTTCGTCTTTCATATCGTAAGAAGTTTTATTAGACAAATAAAAGGAAGGTCGTCTCCATGAACACCAAGGGAATGTGAAGTTTTTAGAATTAATTACTATATGCCCCCTTTTAACACTGCCTCAGGACTAGCCCCACGGAAGGAGAGAAGGAAAAAGCAATAGTCAAGGTGAAAAAAAAAACAAACTCTTGTCCCTTTGAAAGTCCTTTAGCAAATTACAAATGTGTAGTTTTTTAAAAATTACACTTGATCTTAGCCAAAAGGCCGAGAAGCGATTAGTTTTTTAAAAATCATGTATTCTTTTATAACAAACCCAGAATACTGCCTCTGAAATGCCCTCTGGGTTGGAACTATCTAAAAATAAAATATTACTTCAGGGATATGAAAAGAAATATAAATTGCCCAACAAATGTGGCACAAGGAGAATTAAACAAAACAAAAAACCATGGAATACACTTCTTTCAAAGATGTCCCTTTTTAGTTCCATCTTATAATTACATAGGTCTGGGGACAACATTAAGCAGGGAGGAGAAGGTCAATAATCTCTGAAGGTTGGATAAGGTTCTCTAAAAAAGAACAAAATTACTTACCCAAGGACCTGTCCCAGCCTAACAGTCCATGTGGCACACATCAATGACTCTCTCATCTGTCTCGATCCAGTCACTCAACAGATTTACTGAGCTCTCAACACCAGCGCCCTCACAATGTGCTATAGCAGAGGCACTGCAGGGTATGAAGGCATCACACAGGAGAGAGCCAAACCTATGTGTGGGGTGGAACAGGGCATCTGAAGAGCCTTCCCAAGTAAAGCTTATGAGACACAAAACAGCTGGTGGTCGAGAGCACGGGCTCAGGCCTAGACTGCCTGGGTTCAAATCCCAGCCCCACTGGCTCTATGCCCTTGATCAAGTTATTTAACCTCTCTCTGTCTTGCTCTCACACTGTAAAATTGGTAAAAAGGTATAGCTGACCCTTGAATAGCACAGGTTTGAACTGCATAGGTCTACTTCTATGCGAATTTTTCTCCATCAATACTGGAATGTATACCATGTTGGTGTCAGCTTCCCGGAGGAATCAACCAACATGGAAGCTGAAAGGAACAGTGCTGAAGGGTGAAAGGGAGTCAGAGCCTCCAGTACGAGGCCAAGAAATCTGAGTCGTATCCAGAGGTGCTGAAGAGTACTGAGCTACAGGAAGGTGGTGATCCTGCCGTACTCCACAAACACCCGTGTGCAGAGTGGCCTGAGAGAACAGCACCATTATCTTCCAGTGAGACACTGGGATGAGAAATGATGAGTGTCTGGATGACGGTGTGAGCAGTGACAAAGCCTAACCACCTGTGCCAACCATGTGTCCTGGAACTGCGCAAGGCAACTGTGGTCATCTCCACTGTACAGCCAAGGAAATGGGTGCAGAGAGAGGCAGAGAAGCCACCCAAGGCGCCCATGCTTCCTTCATCAGACCACTCAGCCTCCCAGATTAAGGAACCCCGAGAAAATTTAAGGAGCTAACGAGGAGCACAGTGAGTTGGTTCACATACGATGAAACCTCACTTAAAGTCTGCCTGGATACAAAATTTACCTTCTATAAGCATTAGGTCCTAGTATTTTTACAAAATTTGAGACAATACCTACACATTACCATATATACAGGGATGACAATACTTCACAATGACAATACTGAAATGAATGTACTGGATTTTCTCTATATAGACCTTTCTCAATCAGCATATAGCACTGAACACCTATTTTTTCTTTTTCTTTTTTAATAAATTTTCATTAAATTTAATGGGGTGACATCAATAAATCAGGGTACATATATTCAAAGAAAACATGTCCAGGTTATCTTGTCATTCAATTCTGTTGCATACCCATCACCCAAAGCCAGATTGTCCTCCGTCACCTTCTATCTAGTTTTCTTTGGAACACCTACTATTTCTAGTTTCTAAGTGTCAAAGTATCACTACATGGAATCTGGCCTTAAGGATCTTAAAATTCAATGGAGGAGACAAACACACACATGAGTAACCAAATATGCTGTCATAAGAGATATGAACAAAGAGCTATGGGAAGACAGATAAGACCTTACTTTGACTAGAGCCCAGGGAAGCATTATAGGCCAAATGTGTTCGAGTTGGGCTTTGAGAAAGGAGCAAACATTAGACAAAGTCTTGCTTCCCTGAAGTTACTGTCAGTATAAAATGCCTCCCTTGGAGGCATTTGCCTATAGAAGGCAAAGATGCAAGAGTTTCAGTATCATAATTCACACAAATCAGTTATTTAGAAGTCCTTGAAAAATTAATTACACACTAAAGAATCTGAAATTCACCATCCCTCTGCCTTTATAAGCATGTTCCTACTCACTTAATCCACAACAATGAACGGATATGAATGGGAGTGGGCAGCAGACAGCGGACACTACGCCACATCTTCTATAGGTGCTTGCCACAGCTCTGGAGAATGTGGTTGAATAGTTTCCAAGTTGTGCTTCCTTTGGGACTTTATCTTTCTTTTATTATAAAAAAATTTTAATTAATTTTTAGAGAGAGAGAGAGAAAGAAACATCAATTTGTTGTTCCACGTATTTATGCATTCATCGTCAATTCTTGTATGTGTGCTGACCGGGGATCAAACCTGAGACCCTGGCATGTTGAGAAGACGCTCTCATCAACTGAGCTACCAGGCTGGGGTTGGGCCATTTTCTTTTTTTTTTTTTTTTTTTTTGTATTTTTCTGAAGTTGGAAACAGGGAGGCAGTCAACAGACTCCCACATGCACCTGACCAGGATCCACCCGGCACGCCCACTAGGGGGCGATGCTCTGCCCATCTGGAGCGTTGCTCTGCCGCAATCAGAGCCATTCTAGCGCCTGAGGCAGAAGCCACAGAGCCATCCTCAGCATCCGGGCAAACTTTGCTCCAATGGAGCCTTGGCTGTGGGAGGGGAAGAGAGAGACAGAGAGGAAGGAGAGGGGGAGGGGTGAAGAAGCAGATGGGCACTTCTCCTATGTGCCCTGGCCGGGAATCGAACCTGGGACTCCCGCACGCCAGGCCGACGCTCTACCACTGAGCTAACAGGCCAGGGCCTCTTTTTTTTTTTAAAGATTTTATTTATTCATTTTAGAGAGAGGGGGAGAGAGAGAGAAAGGAGGGAGGAGCAGGAAGCATCAACTCTCATATGTGCCTTGACCAAGCAAGTCTACGGTTTCAAACTGGTGACCTCAGGATTCCAGGTCAATGCTTTATCCACTGTGCCATCACAGCTCAGGCCTGGGCCATTTTCTTGATGCAAAGAAAAGGCAGCTCACATTAGCACACAGAGCTATAGTTTATCAACCAAATTCTTTGGACAAGATGATAAGCAGAATATGTGGAGAGAGTCCACTTTTTGCTACTCTCCGGTATGCAGCAAGAAAGCCTGCAAATCTCAGGCCTCACCCTCCATGCAATGGGGTAAGGTATCTGGTCTTGTACTGAAGCACCTAAGCCTGTACTCAGAGGTTTCTCTAGGTTTATGGTGAGGCCCCTCCTTGGAGAGAAGGTACAGCCAACACCCAGTCCTGGCAGGTGAGCACAATGCCAGTGGTAAACAAGTACATTTCCCAACTTTCAAGTTTTGTGCCTGCCCCATCTGGTATTTACTTCAGAAGGATAACTTGCTGGGGCCTTTTTCATCACAGAGGGACTGTGGCCCTCCACCCCTGCTATTTCTTACTTGCATAGGAAAGATCATGGTGAGTGAGCATCTCCAATAATCCCCAAAGAATCATGGGGGGATTTGGATGATTCCGATTTAGAAAGTCCACTGTCTGGACATCTCAGATAAATGCAGCATTCACTGCGTATTTCATCTCACCTCATCAAGCTTATTGTCTCTGACCATTATATAACTCAAATATCTTCATAATATTTTTCAAGTTTACCTTCTCTTCCCAATTTAACTAAAAGGTTCTGAAAGGAAGAACCATTTCTTAAGCATCCTACCCCCGCCCCTCACAGTTTTGAACAAAATAAAATTTCAATACATATTTGTTGGATAAACGAATACTTTTTGGAGTCTCTGGAAACTATCAGTTCCTTCCTGCTTTTTTTCTACAAGTGTAATAAAATTAAATGTGCATGTGCACGTGTGTCTGTATGTGTGGAGAGAAGGAGAGAGAAGGGAGACATTTCACATTTGGTAAATGAATAATTTAGTCTTATTTAGTGCAATTATTCTGACTGAATACTGAATAAATTCTCATCTTAAAACTCCTCCAGTTGAACATATTTCAAACTTCTAATTACTTTCTGCTAAGCTGCCTTTACGTTTCAGTTGATTCTTCAATTATTGAATCACTACCAATAATTAAAGATTGAAAACATTACTAGTATTTCATGGCTCCTCAGAAGGTGACAGTCTTATAACTATGCTTTGATTTTTCCTAGACATCTCCACCCCCAGATTAATCTAAAGTCAGACCCTCAGCTCAGCAACTCTGAGAAGCCATGCAGAGCATCACTAACTCCCACAGGGGCCCAGACATTGGCCTACTGGGGGTAACCTGTCTTTTTTTAACACTTAAGAGCTGGGTGGAAAGCTGGAGCTGTCCCTTGGATGATA
Organism: Saccopteryx bilineata; assembly: GCF_036850765.1. Lineage (NCBI taxonomy): Eukaryota > Metazoa > Chordata > Mammalia > Chiroptera > Emballonuridae > Saccopteryx > Saccopteryx bilineata. Next base: position 36,864,520 of record NC_089499.1, on the reverse strand, counting down.
TTAGGTGAGTGAATGTCCCAAAAGGTTGAGAAGAAGGTCATCCACAGAAGTGACTCAGGACACAAATGAGCACCTGCCCCTTTAGCCAAGGTAAGCAAGTGAGACTGCTTTGCCCTACGCCCCCGCCACTTCTGCTTCATGGTTCAGATTAGGGAGTGCTGTTTTCCTCAAGGCTGATTTCAACTTGCATTGAAGTCTCAGATTAGAAGACACAGAAGAGAAGGCTGGCAGCTCCAGGGTAACTCCTCCGGACGCTGCCAGGGCGGCCCTGGGAGGACACATACCACCTGCAGCCTCAGAACAGAGGCAAACAGTCATTCTGGGAGCAAGAGCTGCAGGCATCTGGCCAGGATCTGTTCACTCCCTGCACAGAAAGAAGACAAGGATTCGAGGCCTTCTTCTGAGTGGACCGTCTCTCCTGAACTCTAAGGTGCAGACAAAGGAAGATGTTTTGAATAGGCAGGAATCTACCTGGAAGACTGGAAGTGCAGGGGTGTTTGGGGGAGGGGAGGTTAAAGGACTTTTATTTCCGCCATATCATTTAGAAACTTTGGGGACGATCCCCCTCAGGGAGGAAATGTGACTCAAGCATCCCTCCTGGAGACAGAGTCTGCCTCCATTTTTCTTCAGAATTTCATAAGACCCAGCCTTTACTCCAAAGAGGAACTTGGAGAACAGGGTGCGAACGTCCCTGGGCCGCTGACTCACTGGAGCACTCCCGTACTGTGCCCCTGTGCAGCTGGAGGCTGGCTACCCTGCCCGGCCCCTGCTCCTGCACCTCCTGCGGGCAGCAAGCCCTCCCTCACGTGGCTGGCTGTTCCCGAAACAGACTGCAGTCACTACGACACACCGGGGACAAAGCATAGGAGAAACACGAAGCACACTGAAATGGGCACTTTTTCTCTCTGCAAAAAGTAAAGTCTAAGAACTTACTCTTTTCTTTAATTTTCAGTTTATAAAACACAAGGTGCTAACCCGGCTTGCCCCCTACTCAGTTCCATGCAGCTGGGCGCTGATCTGGTCACTTACCATGCCTCTTACCCAAGTCCTTGGCCCAGCCAGACAAGAATGAGGAGCCACAGGAGCTCCGGCCCCAGTCCTGGTCTCTCTGCTTGGAGTCGTGTTCCTTTACGGGAATGACCATCTGATGTGCAGAATGAATGCCCCAGCCCCCCAGCTCTGAATGCTGTCATTCCATTCTTTGGTGTGGCAACCTGAATCTGATTTCTTGGCCTTGGCTTGATTTCTATTCCTTCCATTGGCTCCTCCTTAGATCTCCCTAGATCTCTGTTTCTGACTTGAGCCAGATTCCAGGTCACTCTGAAAAGATGATGTCGCAAAAAGAGGCCAAGCCCCTCTCCTTTGCAAGGATTAGACAATTTAGGCTCTGCCCACTACCAAGGACCTCTACATTTCAACCTGGAGAACTGTCTTTTGGCCTTCAAATGAAGATGGAGTAGAATATCAAAAAGGAAATCAGCTTGACATTCTGATTAAAAAGAATAATCAGAACCTGAGGGCACAAATTAAAGTGGAAGATGATAGGGCATACACTAAGGGTAGAGTACCTTAATTTTTATTATACATTACTGCTTCTGCAGTTTTTCTGTTCCTTTTACCTCCTTCCCTTTTATGTTCTTCTGTTTATGGCCAACTGCTTGTCCCAGGAACTGTCCCCTCAATCTCCAGTATTTGTCACAGAAATAAACAATAAGCTACTCAAAACCCTAGGTCCCTTCTCAGCTTCCAGGAGACCCTGTCTGTATATCAGCCTGGTCATGTACATAATAAGGATGGCAGCCATATCCTTCACTCCTCAAAGTGTGGAAAGAATGCTAACCTGTACAATAATACACATGGCTAAGGGGTTATTCCTATTATCAGCACTATGTCTTGCCATCATGAAAAAGGTCTATTTCCTTTTAGCTTTAACAACTCTATCAATGGCTCAACTGATTTGTCCCTCTGCTTCCTATCCACAGGAATTATTTTCAGCCCATCACTGAGTTTAAACTGTCGTCTACCTTAACCTTCACTCTAGCTTCTCAGTCAAGATCTTAAATGACCAGCTGAGTTTTCTAGACTCAAAGATGCAGATGGCGCAAGGTAAGGGAAACTGAGGGGTGCCTGCCAAGACCAGAGCTGTCTGATAGAGAAATACACTAAAGGCCTTATGAACTACTCTTCAACCCCTTATTAAATCCCTACATTTCCCCTGACATGCCCCCTGGTTTTTTCCTTCTCCCTTGGCCCATAATCTCCAGCAGTCACCACTGCTGATAAAAACCAAGGAGGGGCCGTTCAGAAAGCAGCTGTTTCCAGAGGAGCCTAACTGAAAGATAACGTGGACCCGTGCCATGGAAATGTGCTCTTGTGGGGAGGGCAGAAAACAGCGAAACTGAAGCACTGATGCAGCCACAAAACCTCTGAAATGACCAAGCAGACAGCTGCTGCTCTGGGCTGTCTCTCTCTCTGGCTGGTTTCTCATAGCTCATCATCTCTGACCGCTTGGCTCATGCTTTTGGAGAAATGATCCTTAACTCAACCCTCTCTTCTCCTCCCTCTCCATCCCATCCTCTTCCCCACTGGTCTCTGTTACTGACCATAGTGCATCAGAGCCCTCTGTTCTGTGGGTGGGAGAGAAGTTGCAAACCACTGAATTTTAGCACATGTTGTAAAAGTGTCTATCAGTATCTTCCCTGATAGAAGAAATTAAAAGATTAGCTATTGGACTGTAAGTCCTCTGGGAACTGATACTATGACTTTTGGTTTCATTTTATAGAGCACATTTTATACACAAGGTCAAGTACATGGATTAAAAAAAATACATGTATTTTATTACAAATGTTTTATTAAAAAGTACATGTATTAAAAATATATAGACCCTTAAAACCTCTTTCTGTTTTCCTTCTTCCCCAAATCCCAATGAGCCTCGCTCTTGCTTCAGCCCCACATCCCCCAGAACAATACTCCTTTCTGGACCAGCTCTTCCTTCCTGGGGACTTCGGGTCTCCACACACCACCTGACCCCTTTTCCAGCAACCTGTCTCAAGCTTCCACACTTGTTTTGCCTCCTTTACTTGTTCTCCATGAAAGCCGGTTTAAAAGAAGCAGGACTCCCATGTGGCTTTGTGCCTTTGTTCTCACCCTTCAAACCATCTGCTACTTCCTCTGTGACTCACTGCTGGTGTGAAGCAGGAGAGATCTCCTTGTTTCCCACAGCAACACAATACAGGGTACACTAAATAATGTCTTGCCTTTTTCACCATCTATAAAAGGATAAGGTCTAAGGAAGCGGGAATTATAGCCAGAGGAGAAGTTAAAACCATGGGGGATGTGGTATATGTGAGGGGTAATGAAGGGAAGAATGACAACAGAGTCAAGATGAGGTTGACTCCTCGAGGGTTAAGACTGCTATTCAATAAGGGTGCTTTAACTTGCTAGAAATCATAGCAACACAGCAAAGGATGTTCAAATCACTCATTGGTGATCAGAAAAGCGCAAAACAAAATGAGATTTCACTTTATACATACTACCTCCCTTGAAAACCCTTAAACAGATCTTATGGTTTCAGGTCAGAATGCAAAGAGCTTGGAAATCATCACTCCTGTCCCCTCAAGAAAGAAGCTGAACAAACTGAAAATCAACAACTTGTCTTAGATCCACCATAGAACTGAAGTCACAGGGCAAACCACTACCCTCCAAACTGGAGCTGGACAGATGGCTACAAAGAACCACAACCTACTGGAACAAAAGAAGCCATAAGCAGTGGGTGGGAGGTGGGGACCAGCACCAGGGTAGGAAAACTGAAAATGTAACTGATGAATTCTGGAGGCTCAAGGCAGACAAGCTTGAGAGTTAAAAATCACTCAGCAGGGCCCATTCTTGGGGGGCCGGGAGGTGCCCACACTTTTGGGAGTTTTACCTACCAGCACTTTCATAGTGAGGAGTGGAGAAAAAGTTCCTCCTGCTTCTTGTAGGGTGCGGGGAAAGTAGCCATTTTCAAGTACATCGGAGCATTCTGGTCTTCTTAACAAGGCCTGCCCTCAAAGGAAACTTTCACCAGCGTCTATCTGACCAGGGGAAAGGGAAATACTGTCATCCCTCGCCATATTGCGGTTCACTTTTCGTGGTCTGATTGTATTGCAGATTTTAAAATTGTATATATCTAGTTTTGTATCATGAATTTTTCGCTATATTGCAGGATTTTGTGGTACATAGATATTTTTATATATTTGTTACTTTAATTATTTTTGCGGTAAAATAAGCATTTTCTAGCCTAAAAAATTGAAAACTATAACAATATGAAAAAATATCAAAACATATTAAAAGAATATTAAATCATCTTCATCATTCAAGCTGTAGTATATTCACTGGTGAGTACCCATATAGAATTTTACATGTTAAAATTACGTAGGTTTAAGGGTGTAGAAAGTATTTAAGAGCATAGGGAGTGTTTATTAGAGTGTGAGAAAGGTTTATAAGAGTGTGGGGAGGGTTTATAAAGCCTTAAATATATATAAATAATAAAATAAATACAGGGTTGCTACTTTGCAGATTTTCGCCTATTGCCGGGGGTTCTGGAACCTAACCCCCACAGCAGACAAGGAACCACTGTACCCAATTCCAACCCACTCAGGCCTTCAACCTAAGGGAAAGGAAATACCCACCTCAGTCCTCCTTTAACCAGCCATCACACCGAAGGGAAGGAGAGGGGCTGAAGAGCACCTGTGAAGGTGACAGCCAGGGGGACTGTCTCACTAAATGACTGAGACCTTATCACAGGACTAGAATAGGCTTCTCCTATCCCCATACCTGACCACATCAATTAGGCTTCTGTATAACAGGAGGGAAATAAAACTGAAAGACTGTACATCGCAAACCTTACTTAAGAAGCAGTCCCTAAGGAAACCCAAAGACAACAAGGAGAGACTAAAACAGAACAAAAGACAGAACAGAGTATCCAAGAACTGTGGGACAATTGCAACAGGTCCAACAGTGCACAATAGGAACAGCAAAAGGAGAAGAGAAAGGAAGGAAGAGAAAAAATATTTGAGCCATAATGAGTGAAAATTTACCTAAATTAATGTCAGACACCACACCACAGATCCAGAAAGCTCAGAGACTATCAAACAGGATGTATGTAAAAAAACTACATCATATTCAAACTGCAGAAAATCTAAGACAAAGAGAAAATCTTGAAAGAAGTCAGAAAAAAACATTAAATATTTTCATGGCTATCTGGTAGTACTAGACACATGTGATACATTCCTGTAAGAAAATAACCAGATTCTTCACAGTAAAACAGCAAATTCAAAATTAGTAGCTTTTTATGGCTATGAAACCTATTCTTAAACTTTGACAATGACATGTATGTTAGACAAATATTCCAGCAATAGTTATTGCCTGCAGTTGCCTACTACAACCGCACTAAATTTACCTAATGAAACTCAACATTTTGATAGTTTTTGATAAAACTGCTCATTGCTCCTTAAAGGAGAAAAAAAAAGTGAAAGCGACACATAAATATCTGTCATCTGCTTCTCTAATTCAACACTCCACTGCGGAGTTTCTGAATCTGCTCCTGAAAGCAGGGTGAGGAGGACCAAGGTCTTCACAAAGGACGATGTCTCCAGCACTGAACTTCCTTAACAATTTAGATTAGAAAGGCTAGAAAGGACCTCCTGGGAGGAGAGAGGGGCTCAGTAAGGGAAAGGCGGAGGGCAAGGCCAAGCAAGCCTGCGTGTTGAGAGGGAAGAGAGGGAGCAGGTGGTTAGACCTGACATGTGAGGCCGATGAGGACAGACAAAGGAGAATTGGATAAAAGTGGTGCAGTTGTGCGTCCTGGAAGGAATTCCTCTTTGGCTCTTATTTAAGAGACTTCAGGGAAGATATAAATCATTTTTCACAACATGTCTTGGATGTCAGGCTGTTTCCTTTGATACGAAATTACAGTGACTGACCAAGAAGCCACTCAGCATTACGCAGCATTTAAGATGAATAATGTCTACTTGGCCAGATCTGAGAAGGTGCTGAAGTAGCATCAATCAAAGAGAAATCTACTGTCCCGGTGGAGGGAAATCTATCAAAGTTTGTGAGTAAAAATAGGTTATATTAAACTGACAAATCCAAGAGAGAATGTACATAGGCATACAAGAACTGTGGAAAGCAGGTAAGTTAAGGAAACTAAAGAATATGTACATTTCTGAAAGCCACAGTGAGACTTTGACCAGACAAAGACTGGACACCTGTCTACAGGTGTGATGTAATAAAGGCAAAGCAATAAATGAGCAAAGCCGGAACCCAGGGTGGGTACCATAGGGTCTTGCTATCTCTGCCTTAAAGACAGGTCTAGGGAGGAATTTGGGCTTTAAATAAAGAATGATCTATGGGAGGACAAGGCTTGGATTATAAATAAAAGGCTCAGTACTGAATTAGAGCTTCAGTTCTTTCAGAACAACAGACATGACTTGACCCTGAATAAATAAATACTATGGGCTGCCTCAACCATTTCCTCACACTATTGCTGAAATGAAGAAAAGTCCTGAGGGATTAAAGTAAGTGCCCTTATTTTATTAGCTACATATGTACTTGTCTAATTATTTAATATCTTATTTAAAAATACGTTGGTTCTTCTAGGTAAGACTCCATGTCTGACTATAATCAACCACGTGACTTAGTAAATTCCCACAGGAAAGTAAACCAGGACCAACAAAAATAGGCTGCAAGAAAAAATGTAATGGTGCTATCTGTAAGGAAATTATTCTGAGGGAAATCTTCTAAACTAGAGCCATTGGGCTACCTCTTCATGGAGATGGGCAGCAAGTATCAGTTCACTACTCCACTACTGGTGCCATCTTTGGGGAAGAGAGGGCACTGAAGGTCTCTCATAAATCTAGCATCAACCTTCCCTCCCTCTCCATTCAGCTCCCAGCCCTCCACTGTTCTATTCAGACAGAGGCCTACACCACTTGTCTTGCTTGGACTGTCTTCCCTATTCTCTGCTATTTAACTCCCCCCCCCATCCTTCCAGGCCCACACTGAACCTGTTCCAAGAAGCCTTTCCTGATTGCTCCTGCTCTCTCCCTTTCCAAATCTCTAGGGTGTGTCCTCTTTGTACAGAAAACTTGACAGGATTATCAACTGTCTTGAAAGTTTCACCACCCCAAATAATTATAATAGACTTCTGGTCTGTTCTTAAACTAAAGGTACCATGTAATGGAGCAAGAAAAACGGCTGCTGTGAAGCCCAAAGCCAGTTATGCATCTGCTCAAAAGCAAGACTATCAGTCCCTAGAACCTGCAATTTTCTTAGCTTTATTCAATGGTCTATTTTTATGTTTTTTGACAAGAGACCAAGAGTGAGTCAGAGAAAGGGAGAGATAGGGACAGAGGGACAGATAGGGACAGACAGACCGGAAGAAAGAGAGACAGATAAGAAGCATCAATTCTCTGTTGCAGCTCCTTAGTTGTCCATTGACTGCTTTCTCATATGTGTCTTGACCGCGGGCCTTCAGCAGACCAAGTAACCCCTTGCTCGAGCCAGCAACCTTGGGCTCAAGCTGGTGAGCCCGTGCTCAAGCCAGATGAACCCGTGCTCAAGCCAGTGACCTTGGGGTTTCAAACTTGGGTCCTCCACGTCCCAGTCCAATGCTCTATCCACTGTGCCACCGCTTGGTCAGGCCAGCGTTCTATTTTTATTAACCTGTTTTTCTTTCATTTTACTCTTAAATTGTTTTTTATATTTTGTGCATCTCTTTAAACTCTCTAAATCCACTCTAGAACAAAATGTGGTATAAAATAAATGAGATATACATTGGAAATAATGCGGTAACATAGAATGGACTGAAGGGATCGTCCTGCCACCAGGCACATGAGACACTGAAGGGGCTCATGCCAGGTGGAAACAAGAAGGAAGCTGGAGGTTACCCAGTACAACACCAATTACATTTTAAGCTCCAGGAAATTCCTTACTTCACAGAAAAGATAAGTACATCAATGAAAATACAGTGAGGAATGTCATGCTTGGGCTGCCAAACACAGCACAGTAATTGGAGTATAAGTGCATGTGAAGAATTATGATCACAGTAAAAACTCACAAAACCACACTAATGAAGCAAAAAATGAGGAGCTTTTCATAGCAATTATGGTTGTTTAGAATCCTTGGACTTAGACTTACAGAATATATTTACCCATTACTGAAAATCTCAAGAACAGTCTATTTCCTTATTTACAGAACCAAAATTGTCATGCATTAATAACCCTATAGTTACACTGAAAAATTCAGAGTGTGATCCCACCCACTTTAAGTCCTGAAAGTGGCTGAACTATGCAGAAAAAGGCACATGCTGGTACTACAATTTTCATTTAAAAAGTATGTTTTTGTTCCTAGAGTGAATACTCATATAACTGCATGAATGCCATATAAACCACCACAAAGAAAAAACCCTCTTGTTTTAAAATTGGTCTAGTTATGAATAAAACAACTCACTAGTGGTAAGATTGAGGAGCTGTCAGTTAACTACATCATGGAAGATCTTAATTAAGGAATATACACCCTATGTTGAGGTCCTGTCCATTTTTTAAAATAAAAACAAACTATTTCTGGAACACAAAAAAAATACTGGGTTTCTTCTGTATTAACTAGGGCTTAAAAATGTCAAACTAAGCCCTGGCCGGTTGGCTCAGTGGTAGAGCATAGTCCAGGTGTGTGGATATCCTGGGTTTGATTCCCTGTCAGGGCACACAGGAGAAGCGCCCATCTGCTTCTCCACCTCTCCCCCTCTCACTTCTCTCTCTCTCTCTTTCCTCTCCGCTCCTGCAGTCATGGCTCGATTAGCATGAGTTGGCCCCGGGCACTGAGGATGGCTCCATGGCCTTTACCTCAGGTGCTAAAAAATAGCTCCAGTAGCAACGGAGCAAGAGCCCCAGAGGGGCAGAACATCGCCCCCAGTGGCCATGCCGGGTGGATCCCGGTCAGGGCGCATGAGGGAGTCTGTCTCTGCCTCCCCTCCTTTAACACACACACAAAAGTCAAACTATGTCAGAGGGGGAGAGATTAGGCTTAAGCCACCAGGAGAAGATGCTACGTTCCCCTTCCTGAGCCATCTTTTATGATCACCTTAGACATGGTTTTCCTAAACATGGTTGTTTCCTCTATAGGGCAAAAAAATTTAAAAACTGGCAAAATACAACTCCATTTACAGTAAACTTACTACATATAGCACAGCTGGAAAACGAACATTCTGACTAACTGAAAATTATGTTAGCTAATAGTCAAGGTGTCTCTCTGTATATTCAAGTTCCTCCTGTGTGTGTGTGTGTGTGTGTGTGTGTGTGTATTTGTACATATCCTTACACACACCCAAGCATTTGGGCTGGTAGCACCCACAGAATTAGAAAAGAATACAAAGCACTAAAAGAAAATACACTAACCACACTTTAATTCATTCAATAAATACACATTGAATACATTTATATTCAAAGATCACATCACTGTGGCTTTAACATCCAGGATGTCCCTAGGGTGAGATCATTTCCCCAAAGTCATAAAAACATAAAAGGCCTGGTCCTGGCCTCTAAAGTTGAAAGCCTGGCAGGGATCTGATTTAACTCTGCCGTCTCAGCGCTCGCAGGGTCTTACAGGGACTGTGCTGTGATTATGACTACACTGCAGATGTGGGAAAGTGTCAATGCAAAGCTGGTGAAAAAGACAGCAGATCAGCTCTGCCTGTTTGTTATTTACGTAAAGCGTAAGTGATCTGTACGGGCAGACTTCTTTGTAAGGAAGGAGACGGCACCTTTAAAAAAACCATGATTTCATCAGTACTATCTTCCCTTTTCAGTCCCTCTCTGAAACCTCTACCACATGATATCATTTTCCACAAGGAAAAAAAGTTTTATTTCTCTAACCTTTATCTTCACATTTGTTCCCTGCCCTTGTTTTGAAAATCGTCATTCTTATCAGAGAAGACCATATATGCACAAAGTAGGCCTTCAAAAGTGAAATGTTAGAACAACTCAAATGTTTCATGAAAAGTCATTTCTGTTAAAGGTAGCAGGATTCCAGAAAGAGGAATCAGAATTAAAATTAAGTCCTTTTGACAAATCTTTCTTGGATCTCTTTATATGAGCCTGTTCAGGGGTCAACAAACCGTGACATAAGAGAATAAAGACACTAACATCTGTCCACAGGGAAACAGTACGATTTACCAAGGAGTTCATTTTGAATTTTAAATCCAGTGCTCCCACAGTTAAACACAAATTAATTTCCCCAAATAGATCACTTAAAGGTCAGCTCACACGTTTAGTTTCCTTTGCATTGCTGAGAAGACAGAAATGGACGAATGCCTTTTAGGTTGGTAGGAGTGACCCCTGGTTTTACACCTTCCTGCTGACAGCACCTTAATTGGGCAGAGCCCTTCAGGGCACATCACAGGTGCTCTGCCCTCAGACTGGCATACAACTGCAGCGCCCATCAGTCCAGACACAAGCAGTATGGACGGGAAAAGGGGCAGCAAAGAAGCGAAGGAGGGCTCCTCAGGTACGAAGGAAGCAGAAACACGGCACAAAGGGGATGCTGTGTACGTGGTGAAACATATGAAGTATTCACAAAGATGTCAAGTAGGAGAGCCTTCCTGACCCCCTACTGCTCTTTACATTTCCCTAGGAGAGGGAAATGAGCTCCAAGTGCTTGGAATTTAGATAGCCCTCCTCTAGCTGGGGTAAATGGGAGCCCTATGCACTCGGTAAGACTACCTACCTGTCAAGCACGAGTCTGTCCAGAGACCCAGAACCGTGGGTGCGCCAATATCCACAGTGCCCGCCTCCCATCCCACTCCCTACACTCACAGCCTTGGGAAAATCAGAACTAATTTCACACCTTTCATCCCTATTGACAACCCACACAATGAAAAGCCCAGCTCTTTCTCATTCCTCCAACTTTTATGCCCATATGGCTTCTTTCATTCCTTTTCTTGACCCTAACTGCCATCCCTTCCCAGTGTCTGAAGCCCTTTTCCTGTGTTCTCTGGAATTCACAGGCAGCTATAAGCAAGAGCCCTGTATCCTTGGCCTTCTCTCTGAATGCTCCCTCCATATTTCTTCGCTAAATGTACCCTCATTGTTCCCTCAAAATACCTCACCCCCACCCCCAGGCCTCTCAAAGGATGGCTGTTTTCTCCCCACATTTCTTGAACCATCAAGTTTACAGATGGGGTGGGTGTCCTTGTTGCTATTTTGTGACACCATCCAGTCTGATGTCCCTCCATTCTTCTTCTGTAAAGCTCTGAGCTTAGAATCACACAAAATCAGTTTGTATCAACCACTCTCCCTCATTCTGGGCTCCTGGACCCTGTCATTCTCCATCACTACTTTGGCCATCATTCTAGGTGAATCCAGTATCCACACAGATGAACCTTCCAATACTCTGGCTCCTCAGTCCTTGTCTTCCATCCTAATTCCAAGGTCACACAACAGTGCTTAGCTGAAATCCCTCTTGGTTATTCAGTATACTATGGTAGGCATGTGCCATTATTTAATAACAAGTCTTTTAATAATGGATATCTAGGTTATTGCTAGTTTTTTTCTTACCAAAGACTTGCAATAGATATTTCATGCATGCGTCTTGTAAGAGCTATGCAATTGCCTTCTCTAGACAATTCTAGAAGTTGAATTGCTGGGCCAAAGTGTAAGCACACTTTACATTTTTATGTATCATGTCAAAATGCCCTCCAGAAAGTTTACAACATAAACCCAACCAACCATACTGCTGATGAGATCTTAGCTCTTGCCAACATCATCATGTTGAACTTTACAATCTCCACCAATGTGTTTCTACTTGTATGTTAGGGACAATAAACATGCTCTAAATATTTTTCAGTCACATCTTTGAATCTTGTTTATAGTGATTTTTATTATGCATGTTTTTATTATAGTATAAGAGAGTAATTTTTAAATAGTTTGATATTCATAACACATATGGAAAGATTCTATTGTTCTAAACTTTTAAAAATGATTATTTTCAGCTAATGGCATTATTATTTTTATTAACTTTTTATTGAATTATTGGGGTGACATTAGTTACAGATGAATATTATAGAACTGTATACCTGAAATGTATATAACTTTATTAATAATACCATTATTCTTAACCTTCCTGTGATCAGAAACCCCTTTGAGAAGCTGAATAAACCAGAACCACCCAGAAACATTCCCTTAAATATAAATATAAACATTTTGCAGACAATTTCACGAGTTCAAGAATTCATTAACCAGATGCGTGACCTTGCACACATCATATATTCTGTAGTTATGTTTCTCTGCAATCTACTATAGAATGATAAGGTCTTTCTCTATCATATCACTATCCGTACAAGCATAATGCGGAACACCCACTGCATCTACAGGCTAGGCTGGCTCCTTCTCAGATCTCCCTTCTTGAGGACTCCATCCCGACTGCCTGGCCCCTCTTCCCATGCAGATTACATGAAGCATTTGCGAGCAAATGTGTAAAGAGATGTTCTCTTCATTTTCTGCGAGCTAGCATCCCTGGCTGAACTCAGGTTTGAAGAATTAGGGAAAAATGGCAAAAAAAGATTCTTCTTCATTTCCTGTCCTTGGGGCTCATCTCATAGACCTATAAGTTTATTCTGAAATGAAAATTTTCATTCTCTATTTTTATTCTCTAATTTTTTATTGCCTGACCAGGCGGTGGCGCAGTGGATAGAACGTCGGACTGGAATGCGGAAGACCCAGGTTCAAGACCCGGAAGCCGCCAGCTTGAGCACAGGCTCATCTGGTTTGAGCAAGGCTCACCAGCTTGAGACAAAGGTCGCTGGCTCAAGCAAGGGGTTACTTGGTCTGCTGAAGGCCCGCGGTCAAGGCACATACGAGAGAGCAATCAATGAACAACTAAGGTGTCGCAACAAAAAACTACTGATCGATGCTTCTCATCTCTCTTCATTCCTGTCTGTCCCTCTCTCTGACTCTCTCTCTGTCTCTGTATAAAAAAGTAAAAATAAAAAAATAAAAAATTTTTATTCAAGTTTTTAACTTGCTTATTAGTTATCTTTTGGCTACTCTCAATCTCTATAAATCCTGAATCTTTAATTTTTACCTCCCTGTAGGACAGAGTTTAAAATGAAACCCTAATGATTTAGAGGAAATTGAGCAAAACTTAAAACTTATGAAGGACATAAACTATCACAGAATTGAGTCCAGAATTTAATAGAAAGGGAGTCAATAACTACTCCAGGAAAAGGTAAGGTACTAAAATATCGTATACTGCTTCATGAGTAGCAAGAAAGGAAACATACATAAGGTTTCCTTATTATAAAAATGTAAGTAGAAAGTACATTACCAAAATGTAAGCTCTTCAATAGCTAAGTCATACGACCCAATGAAATTCAGATCAAAGTACTCTAACAATGAATGTTTTCAGGGTACTCTCATGATATTCAGAAGAATGAACCCAGGGCAGGGCAGAAATCTGGATTATAGGCCATACTTTGCTACCCATGAGCTACTGGCTGGCCTTGGGTAAGTCACTTCTCTTCTCTGGCGGATAAGCCTCAGCTTAAACGTAACAGTCTTCTCCTTGGCCTTGACTATAGCGCCCTCACGGGCTTCTGTAGCTCCAGCACTTACAGCTCTCAAGACTTTTCATCCATTCAATGCCTGTCCTCTCCACTTCACCTGGATCCCCTGCCCCTCTCACAGGGCCTGGTACAAAACAGAGGGAGGATGCATGGTGAATGAAGAAATAACTGAAACAATAAACTGAAAAAAAATGAGGTGATAAACCAAATGACCTTTAGGGTGTGCTTAGATGCTGCTGTAATAAGAGCATTTCTCCCTGTCAAATTTTATAAATACTGGGGTTTAATTAGGTTAAAACATTTATGGATCACCTAATTTGAATGGAGTCTCATGCTCAGTCTATAGGGAGGAAAAGGGTGGCCAAGGATACATGAGAATTAGGTCTTGTCCTCGCCCTTCAAAGAAATGGGTCTGGTTAGGAAAAAAATGCATAAGACAACTAGGACAGCTTTAATGAAAGCAATGACTTCACCTGTGCGATGAAGAATCCAAGTAACAGAGTGAGTGATCCCAGTAAGAGGACTTGGGGTGACTCCACTATGAGAGTATACTGCACAGAGAGGCATACTGACTTCCTGTAGCCACACAGCCAATAGAAGTGAGACCTGATGGAAAAGAACCTAAGTCCCTTCCATCTCCTGGCAGTGATGGGGAGAGGAAGCTCCTTAAGTCAAGAGTAGGGCTCACGTTCCTGAGATGCAGCTCTTCCCAGGGTTACAACAGAGGAAAGGGTAAGAGTCAGCTGAACAGACAGAATCAGATAGGGCCAAATCAACCCACTGCCTGCTTTGGAAGCATAAAGACGTGACTCCACCCAGAAAAATGAATGCTACTCCAGGGAGAACCAAGCAAATGGTTACTGAATAAAAACATAAGAAGGGTAAGTGAAGGCAAGGGGAATGAGTAAGACAGGCTACAAAGAGAGACCGTTAATGCAATGAAAGCCTCATATTCTGAGCTCCTGCCATGGGCCCAACAGTGCAGGCAATGCAAGAAATTTAAGACTGTGCCCTGGCCAGTTGGCTCAGTGGTAGAGCATCGGCCTGGCATGCAGGAGTCCCGGGTTCAATTCCCGGCCAGGACACACAGGAGAGGTGCTCATCTGCTTCTCCACCTCTCCCCCTCTCCTTCCTCTCTGTCTCTCTCTTCCCCTCCCGCAGCCGAGGCTCCATTGGAGCAGAGTTGGCCCGGGTGCGGAGGATGGCTCTATGGCCTCTGCCTCAGGTGCTAGAATGGCTCTAGTTGCAACAGAGCGCTGCCCCAGAGGGGCAGAGCATCGCCCCCTGGTGGGCATGCCGGGTGGATCCAGTCGGGCACATGCAGAGTCTGTCTGACTGCCTCCCCGTTTCCAACTTCAGAAAAATACAAACAAACAAACAAAAAAGAAATTCAAGAGAAGCTTGTGGCATGGTCCACTCGCGGAGGCCTCCCTGTCTAATTATGAAGAAAAACATTTAATTGAGGGGGAAAGTTCCAATAAGTCCCCAAAGGTGGCCTCAAACTATAATAGCCAAAGCAAAGCTAGGCAAACAGGGAGACCTGGAGCAGAGCAGTGAACCAGGCTTTGCTCTCGGCAGCACTGGGTCTCTTCTGGCTGTGCCTCTCACCCTCCTGTTCCATTGTTTCCACCCCGGGGAAGAAGGCTGGCTGGCACGGCAGAGCAGCCACAACACTTAGCCCTGCCCTACAGCCAAACAAAAGATAGGAAGGGGTCCTGACCAGGCGGTGGCACAGTGGATAGAGTGTTGGTCTGGGATGCAGAGGACCCAGGTTCAAAACCCCAAGGTCACTGGCTTGAGTGAGGGCTCATCCAGCTTGAGCACAGGCTCACCAGCTTGAACCCAAGGTTGCTGGCTTGAGTGTGGAATCATAGACATGACCTCATGGTCACTGGCTTGAGTGAGGGCTCATCCGGCTTGAGCACAGGGTCACCAGCTTGAACCCAAGGTTGTTGGCTTGAGTGTGGAATCACAGACATGACCTCATGGTCATTGGCTTGAGCCCAAGGTCGCTGGCTTGAACAAGGGGTCACTCACTTTACTGTACCCCCTGGTCAAGGCACATATGAGAAAGCAATCACTGAACAACTAAGGAGCTGCAACAAAGAATTGATGCTTCTCATCTCTCTCCCTTCCTGTATGTCCCTACCTGTCCCTCTCTCTGACTCTCTGTCTCTGTCAAAAAAAAAAAAAAAAAAAGACAGGAAGGGAACTGCAGACAGACAAGATGTGGCAGAGAGAGCACCCTGGCCTGCGGCAGAGACTCTGAGGGCCAAGCAGGGTGTAGCTAGAGAAAGGAAGCAATGAGCCCTTTTTCCTTCTCCATGAACCAGCAGGGCCTGTCAATCCTCCCTGGGCCAGGCCCAATCTCAGCAGCTCTTCCTAAATTCCAAGGGAGGAGAGAGCTTCCAGGTGCAGAGAAAAGTTCTCATAAGCCCAAAGAGCAGGAAATTGAGAGGATTATTTAAAACATGACAACGCAGTATGATACCTGAGCCAACTCAAGTCAACAAGAACATATCTGAGCGGCTGTACACATCTTCCTCCATTTGCTTTTTTCTTTTCTTTTTTTATTTTTTAGTGAGAAGTGGAGAGGCAGAGAGACAGATTCCCATACACACCCTGACTGGGATCCACCCAGCAAGCCCTCTATGGAGTGATGCTTTGCCCATCTGGGGTTGTCGTTCCACTGCTTGGCAACCAAGCTATTTTAGAACCTGAGGTGAGGCCATGGAGCCATCCTCAGCACCTGGGGCCAACTTGATGGTTGCTTCTCCTGTGTGCCCTGACTGGAATTCGAACCCAGAACACCTATAAGGTAGGCCAGTGCTCTACCACTGAGCCAACCGGCCAGGGCCCATTTGCTTTTCTTATCCTGGTGCCTATAATTTAAATTTTTTTCCCCCAAATCAATAGCAGTTTGTTTGTTTTTTTTAACTCAACTTGATCAGAGGCTATATTTCTTTCTTCCAACTGAGTAATTTTGTGAGAAAGGACATATGGGTGAGGCCCTGGCATTTCCTCTTTATAAAGATTAACAAGCAACTTAGTTCACCCTATTCTCAGTTTATTTTCACTACCCTCCCTTTCTCCAACCTAAAACACACTCAGACTCGGGCATCCCCCCCATTGGTGCTCATGGAGGGAAACGGCCGGCAAGCTCCTGCTACCTGCCAGAAAATCTCCCCATTCAAAGCAGTTATACTAGATAGTCTTTCTGATCATCAGCAAAAAAAAAAGTCTATCCTGACTCTTCTCCAAAAGAGGGATCTGGGAAGAACAAAATGTTGCAATGGATCCTTTCATACCACAAATACTCATGCCTTTGTATAAATTTCCCTCAAAACCCATACCCAGGCCCTGGCCGGTTGGCTCAGCAGTAGAGCGTCGGCCTGGAGTGTAGGAGTCCCGGGTTCGATTCCCAGCCAGGGCACACAGGAGAAGCGCCCATCTGCTTCTCCACCCTCCCCCTCTCCTTCCTCTCTGTCTCTCTCTTCCCCTCCCGCAGCCAAGGCTCCATTGGAGCAAAGATGGCCCGGGCGCTGAGGATGGCTCTGTGGCCTCTGCCTCAGGCGCTAGAGTGGCTCTGGATGCAACAGAGCGACACCCCAGATGGGCAGAGCATCGCCCCCTGGTGGGCATGCCGGGTGGATCCCGGTCGGGCGCATGTGGGAGTCTGTCTGACTGCCTCTCCGTTTCCAGCTTCAGAAAAATGAAAATAAATAAATAAGCCATACACAAAAAGGGACAAACCACAAAATTTGGATGACTGGTATGGGTACAATTAGCAATACACATGAATAAATCAAAAATGTAGAAAGAATCCAAGCAGTTGTACTTATGTCTCTCACCAATAAACTCATGAGGAATAAAAAGAGACAAAATTAATTCAATGAGAACCACACATATATATGAAACTACTCCCATGTTAAAAACTAAAAAAAGAAATGAAAAAAATAGAGAAGGAATACAAGCATTTAAATTATTTTTTTCCTTAGTAGAAAAAAATGTAAAAGCCGTATTTTGTGCATGAGACAATAAGGAAAAGGGGCGAAACGGAGGAAGAAAAAGTGAGAAGGGGCAGAAGGGTTAGGTCTTAAGAAACCAAAATTTACAGACCTAACCTATGGCTTAAATCATCTGAGCAAGAGGTGGAAAACCATAATGCAAACAGAGTGAACAAAGAAACCCGATAGCTCCCAGCCTCACCCCCGGAGAGAGGCAGGGCCGCTGGGAGAGCCTCACTGCTGTCTGAGAACACTGGCAGGTGTCCTCACACTTAAACAGGTTATAATTGAAAATCCATACGGGGCAGAGTCGACTCACAAGAGTTTGTCCAAGAAATCCTGTTAATGTCATGTTGCATTTTATTAATCATGTTTGGAATAAAAAGCCTGTTCATTGGGCCTTGGAAAACTTTGTTATAGAGATGTATATACCTTATAATGACAGCTATAATCATAGCATTTGATTTCCGTGATAAATCTCATTATCTGTGAGGAAAGAAAAAACACTAAGAAAATGAATTGGTGCTCAAGGTTGTATAGATGGCCTTGAAATTGCTGTCAGTGCCTGCTATGGGCAGATGTATCAGGACACCATGAGTGTCCAAAAGTTTCACAATCACAGGTGGAGGGAGGAGAATGTACCTTCAGGTTAGCGGCACTAGGGTCTTATCAAAGAAAGATATGGTTAGAGAAGATACGAAAGTAGCAAGCAGAGGATGGTGAATCAAGAACTGTGATGCAGGCCAGCTCTACAATTCTGAGGTTCAATAACCTCTTCAGCAAGCACGTATGATGAGCCCACATGCAGAGCCTTGTGTTGAACAGGCAGAAAAGAGGTCACGGACGGGACAGAGCCCCCAGTACCATGCTCACAGCATCTTATAAGGTGGGTATTGTGCATCCCATCCTACAAGTAAGATAATTGAGGCTGAGAGAGATTAAATTTTACCCAAAGTCACATTTCTAAAAACTGATTGAGCCTGACCCGTGGTGGCAAGTGGATAAAGTGTCAACCTAGAATGCTGAGGTTGCCAGTTTGAAACCCTGGGCTTGCCTGGTGAAAGAGCATACAGGAAGCAACTACTATGAGTTGGTGCTTCCTGCTTCTCCCTCCTCTTTCTCTCTAAAAATCAATAAAGAAAATTTACAAATACTTTAAAAATAAAACTGAGAGGGGATGGAAATACAGGCCTTGCTACTAAGCCAAAGGTCTATCAATGCTACCAAACCAAACAGTCACTGAAAAGAGGCATTCTATGCAGAGAGGAGAGAATGGACCAAGGACCAGTTCGAGTAGGGAGAAGTTCACGCACAGAGAGTCAGGAAGGTGGAGTCAGACTGTGGACAGCCTTTATGCCTAGTTAAGAAGTACCTTGTCCTGCAGTCAGCTGGGAACGGCAGAACTCTGGAAATAAGACAAAGACGTGAGGAAGAAGGCAAAGAGACTGCAGGCTCTAACCTCGTAACAGGGCTAATGGAAGGAGGGGAAAGATGGAAAGGCATTTGGAGAAACACCAGAAGGAATAAGAAGTTAAAACCAACTACTATTCTAATATGGGATTTTGGTCTCTCAAAATAAAAGCGTTATTTTCCAATGTCCTATTGTTTGATGTTTGGGAAATATTTTACTAACGTCAGTAACTTAAGAACTCAGAAGTAACCCAGTAAGTAGTCTGTCTAACAGAAAAGAGACAACTGTTGACGGCCAAGGGAAGCAGATGCCAGACTGCCCTCTGCCCGGTCCATGAAGCCTCCTTCAAGGGGCTGTGCGGATAAGGAACAGGTCGTTCCGTCAGCCACGGATTCCCTTCTAGGAGAGGGGAAGGTCAGGACTCAATGACAGGCTCAGGAAGGACTGATTGCCCCTTGCTGTGGCTCAGGGGAAGGACAGGGCAGCTCACCAGCCTGGAGTTTCAGCCCTGTGCTCGAGTGTCCACCTTCACAGCCCTTACCCCTGCCCCTCATCCACATGTATCCCCCCTCCCCAGGAACCTACCAGGGAGTGGCCAGTGGCAGGACAAAGTCCCAGGGTCCAGGATCCCAGGCTCTCGGCCACCTTTCGGAATCTATTTATACCCTGGAGAGAGCAGAGCTCTTTACTGTTGCTACAGAATCTTCGTGAAGGGGCTGCAAATTAAGTCCTGATTCTCTGAGAATAAATAGTTTTATTTTTTTCTAAAAAATGCACATGCAGAAATTTGTGTTATATGCACATCTTTAGTTTATACTGTAAGGTTAGCACTTCTTTAAAATTAAAATTGAAGACTTAAATCTGGCAATATATGGTTATTATTCACATACAAATCTTCCTGTGCAGGAGAAACACAAATACATGTTAAAACTAATTGGGCACAATTATATATATATTTTTTCCTTCTCCCTAGTATAAAAAATATCAATAGAGGGGGTAGGAATCTTCAGTGTCAGAAGAGAAACGGGAGCAAACGATTCACTCTGCTTTTCCCCTCTGTAGTCAGCAGCTGGGAGAGAAGGCTGGCCCTGACCCCCTTCAATAACAGACCACGTTCTCTCTTCAACCAGCAGTTGCAGAAGCCCTGCTGAACTCCTCTTCTGCCGCTTCCAACAAAAGCTGCACCTCTTTCAGGAAATACTGAATCTCTGTGTGTGGCACCATCGCGCTCCAGCTACTTGAGAGCCTTAAATGAACTCAGTGAACAAATGGGCTGTTTGTGCTGCGATAGATCACACCATTCACAGCTGTGTGTGGGTCTAAATGTTGAAAGATGGAGCCGGGACCATCATCCTTACCCTGACACAAAATCATAAATAAGGGCAGAGCCTCCTGCAATATGAGAATGCATTTCCTTGTAAAGTCACACTCAGTCATTGGTTCAAATGAAACTAATCTCGAAGATCAGGGGTAAATGCACAAAACTCACTATAACACAGAACGTCTTTAAGTTTATTTTGTAAGGCAGCCATCCCCCAATGACAACATCTATGTGGAATTTATTTTTAGAATAATAAGCCAAGTTGTTTTCCTTTGCTAGAACTGGACTCTTATAAACCCAGCTGTTGAATAACACTTGTCAGAGATGTCAAAACATCTTCTAACATTTAGACAGCCACCTAGCCATTACTCCTGTGGGGTGCATGGGTGGCTGAGAGAATCACATCTGACAGACACAAAATATAAGATATCCATACAAAAAGTACAACTCCTTATTTTCCAATCAGCTAGCCCAGCAATTTCCCTACCATTCTGCACTGAGATGCAGCCAGTCTTCCCAAAAGAATGGATTCAGGCTTTTTCACAATTGCTACCAAACATGTAGGCTTTGTAAATAACCTTCCAATTCTTTATGATACACATAACCGACAAATACTGTTTATACTGATTCCAGGAGTTAAGAATTCAGGGTCCTTACACTAGAGAGGTCTCATGTTCTTTCAGTCTATCCCACCACTGCTCCCTTCTAGAAAAACTGCCAGGATCACAGCCCTTACTAAAGCAAGCAGCCCCAGGGAACAGTTCCCCGGAGAGGTTATTAGCACCCCTAAGACTGCCTGCTATGAGACCAGTAGGGATGATAGTTAAGAGTATAGAACTACTGTATTCCTTCTCTTCTTGGTTCATAAACAGATCATCATTTAGGTTGTAAAGACAAAAAGTGGAAGCAGGAAGGAGAACATGAGGAGAGAAGCCAGAGTGGAAATGCAGAGCCATGTCAATGATCAAGAAGTAGAATAGGGACTGACCAACCACTTAGTGCAGATACATCTAAGAGTTGCAGCAAGAGGAACAATCTTCTTGGTCCTGAGTCAGTCCCTTGTCCACAAATTCTGGCCAGACTACAGCTCCTAAAATGCCACAGGGATTCTTCCCAACTTTCCACATGCCTGACATTCTGTTTTCTTTATTTACCTTTAAGGTAACTTGAATGAGTTTCTGTTCTTGTGATCAAAGATGTTTATACAAACCCCAGAACAAGATGTCTGCAAGTGTTCCCCTTCTCTTAACTATAAAACAATCTCAGATTGCCCATCTACACATAACCTCATAAGTTTAGAGCAGGGGTCTCAAACTCGCGGCCCGCCGAACAATTTTGTGCGGCCCGCAGACTAATCCACGAAGTTCAAAATATTTTGGATAAAATTAAGTAAGCCTAGGGGCCTACTTGTATTTTTCATTTCTCTAGCATCTTAGCTAGATATTAGCTTAGTTAACAGCAGTTGTGATGCGAACTACAGTTTCTGGTCGTTTTGTGACACTGAGTAAACTGCATGTATGATTGTGCTTGTTGTACTGATGTTTTTTTGTTTTCAACTGCAGTGAGAAAAGTGTTGCGTAACAGTTGCCTTTTGTAGACCTAGTGCGGCCCGCCGAACGGCTGTGATCTTGCTCTGCGGCCCACATGCTGAGTTGAGTTTGAGACCCCTGGTTTAGAGGCTACTCTGCCAGAATTTGCAATCACAGAGAAAGAAAGAAAATGGCTGGTAAAATTAATCTTCCTTGCATTCTCTTGAAAATGCCCTGTTGTATTTTTTTCTTTCAGTAGATTACTGCCTACTTTCGAGCAGATGCAAGAGGGTTAGCCACAGTGAGTCAAGAAAACCCAGCATCCTATGGGAGCCTCGGTAGTCTTTCCACTCTCGGACCACTGACAGATTCTCCCGGCTCCTGGGTTGATTTCAAGGGTCAAGAGCCAGTTTTGCGTTGGCAAAACCGGACTCTTCTGGTCCCTATAGATTAAAATTAAAACCCTCAATAAAATGGGAATAGAAGGAAAGTACCTCAACATAATAAAGACCATATATGACAAACCATCAGCTAATCTCATACTGAGTGGTGAAAAAAATGAAGGCTTTTTCCCTAAAATCAGGAATAAGACAAGGCTGCCCACTCTCTCCACTCTTATTCAACATAGTTCTGAAAGTTTTAGCCAGAGCGATCAGGCAAGAGAAAGAAGTAAAAGACATCCATATCGGGAAAGAAGGTATCACTTTTTGCAGATGACATGATCCTGTATATAGAAAACCCCAAAGACTCCACAAACTATCAGAAACAATAAACCAATACAGTAAAGTCGTAGGATACAAAATCAATATACAAAATCTATTGCTTTTCTATATCCCAGCAATGAAACTTCAGAAAATGAACTAAAAAACAAACAAACAAAACACAAATAATTCCTTTTACAATTGCATAAAAAAATAAAATAAAATACCTAGGAGTAAACTTAACAAAGGATGTGAAGGACCTGCATAACAAAAACTACAAAACATTATTGAAAGGAATTGAAAAAGACACAATGAAATGGAAAAATATTCCATGTTCCTGGACTGGAAGAATCAACATAGTTCAAACGGCCATATTACCCAATGCAATATGCAAATTTAATGCAATCCCCATCAGAATCCCAATGTCATTTTTTAAAGAAATAGAACAATTACCAGGTTTGTATGAAATCACAAAAAAAAACAACAAAAACAAACAAACCCAAAAAACCTGAATAGCCAAAGCAATCCTGAGGAAAAGGAATGAAGCCAGAGGTATCATGCTACCTGACTTCAAATTATACTATAGAGCCACAATAACCAAAACAGCATGGTATTGGCAAAAAGAAAGAAAAAACAACAGACATACAGACCAATAGAATAGAATCAAGAGCCCAGAAATAAAAGCACATATATATGAACAAATCATCTTCGACAAAGGAGCCAAAAACACACAGTGGAGAAAAGAAAGCCTCTTCAATAAATGGTGCTGGGAAAATTGGCAAGACACATGTAAAATAGTGAAATTTGACTACAGCTTGTCCCCCTGCACAAAAATTAATTCAAAATAGATCAAAGACCTAAATATAAGAGCCAAAACAATAAATTCCATAGAAGAAAACATAGGTACTAAACTCATGGACCTTGGCCACAGAAAACAATTTATCAATTTGACCCCAAAGGCGAGGGAAGTAACGTCAAAAATAAATGAATGGGACTGTATCAAACTAAAAAGCTTCTGCACAGCAAAAGAAAATGACAAAACAAATAGGCAGCCAACTAAATGCGAGACGATATTTTCAAACAACAGCTCTGATAAGGGGTTAATATCCAATGTATATAAAGAACTCACAAAGCTCAGTAACAAACAAGCAAACAATCCAATTAAAAAATGGGAAGAGGACATGAACAGACACTTCTCCCAAGAGAACATACAAATGGCCAACAGATGTATGAAAAGATGCTCATCTTCACAAGCTATTTGAGAAATGCAAATCAAAACAATGAGATACCATAATGAGATACCACCTCATACCTGTTAGAATGGCTATTATCAACAATACAGGTAATAACAAGTGTTGGAGAGGCTGTGGATAAAGTGGAACCCTCATTCATTGCTGCTGGGAATGCAAATTAGTACAACCATTATGAAAAAAAGTATGGTGGTTCCTCAAAAAATTAAGAATAGAATTACCATATGACCCAGCAATCCCTCTAGTGGGTATCTACCCCAAAAGCTCAAGAACATTGGTATGTAAAGACACATGCACCCCCATGTTCATCATTGCATTATTCACAGTGGCAAGACATGGAAACAAGCAAAGTGTCCCTCGATAGAGGGCTGGATAAAGAAGATGTGGTACATATATACAATGGAATACTACTCAGTCATAAGAAATGATGACGTAGTGACATTTACAACATGAATGGACCTTGATAACATTATACTGAGTGAAATAAATAAATCAGAAAAAGCTAAGAACTGTATGATTTCAAACATAGGTGGGATATAAAACTGAGACTCATGGACATAGATAAAAGCAAAGTGGTTACCATGGGGAGGGGTATATAAGGAAGGGGGAGGAGGTGGGAGAAGGATGTAAAGAGGGACAAATATAAGGTGACAAAAAATGATTTGACTTTGGGTAATGGGTACACAACACAATCAACAGTCAAATACTACAGAAATGTTTACCTGAAACCTATGTACTCTTACTGATCAATGTCACCCTGTTAAATTTAATTTTCTAAATAAAATTTAAAAAAATAAAATAAAATTAGTTCCCAAAGCAGGTCCAGCTTTGGAAAAGGTCAGGTCGTATTAGAAATTAATGAGCCAGCCCCTCGAAACACCTGTACCTCTCCCAACTCAAATACTCTTCCCTCCACAAAAAAGACTCCACTCATTTTTCTAGCAGCCAGTGATTATCAATGGCAGATACTAGGAAATATAGGAGGCCAGGCTGGTTGGCTCATGACTTGTTTAAAGTCATATGACCAGAGATGCTAAACATCCTGTAATGGACAGGAAAGTGCCACAAGAGGATGAATCAGTCTATCAAAAGATGGGTCATTCTAGCCTGACCTGTGGTGGCGCAGTGGATAAAGCGTTGACCTGGAATGCTGAGGTTGTCTGGTCAAGGCACATATGGGAGTTGAAGCTTCCTGCTCCTCCTCCCTTCTCTCTCTATCTCTCTCTCTCTCCCAATCTCTCTCTCTCTCCCCTCTAAAATGAATAAATAAAAATAATTAAAAAAATAAAATAAAAAGATGGATCATTCTATCTAAATGCTAACAGAGGAACACTGAGTCCCCTCATTCGGGACAAAAGCAGCACAGAAAGGCAAACTGAAGAGTGGAAGGCAGTAAGAGAACAAGCAATGTGCCCATCAAAAGAGAAGCTGTCGAATACAGGCTGTCCAAGGATCATCCTCAGCCCCTCGCCACCCTCTGCCCCTCACCTCCAGCAATAATACGGCACATGACCTCCTTGTTCTCACTTCCTCTACCATGCAAAACAGTCTGGGACTCAGATTTAAATTATGTCTCATAACAATTGTCTTTATTTCCACATCTTTTCATCTGTTCTAATTAATTGTTTCTAAGCAACCAATATTGGTAATAATAATAAATAATATCAACTGGAAATTCTTCCATGGTGCTCAAGGGCTTAATTAGTAAATTTGTGCTGTAGTATGTCTGTTGGAAAATTTACTTTAGAGACTAATTCCTTAGGGGATAATTCCTCAGAGATTATGCTCCTGAATTAATACCCTCTTATGAAACACTTTTTTGAGCCACGCTGGGACTTGGAAGAAGAGGAAGTGAACATTCTCTTGCCGTCTCTCCCGGACTCTGTTAAGCTCTAGGCAGGATCAAGGGAGACATACCACACAAACAAGCTTCGCTGCCGAGGGGCAGGGCACAGGGACACCGAATGGGGAGAGACAGCTCGCAGCCTGGATTAATGGGCAAATATTTTAGAGGCACTACACTCGGTTATGTCAGAGAGAGGCTCATGGCACCTCCTGTAACAAAGAGATGCCGCCCCAGCAAGGTAAAAGGTTCAACAAGACCCACTCAAAGACTGAAAGGCACCCCAGGATGGAGCTGTCCAAAATGCGTTCTGTTTAAAATGAGTTCAGGTCTTGTTATAACAAGAGCACACTATCACTGCAAATGTGGGTTTCTGTGAAATAAGGTCCCCGCAGACTAAAGCAATGCTGTCCAACGGCTCTTCCTCAGATTATGGACATGCTCTGTGTCTGTGCTGGAGAATGTGGTGACCACTAACCGCATGTGGATATGGAGCACTTGAAATGTGACTAGCGCAAGTGAAGGACAGAATTTCTAATTTTATTTAATGTTAATTAATTTAAATAAAAATAGACCCATGTGGTTAGTGGCTACTGCCTTGCACAATACAGGAAAAGGCTTAGATCATGGTTTTGGAAAATGATCTAAGAGATTATCACAAGAAAATCTTGCATATCTTCTGGCCGCCTGGAAAAATACTTTCTCCGTACCCAACCCACTACAAACACAATTTATTAAAATGTCACTACACCAGAGACCACGAGAGCAGTGCTTGTCAACTTTCTGTATCTATCAGAATAGCCTGGAGGTCTTATTAAAACACGGATTATTAGGCTCACTCCCAGAGATTCTGGTTCAGTAGGCCTAAACATCTCACTTCAGCACCCACGAGATTCTGATGCTAACGGTCCAGGCCACACGTGGAGTAACCCTAGAAGGAAAATATTAACATTCAAACACTTGCCTACCTCTATCAAACTGGAGCTTCCTTCACCTGTCAACTTCCTGCTACATACTCAAGTGCCTCTTTCTTCAAGGTACATAATCCTTCTCAAACATTCTTACAAGGTTTGCTTAAAACCTACAACTCGAAATGTATGACAGAATGCAAGTAAACAAGACTGTCTAAGATGGCTTCTCTGCATATTA
This sequence comes from Saccopteryx bilineata, assembly GCF_036850765.1. NCBI lineage: Eukaryota > Metazoa > Chordata > Mammalia > Chiroptera > Emballonuridae > Saccopteryx > Saccopteryx bilineata. The sequence continues at coordinate 36,837,712 of NC_089499.1, read as the reverse complement.
GATCCATAATAGAGCGCATTTGTTGTAAATTTTGTGAGTGTGTCTAATAATTACAGGGTCCAGAAACTCAGCAAGGCTGAACTTAAACATGCAAGGAGAGTTTATCTCTAATCTCTACACGGGCCCTGCCTTAGAGTCAAACTAAGGCTATTAAAATAGCATAATACTTTATCTAGGTCTAGGTCAGGGTTCTGGCCTCTTTCCCATTCCAACACAGAGTACTAGAAGAGTATCTAAAGAACATGTCATATTAGAACATTTTATTTATCATTCAAAGAGCATACGTTAAAGATACCCCTTTTCCATATTCCCAAAGAACAACAAAAAACAAATGTAAAAGTTCTAGAATAAAAACAAATCTCTCAAAATATTGTCTGGTCCTTATTGTATTACCTGCAAAATCTACCCTAGAAATCAGTAATCATTTGAGAGGATAATTTTCTTTTGGGAGTTAATCCTTTATGTTTTTTGGTCTAATTACACATGAGTCTCTTTAACACCAAAAGATCACCCCGTCGAAAGTAATTAATTTTCTTGACTGCTCTTCTGAATAGTCTCATTTCTGCCTCCTCCACTCTCCCATGTCTTAATTTTCCAAAAGAAAGTCTTCAACCAGAATATATTGTTGCAATGAACTAGAACATGAAGCCTTTAAATAAAATCAGAATCCAGGACTGTTCATCTTTCCTACACCCCAACCCTCTGCCCTTCTTCAAACCCCACTGTGCCTCAGTTACTGCCTTCACAAGGATTAAGAGTCATGGTTGGGTCCTGGAAATCCGGGGAGCCAAGTACTGTTTCTTAGTATTTATAGAGCTCCCAAGTAGTCACACAGTAATCTATGCACATCACCCCTGGTTCTCTGGCATTTCTAACACTACTTTCTTTGGCCTCCTAATCAATATATAATGAATGGCTCCCTCTACAATTTGACCCTTGTTCAGTATTTACACAGAAACGTGCCAGGTGAGTGCTATTTTGGCATGCTGTACTTTTTGGTTACTTTTAAAATAGAAGAGTCAGCTCTCCATATACATGGGCTTCATATCCATGATTTTACATCCTCAAATTCAATCAACCACGGACTGAAAATATTCAGGAAAAAAAATTTCCACAAAGTTCCAAAAAAACAAAAGTCGAATTTGCCATGCACTGAGCACTATACTGATTCCACCCAAAGAAAGTGCTGGCACCTTGCTGTAGCCTGTTCGCAAATATAGGTCGCATACTACACGACCTTCCATAAGGGACTTGAGCATCCAGAGATCTGGGTATCTGAGGAGGTCCTGGAACACCCCCCTACAGACCCTGAGGAATGACTGTGTATGTGAGCCACAGATGACATGAACACAGCCAAGTCCAGCTCCCTTCCCTTCAGGAGCAACCTAGAAAAGGCCAGGTCCTTTCATTAGCAACCCCCGGCCCTGAGCTACGGACTGTGTCCGGCTACTCAGCTAGTCTTCAGGTGTCGACGTGCTCTGAGCTGTCTTTTCTCCTTCTCTCTAAGCATGTGCATCACTCCAGAACAGTAATAGTGCATGCTTACAGGACTCTCCAGAGAGCTAGCCCCTAATTGTCTATTCTGTTCCATAAATTGTACCCATTACTGAGCCACGTGAGGCACCCAAGGACAACAGCCTTTCTGGGGGACTCTGAGTCTGGGTGATGGGACATTGTATGACAAGGGCTCCACAGTATTGACTAAGCTGCTTAAACGACCCTCCATCCGGTTTTTCAGCTGAAGGCGCTTTTAAACCTCTGTCCCTCTTTCCCAACCATCCTTATTTCTACTTAGATTTGTACTAATCACAGTTTCATCTTCAAGAAGTGTGGTTTTAGTTTAAGCGTCAGAAGCTGGAGAGCTCAGAATGGATGTGATGTCCTTTCCACTCCTCCTTCCCGGGCCTCCACACAGACTCTGAGAAGGACAGACCAAACAGTCAATTTCTCCTCTGGTCTCAAAAATCTTCAGTATAGATGAAAATCCAAAGCCAGCTTTAGTTATAATGCTTCCAATGCCCACGTCCATTGCCCTAGGGACTGCAAATCGAAGGGGAATGCGTGGACATGTGACTTCCAGTACACTGGATAAAATAAAATGGAATGGGCCAAACCAGTGTCTTTATCTACCAAACTTGGAATCATCAACTCTCTGGTAAGCTGTTTCCCCTCCTGGGAAAACAGTGACTGATGAAGGAGGACTCAACCACATGACTGAAGGAGGAGGAGGATGCTGAGAGAGGGAGTACGAGCCAGCAGAGCTAACAGTACGACATGGCTACAAGGAAGGGACAGTCAGGCCTAGCTCCCTTCTCAGGAAGGGCCCAGCAACCACCTCCCCACACATGTACATCACGTCCCATAAAACTCACTAAAAATTCTTGCATTGAGATATTTCTCTGCACAGATTCCAATCCATCACCCTGATCATGGTTTTATCTCTGTAACTGTTGATTTTCACTACGTCTGTGAGTTGAGTCAGTAAAGGCTTTGAGACCTTCCATAGACAGGGCACCCCAATGCACTGACTCCAAGAAACAGTTTAGACAAGAACCTCTAGGTCTTAGTCAAACCAGAGAAACAATGGCAGAGAATGCCTCTGACTTACCCTGGAGTCAAGGGTGTGAGAGCCTTCAAACACACTTACATCCTCAAGACCCATCAGCTCTGCCGCTTTTCACCACTCACTTTCGCATGTTGGAACACGACTGATTGATCACCAACTGCCAAAGATGAAAAATGAATGAATGCATTAGACCAAAAGATCAAGTCCAAGGGCAGTGCTCAAGTGAATTAGTTAAAGTAGGCTAAGTGCTTAACGTAGACCCAAACACATATAATGGCTCAAACTCAATAAAACTTTATTTCTGGTTCCTGTATACATACTGGATAGGACAGTCAGAGGAGTGGCCCTCCCTAATCAGGCTGACAAAAGCCCTGCCATTTTTAAAACATAATTTCCAAGCTTGACCTAGGGGTCCTCTGCATTCCAACCTGCTAGGAGTGTAAAACAGCATGGAGGAACTCACGTGGGCATTCTGTCTACGTTTTTTCCCCTACAGGTGGATCACAACACTTCTGCCCATCCACTTACATTCTGTTGGCCAGAACAGTGGTTTTCAACTGCTGATCCACAAAAGAGTTAACCACCTTGATGTTGTATGAAGATTTCTGAGCTCGAACTCAGACACACGACCACAACTGAGGCCATGGGCTGCTGGGAAGCTAGTACGTAGTTAGTCTCTATCATACAAGCTTGACTCCAACTCTATCTCAAGATGCAACATTAGGTTTAAAGTACAGAGTTCTGGATGGGACACTAGCACAGCAGCCCTGATTAGTTACTTAACAATCGACCCTGTTTCCTGATTTTCTTTATCCGCAAAATACCCTGCTTCCCTCATTGATGCAAAATGGGACTCAAAAATGAGACATAGCAGTCTTCAGACTTTAATGTGCATGCAGAACACCTGCACATCTTCATAAAATGCAGATTCTAATTCAGGAGGTCCTGGGTGAGCCCTCAGAGTCTGCATTTCTGACAGGCTCCCAGATGATACCAATGCTGTCGTCTGACCATAGTTTAAGTAGAAAAGAGATGAAGAATTAGAGGATGTTTTTGTAAACCATAGTTTACAAAACCACAGTTTCAGGTATAAAGAATTATTATGCTGGCATCGACTATGATTATAAATGAATTCCCAACCAGCTAGCATTTTAAAGACATGTTTAGTTTAAGTACTGAGGAGAATTTCAGAGTCACAGGACTCAGAACTGGAAAGAAGTCCAGTGGTCACTGCTCTCTCCTTATCCTGCCCAGACAAGGAAGCAAACCCAGAGAAGTCAATGATGCCTCCCAAATCTCACAATAACTCAGTGTACTGGGACCGGAATTCAAACATTTGACTTTTTTGTTTATTCATAAACTCAATTGACAACCCTCTGAAAAAGGGTACTTTTCATTTTTCTTTTCAATCAAGAATACACACTCTGGCCCACACCCAAAAAGGTACCAAAAGGTGGCATTAACCAGCATGGGTCATCCTGGTACCAAAGGCCAGCAAGGTGTCATAGGGAAGACATCAAGATATGTTCAAGCAGATGATCAAAATGTAGTGATCTCCAAAGTTATGACTCACGTCCAAAATGTGACTTGAACACAAATTAACTTCTGTATACTTTCTGGAAAAAACAAAGGTTTTTTATTCTCAGTATTTGCAAACTCTAAGTCACTCCTACTTGAGAATAGTTTGTAAAAGAGAGAAGCTGCAGTTCAAATAGAAAGGGAATTAAAATAATTAGCCAAGGACGAGCAATGGTTTCTGTGGTAAATCCCAGGGATAAATAAAGGAACCTCAAGGTTTTTTATCCCTGGCATGTAAATTATTCTGCATCTCTGAGATCATGGTGAGTCCTAGAAAGTAAAATGTTAGGGCCACAAACATAAAAACAGGAGTTAAAAACTCCAAGTCAGGCCCTGGCCAGTTGGCTCAGCAGTAGAGCATTGGCCCAGTCTGTAGAAATCCTGGGTTCGATTCCTGGCCAGGGCACACAGGAGAAGCGCCCATCAGCTTCTCCACCCCTCCCCCTCTCTTTCCTCTCTATCTCTCTCTTCCCCTCCCGCAGCCAAGGCTCCACTGAAGCAAAGTTGGCCTGGGCGCTGAGGATGGCTCTGTGGCCTCTGCCTCAGGTGCTAGAATAGCTCCGATTGCAGCAGAGCAACGCCCCAGATGGGCCAAGCATCGCCCCCTGGTGGGCATGCCGGGTAGATCCCGGTCGGGCGCATGTGGGAGTCTGTCTGTCTGCCTCCCCCAGCTTGTCACTTCAGAAAAATACAAACAAAACAAAACAAAAAAATCTCCAAGTCATAAGTTAGAAAGGCACTGACTTATTTGGAAATCAAATCAGAGTAGGGAACCAGGGAGGCTCTTACTATGCCTGTCATGTCCAATAAAGCATTTTTGAAAATGTTTTGGTGAAATTAGGAGGAAATTCTTATTGAGCAAGGAATGATAAATGAAAATCAATACTTGCCTATCCATTATCAATTTAAGGTAAGTAAAATGCTATTAGCATCTTCATTTTAGTGAGCAATTTAAAACATTTTAATACAGGTAAACTGTTCTAAGAAAATCTATAGGTTTACTTCAGTACTCCATCCCCAAACCTTCTTCCATCATCATCTCCTAACCTCCTCAAAAATTCTCCCATGCTGGCAATTTCCCAGAAAATACTATAGAATTTTTACCTTAGTTTTGGGCCACAGGCCCCTTTGGAAACCTGTGGAAGTCTAAGAGCTTCCTCAGAATAATCTGTTAAATGTACAGAGAAAACATATATGACTACAAAGGAAGCCAATTATATGGAAATACTCTTCTATCCACACAGCCCTGAGAGGATCCATGGACCCAATTTAAGAACATCTGATCGGGGAATCACTCCTCTAGGATGATGAATGATGATATGCAGAAAAGTTTTTAAAACGCAGAGATTCATAGTAGAGAATCCTGTTCAGGATCAGTTAGTGAAGAAAAGAATGAGTTGTACAGAAAAGACTGACCTTGAACTCCCGTCCAAATTCAACACTATTTGTGCTGTGACTTTCCAGTCCTCCATTAAGAAATTACTCCAAATTTTCTTGGCTCTCGCCCTGTACACACAGCATATTCTGTGTATTGGAGGCAACTGAAGAAGGGCAGTGTTGGAAAAGGGAAGACTGGGATCAGTCCGGGCACGTTCCTAATTCTCTAACCAGTTCCCTGCTGTTAACAAGCTCTACTCACTTGGTCAAGCCACTCACCTCTGAGTTCAAAGTCCCTGTCCAGAAAGTGAGAAGGCTGAATTAAACCATCGCTAGGATGTCTTCCAACTCAATCATTTCTCTGAGAAGAAAAATTAGTGAGATTTCTTTTTGTCCTAGGCTCACAGTATGAAAATAGCTTCTAGATGAGAATTTTTCAGAGGCTTCAGAAATACCTTATGAGAATCACCTAGCTATAGAATTTAAGACTTGAAAGACATTTTATGAGCTGTGTGCCACCTCACCAATCCCAGTGACCAGGTAAGAAAACTGAGGTTCAGAAAGGCAAGGAGATTGATTAGAGGTCACATAATGAGGCAATGTTAATAGACTATTGTGACTTCTGCCATCTAGCACCAGCAGCATTTTAGGATTAGGCATTGATAGTACAAACCAGCTCATCAGTTCACTTGGAGACAGAAATAAACCTTAAATAAGCTGAGCTAGGGGAGGAAAACTGCAGGAGGAATCAGATGACTGGAGCGATGACAACAGCAGCAGTGCCCTGGACCTCAGACAGGCTCCAAGCTGAGGCCCTCGTATACACTACCGCCTCACTCGCAACAGCGCCCACCTCTCTCAAATATCATGGTTACAAAATCCACCTCCAAGAACAATCAATTACATAGAAGAAGAACTTTTTCAAAAGAAAGGAATGGATGAATGAACTCTGGTAAATAAGGTCAATAAAACCAAAGTACAAGATTTGAATTGTTAATACAATCTTGAAAGGACATTAGGTAAGAAAATGTAAAACTTAAAAATTCCTAACAAGCATTTAAAGAAGAAACTGATTCAAAATAACTCTGACCTGCCTTCTGGGGACAGCCACGAAGTATAGTTAACTACTTAACCAGCATTATTTCTACTAATACCCTAACCACTATCTTCAGAGCATGTAATTATTGGATATTCATCTGGTTTAAAACCCGTGTGTGTATTTCCACAGTCCATGTGTGTAAACTTATTTTACATGTGAAGAATTAGTAATTATGAAATTGTTGGGAATTTTGATCTAATAATGATTTCAACCTCATTCAATTAACCAACAACATGTCTGCCACATGCTTTCAAAACCTGAGATACGATGCTTGTCGTTTACCCTCTACCTTCTCCCCTAGAACATACACATACAACCAGCAAAGGAATCACAACCATTCCTCAATTCCCCACAGCACACATTATTCCTACCTTATACAAATAGTTCTGGCTTTCAGAACTTTTTTTTTTTTTTAAGTTTATCTTAAGAGTGACACATCCTTTCAAAATCTTCTAGACAGGAGGCTACACACCGCTGGTTTGCCAATTCCACATTTCACCTCCTCCAGGATTTCCCAGAGGCAGCAGCGCCATCTACTGGTAGGGAGGGCACAACTTGTTTTCTGGAAGCCTGTGGGTGACATGAGCCAAGGTCCAGACAGAACGGCTGCCTAGATTTGTGTCTTTGTGAACCTTTCTTTTCTAGAGCACAATACAAGCATAACGGACACTTATAACCTGAGCCACAGAACCTCCACAGGAGACACGTTCGTGAAAGCCATCTAAAGCCCAGCCAGGCTAGCCAATAAACAAGGCAGCTCTGCCTGGGAATGCCTCCTTAAGGCTCCACCTGCAAGCAGGCAATGAATTAAACATTTCCTGCCTCTCCTTTCTCCCCCCAGCACTTCCCTATCAGATGATGATCTCACCCAGGCCCCCACCTGTGGCAGTGTTATTTAGCACTGTCTTCCAGTCCGTGTTGCAGGGAAGGTGCTCAGATTCTTCTCAACTGAAGGCTCTTACGTTCACACAATGTGACACAGATCCTGTTCAAAGGACACTAACTGCTTAGGCATGCAGGTCGGGCTCTAATCTCTCTTATTCACTCTCCATCCTCCCCATCCCTGACCCAGGGGACAGAAACGACAAAAGGAAATGATTTTGTTGCTGCTTTGAAAGCAACACTAGTGGGCTTTTATTGAATCAGAGAATAAAACCTTGTCCTGTAGGTCACCGAGGTACATTGCTTTCTTCCAAATGAACTAAGCCTGCCAATCTTCCTGTTTTCCCTTGTGTAACCTATTAAGAGTTTCTCAACCTTTTCAAAACCCCTGCCTCCCCTCCACCGGCTAAACATAAACACTGCATGCCCTCTGTGTAGTTTATATTAACAAAAATTATATTTGAGAAAAACATGAAAGCATACCTTTCAAACTATATCATCTACCTCACATTCAGAACTCCTTCTCCCCACATTACACACCGACCAAAAAACAAATCACTGACAAGTTTTTAAATTATTCCCACTAATTTTTTTATGTTCCAACCTGTCAGGTGACAATATATACGTCACTTCACTAGGGTCATTTGTTATATTCCCAACAAGCTTTGCAGCAACTTCTCTTACTTTCATTCACCTCAGAAAACCACCAAAAGTTGATTTGTTGCAGCTGATAAATGTAAGTTCCGATTCCCCCTAAAACTGTTGTGTTCCCCCTTCCATTTGTTTTATATTGCCAAGTAAATTAATGTCTCAGCATGTGTAGACATTTCATAGGCATGAGGTGTGTCTTAGAGGTATGAAAAAAAAATCAGTTAAAAAAACCCCCAAAACTTTGTACAGAGAAGGTAGGAGTAATCAAAGGCTGTGAAGCGGTATCAGGATGTCTTGGATAAATCAGGTAAAAAGATTCTTGTCCATTTCATAACAGAATAAGTGCTAAACTTATTACAATGAAACTCAGAACGCAGTAAAATCTTCCTAATGACAGTTAGTTGAACCATTTCTTACCGAGCAGACTACTAGATACATCAACTAAATCAACAAATTAGATAACCAGTGGAAGACGGAATAAACTTTTTATATTTCACTATAAAATGCATAGTATGCCCTTCCAATTGCAGGGCTGGGGGAAAAGAAGAGAGAGAGGAAGGGATGCCCTGCACACACCCTCCCTTTCTAAAGTATGACTTTAAATAAAGACACCCCTCCCCCAACACACACAACACTTGAGGCACCCAAATGGTCTTCTTTAAACACACACTTTCTAAAGTACTAAGGTAGTAAGGTTTGAAGAGGTGTAATTTAGGCTCAGCCTGCCTTCCCTTCATCCCTACAGCCCATTAACACGCTGAAAATAATTACTCACTTGGTCAGCCCCAGGAAAACCTCAGTTTACAGAGATTACCACCCCCTTCCACACACACCCGTCTTCTCGAAGAAGCAGCTCCATGTGATGGTCTGGTCTGCAGTTCACTGCAGGCATCTCCCTCCACACAACTTACCAGTCATCAGTTTCACTGGATCTGTAATTCCTTTTTGTAGCCTCTCATTTAGACCTACCAGTACTCAACTGCTTTTACAAAAAAAAGAAAAAAAGAAAAGAAAGAAAGAAAGAAAGAAAGAAAGAAAGAAAGAAAAGAAATTTCCGCCTCCGAATGAATCTCAGGATTCCTTCGGCGGGCTTAAAGCTGTTTCGTGCGAGTCTGGGTGCGAGCTCGCGCGCGGGCACGGAGGCGCTTCCCCGGGCAGCACCTGGACGCGGTCCACCGGTCCGGGCCCCGCTCGCCCGCACAGCTGCGCTAGGAATTCGGTTTCGCTCGCCGCCGCCGAAGTAGTTCGAGTCCCGCAGCTTGGCCAAAGTGACACTACATTTTTCTCTTCGCTCTCACATGCGACAGGTCCCACTGCGTCCAAGCCATCTTCTCCCCAGCCCGGTCCGGCGCCCGCGATGCCCCCGCCCCACCACCCTCGGCGGTTACCTGCGGAGGGGACCGAGACCAGCATCCCGCCGGGCGGGAAACAAAGGCGGAGTACAGACTGCCAGGTGGAAACTCCCCACGAGCAAAGGATGGGGTGGTGCATCAGAGGGCAGGAAAAGGGAAACCGAGGCAGCAAAGGGGGTGGCAGAGCCCAGGTCTGCATCCTCCCCGAATGGGGCTCCCCAGGCGGGCAGACCCCAGAACGCCCCCCTCCCAGGCCAGCCCAGCCCTACCCTCCGCGCACGCCAGCACCCGGTCTCGGAGGGGTTGGGGAAGCCCCGCGGCGGCGCTCACCTCGGGAGAAGCGCTCCAGCTCTCTCCGACGGCTCCGGAGAAAGCCCAATCGCACACGCACGCGCACTCGCGTTCTCGCGCCTTCACGCCCCCGCGCGCGCCCCTCCGACCAGGCCCTGTCCGTCAGCGTCCGCAAGAGCCAATCCGGTAGCGCAGGAGGCCCAGCTCTGGTCACGTGGGCAGTACAGCCAATCACCAAATTGCCCTCGGCAGCACCCTCTCCGATGTCCCTGGAGGTTGGGTTGTTACCCTTAGGAGCGGGTGCGAGGCATGTATAAAGAGCTGAGTCTCCGTCTTGGGGGCGCTGAGTGGTGCTGGATTGATCAATTACTAGACCAACTGATATCTCAGATTCTAAATGTGAATAGAAATTACCTGGGTATCTCGTTTAGAGGAGGATTCTGATCCAGTAAACCAGGGATGAGGATCAGAGATTGTTCCTTTCTAACAGCACCAGGTGGTGATGATGATGAGACTGGTTACTTAGGACCACCCCTTGAGCAGCAAGACTTTAAGAGCACCTGTCGGAAAATGATGATTATAGCCTCTGGGCCATGCTATTTAAAAGTTTCAAGAACCTTTCTTTAACTTCCTTCAGTGTTGGAATGCATGACAGAGACTGACTAAGCATGGGGTGTCCTGGTGACACTCATAGTTTGGGCACCAGCTGAGGGAAGGTGTGTTTAATTTTCACATCACCCACCCTTAGTTTATGGGACAGAAACCTGCGCCAATTTGGTGGTTATAAACTATAAGTGGGACTACATGTTCCTTCTAAAGAACACTAGGTCCTTGGTTGGCAAACTGCGGCTGCTGAGCCACATGTGGCTCTTTGCCCCTTGAGTGTGGCTCTTCCACAAAGGGTACTCCACCCTAATCAAGTTAATAACAATGTATCTACCTATATACAGTGTGTCCAGAAACTCATGGTGCACTTTTGACCGGTCACAGGAAAGCAACAAAAGACGATAGAAATGTGAAATCTGCACCAAATGAAAGGAAAACCCTCCTAGTTTCTGTAGGATGATGTGGCAGCATGTGCACATGCACAGATGATGATGTAACACCGTGTATACAGCGGAGCAGCCCACGGCCATGCCAGTCGAGATGTGGACGGTACAGAGGAAAGTTCAGTGTGTTCTGTGGCTCGCTAAATTCGAATCCGTGACCAAAGTGCAACGTGAATATCTGCATGTTTATAACGAAGTGCCACCACATAGGAATAACATTACTCAGTGGGATAAGCAGTTGAAGGAAACTGGCAGTTTGGTGGAGAAACCCCGTTCTGGTAGGCCATCAGTCAGTGACGAGTCTGTAGAGGCTATACAAGATAGCTACCTAAGGAGCCCTAAAAAATCTGTGCGTGAGCCCACATCGAACTGCACTGAATAGATATGAAACTGGGAGAGTTTTCCTCTTATTTGGTGCAGATTTCACATTTCTATTGTCTTTTGCTGCTTTCCTGTGACTGGTCAAAAGTGCACCATGACTTTACAGACACACTGTAGTTTAAGTTTATTTATTTTTATTTTTATTTATTTATTTATTTATTTATTTATTTATATTTTTCTGAAGCTGGAAACGGGGAGAAACAGTCAGACAGACTCCCGCATGCACCCAACCGGGATCCACCCGGCACCAGTGCGACGCTCTGCCCACCAGGGGGCGATGCTCTGCCCCTCCGGGGCGTCGCTCTGTCTAGACCAGAGCCACTCTAGCGCCTGGGGCAGAGGCCACAGAGCCATCCCCAGCGCCCGGGCCATCTTTGCTCCAATGGAGCCTTGGCTGTGGGAGGGGAAGAGAGAGACAGAGAGGAAGGAGGGGGGGGTGGAGAAGCAAATGGGCGCTTCTCCTATGTGCCCTGGCCGGGAATCGAACCCGGGTCCCCCGCACGCCAGGCCGACGCTCTACCACTGAGCCAACCGGCCAGGGCTGTAGTTTAAGTTTAAAAAATTTGGCTCTCAAATGCAAATCAAAACTACAATGAGATACCACCTCACCCCTGTTAGATTAGCTATTATCAACAAGACGGGTAATAGCAAATGTTGGAGAGGCTGTGGAGAAAAAGGAACCCTCATTCACTGTTGGTGGGACTGTAAAGTAGTACAACCATTATGGAGGAAAGTATGGTGGTTCCTCAAAAAACTGCAAATAGAACTACCTTATGACCCAGCAATCCCTCTACTGGGTATATACCCCAAAACCTCAGAAACATTGATACGTGAAGACACATGTAGCCCCATGTTCATTGCAGCACTGTTCACAGTGGCCAAGACATGGAAACAACCAAAAAGCCCTTCAATAGAAGACTGGATAAAGAAGATGTGGCACATATACACTATGGAATACTACTCAGCCATAAGAAATGATGACATCAGATCATTTACAGCAAAATGGTGGGATCTTGATAACATTATAAGGAGTGAAATAAGTAAATCAGAAAAAAACAAGAACTACATGATTCCATACATTGGTGGAACATAAAAATGAGACTAAGAGACATGGACAAGAGTGTGGTGGTTACCAGGGGTGGGGGGAGGGAGGACATGGGAGGGAGGGAGGGAGAGAGTTAGGGGGAGGGGGAGGGGCACAGAGAACTAGATAGAGGGTGGCGGAGGACAATCTGACTTTGGGCGAGGGGTACGCAACATAATTTAATGACAAAATAACCTAGACATGTTTTCTTTGAATATATGTACCCTGATTTATTAATGTCATCCCATTACCATTAATAAAAATTTATTTAAAAAATAAAAAATAAAAAAAAATAAAAAAAATTTGGCTCTCAAAAGAAATTTCAGTCATTGTACTGTTGATATTTGGCTCTATTGACTAATGAGTTTGCCAACCACTGCACTAGGTCATTCTAAGCATGGAACTCGGGCATTTGTCTGTGTTGCCTCTGTGCTATATACTCTTGGCCAGAGAGAAACAACATGGGTGGTTTCCGGAAACTTACTGTCTGTTGTGTAACTACACAGGTAAACTCAGGAAGAAGCATGTGGGAGACAACTCACAAAAAGCTAATGGTCTCAGCATCTTGGACAATTTAGGCATAAGCCAGAGAAGTTGTAAAATAATTTATCTAAGGGATCTTAAAAATTGTCCAGATTATCCTTCTGTTAATAATTTCGGAGTCTGAAAGTCAGGAAGCCCATGTCTCTGCCATCTCTCAAACTTGACCTAAACTAAATATTTTCAAACTGTTTAGCATAGTCAAGTTCTTATTACCCCCAATAGTCTGCCAAAGATCTAAATGCTAAATCCTCTAAAACCTTCCTCCTCCAGCTGTTTGGCCAGATGGTGTGACACTGCCTTTAACAGTTTTCTCTTACTATTAAAAAGGTATCAAACTGCCACTTAGAGAAAACCTTACCCTTTCAGTGTGCCTAGGTCTCTCTGCCTTACCAGCCTAGAAGTGAAGTCCACTTAGCAATGGTAGACGTTGTTCATCACTTCTCTATCAGAGGTGGCATAGCACAAAATCTAGAGTTTCACAGAACATGTTGAATGTGGCCCCACAACAGTTCTGGCTATAACAGGAGTAAAGAAACGTCTAATCAAGAAAAATATGTTTGAAAGTCTCAAAGTTTCTTTTACTGCCATTAAACAAGCGATTCTCCAGGATGACTGCACAGCAAAGCTTTGAAGGAAAAGATTTGGGGGCCTTGTGCCCGGAGATTTCAACTGGGGTGATGACTGGAGCCTGGGCAACTATAGGTTTAAAACATTCTACAGGTGATTTGTAGGCAGCCATGCTTGAGAACACCTGCATAAGCTCGAGATCGATGGACTCATTCTTTAACAAGGGAAAATAAACTCTACAACACAAATCTCTAATGACATAGAGACTCAAAACAAAGAAAGGTGTCCACATAATTTGCGGAATAGATTTTTTTAAAGGCCAAAAAAAAAAATGCATAGATAATCAATATTCCAAAGACTATTCAGTGGAACTGAAAAGCCAAATCCATGAGTAGGTTTAGTTCCAGTTGAATAAGTAAATATTTCAGAAAGAACCTATTACCTTTGTTAACCATATCAAACAGATCAACTCTCTGATTATTTCTTCACTTGTCTTATACTGTACTCTTCTTAACTAAAAGCCAATTTATATTTGAGCATTGGAGAGTTAGTCTCTGTTTCCCAAAGTGTGTAACAGATTCCTAGCCATCCTCCCCTCTTCCCACCCCCAACCTCCTCTAGCCTATCTTCTGTAAAAATTTCAGAGCCAATACTGGTTAAATTTGAGTCCAAGTTGTACCTTGTGACACAGAACATCTAAATACTATAGGCAAAATCTCAAGTAAAATAGCTTTGCTATTAGTTTAGTTTTCCCTGCTAGCTAAATAAAGGAAGTGCTACTTCCTTTTAAAGAATTTGAAGAAAAGTCTCTTTATTGGGGTTTAACCAAATTCTGTTATTTTGTGAAATAAAGTGATCAGTGTCTGCATCTTGGAAAGTTATTTTGTTTATGGAATGATATTTGCTGTAGTGGAGTATGACCTAGTTTTTAACTGAATTAGTGAGGGCCCCTTAGAACATTCTGCCAACAATAGCTATCTTGCTTGAAAGTGACTATTTGCCACATCAGAAATTTAAGCCCAGTGTGAGCCTGAAAACTAGCTTTCTTCCTGCTCAGACACTTTTAAAAAATATGTTTCACAGCATTTAAATGGGGGAAGAAATGTTCTCACCCACCTTGTATTGTATAAACTTGTAGCTTTCTCTACTGGGTAAAATAAGAACAGTTTTTAGCGGTATTTAACTAACATGAGTAATTTAAAGTTTTTACCTAGAAAGAAAGTATTTATGTTTCTCTTTGTGTCATCATTCAAAAAGAGGCAACAGGAAACAAAGAGATTCTTGCTTGAGGAATTTGGAGAAAAAAAAACATCTAATCTGTCATTCACTTTCTATTTCTCAGCCTGCTTGTCTCACATATATAACCTGGCTATCCTATCTCAGAAAATGGATATGTTAGTATCTGTTAAAAATCACAAGTTAGCTTAAACAGTCTCCCCCTCCTTGAATTGCCACCTAGAAATTGTTTAACAAGATTTAAGTATATTTGAAAAGAGAGTTAAAGTATAAACTGCTGAGTTTCTAGAAATTCACCCATTGCTCCATTACAATCAGAACCCCCTATAGACTGCTTTATAATTACTAATCATGTTTTTACAATTAGCAATAAATAGATTCCCTAAACTTTTTTTTTTTTTAGTGAGAGGAGGGGAGGCAGAGAGACAGGCTCCCACATGCACCCTAACTAGGATCCACCCAGCAAGCCCACTAGGGGGCAATACTCTGCCCATCTGGGGCATTGCTCCATTGCTCAGCAACTGAGCTCTTCTTAGCACTTAAGTCAGAGCCTATGAAGTCATCCTCAGCACTGAAGCCAACTCACTCAAACCAATCAAGCCATGGCTGCAGGAGGGGAAGGGGCAGAGAGAGCGTGAGAGAGAAAGGGGCGGTAAAGAAGCAGATGGTTGCTTCTCCTGTGTGCCCAACCAGAAACTGAACTCAGGATATCCACACGCCAGGTCAACGCTCTACCACTGAGCCAACCAGCAGGGCCAGATTCCCTAAACTTAATTTATTTCATTCATAAAGATCCACAAATTACCCAAGATTCTAGTCTTCATCTGTCATATAAATCCAGCCACGATAACTTTTATTTTTTAATTTAAAAAAATCTATTTATTGATTTTAGAGAGAGAGGAAGGGAGAGAGTCAGAAACATTGATCTGTTTCTGTATGTTCCTCGGCCGGGAATCAAACCCTTGACCTTTGAGTATCTAGATGATGCTATAACCAACCAAACTATCTGGTCTGGGTGAGGATAACATTTTAAATTTATGTATCTGTGTTTTAATAACTGGTACCATCTTTGTCATTTAGTGTAACTGTGTACAAATTTAGCCTGACACCTTAGACATTTTTTAGATGTTTTTATTCCCTATATTTTTTATGTTGTCTATATAGGATATAAATATACTTTTTATAGTTTATATATTTTAGACTTTAAACATGTGCAGATTATATATCCTGCTATACCTCCCCTGACTTAAGAAATAAAACATTATTAATGCAATCAAAGCCTCCATGTACCGCTTCCAACAGTTCGTTTTTTTTTTTTAATATTTATTTTTATTTTATTTATTCATTTTAGAAAGGAGAGAGAGAGGGAGAGAGAGAGAGAGAGAGAGAAAGACAGAGAGAAGGGGGAGGAGCACGAAGCATCAACTCCCATATGTGCCTTGACCAGGCAAGCCCAGGGTTTCGAACCAGGGACCTCAGCATTTCCAGGTCGATGCTTTATCCACTGCACCACCACAGGTCAGGCCAGTTCGGTTTTTTAAATGGAGATACCACACTTAGCAAGCTGAGCCACTAAGGAGAGAGAATAGTTTACAAAAGGGAACACCATATTGTATGCATATAATAGAAAACATAAATGTAAATGAGCAAACTTCTTACTGAATAAAATATTTAGAAGTTCCAAATGGATGTAAGGAAAAGATAACAGCTGAAAATTTCATGGGGTCTGAATCTGGTGTAGGTATCTTTAGAAGACGGCACAAGTATAGTTTGGAGCAGTGATAAAGTGAGGAATGAGGTTCTCTTCACTCAAAAACACTTCCTGAGTCCTGTCTTTTAGCTCATTTTAAGTTAAGCAAGCCACCATGATTCAAAACAAGAAGTGTTATATTACAAATGGGGCACACACCACTATAAGAAAGCACAAAGAGGCCTGACCTGTGGTGGTGCAGTGGATAAAGTGTCGACCTAGAAATGCTGAGGTCGCCGGTTCAAAACCCTGGGCTTGCCTGGTCAAGGCACATATGGGAGTTGATGCTTCCTGCTCCTCCCCCCTTCTCTCTCTATCTCTATCTCTCTCCTCTCTATCTCTCTCCCTCTCTCTCTCCTTTCTAAAATGAATAAATAAAATTTAAAAAAAAAGAAATGTTTTTTTAAAAAAAAAAAAAAAAAAAGAAAGCACAAAGAAATACCTCCGGCATGTTTCACCTCACCGTCTCCACCTCTCTCCAGCTGTTTGTCTGCTCTTGTCCCCCACTGTCTGTCCCTTGACAACTCGGCTCTAGACACATTGCCCTTCTTAACTCTCCCTCAGATATATCCTCAGTTAGTTCACAGAGTCCACTCTTGTCTCTGGCTAACATACTCTGCCCCACCTCCCTTCCCACCCCCAACCTGCATTGCATCTGCTGGGCCTTCCCTCCCTCGCTGAAATCGGGTTTGTGCTCAAAGAACTTACTGTCAAAGAGGACTTCCCAGGTCAAATGATCCAAAGTAGCACTTTCTCCCACACTGGTCTTCTCTGATCCAAACTTTCTCAACCAGGGGTCCAGCCATGTACAGAAAATGATATCCATGACTGTTTTTTTCCCATCTCCCAAAGATGGTACACAACTGGTATCCTTCTAGCTGAATAGGAAAGAAGATAGAAGTTAATTCATTGATTCATTGTTAATTCATACAAAGAGTGCCTTAAGGCATTAGAGCTTAATTCTTTGGTACAGTAATCCCTCGGCCATATCGCAGTTCACTTTTCGTGGTCTCACTGTTCCACGGATTTTTAAATTGTATACATCTAATTCTGTATTGCGGATTTTTCGCTAATCGCAGGATTTTGCGGTATATAGGTATTTTTATATATTTATTATTTTAATTATTTTGGCAGTAAAATAAGCATTTTCTAGCCTAAAAAATTGAAAACTATGAGAAATATTAATTAAAATATATTAAAAGATGCCTGACCAGGCGGTGGCGCAGTGGATAGAGCGTCGGACTGGGATGCCGAGGACCCAGGTTCGAGACCCTGAGGTGACCAGCTTAAGCGTGGGCTCATCTGGTTTGAGCAAAAAAAGCTCACCAGCTTGAACCCAAGGTCGCTGGCTCCAGCAAGGGGTTGCTCGGTCTGCTGAAGGCCCACGGTCAAGGCACATATGAGAAAGCAATCAATGAACAACTAAGGTGTTGCAACGTGCAATGAAAAACTAATGATTGATGCTTCTCATCTTTCTCCGTTCCTGTCTGTCTGTCCCTGTCTATCCCTCTCTCTGACTCACTCTCTGTCTCTGTAAAAAATTAAATAAATAAATAAGTAAATTAAAAAATATATATATTAAAAGATTAAATCAAAGTAAAGCCTTAAAATATATATAAATAATAAAATAAATATACAGTTGCTATTTTGTGAATTTTCGCCTATCACTGGGGTGGAGAGGGTTCTGGAACCTAACCCCAGTTAGGGGTTAGATGGGGACCACTGTAGAGCTGGTAAAGAAGGGCTACTCTAAACTATTATCCTACGTTTTATTTTCTTAGCTCTTATCAACATATAACAAATTATTTTTTTGTCGTCTCCCCACCCCAACCCTCATTAGAATGTAAGCCCATGAAATTTGATTCTGGTCCATGCTTACCACAGTGTCCAGAACTGGTATATAAAAAGTATTTGTTGAATAAACTTCACAGGATAGATTTGTGTTATGGCTTCTCATCTAAAAACTTTTCAATAGTAAAAACAATTTATGTTAAAACGTTTCCATATAGAACAATGTATACATTACTCATGACCCTGGTCAGGTAGCTCAGTTAGTTAGAGCTTCGTCCCAATATACCAAGATTGCCCATTTGATCCCCAATCCGAGCAAGTACAAGAATGCAATAATGAATGCATAAATAAGTGGAACAACAAATTGATGTTTCTCTCCCCCCCTTCCTCCCTCTCCCTCTCTAAAAATCAATCAATAAAACAAAATTTTTTAATGAATTACCCAAGTGAAATGATGAGATAGAAAATGATAAATGGAACTGAGAACACTGAAAACATTTCTCTAGATAATAATAATGGAAGGCTTTAAATATCAAAACACAAAGTCACCAAATGTTCAATCAGGATGAGAAATGTGGTGCAGGGGTTGGGGCACTGGCTGGATGTTAATAAACTGAGGACGGCTTTCTAAATCCCACAGGGATGGGCAATAGAGAGAATATTCATTCTAAACAGGTTCAGAAGAGGACCCAAGAGATTGCTGGGGGTGAGCCACTAAGCGACAATTAATAACATAATTAAGTTCTACATCCTCATGGGAGAGGGGAAAACCAAGAGACCCACTCCATGCATGCTAGATTTTTAAAAACAGAAATATAATAACTCTAGGCTCCATCTAGGAGACAACTGAAAGGAAGGATTTTAAAAAGTCAATAACCCACAAGAAAAGCCTATACGCATTTTTGTTGTTGTTGGCTCTCCATAAAAACAAACCAACAACAACAACAAATAAAACATATACAAATACCAAGGAATGAAAATAACAAGTATTAGAGGTAGGAGCTAAAAAGAGAACTGCTAGATCCACATAAATTATCAGAGAAAAAAAGAGGGTATTTTCCCCCATATTGGTAAGAGAATGCATGTGAAGAAAATAAAGAAACCTGATCAGTTATAAATAAGGAGAATAATAACTACGACAAAAACATTTTGAAGAGCGCATGGCAAGTGTCTCTGAAACCAATAAAAGGAGATTATTTTAACATGTCAAAGGGAGAAATTCACTCAAAGAATAAGTGGAATCCTTTGATCTCGGTGGGATTAAAGATTTGCTCAGCAGTGGAAAGGGGCATATTTCACAGGCTGAATTATTTGTCATAAATTAAGATCCTGAAAGGATAATACAGAGACTTTCTTTCCTATGTCATCCCCCAAAATGAACTAGTTAGTATTACTTGATTGTAGCAGTGGACTTGTAATCAGGATACTTTGGAAGGATGCACAAAATCAACATGGAAAACCCCTCAGGACTGAAAGATGGAGACAGCTGATTTGGGTGGGTGACTCGCATATATATAGAAATGTGCAGCTGTCACCTGTTCGTAAAGAGAGTCAAAAGAGACCTGAAAAAGAGATAATCCCAAAGATTATTTTTGTTGAAGCATTCAATATTTTTTAACCTCAATTATAGGCTCTATGACTTGGACTGCCTTAATATAACTTAATGAAATGGCTATTTGAAGAGACCTGGTAAGAATTAAATGTGTCCATATTCTTTCAATTGTTTCTTATCTCTCTTGAAATTAACAACCACTTGTGAATTTATTGGTCAGTTACACTCAAAGTCACATGTTGAAGACAAACCGAAATCCTGGCACATAGTAAGCATTCAATAAGTGTTACCCGCTTTAAAATTGATTTGTTTTGCCTGACCTGTGGTGGCACAGTGGATAAAGCGTCGCCCTGGAAATGCTGATGTCGCCGGTTCAAAACCCTGGGCTTGCCTGGTCAAGGCACATATGGGAGTTGATGCTTCCAGCTCCTCTTCCCTTCTCTCTCTCTGTCTCTTCTCTCTCTCTTTCTCTCTCTCTCTCTCTCTCTGTCTCTCCCTCTCCTCTCTAAAATGAATAAATAAAAAATTTTAAAAAACCCCAGTTCACAGTTGTACACCCATTAAAAAATTATCTAATCAAGTCTTAAGTTATATTATTCTTGGTATAACAACCTAAGTATCCACTTAATTAATGATCCCCATACTCAAAAAAAAAAAATTGATTTGTTTTTCAGTAAATAAATAAAAATATAAAAACAAAATCATTGAAATAAAATAAACTCCAGGCTTTCTGCCCCCTCTGTATTTTCTTTCTTTTTTGTATTGGGCTTTTGCTGAAGTTCCATCAGCCATATCCTGCTATATTGCAACAGCCCTGACCAAAGTTCCTCCTAACAAGGGACCCAAAACATAGCCCTTTGTAGTCTTACAGCTATTTATGCTTGAGAGCTCTTACAGCTATAATTGCTCCTGAGAGCATCTTGGAGTAGCTAAAGCCATATTCTCCACTGTTCCCCATTGGGAGAATAGTCAATTATTCAGTTTTCAAACATTAAAAAAGAAATGATTCATTTTCTCTTGACTTGACCCTTTCCCCAATGTTACAATTGGCTGGCATTGAGTAGGTACTCAGCAATCATTTGTTAAATCAATGGACGCTCTCATTCTCAGAATTCTCCCTCTGTGGGCATCTGTGCTGAACCCACTCTGGATTGGAAAATTGTCACAACCTACAAGTAGGGTCTATCATTAATATTCCTTTATGTTTCTTTTCCTTGCTGGGTTGTGTGTTCTCTCTGCTAATATGTGCACGTATAAATATTTAAATTCCTCTCAGGTTAAATTATTTTCTCTATTCTCACATTGCTTCCTTTCCCCTAATTTTTGTAAGATCATCAAACCTAGACAGTATTTCACATATAAGCAATTGTTACTGTGTACATATTACCCAACTCCTAACAAGAAAAAAAAAGCAATATTGATATTCCATTTCTTTACAGTCCAGTTACTCTAATTCTAAGTAGAAATTTCCTTTCCTATAAATTTTCTTATCATTGTGTCTTATTTACTTATAAAACATGATGTCAGTGGGTCTCAAACTTGAGTGCATCCGAATCACCTGGAGGGCTTATAAAAACAAAATTTTGGGGTCTTACCCCTAGACTCCAACTCAGGAGGCCTGGGGTGAGGGCTGAGCACGTATATTTTTAACAAGCTCCTAGGTGATAGAGATGCTTTTGCCCAAAGACCACACTTTAAAATCACTGTACCGTGTCATTAAATGACAAACTCAAAAACAATACAAGAAAAACTAATCAATAAATACTCAAGGCCCTGGCCGGTTGGCTCAGCGGTAGAGCGTCGGCCTAGCATGCGGAGGACCCGGGTTCAATTCCCGGCCAGGGCACACAGGAGAAGCGCCCATTTGCTTCTCCACCCATCCGCCGCGCTTTCCTCTCTGTCTCTCTCCTCCCTTCCCGCAGCCAAGGCTCCATTGGAGCAAAGATGACCCGGGCGCTGGGGATGGCTCTGTGGCCTCTGCCTCAGGCGCTAGAGTGGCTCTGGTCGCAACATGGCGACACCCAGGATGGGCAGAGCATCGCCCCCTGGTGGGCAGAGTGTCGCCCCTGGTGGGCGTGCCGGGTGGATCCCGGTCGGGCGCATGCGGGAGTCTGTCTGACTGTCTCTCCCTGTTTCCAGCTTCAGAAAAATGGAAAAAAAGAAAAAAAGAAAAAAAAATAAATACTCAAAATCTATTGCTCTCTATGATTGGTTATGACCAAAGGAGTAACATCATTCTGGGATGTCAACCCAATGTGGCACTTCAGCTCAAAGATCAGCCAATTGTTGACTATCATTCAAAAGAAATATGTGTAATTTTTCTTTCAATAAAACTTTGTGTATCTTTGGTGACTAAAATTCAAGAAAGTGACCATGACCCTGGAAAGAGTGTCAGGAAGGATAGGTAGACTGCTTCCACAAGACAGAAAGTTGTCTTATAAGGCTAAAAAAAAAAAGTAGGAGATATTTCTTTTTCATTTCAGAATAGTAAAACCTAAGAAATGTGACAATAAACACCTGTAACATCACAGCTGTACAGAAAGGTTGACCACCCAATTCTGAATCCTAGAATGCAGAGGGTTCTTGAAACTTAAGTTTAGGAAGGTTTATTATTGTGTTAGAAAGGTTTATTTAATGGGTATAATATGTCCTATTCATAAGCCCTGAGAATGATGTAAGGAAAATAAAGATAATCAAAATGAATTATAAAACCATAAGTTATTAGCGTTTCGTGGTTCACAGAAAGTAGGACCATTTAGGTCCTTAGCACATGTCCCCTAATGCCATCTTTGGTAAATTCCCCTTGAGTTTTGCCTTGCAATGTAGTTCTAACTCTTTAGATTAGATGAGCAATCTAAGACTTTTAGACTTTTTTTGTAGATTTTATTTATTGATTTTTTAGAGAGAGGCTAGAGAGAAAGGTGGAGGAAGGAGCAGGAAGCATCAACTCATAGTCTGTGCCTTGACCAGGCAAGCCCTGGGTTTCAAACCAGCAACCTCAGATTTCCAGGTCAACGCTTTATCCACTGCACTACCACAGGTCAGGCAGACCTGTAGACTTCATGTGGTCCACTTTACCTTGAAACATGCTCTTTAGAACAAAGTAAAAAGGATTAAGAAGTACAAACTTCCAGTTATAAAAATAGGCACAAGGATGTAAAGTACACCATAAAAAAAATCAAGTCAATAATATTAAAATAATTATATATGGTACCAGACAGGAACTAGACTTATCAGGGTGGTCACTTCATAAGCTATATAAATGTCTAATCACTATGTTACATTACCTTAAACTAATATAAAATTGTATGTCAACTGAAATTAAACACAAATACAGATTATACTAGAAAGCCCGGCGGTCATACGAAATGACCGCTGTTCTAGATATTATAAATTGTAATTAAAATGATTTGTGCAAAGGTGTCTGCTAATTCAAACTGAATTACCCAGGGCAGGCGGCAAGGACGCCCCTTTGCTTACTGCCCCACGGGGTTTCCCCCTTCTACTTGCTTAATTGCTTAAAGTAGAGTGCAATGAAGGAAACCACTGGCAGTACATTTCTTAAGAGCCAACACTAGCTCAATAAATAAAGGTGATTTAAATAATAAAATGTTAATTCACATGTCAAAGATATCTTTGTACACATTTCTTGTGTAGATCTTTCTATCATTTTTAAGCTCGCCTTGCAAAGAACCATCAATTATTTTTAATTTTATGTCCATTCTTTCACGAACTCTTGAACAGGCAACATAAAGTTGACCGTGTCCAAATGCAGGCTCAGGTAAAAAAATGCCAACACTCTTAAGCGTTTGGCCCTGAGACTTATTGATGGTCATAGCAAAGGCAAGTTTTACAGGAAATTGTCTACGTCTCAATTGAAACGGCAACCCTGTTTGAGATGAAGCCAAATCAATTCTTGGAATGACATGTATTTCACCTTTAGAGGAGCCAGTCAAAGACTTAGCTATTATGACATTATTTTTCAATTGGAGAACCTCTAGTCTTGTACCATTGCAAAGACCCCTTCTGGTGTTAAGATTTCTTAACAGCATAATAATTGCTCCAATCTTTAACCTCAATTTGTGAGGTGGCATGCCAGAAGGTGGGACTATTTGAATGCCGTGGCAACTTCACCCCATTGGCTAATACAGTTACACAAGCAACCAATAAGCTATCGGCGACAAACAGACACTTAAGCCGCATATAATAAAAATTAGTGAAAGAGAGACAGACAGACAGATGGGAAGAGAGAGAGATGAGCAGTATCAACTTGTAGTTGTGGCACTTTAGTTGTTCATTGATTGCTTTCTCACACTTTTCTTGACTGGTGGCGGGGGGGAGGGGGCTCCCGCCAAGCCAGTGACCCTTTGCTCAAGCCAGCAACCTTGGGCTCAAGCCAGCAACCTTGGGCTTCAAGCCAGTGACCTTTTGCGCTCAAGCCAGGGACCATGGGGTCATGTCTATGATCCCACACTCAACCCAATGACCTTGTGCTCAAGCTGGTGAGCCCACACTCAAGCTAGATGAGCCCACACTCAAGCTTGCTACCTAGGGGTTTCGAACCTGGGTCCTCAGTGTTCCAGGCTGATGCTCCATCCACTGCACCACCACCTGGGCAAGCAAACTTAAAAATATTAAAAAAGGAAAGAAATACGTCCTGTGTTCCAAGTTTAGGACCCAGGATCGATAACTGAAAATACTGCAGTGAGTGAATAATAATCCCATACATTTACTCACACATGCTCCAGCTTGATACCTCCCTCTCTGGGCATGGTAACTTTTGCATTCCTGAAAACTGGGAGTTTTAGGACACATCTGTCTTCCAGGGCTAAGGCACGGGCAGATAAGACACAGAAGGGGAAAAGAAGTGAGAGAAACACAGCTATGGTTAAGGTAAGCACATACAACAAATGCTTGCAGAGTGAGGCAGGTGAAGAAAAGAGTATAGCAGAGGATAAGACAATAGGAAGAAGTGGGACCTATTATTGCAATGTGAGAATGCAAGATGGGTCACATCTCATCACTTTTTAAACTCTAAGATTTCTATAGGCCAAGCAAAACATATCTGCAAATCAGATATGGGCCACAGATATACTTACCCCTTGTCTAAAAAGATCGGTTTTCTATCCTAAAATCTCCCAAACTCCCCCTCTGAACTGTGTCATGTGATTCCTGCTAGGTGCAAGGGAAGCTGTGAAGTGTTCTTTTGTTGTTTTTGTGTGTGTGTGTTTTTAGCAAGGTGCTTTGCTTTGCTACCATGAATAAAATCTGAATTCTGCTACCAAGCAAGAAAGAAGACCATATATCCTAAAGAGGAAAGATGCCCTGTGCTTTCTAACACTAGGTCTACAATAATTGCACAAACAGTCACTTTCTCAGCAACATCCTTTCTCTCTGCTCTTGAATGATTCTTGGAGGTCTCTAGATCACCCCATTCACCTGAGTATAATGTGACTTGTACTGTTTTATTATAGAGCTACATTGCAATAATTGTGCCAAATATGGTCATTTTTAATCTAGTACAGGTCTGTGTAAAACAGACAAATGGGAAAGAAAAGATGCTAGAAATTCCAGGTGCACAAATTAAAACTCGAGTCCCTGCTTTTGCTAGGGATTTTATAATATGACAGATATGCTTCTCCTGTCATTGCCTTGGTCTCAAGACAAGTAAATGTGTTAAAAGTCATTAGATTTAAATTACTTTAGGAAATATCTTTGCAGTCAAAAGCTGCAATGGACCAAGTACACATTTCTCATTTTCATGTCAATGACTGTCTTATTTGAAGAGTCAATTGTACTAATTTTAAAACTCAGAGAAAGAAGGCGATAATCTTCTGGTAATGATGCAATGGCCATGGGTGAGGATTGCTTAAGCTTTTAGGATTGTGTTAGCATTTTTCTGATTTTAGATTTTCTGGCCTCACCTTAAACCACATAGGTGTTATGCACCTCAGTGAGATTCTAGGAAGAATACCAATTTGAGGTTTTCTGTAGTTTCAAGAGATCTGGATTCAGTTGATTTTACCTAGAATTCATTTTCTTTATATTTTATGCTGATCATATTTCATTCACTGGGAAGAGAATAAAAATCATTTTCCTCCATTTTATTTTTTATTCACTTCTAGGTTTTGCTTTGTTTGCTTTTTAATTTTGTAGGGTTTTGTTTGTTTGGTTTTTTTGTACCTATGATGAAGTGTTCTTGATTTAACATCTCTTGCGATCAAGATTTTCTAGAGCTAATGATGTCTGAGGAGTTGAGAGTTTGTCAATAGCGAGACAAATCCACCTTCAAACATTAAATTCTCAGTGCTGGAATTGTTTACTCTGGGCCATGCCAACCAGCTCTTCCCGTGCTATCCTCTATTTTCATTGAAGAAGGCTGTCAGCTTTCGTAGAGCCAATATTTGTGTTTCAATCTCGCCCAGTCTCTTTGAAGTTCATCCTTCATTACTCTTCCGGTGAGAAATGTCAAGGCCTTGCCTTTTCCTGCTGCTGTAGGGAATGGCTTTTCCTTGTCCTTATATTCCACAGCAGGAATCAGATGAGAACTATTTTTTGTCAATCCAGAAGTTTCACTTACATGACATTTGCCTTCAGCAACCTGAGCTAGGTCTTGTGAATCAATCCTTCATTCAGACTTTTAAACACGCAGATCAAGATATAAAATACCCCTCCATCCTGGAAAGGCAGAATTTGTCACATGGCTACGAAAGCTGCAAAAGATGCTTAAAAACGTGTACTGTGGCCAGACACATTGCTGCTTTGACCAAAATCAGAGATCATGGTTTTTAAAGAAGACAATGGATATTGGCGTTAGCAAGTAGCAGTTCTGCCAAACCATCTGATTTTCAAGAAGAGTTCACTCCCATTGGCCAGGAGGTAGTGACTCATTACAAACCTCAAGAATTTTTTCTCTCCGGTTATAAGAAGTCACTTGTCTCTCTTAATTAGGTACTGGTATAACACCTCAGTTATACTACCACCTCTTTCTGCAGTCCCTGGAGGTTCGATGTCATTTTCCAATAGTCATGTGTATCTCAAAATAGCAATTCTTGCCTGACCAGGCGGTAGCACAGTAGATAGACCGTCAGACTGGGATGTGGAGAACCCAGGTTTAAAACCCCAACATCACCAGCTTGAGAGTGAGCTCGTTTGGTTTGAGCAAGGGGTCACTCAGTCTGCTGTAGTCCCCCGGTCAAGGCACATATGAGAAAGCACTCAATGAACAACTAAGGTGCTGCAATGAAGAATTGATGCTTCTCATCTTTCTCCTTCCTGGCTGTCTGTCCCTATCTGTCCCTCTCTCTGTCTCTGTCACACACACAAAAAATTAGTAATTCTTAAACTTCTTTCTGAATGACTCATCACTTCTCTCTCTTGCTCTTTCTCTCTCACAGACATACAGTGACACACAGAGTTTCATCGTTACTGTGTTGTTGAGAGAGAGGATGATAACAATCCTCACTAGGTTCTGATCACTGCTGGATCAGCTAAAGTGCATCCAGAGATAAGGGAGAAGACTGACTGCTGTTAAGGAACACACAGTGGCCTTGGCTGGTTGGCTCAGTGGTAGAATGTCAGCCCAGTCTGTGAATGTCCCAGGTTCCATTCCCAGTCAGGGCACACAGGAGAGGCAATCATCTGCTTCCCCAACCCTCCCCTCCTCTACTCCCCTTTTCTCTCTGTCTCTCTCTCTCTTCCCCTCCTGAAGCCATGGCTTGATCGTTTCAAGTGCATTGGCCCAGGTCACTGAGGATGGCTACATGGAGCCTCTACCTCAGGCACTAAAAATAGCTCAGTTGTGAGCATGGCCCCAGATGGGCAGAGCATCAGCCCCTGATGGACGGGGGTTGCTGAGTTGATCCTGGTCAGGGTGCATGCAGGAGTCTGAATTTCTATCTCCCCTCTGCTCACTTGGAATAGAAGGGGGGGGGGGAAAAGAGAAACACACAGAGACTAGCTGTATAACAAATCCAAGATGGAGAATCTTATCATTGAAGAACTAACCAAGGGTAGGGTTGCCAGATTTCTTAGAAAATTATAATAGAAGAAATCCAGGTAAATTTGAGTTTCAGATAAACAATGAATAATTCTTAGTATATCAGCAATGGACTGAATATTTGTGTCCCCCTAAAAGTATATGTTAAACCCTTAAGACCGATGTGATGGTATTATCAGGTGGGGACTTTGGAGGTGATAAGTTCATGAGGGTGAAGCCCTCGTAAATGGAATTAGTGTCCTTTTAACAGGGACCCCAGAGAGCTCCCTTGCCTCTTTTACCATGTAAGTGAGAGTATGTCCATCAATAACCAAGAAGGGAGCCTACACCAGACACTGAGTCTACCAGAGTCATGAGCTTGGACTTTGCAGCCTCCAGAACTGAAGATTTCTGTTGTTTAAGCCACTTTGTCTGTGATATTCTGTCAGAGCAGCTCAAATGGACTAAAACTATGTCTCAAATATTTCATGGAACATACTGATCCTAAAAATTTATTTGTTGTTTATCTGAAATATAAATTAAACCTAGTATCCTGTATTTTATCCAGCCACCTGAGCTAGAAGAATTAGCATCACCGTCGGAGTTAGATACTGCCATCGTGTGCGTTTCTATAGTTACTGACTTCAGTCCTCCCTTGGAACTTGCCCGCAAACCTTTAGCCTGAGAATCATTGTCCAATATTTCTAGAGACTCATCAATCAACGCAGCTAAAGCCAAAGCTCTTTTTTTGCAATAAATTACATTTTTAGTATTTTCTAGAGCACAGACCTCCTAGGGTACATGGATCAGTTTCAAGTGGATCTCTGAATCCGCTGAAATTATATGGAAAATTTTTGTGTGTATAGACTTATATGCATTTTTCTAGGGCAGAGGCCCTAGCTTTCATCCCATTCTAAAAGAAGTTGTAAACTCAAAATAGTTCATTCCCACACAGAGGACACTGAGAAAACACCAGGTAGCTTAGCAATCTTTCTTGGTTGTTTTATGTAGGGAAAGAGGTAGAAGACTCTGCTATGGAACAAATGCTTTAGAACTCTATTTTTGGGAAAATTTATAACAAATTTGAGGAGAATCTTTCTCTTCTTTATCAGTCCAAAATCAATTGCAGAGTTAGACATTAGCCAGAAGGTTTTTCAGCAAAGCCTCTCAGAAATCACCCACATTGTTTTCTCAGCACTCTCTGTGGGTGAGATTTCTCTCCTTTAACTGTTGAGCTGTTTCAAAGGGTAGCAGAGATATTAGAGGCCACCACACTCCTTTTTCAAACTCCTGTCTTTGGAAGAGGTGTGTCTGTGGGCAAGTCCTGTAGACATGATCCTGTCATTACTTCTTTCCTTTAAAGGGTCTTGTCCATTCACAGTGCTTGACAGTGATGAGCTCCTATTGTAATTCTTTGCTTCTCATTTGGTCTTCTGTTCTCTTATAGAAAATACCACAAAGTAGCAAGCATGGAAGCAGTCTTGGGATCTAATATAAGAAAGCAGAATATCCCATTCTCCACTCTCCCTTCAGTTCCCAGGACAATAGCACGGTCTAACCCAGGGGTCCCCAAACTTTTTACACAGGGAGCCAGTTCACTGTCCCTCAGACTGTTGGAGGGCCGGACTATAAAAAAAACTATGAACAAATCCCTATGCACACTGCACATATCTTATTTTAAAGTAAAAAAACAAAACGGGAACAAATACAATATTTAAAATAAAGAACAAGTAAATTTAAATCAACAAACTGACCAGTATTTCAATGGGAACTATGCTCCTCTCACTGATCACCAAGGAAAGGGGCGCCCCTTATGGAAGTGTGGCGGGGGCCGGATAAATGGCCTTAGGGGGCCGCATGCGGCCCATGGGCTGTAGTTTGGGGACCCCTGGTCTAACCCTTAAAGCACTGTGCTCTCCTGACAACAGTTTTCTGAATTAATATGTTCATAAATGACATGCTCACTGTACCATGGCAAACTTCAGGAAAGCCTCCAGACACATTTGCAGGATTCTCCAAGGGTCCCACTCCTAAGTGGATTCTGTCCATTATACCATGAATATCTTAAAGGACCCACATCTTATTTGACTTTTCCCCCTGGATCTAGTTTAGTGCCAGGAATACAGTAGGGTGCCATAAATGTTTGTTGAATTATTGAATGAAGGATGGATGAATGAATGAAAGATGAATGAAGGATGAATGAAGGATGGGTGAATGAATTAATGAATGACTGAAAGCTCTATAATACCACAAGGAACAAGCTTCAGATATCTGGGGTGGGGAATAATGTCCGCCTTCCCTCTTCTGGATGAAGGCTTGTACCCTGGGAACTCGAGGTAGAATGACTCCATTCCTCTCCAGCCTCTAGAAAGAAGCACATTTAGAATTTGTATTCTTCTCCTGAAGGATTTTGGTTATCTTTCATTTTTAACATTCTGGTAGATTGATTTGGGAAAGGAGAAGAGAAGACAGATTCTAAGATCCTAAATCTGTCTTTAAAACATAGCTTATCAGGGTCACTGACCCAGAAGAGACTTCTAGGAGATAGTGTTTTCTAAGACCACCTAGATGAACAGGGATTAGTTAAGTAAATGAAATAATGAAACCAGAGAAACCTGTGTTCCAAGTAGAGAAACTATATGTGGGTGCTATAGTCCAAGGGTGAGAGACATCTTGGCATATTTAGGACAGATCAGACAGAGTTAGTAAACCAAATTAAGAAGTACCACCGTTAGGCATGAACAAATTCCTTCAATACCCCCAGCCTTACCTCCATTCTCCTGTCCCCGGATTGGGCCCATGCCTGAAAGGGCCCATGTTTTGAAGGGTCTTTTTTTGAAACTTTCTAAGTCCCCCTCTGGTGTTTTGGATCAACAATGACATTTGGATGCGGCACCCAGTGCCCAGACTAGACCCTGCACAGACTCTGTTTCTCTCTTCAGAGTGCTCTTAATCTTCTTTCTGTCTTAGCGTGGGGTCACCCAGATGCTCTAGAACTCATACTATGGGTTGGTGTTGGGAGCCCCAGGGCCAGACCCTGGTTCCAAAATGGCAGTCTGACAAACAGATCGCTCCTGTTGGCAGGTGCAGTATTTTTTTGTGGGGGAATCGCATGAGACTGGACTGCCAGGCTCTGACAAGCTGATTTTGGTGTTTCTGTGGACAGGAAACCTACAAAAAAATATTTGTCCAGGGCCTGTACCTTCTGTGAGTGGCTTTGTTAAGGAATTTGGACTTTATCTCAAGAGTAAGAGGAAAGATGAAACTATAGTACCCAAAAGATCATTTTGTCTAAATCTTTTTTAATTAAAAATATATTTTTACTGTAGCAGAATAGATAGCATAAAAGTTACCATTACAGCTATTTTTAAGTGTACAGTCAGTGGTATTAACATTGCTGTACCTTTGTCATTAAATTTGATACAGTAAAAAGCTAAAGCCCAGAGAGGCCAGCTGACTTGTCTAAGGTCACGCAGGTGATCAGTAGAGCTCCACATTGTGGTGTCAGTGCTTTTCCCACTCTTCCAACTCATTCGTTTTATGGATAAGGAAACTGAGTCCGGAAAGGCAAAGTGACCTTGACCAAGTTGGGAATAGGGCTCATGAGATCTCTCCAGTCCTCCTGGGCTAGTGGCCTGCTTGCTCCACCTCAATACTTCAGGCTCCCATCCCCTCCCCTCATCATTTTCCTTCTCCAGTTCTTTCTATCAGAAATTCTAGGCCTCCTTGCACCATAATGTGACTTTCACACAGTCAATTATCACCTAAAAATGATTTTCTAAATCGGTGCTCACCGGGTGTAAAATCCATTGGCTACAGTATGTCTTCACACCAGACTGGAGTGGTTTCTCAGTGATGGATTAAAGAAACTACTTGTTACCATTTCCCCTCATTGCCAAAGTCCTTCATGCATTGTTTTGGCTGCAAATCAAGTTGAAGGAATTGGTAGAGTAATTTAAATGATTTCCACTGCATTATATACACGGGGCTTAAATCTATGGTCAGTTAAGAGCGTCTGGGATACAGTAGGTAATTAGTAACTGTTTGTTGCAAACGTGAATGCAGGTACTGTTCATTGATTTACCCTTTTAGGTGTACAGTTCTGAGAGTTTTGACAAGTGTTTACAGTGACGTAATTACTACAACAATCAAGATGTAGAACAGTTCTGTCATTCCCTCAATTTCCTCATGTCCCTTTGTCATTAAGCCCTTCCCCCATGCTCAGCCCCCAATAACCACACATCTGTTTTCTGTCCTTCTCGGTCAGCCTCTGAAGGAATATCACATAAATCATATAGTAGGGAGCCTTTTGAGCCTGGATTGCTTTACCTAACAATGTTTTTGAGGTTCTTCTACGCTAATGCCTATATCAGTAGTTCCTTCCTGAATGCCGCTGTATATTATACCATATAGCTCATTTATCCATTCCCCGGTTGAAAGGTATTTGGGGTGTTTCCAGGTTTTAGTGTGCATCGAAGTTTAATCTGAGATTTTGTCTCAAGACCTATCAGCATCTGGGGCTACATAAAGAAGGCTATTTTTAGCTCATATTAGTTTACATGTTTGTATGGTCTGTGTTAGAACTGGTAAAGATATTAGAGTTAGGACAAAGCCTAAGTATAACTTTCTGATAACAAAGCGAGAGGTAAAGCAAAGTAGAAATGTAGATACTGGGAGGTGTTGGACCTTTATCCTGGATCTGCTTTGGGATCTTGGTGGGTGTTTGTCTTTTTTCTGTCCAGTTGGCACCTTGTGACTATTCTGCCCTCATTAGGGGACACATACCAAATAATGAGACTTGTCCTGTTTTCCCAAGTTTCTTTGCAGCTGTAGCACAGTCACATGACCTCAAATCTACCAATAAAATGCCACATAAGAGATGTTGGTTTGTAGCAAACAAAGGAGATCCGTTTTCTGGGAAGGATGGCAGAGAAGGTGTCCCTGGCTCCTGGCGGCAGTAAGATGGTGGCCGTCTGGCACCACAGGTCAGCATAATCAATGCGGCTATGACATCTGTGAGCAGTAGCAACACTAGCTCAGAAGGGCCATTTGTTGGAGCTGAGAACACTACTCTCTCTGCAGAGAGGACCAGTACTGAGCCTGCTATTGTTTTTTCCTCTCTAAAATTGAGCAGAATTTCTGACCTGTCCAGGGTGTTTCTCCCTAGATCACACAGAGTACTCTCTTTTCAAAGATCCATCTAAAAATCGCACTCAACTCTCGTTATTTGCTGGGCTTCCCCTATAGATGCATTTTCACTCTGACAGGCATCATGAATTATGTCATTTATTGTAATTTGGTGTTTCCTTTATGTTTTGGCTGTTAGCAAGATTAGGCCAAATGTGTGGCCCAATATCAGCAGTCACATAGACCTTAGGACATTAATTTGTATTCCAGATCAGTCATGCTATCATCTGATTTTTCTACTTTTCAAAATTCTTATTTATGGTTCCCTCATGTTAAAATTTTATATTAAAATAAAAACATAAACATTATCCCACAGGCCTGATCTGTGGTGGCGCAGTGGATAAAGCGTCGACCTGGAAATGCTGGGGTCGCCGGTTCGGAACCCTGGGCTTGCCTGGTCGAGGCACATGTGGAAGTTGATGCTTCCTGCTCCTCCCCCCTTCTCTCTCTCTCTCTCTCCTTTCTAAAATGAATAAAAAAAATAAAAGTAAAAAAAAAACATTATCCCACCAACCAGATAACTTGCTATATGTGATATATGCACACATATGAAGTTATTACCTCAATATATATATATTATATAATGAATCAAACTGTAATGAATGGTACAAAACCCCCACATAAGTTTCCTACTTCTCCTAAAGTTCAGTTTTCCAAAGATAACCACATTTCCTTCCAGGAAGAAAAACATGCATTGTGAGCATTTATTTAAAATTACACTTTTTTCCATATCTTCACTATTATAAGTAACGCTGCAATGAACATAAGGGTGCAAATGTCTTTTTAAATTAGTGTTTTGTTTTTCTTCTGAAAAATACCCAACAGTGGGATTGCCGGGTCATATGGTAGGTTTATTTAAATTTACACATAAGAGATAATACTCTATATAATTTTCTGCACCTTTTTATTTTTGTACCAAATAATATGTCTTGGAGATCTTTTAATATTAGCATATTTAGAGGGAGTACTTCTTTTAAATATCTCCATGGCATTCCATTGTACTAATCTATCAAAATTTACTTAACTGGTCCCTTGAATGATGAACTCTTTGGTTTTCTTCAGTTTTTTTAGCATTACAAAAAAAAATTACAATGAATATTCCTAAATGGTTATCTTAGTGAACATTTTGCAAGTACAGTGGTACCTGGAGATACGAACAGACCAACATATAAATTTTTTAAGATACAAGCTGCAACTCGGTCCGTATTATTGTTCGAGATCCGAGCAAAATTCCAAGATACGAGTCGTGATTCAGGAAGCTACCGCTAGTTGGCGCGTTGGCGCACGGGTCCAGTATCTGCAGCGTGATATAGGAGTTGACTGACTTACGAGCTCAGTTACAGAACAAATTAAATTCGTATTTCAAGGTACCACTGTAAATCTCTAGCAATGAAATTGCTAGACCAACTGATACAAGACTTACAAATATGGATGTTGCTAAACTGCCCTCTGGGAAACTGGAACCAATTTTTTACTCCTGTGTCAGTGCGTCAGCATCACCCTTTCCACATACCCTCATCATCACTAGATATCATCAATTTCCTAAATTTTTGTCGGTGGGGGAAAATAATACCTCACTCTTGTTTTCATTTCCATTTATTTAATTAAAATTTTCAGAGTTTCAAAAGAAACCTTTGGACGTATAGATTTTGGAACCCATTTCAAAGTCTTTTCAAGTTAATGTGAACTATTTAAAAAATTTGATATATTGCATCTCTTTAGAGCACTTCAAAAGCCCTGTCCTGCCTCTAAATCAGTAGTAGTGCTCCACCTTGGCTGCACATTTGAAACTTGCTTTTTAAAAATACTTTTGCCTGGGCCTAATCCCAGACCAATTAAATCAGAAACTCAAGGGGCGGGGCCCAGCCTTGACCTCTCTAAAAAGCTCCTCAGGTGATTTTTAACAAGCACAGTCAAGGTTAAGAACCATTGCTCTCTAAATGCATTATAATGGAAGCTACAAATAATATATTTGAAAGCTTTAAGGTTCAAGCCCTGGATAATACCAGCTGACCAAACTGTGATTTTTTTTTTTTTCCAAACAAGGGTCTGGCATATTCATAACGAAGTGACAGCCTCCCTGCTCAGCCACCATCCTTTCTCTGTTCTACTGCATACCAATCTGTGCAGCAAGTATTCCAGTAAGAAATGACAAATTCATTCTTTACAAATTAATAATTGATATTCCCAAACCACAGAGACTCACTAGCAGAATGATGATTAATAGCTTGATGATCAAAGGTGTAAGAGCCCCTTTCTGTTGAGCTCTGGCTATAATTAGCTCACCCTCCAATGGAGGAAAGAAAAGATCATCACAAAGAAGGAAAGGCATTGCCGCCCCATGTGAAGGAACTCCTTTAAAGTTTCCCAGTCATTCTTCAGCTTCCCTGGTCCCTGTGACAAGTGTGTCACAAACTGTCATTTCATTTGCTGCAGTTAGACCATGATAGATTTTTTTTTTCCTGCCAACTCAGCAGATGCCTAATAAGAGAAAAACTCACTGGGGAAGTGATCCGGTTTATTGCTTTATTTTGAATTTTCTATGATGTCAAGAAAAGATCCGATAAAGTGAAACAATAATGTATTATAAGATTTCTGAATGTATTTGCATTCATTTTAAATATGAAATAAGGTAACATGAGTGGGAAAACAATTTTTGAGTTCCTATCATTCAATTGCTTTTGATTGCCTGATTCGTACTATTATCTAAAAGTTTCCTGTTCTGTAAAGAAATCAGATTCCATTTCAAGCAAAAGTTGTTAATGGCCAAGAATTAGAACATTGGAATGTTTTAAAAATTTAAAACTAAAAAGTCACCACTAATAACCCAACCCTAATAATATAATTTTGAAAAAAAATATTTGAAATTTTAGCTTTTCTAAAAATGGAATTGTGTTATAACAAGTACAGTAAACTGCACATTTAAAGTGTAGAATTCAATGCGTTTTTAACAGACTGCTGAAACCAACTCAATCTCGCTAAAAAAAACTTTTCTACCACTTTTTGCAGACCCTCATTCTATTCCTGGACTCCAGGTAATTTCTGATCTGCCTTCCATCTCTAAAGATGAGCATGTACTTTACGTTTATATGAATGTAATCATACAATGTTTACTCTTTTAGTGTGGCTTCTTTTGCTCAGCATAATGTCTGGGAAATATTATATATCCAGATTGCTGCATGTATCAGTCACTCAATCCCTTCTATTGCAGAGTACTATTCAACCATGTGAATGTACTCCATCCAGTGTGTTATCCATTCATCTGAGGATGGGCTTTGGGGTTGTTTCAAGTTTTGGGCGATGGTAAGTAATACTTGTATGAACACTCTTGTACAAAAGTGTTCTTGTAGAAATAGGACAACATGTTAATGTTAGTGTATGTAGAGTTTAAGTCCTACTGTACATATATTGTTTTGTTGATTTGGGGTGGGGGCATTTTTCTAAAGCACGAATACTATGATTTCCATGGCAGATGAAGTGGCCCGCAGCTCTCCCAGTCCTCTCCATCCCTAAACAAAACAGCTTTCAGGTTGTACACGCACAGCTCTACTGGGTGCCATTTATATCATGGTGAACCATCTGCTCAACTGCATGTGGCAATTTAAGTCCTTAACTAGCTTCCTCTCAGTGAGGCCAGACTATTTTCTCTTGCCTGTCCATCCCCCTTGATGTTCATCCTGATGGGCTCATCTTCCTAGAAGTCACTCCCATCATTATTCTTTCATGTTTAAGAATACTCCGAGGCCCCTTCTAGCCACTCCCCCACACTAAGGTAGCCAACGCCATTTCTCAGCTCTCAAACATGATGGGGCCATACTGGTCCAGCCTCTTTGACATCCCATGTGCCACCATCAGCTCTCATGGGTACTTTTCCCAACCCTGTTCTTTCTCTGCCTGTCTAAGTTCCTTCAAACCCTCTTCCGGTCCTCACTTCAGACCCTGAATTTGTGGACTTAGTCTTTCTCTGAATACCTAACGCCCTGTCACTCTGCGCAGTATATCTTAGCACTTGCTCTTTAGTTATTTCCACTATGGATGTATAGTCTCCTGAATTATATTTCAGGTCCCCAAAGGCCATGGACTGTGTCATTTATATTATATAAATGTAAAATGACAAACTTGCAAAAGAGGTGTATTTCTATGTTCCAGTGCTTAGGTATGAGTGCTCAGGGAAGCTGGGCTAAAACTTAATCACAAGCTACACTCCAGCTCCTCATTCTGAATTACTGTAGCCTCTCCTCAGATGAATGAATAAGGTGATGATCATCACAAGAGTTTCACAGAAGCAAAGGCCAGTAATGGTCAATCTTTGGAGTCCTTGATGGGCCTGGATCAAACACAGTCTACCCCATATCCAGGAAGAGGCCAGAAAGGGAGAAGGAAAAGGAGAGAGCTGCTGATTTCACCAATTCCTTTTAACAGAGTGTATCAAGCCCGAATGGACAGAGAAGGCTATTTTTAAAAGCCCTCTACTTTGTGCCTGATTTATGGGCAGACACTAAAAATATTAATAAGTAGACATGGTACTGATCCACGAATATGATGAGCTTTCAATTTCTGGAGCCACAAGGTGACAGACTGCTGTGGAGATGCTTGCATCCTCACAATATCCTGGAGGGATTCAAGTTGAAAGAAGAAAACATTGATATTTTAAATCCCAGTTTGGCATTTAACTGTGTTAAGTCATTCTGTTACATTGGCATCACTTAGAAAGCCTTAAAAAAGGATTTAAAAAAACCCAGATTGTACTACACACCACAGAAGATTTAATATAAATGCTTTAAGCCCAAGGGAAATTGTATCCTATGCAAATTATTTCCCCTGATACTAGCTTTCTTCTGGGTCCCGTAATCCTAACTTGCATATAGCTATATTGATACAGGTCAAAGGTTGATTAAAAATGACTGTATTATCAGAGCCAAAGCAAAAAAAAATAATGTCTGAAGTAGTGTATCAGTGGAGGAAATTTAATCAAGGAAAACAAAAGTTGGCAAACAGAATTGTTCTCAAACCAATTTACCAACCTATTCTTGCCAGGAAGACCAGGTGCAGACCTAACCGCATGACTTGGGTACACCATTATAATACTTAAAAATAGAAACACCTAAGCACGATATAACGTCCTTGGAAAAAGTTTGGCAGTGTTTAATAAGGCTGAAGATACACGTCCCTAATGACCCAGCAGTTCCATCCCAAGGTATATACCCTACAGAAATGCGTGCTTAGGTGCATCCAAAGACATATGAGAATATTCATAGCAGCATTCTTTGTAGCCTTTGTGGAAACAACTCAATGTCCATTAACAGGAAAATGGACAAACAAATTGTGGTACAGCTTCACAATAGAATACCACACAATGATATTTTAAGTATGTTTGTTATATTGAAAAAATATTTTTTAAAGAAAGAAAAATGGGAAGAATATATTTTGGGACCCTTGACAAGATTATTTTTACCTTGCACATGTCAAGAGATTTTAGCCACAAATCCACTTTTAAAATTCTCTTTGAAAATATCTACTCCTGTTCTCTAAACAAAGTGATTACATTTGCCAAAGAAAGGTTAACAGGCAAGAATTACAACATGGAAATCTTTTCAATAATGAGAACTTTTATGGTCCTTTATCTAAAAGGAGAGAAATAGAAGTAATGTTTGGAAGCTGTCACTTGAAGGCTGTCCAAGGATTTAGATGTCTAGATTATTCAACAGAAACCAGCCTGTGAGACCATGAATTCTCATGTGTACCTTTTTCCTTTTAGTTGACCAACCATGTCAGATCACTTCACTATTTATTATCTGACTTTTTTCTAAGAGACACCAAGCATGAAGAGTGTATGGGTCATTGATCTAACCAGCGGCCTGAGAGAGGGACACTCAGAGTCCCAGACCCTGCAGCGCGGCCTTCTACTGAGTATCCACAGGCAACACTGATTCCACGTTTCACTTTTCTCTTCATCAACGTGAGGTCATAACCAACTCAAGTTTGTGTTGTTATCTCAGAATCTGGAATCATTGTTTCTAGACCTCCCAAAATTAATTTCAATTAAAAATGTTTACTTTTGGCCCTGGCCAGTTGGCTCAGCGGTAGAGCGTCGGCCTGGCGTGCGGGGGACCCGGGTTCGATTCCCGGCCAGGGCACATAGGAGAAGTGCCCATTTGCTTCTCCACCCCCCCCCTTCCTCTCTGTCTCTCTCTTCCCCTCCCGCAGCCAAGGCTCCATTGGAGCAAGGATGGCCCGGGCGCTGGGGATGGCTCCTTGGCCTCTGCCCCAGGCGCTAGAGTGGCTCTGGTCCCGTCAGAGCGACGCCCCGGAGGGGCAGAGCATCGCCCCCTGGTGGGCAGAGCATTGCCCCTGGTGAGCGTGCTGGGTGGATCCTGGTCGGGCGCATGCGGGAGTCTGACTATCTCTCCCCGTTTCCGACTTCAGAAAAATACAAAAAAAAATGTTTACTTTTATGGGTAGATTTAATACATTCATGAGAATGTTTTATTTTTCAGCTTTTGTGCTTAGGGCATTTTTAAGAATTTTGTTTTGAAAACTGACTCCATTAGCCCTCTCCTTTTCTTCTGAACATCCCCTGGAATTTGGAATTATATTTGATGGGTGAGAGAGAAAGCAAGAGAATTTTCACCTGAACAAGAGGGAAGGAGACAGACATGCAGAAGGGCTCACAGGTGGATGTACTTTCAACTTGAAAGCTGTAGTCTGAGACACTCTGAGGCCAGGAAAAGGTGTCACTTTACAACTTAAAATGATATTTGACTTTGCATACATTTTTTTTTCAGTGCTATTTATTTATGCATCAGACAGAGACACTTTTCCTTTTTTCTTTTCTTTTTTTCCAAGATAAAAGTAGCAATGTCAAGCTGGGAGAGAGAGGCAGAGAAAATAAGTTAGTTATGCAGAATGGATTCAGAGAAATTACAAGGAATCTCAATACTTTGATATACAGAGTCAGGATGTTTGATCTATAAAAAGAGCTCAGGGATCAAAAACAAAAACAGGCCTAGATTTTTTTTTTTAAATCTACACCATTTTTGAGTTATAAATACCTTTGAGGGTTTAAAAGAAAGTTGTGCATGTCCCCTAACCCCAGGGGGAAAAAAATGTTCCTAGGCAAAAAATTTTATAAATATTATCAGAAAATTCGCAGATATGAGGAAGCCCATTCACCTTCTGTCACCCTAGGGCTAAAGATCTGAAGCTCTAGAACAAGGCACCAGGTACACCAGCTGTTAGCCTGTGGAAGAGGCATCGCAATTGGGACAGGTGTGTTGTTAAGACAGCAGGGAGCAGAAGACCAATTGCCATTTTTCCAGCTCTTTTCCAGCTGTGTGTGCTGGGCTCTTCTTATTGTAAGGAACAGTGTTGCTCGTTATCACTCATGGTGAGTTCATTGTGAAAATACCTGGGGAAATTAGCAAAACAAGAACCTCAATCCCGTGGCCAGCTTCATTCAGGAAAAAAAAAAATGCACAGGCAAGCCTCATGGTGGACATGGCAATGGGGACTCCTTCATGGGTTGGAGCCCCCGAGGATATTTAGGGCACAGAGAAGGTCCGAACAGGAGCTCCTGCATTTTTACCTTAGTATGCACTTGCTGTCGACTCTGCGGCTTGTTCATTCATTTTGCTCCATGGGTCTAGATCTGACTCTACTCTACTCTAATCAACTCACTGACTCTCTGCATTATAGTCCAGGTCTCCAAATCTGATTGCTCCAGAGGACCACTTTCTCTTGTAGATGGCTCTCTTAGGGTCGGAGTCTCTCCCCTGAGCGAATCAGCTTTGACCACCTTTCCCTTGGAAGAAGTATCTCAGAAAAGGACTGGGAAAGGCCCGCCTCCTGACGCTGGGACCGTCCACCATTTTCCCCAAAGATCTCATGACACTATATAAAAATAACTCCAACTTTATACCTGTCAAGCTAGGATTTGGAGGAAGTTGTTGAAAATAAAAGTCTGTTGCACCATGAGCCACTATACACCAGCAATGAGT
Source organism: Saccopteryx bilineata (assembly GCF_036850765.1). Classification (NCBI taxonomy): domain Eukaryota; kingdom Metazoa; phylum Chordata; class Mammalia; order Chiroptera; family Emballonuridae; genus Saccopteryx; species Saccopteryx bilineata. Next base: position 36,796,801 of record NC_089499.1, on the reverse strand, counting down.
CAACAATACGTTTGAGACTGGAATGCATCATATGGATACGACAGTGATTTCCAAATGGTGTGCTGCAAGAAATTTTCAAACGTGCAATACCTGACTATATCATCAGGACACTGACCTCTTTTCACTTAGACTGTCAAATAAAAATATGACAACAGCCAAAGCAATAGCCATCCAATGTGTATGAATCAAAATTAGAACAATTTTTTTTTGTCAGATCAGCAAAAAATATGTTTGTTGGTGTTCTACAGAATTTTAGTCATTGGTTTATGTGTGCCATGAGATGAAAAAGGTTGAAAATCGCTGGGATAGGATATTCTGCCTGTGGATTTCTGTGCACATTAGTGCTACACAGAATAGACCTGAAAAGAACTAAAATGTTAGGCAAGCTTTGCTGAAATATCTAAAACCCTTACTGTGGTGATTACAATGTATCACTGGAGGTGCATCAGTTGGTACAGATGTACGGGCTCTGGTGGGGAACGCTGACAAGGGGGAGGCTGGGAGCTGTGGGGGTAGCAGCATATGGGAAACCTCTTCCTCTGAATTGGGGGAACCTAAAACTGCTCTAAAAATGTCTCCATAAAAACAAATACAGCAAAACAAAAGTGACTTTAATAAAAATATTCAGATTGTTATTTTTCCCCAGTAGACCATCTATTCTCAACAATAATATATCACCACTGCTTTTCCTTAAGGTAGACTGTTATCCATTGAATTTACTGAGACAGGCAAAACAATGTCAAGAGTAACTATTGATACATGGAAGTTTAGTTAGATTTTTTCCAAGTAATTTATTCGCTATAAACTTCATAAAGTTACTTAGGGATGGGAAAATTATGCCTTAAATAGCCATGAAAAATGAGAGGATTCGGATTTCAACTCCTAATGATTTTGGCCACCATGTCCTAGAGTGTGGCAAGAAAAAAAAACAAAACTGTTTTATGAGATTATTAGAGGGGGAAAAAGAATTTTATATCAAGTTGGGAAACACTATATATTCTAGTCCTTATCCTGAGTTCTTAGAACACCCACCAACATACTAAAAGATACTTGGAAGCCCTGAGGTAAAGCAGCCTGTTACACCCTCCAGCCCTGTGTACGCCTTCTCCCCCAGCAAACACCCTCCCGCCCTAGGCCCATCCTTCCTGTGTAGCGCCCAAAGTCCTAGACTCCAGCCTGCTGACAGTTTTGTATAGCCTAAGAGCTAAGAATGGATTTTACACTTTTAAACAGATAGAAAAAATCAAAAGAAAAATACTTTATGATACATGAAAATTATATAAAATTTAAATTTCTGCATTCTTAATGAATGGAACACAGACAGAAAATAGCCATTTTCCTGCTACCATGGCAGAGTTGAATTGCTGAGACAGAGACATTATTGGCCTGCAAAGCCTAAATTATTTACTATCAGGACCTTCACGCTCAAGCTTGTCAACCCCTGGTCTCCATCACTGTTTCCCAAAATTCATTTCCTAGAACCTTTCTAAACTCTGAGCTGCCCCAAAGACAGAGTCCCATGTCAAAAAGTGTGGGTGATTCCTAATGTTCTACGCCCCACTCTGAGAGCTAATAATGCACATTTGCTTATTAAATCTCTGAATCTCTATGGTTCAGAAACCAAAGTTGGACCCAGTGTTTCCCAACCTCATTTGAAGAAGGATCCAGTTTCTCCAACTGAATCTATAACACCCATGAATATACCTGTGAACATTCCAAGAACACATCTTGGGAAATACTGCTCGAGATTGGTTCTCCTTTTTCTGTTGAAACACATCGGCCCTGTGTGCCTTTGTTCAGGTCCATACCGGAAAGCTATTGCCTTGGAATTAAGAGAAGGATCTCATCTGACAAACTGAGAACTGCATTTCCCAGTTTATGTTGAAATTTCATGTGGTCCTCAGGAATGGGTCTTCTTCAAATATCAAATGAAGATAATGCCAGTCCTCTTGCACATCATGTGGCAGTGCTGTAGGGGAGACTAAGATGACGCACATGACAGGTTTCTAATGATCAGAACACCCTATCCAGAGATAAGGCATTATTATTACCACCACAGATCAGGAGATCAGCAACAATCTGTTAGTCTCTTCAGCTTCGTTTTCCCTGAATCAATTATCCCTATATATTACTGCCAAACTAATTTCCTAAAGTACTCTTTTAAAAATGTCAGTCTTCTCAGTTACTCATAACTGTTTCTCATTGCCAAACGCAGTGTACGAAAACTAGGTTCCACAGAGCCATCGAGTTCCAGGTAGCTGCCTTGAATCATCTAAGGATGAGAAAGGTGTACCATGGGTTTCCCACTCCCGCTCTGTCTTGTATCTTGGAATGTCCAAGGTATAGTTCATGTAAAAAAGAATTCATCTTCTAAAAATATGTTAGAAAATGAATATGCCCAAGTTTCTCTCTCCTGTGAGATTTTCAAATCTCCAGACTCAACTTTATCTTCCACATCTTTGCAATAGTTGTCTTTCTCTCCAGTTCAATATTGATGGGATTGGCTCCTTGAGAGGGTGGGTCAGTGCTGCATCTGTGCACCATTCTGGGAACGCTGAGCAAGGAGAGGGCGACAGGCAGCAGCGGGAGAATTGCATGGGACACATACCTGGGCGGAAGCCGCGCCCCAAGAAGACGTCAGCTATTATTACTATAGACCAAACAGATATGCTGCTTCATTCTAATTCAGACAGCTCTTGGGCTGCAGGGAGAAGCTGACAGAGAGAAGGGGGAGTCTCTCTGTGTGTGTATGAGATGGGAGGAAAGAAGCAAGACAGTAATGCATAGAATTTGAGAGAAATGGGTGATAGCAAACCTTAAATCCTGGTGCTATCCAGGCCACTAACCAAGTGCCTGGGACATCATCGTGCTATATGAGTGTTAAAGGTTGTTATTAGTAGTACTAGTACCGTCGTTGTTATTATTATTCAGTATAGGGCATGGACAAAGTGGGAATGTTGCTCCACTAGAAATATTTAGCTTGAATAACACAAGATGCCAGGCTTATTTAAGCTGATGCCTCACCTTGACCCTATCATTCTGCGCCCTGTTAATTTCTTGCAAAGCACTTACCACAATTTGTAATTATATACACTATTCAGGGCTATTTTGTCTATATATTATTTATGGTTTATTGTCTGCTTCTTCTCTTAGATTTTCAAGCTTCATGAAGCCAAGGACTATGTCTGTTTTATTCACAATCCTACATCCAGTGTTGGACACATTGCTGGGCACAGTGTACATTTATTTAATATGAATGACTGACTGAATAGATGGATAAATGCCAACTGGCTACAAAGCAGGCTTTCCCCAATATCCATGGCCTAAGTGGGAGAAGTTGGAAAAATTTTGATGTCCAAATGTTCCAGGTAAAAGGCAGCCAGAGAGGCAGGCTGAATTCCTGGGTGCTTGAATCCCGGACTGTGGGTCAGGAGGGTCCCACAACCCAGCAACGGGGCTAGCACTCTGGACACCTCGCTCCAGGGCTCCTAGGAAAGGGGGGCCGCAGCCTGCAGGTGTCTGGCTCTCCTTGCCAGTAGATGGGATGGGACTAGGAGAAAGGCTCAAACCGATCAATTTCCTCAAGATCCCCAGGTAAAATCTGTAATCTTTTTCCTAACATGATCCCCTCCTGCCTCCTCATGAGCTCAACAGTACAATCTTTGCCTTGTAGCCTATTCCACACTCTACTGCCTTTAAGTGGGTGACTAATTTTAAGCCACATATTGAACTTTAGTTACATATATTTTGCAAATTTCAGGATGCTAATTGTACCCTTTATGTGGTCTGAGTTCTTACTCAATTGATAAAAATAAAATGGCAAGAAGACTATACTTTCAGGGATCATTTCTATAGTTTGTTACTGGAGAAGCTTCTCTGATCGTGTAGAGTACCCGAAACCACGAGGAGGAGTTGAAGTGTTCTCTCCTGAGCGTGAAGCCAGCTCTTGGTGTTGCTTGTGCAACTGCCTTTTGCCACTGATGATCGTTCTTCTCTTCCTTTGGGAGAGTAAGAGGGAGAGAACGCAGTCTGAGTGGTAAAATAAATAAATAAATAAAAATAAAAAATAAATAAAGTTTAAAAAAATAAAAATATGGCAAGGATCCAAGTGAAACACTGAACAACATCTACCTTAATATTCATAAGGCTGGATAAAAAACATGGCAAATCCTCTTCTCTCCCTTTCTAGTTTCAATCTAGAGATCCGCAGAATCCTAATTGACCAATCCAGATACAGATAGAAAATTTGAAAAATATAGCGTGCTGATCCAGGCTCCACCCAGTTTTCCTTCCATGGGAAGACAAAAGCACAAGCTCCAATTACCTATCTTATGTATTTTACCTCTGGCTTTCTATTAAGGGAGGAAAACTTAGACCGGTCTGAGTTTCAATGCCATGGCCTAGGCATTAGCTATACTTTGTACCTGGGGGTGGAAAGAATGAGGGAGTATAGAGTGAGAGATCAGAAATAGTCCTTTGATACTTCCTCCTGGCGATTGGCATGGAAGTTCTCTTGTGAATGTATGTAGAAAGGGAATGAATGGCCCCTCTGCATCTATGTATGTCGCACATGCTTATACGCACACTTAGTTGATGAACGTCTTGTCAATCCTCTGGTTAAGCACTATTTCAACATACTAGGCACACCATATTTTTCAAAGATGGCTGCAACAGTACCCTCTATCCCCGAAGGCTCTTTTAGAATCTAGATGGTCCTCCTTCAGAAGATCAAATCTATGTCTCCTTCTTTTGAATCTGGGTAGATCTAGTCGTTTTTATTTATTTGTTTATTTATTTTGAATTTATTGGAGTGACACTAGTTAACCAAATTATATAGGTTTCAGGTACACAATTCTACAACACGTCATCTGAACACCATATTGTGTGTTCAGCAAGTCAAGTCTCCGTCCGTCACCATAACTACCTCAACCAATACAGTATGGCAGAAGTGACATTATAACTTCCAAGATCAGATCATAAAAATGTCATGCGTTTCCATTTTGTTGTTTTGGGACACTCTCTCTTGGAAACACAAGGGCAAAAGTACCAAAGATGAGCTGTAAGAATTAGGGTAAGGCACCTTACTGAAAAATTAATTAATTAATTTATTAATTAATGACTTTGAGTAGGAAAGAATAGATTTTGGTCTGTAAAGCAGACCAACTACTGTTTGGTTATCAGTGTAACAAGCACACTGTGCTGCCCTAAGTTTGAATCATAAAAAAGAAAGAAAAAATGTGGAAGAACCACAGTAATTAGGCCCTGTACTTGGGAACATCATAAAAGGGATTTCACTGGGCTCGGGATCACAGGCGAAGTGCAGAATGTCAGACCTGGGCTTGAAATGTCTTTATCTTTTCCAGAGTGCCTCACAGTGGGAAATCAAACCATTTTCTTCAAAAACCCCACTCTTAGTCATCAAATCCTGCCTGGACAAGTGTTTCCAAAGACTAGATGTAATTTTCTACCTGTGGGACTTCTGAAAACATGTGGCTTCTCTACTGGGCCATTTGTACATCTTTCTCCATTGCTTTTCAAAAGGCCTTGTAGAGTCCTGAGGTTTTGGGCAGATCAAAAGTCACAGAAATTGACTGTGTGAAAGCACCTCCAGGAATAGATTGGAAATGATACAATAAATGATTAGAACAAGACTGAGCCCAGTAGTTCACTGGAAATACCAGAAGCATCACAGGCTTACCCCTCTCATAGACCAGAGAGTTCCGAGAGGCTCAGGAAAATTGAGGTGAGAAGAATCCATATTTAAGAGTTCCCTTGAATCAAATTTCAACCACTTTGAGGTTCATTATTATTATTTTTTCCCAGGCATAAATCTGACAACTCCCCCTGCCAATTCCTACCACTGAAATCATCATTTTCTATCTTTCATTTTTATCTAGGTCATTAGTCAGGTAAAGTGTCTAAATCATCTTAAATAATCATTTACAGAAAGTCTACACACACACACACACACACACACACCACATATATTTACACACCCATGCTCTGGATTGGAACTTTTGGGCGGACTTTTAAACTAAAGTATAACATACTGATAGAAAAGCATACAAATCATAAGTGAGAGATAGATGGAATTTCACAGAACGCACCCATATACCACAACTGAGATCAGCAGTCACATTTTTGGTACCTAGAGCCTCCCTCACGCCCTCTCTCCGCTGTCATTCAACACTCCATCCACAGGGGTGACCAACATTCTTATTCCATCAAGTGTTAGAATTGGATGCCCACTATTGTTCCTTGTGCCCTACATGAAACAGTTCAGTGCAGTGTATATTTTATTTTGCTCATGGTTACACTGATTGCTTGGCTTACTTCCTTTCCCTTCCTGATGCCTTCTCCTAATTCCCAGGGCATAGATGCCACTCATCGATTCCCCCTAGAATTCAATGGAGAATTATCTGGTAAACAAAGACAAAGAATTAAATGTCAGGAGAAGGCAAAGACAAAGAATAAACATCATGGAGAAGAGACAAGCATTTCCACTGCATCCTTCTGAATTCTTGACCCAAAGAATCTGTGAAACTGTTTGTTATTTAAGTCACTACGTTCAGCAAGCTTGTTATGTAGCAGCAGATAACCAAAACACAGGCTCCAAGTAGGGCTTCTTGCAGTACAGAACATCGAGAACAATTTTCTCACCCAGAATACACTTGATCACATTGCTACACAGAACCTACTGGGCAGCCGCCCAAGGTCTGGAGACAGAAACTGTGCCATCGTTATCCGTGTGTAAGCATATCAGAAATGGGTAATGGCCCTGAAGTCACTATCTCCCAGTTACCAATAATAAAACCCCTGCCAACTACTCAAAAAGCCAGATTGAACACATGCTCTCAGCAATCTGGTTCTTCCCTTTATTAGCATTAATTATAATCATTTTGCTTTCACTGGCTTTATTTTTTATTAATATCTCCTCAAACAAGCCAAAAAAAAAAAAGAGAGAGAGAGAGAACAAATGCCTTCATACATGGGCAAGCTTCTACAGGCTCGATGGTACAAGTTAGGCATGTCTCAAGATAGTCATGATTTATTCTGCACATACCCAGCACTCGTGTCAGAAATTGGGTGGCACCAAGGATTCACACTGATTGAGGAGCAAGGGACTTCATATGTGGACTCATGATCGTCTATCAGACTTTGTTCTACTTTGGGATTATGATTCTTGCCTCATCCTCCATCACTGAGCTGTGAAAGCAAGCTCCCTATTTATCAACTTCTCTGAGTCGATTTCTCATGCTGAAGGTAGGGAAAAATCTGTCAAGTGAGGACAATCAGCACTGTCTTATGTTGTCAGAGCCCACAGGAAGACATCAGACAGTAGTTCTGCTGGAAAAAGTGTAGACTGATTCTTTCTAATCCCTTGTGGTTCAAAGGTTATAGAAAGCTGCGTTTCTATTTATCCATCCATCCATTCAATAAACACCAAGAATCTACTCTGTGCTAGAACCTTTGCTAAAGGCCAGAAATAAAGAGATGGATATAAGAAAAGACTCATTTTTCAAGGTTCAGCCCAAATCTGATTCCTTCTTAAAGTTGCAGTAGCAGCAGTGCTGTGTATTCATTTCATTTTCTTCCTGTGCTCTCTGGAAAACTAACCTCCCAGCTTCCCTTATAGTTCAATTTGGGTCATGTGACTGAATTCTGGCAAATAGAAAATTTGGCAAACGTGACATCAGGATGACTACCTTAGCCATAAATCTGGGAAGTTCTCCTCATACCTTCTTTTCCTTCTGGGGTGACATTAGAGGCCATGTGTTGAAGATGGTGAGCTCACATGGTGGAAAGAGCCCGAGTCCCCGAATGACCCCATGGAGCACAGTCACCCTGTATTAATCAACTTTTATTGTGTGAAACCACTGGGATCTAAGTTGTTTGTTTCTTTGGTTCTTCATTCCCTCTCTGTTCCTGTCCCACAATTAATTCAAAAGTTTCTTTAATTGCATCATGATTCAGGATCTTCTCTGGGGACAGAGATGATACTGGAGAAGTGGGTGCAAGCAGGCTGGTACTGATCCCTTTGAGAGGTGACCATGAGGCTGGTTCTGGATTCTGCTGCTGCTACAGGAGTGACCCGCCATTGTCAAAGTGCTGCTGCCAGGATGAAGAAGCTGGAGCTATGCTCACAGGAGCAGAAAGCAGGCAGGGGAAGCAAATCCCCTCTCCCTTCTCCTTCCTGCCTTGCAGACTTCCTCTAGCGCCTCTATTGATAGAGCCTAACACAGGGGCTGGAAAAGCAGAACTGTCCCAGCCTCAACAGCAGAAAAGAGAGTTATGGAGGACTGGTTTTTCCGCATCCCAGTCTGACGCTCTATCCACTGCGCCACCGCCTGGTCAGGAGGAGGACTGGTTTTTAATCTGACAGGCAATTACTTAAAAACTAGCCCCCTCTCCAGGGAGTGTCCTCTCTCTACATAGCACTCTCAGAAACTTTTCCTGCTTTCTTCGGTGGCACAAATCACCTTCTGTCTTGAATGGGAGTTCATTGGCTCTACCTTAACTCTCTCATTCCAATGTAAAGTTCTTTTAGAGCAAGACCACTGGTTGATGGATCTCTGTATGCCTTCCTAATGCCCACCACCCCCACACAATCTAGCACAGTAGTTATACATAGTTGTTATACAATAACTTTTGTTGAATGAATGAATGTGATCTCAAACGGGGTAAGTGGCAGGGGTTTGAAGTAGGCAGGAAATGAGCATAGAGAAAGCCTGCCCACAATAAAAGTGACTACAGACTTGTGGATCGAATGGAACTGGGGCCAAGAAACTTAAAATGCTTGTGAAAAGTAAGGTCACACAACTTTTAATTGGACTTATGTAAGACTTAAGATTTAATTAGAAGTGTCCTGAAAACTGGCAGTTATCTTGGTATCGGATTCTTAACTCCAGCAAGAAAAGAGGTGAAGAGCCAGAGAACAGGGCCTGCTCTGGGGCCCCTTCTACTGCACAGGCAGACTGGCCTCCACAGCCTCTTCACGCCCCACTCACAGCACTCCAGGCCAGTGCTCAGACTCTAAGCAGTAAGATCTGGCAGAGACCTTGGAGACTGGGTGGCCCTGTTATTATTTCTGCCTAATTATCCTCAGACTTAGTGGCATAAAACAACAGCCATTTGATTATATTCATGGGCTCAGGAATTCAGAAAGAACAAAGTGGAAATAGCTTTTCCTTTTTTCTTCTTCTTCTTTTTTTTTTTTTTTTTTTTGCTTGAAGATGTCTGGAGTCCCAGCTGGAAAGATTCCATGGCTGGAAGAGATTTGCTGGGTGAGAGCTGGAATAATCCGGGGACATCCTCGCTTATAGGTCTGGTCGTTGATGTTGACTCTCTGCTGGACCTCCGCTGGGGCTGTCAACTGGAGTACCTACTTGTGGCTTCCCACGTGGCCTGGGCTTCCTCCCAGCATGGTGGCCTCAGGATAGTCAGGCGTCTCACATGGTGGCTCAGGGCTCCACAGCAAGTTTCCCAGTAGGTAAGATGGAAGCTCTTATGTCATGCAGTGCCACTTCTGTCTCATTCTATTGACTACAATTGAGTCATAAACTCACCAGTATCAAGGGGAGAGGACATAGACCTCATTTTAATCAGTATCAATATGACCAGTTGAAGAAACACATGTGGGATGAGAAGCATTGGTGTGCATGTCTTTGGAAAATATAATCCATTCTCCACATTTTCCAGATGAGGATGCTGAGGTCTGGGGAACCTGGGAAGCAGCTTGCAAAGGTCCTGCAGTCACTTCTCAGAAGTATCAACCAAAAAGCCCATCAATAGATGACTGGTTAAAGAAGATGTGGCACATATACACTATGGAATACTACTCAGCCATAAGAAATGATGACATTGGATCATTTATAGCAAAATGGTGGGATCTTGACAACATTATACGGAGTGAAATAAGTAAATCAGAAAAACCAGGAACTGCATTATTCCATACGTAGATGGGACATAAAAGTGAGACCAAGAGACATTGATAAGAGTGTGGTGGTTACGGGGGGAGGGGGGAAAGGGAGAGGGAAGGGGGAGGGGGAGGGGGAGGGGCACAAAGAGAACTAGATAGAGGGTGACAGAGGACAATCTGACTTTGGGTGATGGGTATGCAACATAATTGAATGACAAGATAACCTGGACATGTTATCTTTGAATATATGTATATTGATTTACTGATGTCACCCCATTAAAAAGAAATAAATTTTAAAAAAAAAAGAAAAGAAGAAGAAAAAAAAAAAGAAGTATCAGACGTCCCAGATGTGTTAGTTGGCTAGGTGCTGTAACAAAGTTTTATACTTTTTAAATTTTTTCTTCTTCTTCTTCTTTTTTAAATGAGAGGAGGGGAGATAGAGAGACAGACTCCCACATGCACCCCAACTGGGACCCACCCAGCAACCCCTGCCCAGGGCCAATGTTGTGCCAATCTGGGGCCATGCATGCAACTGAGCTATTTTTAGTGCCTGAGGTGGAGGCTCCACTGAGCCATCCTCAGAGACTGGGGCTGATGTGCTCAAACCAATCAAGCCATGGCTGTGGGAAGGGAAGAGATAGAGAGGAAGGGGAGGAATAGAGAAGCAGATGGTCACTTCTCCTGTGTGCCCTGACCAGGAATCAAATCTGAGACATCCATATGCCAGGCTGACACTCTACCACTGAGCCAACCAGCCAGGGCCAAACAGTAGTTTTAAATAGCAAAAACTTATTCTCTCAGACTTCTGGAGGCTGGAAGTCTGAAATCCAGGTGTTGGCAGGGCCATGCGTTCTCTGACTGCTCTAGGGAATAATATTGATACTTCCTTGCCTCTTCCCAGCTTCTGCTGGTTCTCAGCCATCCTTGGAGTTCCTTGGCTTGTAGATACTTCACTCCAACCTCTGCCTTGTCATCACCTGGAATCTTCTCTGTGTGTCTCCCTTTGTGCATCTCCATCTCTATGTCGCAATTTACCCTTTTCATGAAAACACTAGTGTAAGTTGATTACCTCTCTAAAAGCTCTCTTTCCAACTAAGGTCACATTAAGAGGCTTTAGGATTTCAACATGTATTTTTCTGGGGGAACACAATTCAACTCCTAGACCATTTTTTTTTTATGAAACTCATGGGACAAGGAGAACTTAGAGACTGACCCTGGTTAAGGCTGAGAAGCACAAGCAGCAGCCGTGCCGAGGGGATTTCTCTGCCAGGTGTGCCTGGGCCAGGGCTCTGAAAACGTCCTGCAGAGAAAGGGAGAATGGGCTTGCTTGAACACGCTGGCTTCATGTCACTAAAATACTGACGGCAAACATAAACGGTGGGCGGAGAGGGCCAGCAAAGAGGATCCTAGCAATTCAACTGAGAGATCAGAGGCTGGACCCATGCCCCTTCTCTCGCGGCTAACGGTGATGGTTACACTGCAGAAGCACCAGAGTAGCTGACAAAGCAGAGGAGGCTGGTCGGGGAGATGAGTAAATGAAAAGCTAGTCTTGTGCCCCCAGCTTTGAACTACGAAAGATAGCTCTCCCTTCCATCAAAACGGTTACGTAAAAGACGACACAGACATAGATGATAAGGCTGTGGGAGTTTTATGAAGCTAAAAGGAGCCCTGGCGTTGAGGGAACCATATTTTACCTTATCTACCGGGGTCCTTTCCTGCCGAATTTTGGGGAATACAAAGTATTTCGCATTATTCACCAATAGCATCAGAAGAAACAAGAATTGCTACTTTAACTGAGGAGCTGAAGTGCTGAGTGGTTTATCTATACCACCTGTAACCGTGCTGTAGCCGTTTCCTCATACCTTCTTCAATCCCTTTGTCATTTTTCTGCACGCTGGCTTTTATTTGCTTTTAGTCCCAAAACTGGTGTCACTTTTCATCCCCAAACTGCATCCTTTTTTTATTTTTTATTTTTTATTTTTCTGAAGTTGGAAACGGGGAGGCAGTCAGACAGACTCCCACATGCGCCCAACCAGGATCCACCCGGCACGCCCACCAGGGGGCGATGCTCTGCCCATCTGGGGCGTCACTCTGTTGCATCCAGAGCCACTCTAGCACCTGAGGCAGAGGCCACAGAGCCATCCTCAGCGCCCGGGCCAACTTTGCTCCAATGGAGCCTCGGCTGCGGGAGGGGAAGAGAGAGACAGAGAGGAAGGAGAGGGGGTGGGGTGGAGAAGCAGATGGGCACTTTTCCTGTGTGCTCTGGCTGGGAATTGGACCCGGGACTCCTGCACGCCAGGCCGACGCTCTACCACTGAGCCAACTGGCCAGGGCCCCAAACTGCATCCTTTTGTTGAGAGCTGTCCTCAGCCCGCAAGAGCCCACTTGCGGGGACACAGGGGAGCTGGAGATGCTTGGGAACTTACCCAACCCCCGGGCAGCCTTTACCTAAGAATGCACAAATTCCCAGCCCCCTCACTGCTCCTGTGTGTTGTTACTTATGCTCTCCTCCAGAGAAGCTTCATGAGACTGAGCCAAAATGACTCTCCATGAATGTGACTTGATCCCTCACCCTTGGCCTCCTTCCCCTCTGTGTCTCAATATCTCACTTCTCTACTGGTTTTTACTGCTAACAGTTTCTAATAAATAGTTTTCACATGCATTCTAATTTCAAGGTTTGTTTCGGGGGGCCCAATCTAAGACAGTATCGTATCCAACCTTTTACAACCACTCCCACAAGGCAGGCGGGATCACCCATATGCTTTCCACAAACATGGAACTTTGAGTGGACCTGCTCCAATCACATCATGTTAGTCACTGTCTTGACTTTTAAACCAGTCCTTTCTCTGCTATATTATATTGTCTCAAAAACACAACCGGTCTTATTTCCTTTTCCACCTCTTAATTGCCTTGGGCTTTCCCAAATTCCTGGACTTGGGAGTTTCAGCGTACCTATTATTTTCTCGGGCTGGATTGGCCATGCCTGGGTTGTTTACCAGAACAGAGAATGAGACAGAAACAGTCTTCTTCATGTTCCCTTCCCCAAATTAAACATTCTGGACTAAGGAGCACACTAAATTCTTTGATTAAAAGTTGGTAGGATCTATCGATCCTTCCTTTGAATTTGGGCTGACCCAGGGCAGTATGACAAATAGATTATGGCAGGTGTGATCTTGGAGTAGATTTGAAAAGGATAGGCAACTTTTGCCTTGGTCTTTTGGACTCCTGAGCTGCCATATAGGAAGTTCTTCTACCCTGAGAATGCCAGGCTATGAGGAAGCCCAAGATATCACAAGGAGAAGTCATGGAGAGAAAGATGTATCCAGCGAGCCACTTGCCTTTTGAGTTATCCCAGCTGAGGCTTCAGACATCACAGAACAGAGATGAGGCATCCCTATTATGCCTTATTTGAATTCTTGACCCACAAAATCCATGATCATTAAAGAATGGCTTTTATACCTACCGCTAAATTTTGGGGGTAATTTTGTCATGTGTTAGTAGATAACTAGAACACCCAGACACATCTGATGATGCAGAGCCCATCTGCATTAGCAATAAGCAACCGTTCTAACACCTCTCCACCACCTCTTATGCTGCCATTCCACCTGGTCCTTAAACTTTCTCACCCTGGTCTTGGAGTTGGAAACAGATGAACTCTTCTCTGAACATCACCCAATCCCAGCTATATTCAGCTTCTACCCGGACATGTGGTCCAAGGCAGAGAGGAACTATTACTTGGGAGCAACCAATCTTGGGTAAATGAAATTACTTGGGGACCAGTTTCTTCCCAGCGCTGTAAACTTTGCTCTTTTATTTTGTGGTTGGCCTAAAAATTATTCTTAGTTGCTGTGGAGCCCCAACACTTTTGTCACAATAAAATAGTATGTTCTTATTTATAGGAAAAACACTGCTTAAGCCTCTGGTTCTGTTTTAATGTTGCCACATTGCCACCTTGGGTAAGTTACAACTTCTCTGAGTTTCACTGCATTCTGTTCTTGCCTCTATAATGAGATGGCTGTCTTGTGACACATTGTCTGGCCTCCCTAGGAGAATGATTTGTTCCCATGGTGAGGTTCCTGTGGCACTTTGTACATGCTCCTCCTATAAATCATATCACACACGCACACATTTTATTACTATTATACTAAGCTGGCATCATGACAGAAAGCACTGTGTAGATTGTAATCTTCAGAGTCAGACAGACCTGGGCTTGCCATTTGCTAGCTTTGTGACGTCGGGCAAATTATTTACTCCTCAAATCCAAGTTTTACCTGTATGCGAAATAAAGGTTGTCATATCAATCTCACACAGTTTGTATTGAGGATCAAGGTAAATAATGCAGAAAAGCAATGCGTAGATAAGTAAGCATTCAGAAACTACTGCTATCCTTACCCGGAAAGCTGTTCCTTTATAAACCAATTCAGAATATTATTTTCTTCTACTTATATTTTAATTGGTCTGAGACAAAAGTGATGATTCTAAAAACAGACAGCCTAAAGAATGTATACATTAGAGCAGAGGTCCCCAAACTCCGGCCCACGGGCCACATGCGGCCCCCTGAGGCCATTTATCCGGCCCCTGCGGCACTTCTGGAAGGGTATCTCTTTCATTGGTGGTCAGTGAGAGGAGCATAGTTCCCATTGAAATATTGGTCAGTTTGTTGATTTAAATTTACTTGTTCTTTATTTTAAATATTGTATTTGTTTCTGTTTTGTTTTTTTACTTTAAAATAAGATATGTGCAGTGTGCATAGGAATTTGTTCATAGTTTTTTTATAGTCCGGCCCTCCAACGGTCTGAGAGACAGTGAACTGGCCCCCTGTGTAAAAAGTTTGGGGACCCCTGCATTAGAGCATCTAGAGTAAAAGGGCACGCTCACTTTTTTCTGACTTCATTCAAATGTAAACATTTGCCTTGTCGCAGGCAGAAAGCATACGCCACACACACACCTCTCCGCTGAGTCCCCAGCCTGCCAGAGAAGACATATTTCCTGTAGATCCGGCAAGTCTTCCAGCTTCAGTCCGAGGTCATCTCATTGGCCCTCAAAAGCTTTTGAAAGAGAGAGAAGTGCCAAAGAGAAGGATCTCGGCCATTTCTGCAGTCCCCTCAGTAAGCCAGGGGAACACGTTTTCATTTTATTTTATTCTATAGTTAGTATAAACACTTTCATTTTAGGAACCTATGTCTGTCAGTAAAACAGTGGCCCTGTGTCATCACCAGGAGACTGAGGGCCTAGGCAGGCCTGGCTCTAAGGCTGCTGACCAGCCCAAATGGCCTCGGGACATCAGTCCTATTTTGGCTTTGAATTTGCTCAGCACTTAATACCTCTGAGCTTGGCGGCTGAGAAGCATCGGCCCTTCACTGCCGCCAGGGTGGGGACAGGGGATGGGGAATCAGGATCCCAGTCTTCCACATGTCTGATTCCCAGCTCTCAGGACAATACTAAGATAGCAGGCAATGTGTATGGACTGGATGAATATTTCAACGAATGAATGTGCAAATTAGCAGCTGGGGCTTGTCTCTTCCACCGCTTACATTGACCTCTGCCTCTGACATTGTCATTCAGCACTTGAATTCGGGCTAAGGAGCAGGGAGAAAACATCATTAATGAAAGCCCTACCATCGGCACACTGTACATCCCCTCCACTTCATTCTCCTAGCAACCCTACTCTATGATGCAAAAGGGAAGTTCAGAAAAAGAAAGTGATTCTCCTAAGCGCCTTCAGATAATGGGTGGCAATTTCAGGATTCAGATTGCAATTTGCCAACTTAAAAGTTCATGATCTCTCCACTCCAGCATGACATCTCTCAGAGTTAGAGGGAGGTGCTGGTTGGTCAAGAGAGAGAGAAAAGAAGGGGCGGACCCTTGAATTAAACTGTCTTTCTGCTGAATGATATCCAAATCACTTTTGACAGATGGAGATCTATTCCTGTTACAGATATTCTGGAATGGGGACAGCCGTTCACTCCACAAAACTTGATGGAGCAGCCTCTACATGTTGGCATCTGAGACAGATAAATTACCCCCCAAAATCAGCTCTCAAAGAATTTCTCAGGAGAGCAGCCTTGAATAATAATTTCTCTTAAGGAAATTATTAAGAAATGAATCTGTGTAATGTATTTATTTTTGCAGCAGCAGTGGTGGTGGCTGCAAGTAAGTCCAGAAGAAAATATAATAGTTTAATTTTAGACTTTTAATTCATATCAGAGGAATATGTACAGACATCGAGATGACTATCATATGTGGAACAATGGTGAAGAGGCTGAAATTCCTAAAAAGAGTGTCAGATACATGTGACGTGCACCCAGATTGCTCGTGCACCCACGTGTGCCTTGCTGTCGTTACTCCTCAGCACCCTCTCCAGACAGGTCAAAGCTTTCAAGGACCATAACCCAGCCAGATTGCTGGCTAGAAGGCATTGTAAGGCTCTTGGTTGACAGATGCTGAGTGCAAGTCTCTGCGAAGAGCAGCACTGGAATGTCAGCAACGATCACTGGCCCCAGTTCATGTCCCTTCTCACCTGAGATCATTTTTGAATGTCTCAAACCTCTGCTGGAGTCAGGAGCAGTGTGGGAACCCTCCATCCTCAGTGCATTTCCCCCCGAATGCACTTTTCTGAAAAGGAGGCATAAGACATGAAACTTCTGGCCTTCATGAAATAATACCAGAGCAAAAAGAGGACTCGGGAATTCCATGTCTATCTGGCTTCACAATGTTGAACAGCAGACCCGTAGAACGTACTCATCTTGAGCAACTGAAACTCTCTCTACCTGTTGGACAGCAACTCCCCATTTCACCCTGGCCCGGGCCCTGGCGACCACCTTCCTACTCTAGGTTTTGATGAGTTTGACTACTTTAGATAACTCATAGACATGGAATAATATAGTATTTGTCTATGATGGGCTTATTTCATTTAGCATAATGTTTTCCAGGTCCATTCATGTTGTTGCAAATGACAGGATTTCCCTCTTTGTGGGGAGCTGAATAATATGCCATTGTATGTGTATAACACATGCTATTTACTCCACATAGATCACATTTTCCTTATCCTTTCACCCACTGATGACATTTAGGTTGTTACCATATTGTGAATAATGTTGCAACGAACATGAGGGTACAGATGTATTTTCAAGGGCACTCACTAATCACTATTTCTTTTAGATAAAAATTAACTTTTACATTTGCTTTTTAACTATAGTCAATGCATCTCTGGGCAAACAAAAACTTCTTCTGCAGTTCATAGTAACAACTATATCTGTATCACACATATTCCTCTTATTGTTGAGATGATAATGGAAATTAAAATACAGAGTTTATACTAACTATAGAATAAAATAAATAAAATATTACTCATAAATTGTTATGTACATATTCTTTTCAAAATATCAAGAATCACCGTCCCCTCAAGCTCAATATGAGCAGAAGTAGGGTCTCTTAAATAGCAGCAATTTCTTCGACCATGAATGAAAAACAAATCATTTCAAAGCTATTTTTTTTCAAAAAAGAGATAAAACCTCCAAGTTTTTCAGTACGGTTCTGGAATATTTTTGTTTGTTTGAAGACTGAGTTAGTCTAGAATAAATCCACTTCTATTTTCAGGATGCAAGTTGTGGTTGCTGTGGGAATCTAGAATAGGAAAGAGAGAGAGAAGCAGAGAAAGGTCCTCTTTGTAAAAATTGTCCCCTTGGGTCCACTGGCAATAATCAAGTCAGATGGGAGGAAGATGTAGCATAGGTGAGACCCAAGCGGAGGGGGGGAAAAGCTCTGCTTCGACATGAAGGCCCACCTGTTAATAAGGGACCACGTGGGGACTGGCTGTTGGCCCGATGTTCTGTTGGAAAAGCTGCTTGGGATGTGATGACTCCATTCATCTTCTCGGGACAGAATTGTTCTTACAGTTTCAGCCACCAACTACTCTTGTTCCGTGCATTCAGAGCTTTCTTCCATCAAGTCTTATTATTGGGAAGTTATTTCATCCTCAGACTTTTCACAGCTTCCTCCAGGTTTCTGAGGACTCTTTCTCTAGGCTAGTATTCTTCAAAGATGATGCCAGTTTTTCACTGTCCTTTTGAACAGAGCTAAGCCTGTCAAGGAGTTCACATTATATTTTTTCTGAATCAATGTTAGCCAGCTCTGGGGCAAGTTTTTTTCTTTCCCTTTTAATAAAGAGCTGGTTCTTATTTGAGTTAAATTTTCTGAACAAAATGTGAGATCTGTGAAAAATGTGACTTGAGCTCCCACAAGAAGCTGTGAAAGTCAAAGTACAGGCCGCTGTTCAGGCAAGATGGCCACTGCCTTGCATGACTGTCCAGGGATCAGCCAGAAGTAAGTCTTCATGGAGGCTCACAGCCCCTCCTTAGCTGCACCATCATATATTGATAGATCAGTGGTAGTCAACCTGGTCCCTACCACCCACTAGTGGGCATTCCAGCTTTCATGGTGGGCGGTAGCAGAGCATATATATTATACTATCATATAAATAAAAAGATAGATTTAACTATAGTAAGTTGTTTTATAAAGATTTATTCTGCCAAACTTAGCGAAAAGCCAACATAAAGTACTTGGTAAGTAATTATTATTATATGCTTTAACTTGCTGTAACTCTGCTTTATAAATTTTATAAAGTAACGTTACTTCCCTACTTTATAAATCACCATTGCTGTGGAACTGGTGGGCGGTTAGAAAATTTTACTACTAACAGAGATACAAAAGTGGGCGGTAGGTATAAAAAGGTTGACTACCCCTGATATATATGGATGAAAGGTTAATATTCTTAATATATAAAAAGCTCTTCTAAATCAATAAAAAGCTGAACACATTTTCAATAGAAAAGGTGTTTTGTGATCATCTTTTGTTTTGCCAGCTTAGTATCCTTAGTATCCTTTCCCCTGTCCCTCTCCTTTGCATAATTGCCCTTTGGGAAAATACCCTTTACTACCTGATGGAACTACAATAACATGGTTCCACCTTTCCTACCTTAAGAATTAGTATGTGACCAATCAGATTACTTCACCCTTTAAACACACTGATTAGTCCACGGGGCTGGCATGTTCCCATGAGTCAGGTTTATTTTGCAGTTGCTATAAGCGGTCGTACATGCTATAAAGTAAAAGGAACCCTCCTCATTATTTTTTACAGGAATCACTAATTTTGAGTTCAATGTAAGCATAGAGAGAGAGATGATTTCATAATTAGACAGTTTGTGGTCCTGGATGTAGAACTGCTTAAAGTAAATGTACCCCTAGGCTTCTTAGTTATAAGATTCAATAAGTCCTTAAGCTTGCTGGGTTGCTGTCATTTGCCATCAAAAAGCATGTGTGGTCTAATATATATATTGCTGAACAAGTCACAGGAGAAAAATGTCAAAAAAAAAAAAAAAGCCTAATGGAGCCCTGGCTGGTTGGCTCAGCGGTAGAGCGTCGGCCTGGTGTGAAGGAGTCCCGGGTTCGATTCCCAGCCAGGGCACACAGGAGAGGCGCCCATCTGCTTCTCCACCCCTCCCCCTCTCCTTCCTCTCTGTCTCTCTTCCCCTCCCGCAGCCAAGGCTCCATTGGAGCAAAGTTGGCCCGGGCGCTGAAGATGGCTCTGTGGCCTCTGCCTCAGGCACTAGAATGGCTCTGGTGGCAACAGAGCAATGCCTCAGATGGGCAGAGCATCGCCCCCTGGTGGGCGTGCTGGGTGGATCCTGGTCAGGCGCATGCAGGAGTCTGTCTGACGGCTTCCCTGTTTCCAACTTCAGAAAAACGCACACACACACACACACACACACACACACACACAAAAGTCTAATGGGCCATATATTGTCAATATAGCAACAATCTCACTAGCCAAAAAAGATGTAAATTAAAATAATAAGATAACATGGTTTTATATATCATAGTTTAAAATTTTTGAAAGGTTGATAAAAACTGAAAAGGTATAAAATTAAATACTGCTTATGTTATAATTTTATATAAAGGATGAGGTGGGGACAAGAGGGCTTGACTGATCCTCCCATCAGTTTAATCCTTTTTACCTTCTCTGGGCCAGATTCTACATCCAGAAACCCTCCTCTCATTTCATGCAGACTTCCTGTTCAATGACCAGATGCTATGGTCCACCATTTTCTGAAAGCTCCCGAGCTCCCTTGCTGTGATCCAAGATCCAGCAACTTAGTCCCAACTCACTGACTTCTCTCTGGGTGTTCTCAGCATGCTCTGTGGCTGGGCATCCCAAGATCATGTGTCTGGTCCACAGAAATGACTAACAGGCTTCTTCCCCATTAGCCTACCTCTTCACATCATAGTTAGGACACACATATACATACACAGACAAGGGTCTGGATAACAGCATGGTTTTGAGTGGGGATTATGGGGTTTGAATCTTACCTCTGAATCTTACTAGATACATGACCCTGCAAAATACACTTAACTCCTTTCTGTATCAGGTTCTTCATCAGGAAAATGGGGACAATAAAAATATCTATAGCATTTGGCACGTAGTTCATCACTACATGAAATTATCATTTCTTTTTAGGTCCACACACTTGTTTACACAATGGAAGAGCTCATATGTCCTTATGAAAATGTGTTCACAAGTGACAGAAACCACAGTCCAAGTAGCCTGAGCAAAGCAGGTAATTTATGAGCTCGTTTCACTGGGGAGCCCGGAGGTTGAGCTCACCTTGAGTCTGGTGACATCTAAAGTTCAGAGTTGATGGGGGCTGGCTGTCTAAAAATTGCGCCGCTGAGTTTTATAATTGTAGTTTTGGATGTATGAGAGAGTTAAACTCAGAGTTGAGAAGTCAGGATTCAAATCATGTCGATGTATGAATTTGGGGGAGTCAGTTCCTATCTTTGAGAACCTGGAGGAAAATCCCCTGCAGGGGGCCTGAGATCCCCATCGTCATATCATCATATAATAATTTCTTTACCCTCCCTAGACTTAGGAGATAAACAGACTGTGATTGTCATCAAGGAAGGAGATACACACACACACACACACACACTAATTAATTTATAACATTACATCTTCCATAGGATCTCTCCATTTCCAATATAGAATAATATGCTGAAGTGACTTTGTGTGAATTCTACTAATCAGCTTTATTAAAAAACAATAATTCCACTGTGTTGTATGCAATTCAGACAGCAGACACAAAGCCCAGTCCAGAAATCCAACAACATTCATCCATAGAGCATGCCAAAATTAATTTGGAAGGTTGTGCAAGAAATCCCAGAGGGAAAAAGGAAGCTATTTGCTTGCACATATCAAGGGTGTCATCACCATCAGATCTCTGCCATAGGGCTGATCTCAAACATCCACCGTCATCTCTTTTTGTGCTGAGTAACAGAATGCTCACTTCCTACCGATAGCCATCCCACTGTCCTGCCCTGGTCAGCCACAGAGGGGACAAATCTTTCTGAGCATGTGGGTTACAGGCAGAAAAGAACTACACATTGTTAGGCCTCCAAATCTGTAGAGTTGTGTGTGCCTGTGGCTTCTTACAAGGATAAAATCACTGACACTTTTAGTAATGCACTCACCTGGGTCACAGCTAATAGCGGGACTAAAAGAGCACTTCCTAATCATCAACAAAGTGACTCTTTTTGCACATTTGGGAGACGTTAGTTCTGAAATGTAAGACATGGGAAAGACATCAAAAGTCGTCTTGTCCAAGTCCCTCATTTTACTGCCGGAGGTATAGAAAGGGAATCCGTGTACCCCAGGTCATACAGCTCGTGCCTGAGCATCTACCAGACCAGAGGCTCCTGTCCCCTGGTTGGTGGGAACCTAATACCAGCTAGATGATTACACCTTCTTTATCTTTTACCTTGTGAGTGTCCTCTGGTGGATTTTAGAGCCTTGCATTGCTATCCTCTCCCTGACCGCCTCCTGGCTGCAGGCCCATCCTCCATGCTCATAAGTGTTCCGATAAGCTAGATCATTTTAAGACAAACATTAGCACATGTAGTGATTTCAGAGCTGATTTGGCCAATTTGCACCATTGTTCCGCTTCATTAAGATGAATCATCAGGAGGGAAGGCCAGAGCTACTCACTGAGGTCAAAGCCTCTGGCAGGCTCCCGCCCAGGAAACCGGGGAGGACTGTTGGGCAGTCCAGCTCCTCCCAGAGTTTTGTGCATCTTCCGTCCTCAACACGAAGCCAGATTTTTGTGTTGGTTTGTGTCTTTTCTAACTGTTTGATCCTATAGTATAGCTAGACAGTCTTCTTCATAGGGTGACCATTTTTGGCTACCGAAGCAGTTGGTGTGTCCGGTAAGTGGAGTGAACTAATTCTGAAGGAGAGATTAGAGGGGATCTTTGGAGAGAAACAGCATTATTTACAGGATTGAATCTAAGACACACAGCTCAACGTATGAACAGTCTTTTTCAATGATCTTCCTGAAGGCGTATGTCATGAATGAAGGATGCACTGTATGTACTCAATATTTTCTGATCTAATGAATGAAAAAAATAAATGAATCAATATTCTTACCACTTAGCTTCTTACCACTTAGCTTCACCTCCACTCTGCAGATATGTGCCTGAAGCTCGAAGCTAAATCCAATCAGTTCTCAACTTACTTGACTCACAATCAGCATTTCATACATTGACAAATGTTCTTCCCTTGGCTTCAAGGATACCACTATCTTACTAGTTTCTGTTTTTCATTCATTGGCTTATTCTTTTTCACATTCCCAATATCCACATTTTTTAGCGACCCGGGATTGTCCTTAATCCTTTTCTCTCTTTTTTTAATATACACCATTTCCTTGTGGATTTCATCAAGTCCCATGACTGCTGACTCCTCGAGAAAGATCCACAGGCTGGTCAGCTCCTCTGGGCTCTCAGTGTGTTTCTCCTACTCCCTCCTTAAGTTTCTGCTCGTGTGAGCAAACTTAGCACGACAATCAGCGAGCTCTGTGTCTCTGCTCACTATACCCACTCCTTCTGCCATCGACCCATTTCAGCTCAAGGCAACTCTGTCCCCTCACTGGTTTGGGTCCCTGGAGTCATCTTTGTCCTCACCACTCAGTTGAAGACAACACTCCAGAGCCTGGTGAAGCCACACAATGAAAGGACCCTGCACCCCTGAATGGACCACAGCCACCCAACAAGGCTAGATACCTCTGCAATGTTACATGAAAAGACAGAAGTTCTAAATCCTATAAGCTACTATATTTTTGGATTTCTTTGTCACAGCAGCTTACTTAGCCTGTGCCCTAACACAGGAGGTGAGGAACTAGAAGTGGTGAATATAGAAACCGCTCTTTTCGGAAGTCTGAGTATGTGGAAAGGAGAGAAATAAATAAGGTTGGAATGTTTTATTGAAAAAATTGTAAGAAGACTTTGGCCCTAGGGGAAGCTGCCTAAATACGATCGATTCACTGAGATACAGGCCTGGGCTCTGAAGCAGTAAATTTGCTAAATGTCTCTGGAGCATCCGGGTCCTTCAGGACTTTGTGGGAGGAGGAGAAGCTGGGTGGGCTTGACTATCTGAAACCTGTTTACAACACCTTTCCTTCTTCTTGAGATAATACACACTGTACATTTTTAAATAATGGCACTGATGACCCAATAGGAGGAGGCACAGACTAAGGGCTTTAGTCCTTAAATGGGTGAGTTTTTTTTTAATTTTTAAAGATTTTATGTATTTATTTTTGAGAGAGGAGAGGCAGAGAGAAAGGTGGGGGTGGGGGTGGGGGAGAGGAACAGGAAGCATCAACTCACAGTTGCTTCTCATATGTGCCTTGACCGGACAAGCCCAGGGTTTTGAACGGGTGACCTCAGCATTCCAGGTCAGTGCTTTATCCACTGCGCCCCCACAGGTCAGGCATTGTACGGAACCATCTATGCTTATAATTTCCTCTTATAACAAAAACTATACCTCTGAAGTATGCCTTGTCAGGGGTGATGAGAATCACAAAAAGGAAATTAAAATACCAACCACTTTCAGTTATTAAGCACCTAAAATATAACCTGGCCTATGAGAACTGCCTGCAAAGGTCTGCAAACCAGGTTTTACCACCTACAGCGCTGAACCCGAACACTCATACTGCTACATGTTTCCTGAATTTTCCCCCGGGAACCTGGATCGATGTGTGGTTTGGTCTGCCACGGATCTGAGGGCACTAGCTTGCATTTCACTGGCTATTTCTCCTACAGAGACACATTAACTAAAACCAAAGTAGGCAGAAATCTTTGAATTGTACATCAAAAGCTGCAGACGGCTAGAGCTTAAAAGAGGGACTTCACTTATGGCAAACATAAATCTCTCCTCAATACATATCTCAGAATTCAACGGTTTGGCTCCAAAAGGTTTAATATCAGGGTTGCTTGAACAGTAAAGTTCTGAAAATCAATAAGCTTAATAATCAAAGTAAAATTAATATTGGATTTTGGAGCATAGACAATATTCTAAACGTTCACTGTGCGGAGATAGTGAAGGGTCCCCCTGCTTCCTGGAATGGCAGGTGTAAGTCATCTTGAGAGCCTGAATGACATCAGTGTCTTGGCAGTGGACTTCGTTGAACTTGGGATGGGAAGTCAGCAGCTAAGGAGGCTCTGATATATATATATATATTTTTTATTCAGTGAGAGAAGGGGAGGCAGAGACAGACTCCCTCATGCACCCCAACCGGGATCCACTGAGAAAGCCCACTAGGGAGTGATGCTCTGCCCATCTGTGACATTGCTCTGTTGCTCAGCAACTGAGCTCTTCTTAGCACCTGAGGTCCAGGCCATGGAGCTATCCTCAGCGTCCAGGGCCAACTCTCTCCAATCGAGCTATGGCTGCAGGAGGAGAAGAGAGAGAGAGAGAGAGACAAGAGGGGAAGGGGTAGAGAGGCAGATGGGCACATCTCCTGTGTGCCCTGACCAGGAATCGAACCCAGGATATCCACATGCCAGGTGGATGCTCCACCACTGAGCCAACTGGCCAAGGCCATTGATATATATCAAAGTTTAGAAGTTATAGCTATGATTCTAAGTATATATCTTTCACCTGGCTATGAAGACAGAGAAGGATGAAGAGGCAAAGTAAGTGTAGGGCTGATGGTTGAAGAGGTGGCACAGACTGGCTGTGGGGTGGCAGAACTTCTCTCATAGTGAACACATGTCAGATATTTCTAGATTTTTGGGCTTTTTTCCCCACCGAACTTACCCATACCATCCATCAGCATATATGAGACAAGGCTTCTTGAGGCCACTATCATTGAATGAAACTAGAACACAGTATAGATTTGAGACGGATGGAGAGTGAATGACTCTCCTAAGACCCAAGCCACACTCACAGCCCCATTTACAGATGTGGAAGATGACACAAGAGGATCCAATTATTCCATTCACCCACATGAGGGAGAGGTTTCTTTCCAGGCCCAAATTGACTTGTAGAAATATCCAAATTCCTAGGTGAGTATTTTTCTGGTGGAGGTAGAGCACTCCATTCATGAATCCAAAGACTAACCTTGGCCCCCATGCAGCAATAAGTTCTATCAAGAGGCAACACTTATATGGACACTTTAGATACCTTTCCAGGACCCAGGGGAGGCCCATATATGGTCCCAAGTTGACTTCCAGGTGCAACTGTTAGAATTCAGTAGTTCTCCAACATTTTGCTCACCACTTTCAGTAAGAAACACATTAGCATTCTTGCCCCTATACCTATACCTCTGTGTATATTTCACTAAATTACATTGTTCCTTCAACAATACTTTTTCTCTTACTGTGTGACACACCTGATACTTTCTATTCGATTTTACTTTATTGTAAAATTTCTGGTTGCTTAGTAATTGATTTCATAAAGTCCTAAGGGTGTGGTGACATGCAGTTTTATAAACAATATGTTTGATTACTAGAATGGAGAGATTCCTATAAGTCAATTCACTAACAAGTAGGAAAATTTTTTTTTCTTCCTATTGCTTTATAGACTTAGTTTTCTCTTCTTTAAAATGTACAAAGCAACAACTCCCTTCTGTGAAACTGTGAAGTACTCAGCCTGTCTATAACCAAGTGGCTGTCAGCAGCCTCGCATCTGGCAGGCTTGGACTCAGACTTGCCCACCCAGCTCTGCAGAAGAAGGACTCAAGGTCAGAGATGAGGAAAGGAGTGAGTGTCAAGAATGTGGGAGCAGGCCAGAGATTGGGGTTGAAAATGGGCCCCAGGACTGGGAAGAGAGTCAAAGTTCACCTGTTGGAGGATCCTAGAAAGGAAGAGGGAAGAACGGAGACACAAGGAGAAGAAACATCCGAAAGAACCTGGGACCTTCTACCACTTGTCTTTTGACTCTTCAGCCCTAGCAACCTAGCCATGATGGGAATTCAGTTCTGTCTGACTCCAAAGCCCGTGTTCTTTCACATGAGCAATGCCAACTTTAAATACTATCTTTGCAAGGTCAATTTGAAGACATGGATCCTAATTTTTTTTTTTTTTTTTAGTGAGAGGAGGGGAGGCAGAGACAGACACCTGCATGTGCCCCAACTGGGATCCACCCGGCAAGCTCATGGAGCCATCCTCAGTACCCAGGGCCAACTTGCTCTAATTGAGCCATGGCTGCAGGAAGAGAGGAGGAGGAGGAGGAGGAGGAAGAGAGAGAGAGAGAGAGAGAGAAGTGAGAGGGAGAGGTGTGGAGAAGCAGATGGGTGCTTCTCCTCTGTGCCCTGACTGGGACTCAAACCTGGACTTCCACATGCCAGACGATCACTGAACCAATCGGCCAGGACCTACATGGATCCTGATTTAGAAACCTCTTCAGTTATATGCTGTTTGTGATATAAATAGGGCCAAGATCACCCTGGCCAGTTGGCTCAGTGGTAGAGCGTCTGCCTGGCGTGCAGGAGTCCCAGATTCGATTCCCAGCCAGGGCACACAGGAGAAGCGCCCATCTGCTTCTCCACCCCCCCCTCCTTCCTCTCTGTCTCTCTCTTCCCCTCCCGCAGCCAAGGCTCCATTGGAGCAAAGTTGGCCTGGGCACTGAGGAAGGCTCCATGGCCTCTGCCTCAGGCGCTAGAATGGCTCCTGCTACATGGGAGCAAAGCCCCAGATGAGCAGAGCATCGTCCCCTGGTGGGCATGCCAATGGATCCTGGTTGGGTGCATGTGGGAGTCTGTCTGACTGCCTCTCCACTTCTAACTTCAGAAAAATACAAAAAAAAAATTGGACCAAGATTTATAGTAGCTTTGACACCAACACCAGGCGTCCCCAAACTATGGCCCGCGGGCTGCATGCAGCCCCCTGAGGCCATTTATCTGGCTCCCACCGCACTCCCGGAAAGGGCACCTTTCATTGGTGGTCAGTGAGAGGAGCACTGTATGTGGCAGCCCCTCCAATGGTCTGAGGGACAGTGAACTGGCCCCCTGTGTAAAAAGTTTGGGGACCCCTGATTGAGACATTTGGCAGGTACCATCATCCATGAGACTCATATGAAGTGAGGTGAGACAGTGTGTACTCTTAGCCCCAACAACTGGGCAGAGGATCCCTAAATGTTAGGTCAAGTTGGAAAATGCAACATCTGAAAGAGTCCCCAGTTGCATTACTATGAGAGAGAGAGGCAAAGTGATACTTAGAGGTGAGGTGAAAGAGACAAACACATGAATAACACTTTAGGGCAAGAAAAAGGTGGAACAGAGACCAAAAATATGGAAATATTGGTAGCAGGAGAGTTGGGAGATTAGGCACAAGGCACGAGACATGGGTCAGGTGAGTTGTCAATAATCATTCAGTGGACAGTGCTACAGGCTAAAGTATCATGTCTTGGCATGTGCTGTAGGGTGGGGTTGGTGATTTGAAGGGTCCATGCAAGGAGACTTTAGGGAAGAGGCCTAGAGAAAGGACTCTTGAGGGAATTCCACCTTTTCAAGCCGACTGTCAGCTCAACCAGCTCTGGGAGACTGGCTACCAAGCCATGGGAAAATAGCATTTTGGTCTCCAGTCCATCCTTGTATCTCCACCTGATTGTATGGGACCCCATGTGGCTGGAGCTCCTTCATATTTCCTTTCAAATCTTTCGGGGAGGGTCAGGGACTCAGGAAAGTAACAGAGAAGAAATCAGTCAGTAAGGTCAAAAGATATAGAGAAAGCCCTAGAAGACAGGTTATTAATTTAACTGAATGGCAACACCTCTCACACTTCTTACCAGTTTCTATAAAGTTATAAGACAGACACTCTTAGAAGCTGCCCTCCTTCCTCCTTCTGTCATAACTTCCTGCTCATATATCTGAATTTATGATTGAATAATCAAGTACTGCAAGCCTCCTTTCACCTCACGGATGAATCTAGATTCTTAGACTCAAAAAGGAGCTGCAAAAATATTTACAATTATGTAGTTCAGTTGTTTGTGCAGACAGAAGTAAGCCACAGAACCATTTCTCTCCTTTTTCCTCTTCCTCCTTCCTCCTCCTCCTTCTCTGTCCCTCCTTATTGATCTTCTTCTTCCTCTTCCTCTTCTCCCTCTTCCCCTTCCCAATTTCCTTCCCCCTTCCTCCTCCTCCTCTCTTCCTCTCTCTATTCTACGGAATCTTAGAATATAAAACATAAGAACTGAATTACTAAAGTAGACATTGGAATAGTGGAACCTCCATTTGACCTCCGAGATAACTCTTGAGTAAAAACCACTGATGTGGTTCCAGTCCTTCATTGTATAGTAGAGTCTGAGAGCCAGAGTGGAAAGTGATATGCCCCCAAGTCATACTGTTAGCTTCATACATAGGCCTGGAAGCAAGAGGTTGTTGGAACCTCATAATAGCATCTATCTATATTACTCAGAAATTAAACTATTTTCTCTCTTGATTAAAGCTATATGTTCTAAAGCTATTTTCAAACACCCAAATCCTACCAACCACTCAAAGAAACTCTCCTGGAGATAGCATGTACTCCCAGAATGGGGCGGAACAGTTTCCTGGGGAGCCCGGGAGCTACGGCTGTGGCTGCTCTTCTCCAGGGGCCGTTAGGCAGTCTGAACTAGAAATGGGAAAGAAGTGGGAGAGTGTGTGTGTATACAGACGGCTGTGAGGACTCAGGACGGCGGCCCCTCACAGGTCCGTAGCTGTCTGAGGTTCCAATTCCACAGGCTTTGCGTTTCAACACTTTATCCCAAGGAGCTAAGAACACCCTACAAACACATGTCTTGGCTTTCCTAAGGTTTGATCACCAGTCAAGAAGGGAGCAGCAAGGGAACAAAAAAGAAAGTTCTGTAGGGAAGTGACAACAAAGTGGCAGACACCGACAGATGGAGCAAGAGTGATCAGATCATGGGGCACCACACACACACACACACACACACACACACACACACTCACACACACTCACACACTCACACACACACACACACACACACACACACTCACACACACTCACACACTCACACACACACACACACACACACACACACACACTCACACACACTCACACACTCACACACACACACACACACACACACACACACACACACACTATGCAAACACAGCTTCCCAAGTGGTTAAGCCGCAGGAGTAACTCTCCTAAGCCTTTGTGCCTTAGCACTCTTGATACAGCCACCCAAGGGATATCATGCTCCATGTGCACACTGATGAGACCACCTTGTAACTTTTGCCACCCAACTCCTCTAAAACTTCTCAAACTGAGAGCTTGAGAGTGTGAGGAAAGTGAAAACGACAATAGTTTAACAGAAGACGCAGCCTTCATTTTTCTTCGGAGTAAATGGAACTGTGTCAACACCTAGAGTTAACTTGTGTCATTTGACTCATCTGCCAACACACTTACATTAGCAGCCTTTCCGCTGATTAAACTGACATCTCCTCTGTAGCTCTCAAGCAGTTTGGCGCAGATATAAAAAAAACTGCATTCAAAGAAGGTGTGGCTGGGTAAGATATGTAATCAAATGCTAAAGATAATCATTATTATTAGCATAATGCCAACTATCCATCATAAAAATCATAGAAATAAAAAACTTGAAAATTACATCCTGAATCAAGTGTCTGTCTCTTTGACTAGCGAGGACACGTTCACTCTAGAGCCCATGGTCCATTTTACGAGGACTCCGCTGATGGCAGCAAAGGTATGAAGGGGATAGGATAGCTCTAAACAGAGCATTGGACGTGCAAAACATCTTTTTCGATGGTATAACATAAACCGGTGTTAAAGGTATTACCATGAGTTGAGATAAAAATTTTTACAAAGAAAAAAATCTTTTGAAATTTAGTAATCCTTTGCCAGCTCCTGGAGTATCCAGACTGGCAGAGTTTCAGTTGGCAATCACATTTTTACAGAAAGTAGGAGTTTAGGAGAAAAACTATTAAAATGGTTTTAATATGCATTTTTAAGCTCAAAATAAACACAAGTTCTAGAAAGCAGCCATGTTCCAAGTCAAGCAGAATTTGTGGCATAATTGGTTCTATACTGTTCAGAGAACACCACCATGGCTCTGTGCCCTGAAGAGAGGGGTGTGCCCGCAAACTTCAAGTTACTTGCCTTCAATATCTCTGTAAAGTCTTAATAGCAACCCTTCTGGCTTGAAATTGAATGCCTAAATTTAGTACTTGCATTTTTTTTTTTTTTTTTTAGTTTTAATTTTGCCAGTTTCAGAAAAATACTTTTGTGATCCCCAAGTGAATTCACAAATT
Source organism: Saccopteryx bilineata (assembly GCF_036850765.1). Lineage (NCBI taxonomy): Eukaryota > Metazoa > Chordata > Mammalia > Chiroptera > Emballonuridae > Saccopteryx > Saccopteryx bilineata. The sequence goes on along the minus strand of NC_089499.1, from coordinate 36,766,283 downwards.
CTGGTATTGCCCAAGGACATCTTTTCTGGGCTAACTCTCCTATCCATAAATTAAGGGTTAGAACACAAAGGGACTTCATCCCATAGATTCTCCCATGTAGTTTCTAGGATGGGGGAGAAGGATTTGTTGTCTTCTTTTGGAACTGTATTAGTCAGGGTTCTCCAAAGAAATATAACCAAATATATATATGATATATATCTTATACAGTGTGTCCGTAAAGTCATGGTGCACTTTTGACCAGTCATAGGAAAGCAACAAAAGATGATAGAAATGTGAAATCTGCACCAATTAAAAGGAAAACCCTCCCAGTTTCTGTACGATGATGTGGCAGCATGTGCGTATGCGCAGATGATGACGTAACACCATGTATACAGCGGAGCAGCCATGCCAGTCAAGATGTGGACGGTACAGAGGAAAGTTCAGTGTGTTCTGTGGCTCGCTAAATTCGAATCCGTGACCAAAGCGCAATGTGAATATCGGCGCATTTATAACGAAGCGCCACCACATAGGAATAACATTACTCGGTGGGATAAGCAGTTGAAGGAAACCGGCAGTTTGGTGGAGAAACCCCGTTCTGGTAGGCCATCAGTCAGTGACGAGTCTGTAGAGGCTATACGGGATAGCTACCTAAGGATATCTGTGCATGAGCCCACATTGAACTGCACTGAATAGGTATGAAACTGGGAGAGTTTTCCTTTTATTTGGTGCAGATTTCACATTTCTATCATCTTTTGTTGCTTTCCTATGACCGGTCAAAAGTGCACCATGACTTTACAGACACACTGTATATATGATATTATAGGAATTGGCTCACATGGTTATGAAAGGACAAGAAGAACCACAATCTGTTGTCAGTAAGCTAGAGAACCAGGAAAACTGATGATATCATTCAGTTTGAGTCCAAACATGTAAGAATTAGGGGGTTGATGGCATAAGTTCCTATCTGAGTCTGAGAACCAGAAATGCTAATGTTCAAGGGCAGGGGAAAATGGATTTCTCAGCTCAAGCTGAGCAAGAGCCCTTCCATTACATTTTTGTTCTTTTCTGGTGACGGTTATTATCCTTATTTAGTTTATAGATTCAAATACTAATCTCTTCAGGACATGCCCTTCCATACACACCACGAAGTGATATTTTATCAGCCATCTGGTCATTGCTTAGCCAAGTCAAGTTGATACATAAAGTTAACCAACCCAGGGACAGAAGTGAACTGCCCAAATGTTGGCCAGACCCTTTATATCATTAGTTAAAGCCCTGTAGCTGCAATTCAGAACTTCCAAATTTGAGACCAGAGATTTTTTTTAAAAATTATATCCAAGATGGAAAATTTATTTCATTTTGAGTGCCAAATCTGATTGAAAAGAGCTGCCTGGAACTTCTATTGAGAAGGTGTATCAGGATTTACCAGAAGAGTGCTGTAATTGATTGATGATGTCTGCATGGTTCAATGATAGGGCGCACGACAGTAGGAAGGGACTATATTGGCTGAACCTAAACAATTCTGTCTTCTTTTAAAAAGTTATCTTTTCAACAAAGTCTCCCTACAGAACCTTAAACTATACTTTTATTTACAAAGAGCTTTCCACACACACATCCAGTTAACTTACTTATCCTGTGGACTGACTCAAACATGACTATTTTGGGGAAGTTTGCTCTGTTTCAGGTCATTTTCTGTTATACATCCTCACTGTACTAGGTTTCCTCCCTTTATCTCCTCTAACTCAGTTGAAATAGCTGTTCATTAGTTTGATTATTAGATGAAAAACTATGTATTTCAAACTCCCAGGTAACGAGCTCATGCGAGCAAAAAGGTCATGTCTTGTTTTGTTTTCTACTGTATCCTGGACCTTAGCGGATACTCATTAAACATTTACTAAATGAATTGAAAAGGGGGCATTTCATATATTTTTTCTCTTAAATCTCTCTGGGACCTCGGTTAGTTATGTTATCTTTCCATACATATCCTTTTAGGAGACTGAGGCATATGCACACACACCTACCTGATCAGAGTTACAGACTTGGACACGTTAGAATTTGAAATCCTAGGTTCGTGAGGCTCTAGATTCGTTCCCAACTAGTTTCTTTCCTGCCTACAGTGCACAAATTACCTGTGTGTTGCTACCTGAAGAGGTTCATTTTAGGTCATAGGAAATGGTGGCATAGCCAGGAACAGAGACAAAAGTCTTTATATTTCAATTGAGACAATATGGCATAGCACAGGGAGGGCCAGACCGGGAGTCTACCAACCTGGATTTGTCACCTAGCCCTGTCAGTTATCAGTTCAGCAATCTTGCAAAACTAAATTCATCTCTTTTCATCAGTAAAATAAAGGAGTAAGGTCAGCAGTTTTCAAACCTATTTCTTTATGGTGGAACTGTTTCCTACCTGAAATTTCAGAAATCTCACATAAAGGCAATGGAAAAGGGTGGCTACACCTGAAATTTTGCTCACGCTGCCACTCCTGTACCTGCAAAAAGAGCTCCTGAAGCACACACAGGTACTGCATTGAAAAAGTCTTTATGATTTTGAAATTATAAATTTATAGGAATTTGAACAGATAATACAGAGAGGTCGTATAAACCTTCACCAGTTTCCCCTAGTGGACGCTTTTAAAAAATACATGTGGCTGGTATTGGCAGAAAAATAGACACTCAGACCAATGGAACAGAATAGAAAGTCCAGAAATAAAACCACATATATATAGTCAAATAATTTTTGATAAAGGGGCCAACAACACACAATGGAGAAAAGAAAGCCTCTTCAATAAATGGTGCTGGGAAAACTGGAAAGCCACATGCAAAAGAATGAAACTGGACTACAGTCTCTCTCCCTGTACAAAAATTAACTCAAAATGGATCAAAGATCTAAACATAAGACCTGAAACAATTAAGTACATAGAAGAAGACATAGGTACTCAACTCATGGACCTGGGTTTTAAAGAGCATTTTATGAATTTGACTCCAATGGCAAGAGAAGTGAAGGCAAAAATTAATGAATGGGACTACATCAGACTAAGAAGTTTTTGCTCAGCAAGAGAAACTGATAACAAAATAAACAGAAAGCCAACTAAATGGGAAATGATATTTTCAAACAACAGCTCAGATAAGGGCCTAATATCCAAAATATACAAAGAACTCATAAAACTCAACAACAAACAAACAAACAATCCAATAAAAAAATGGGAAGAGGATATGAATAGACACTTCTCCCAGGAAGAAATACAAATGGCCAACAGATATATGAAAAGATGCTCATCTTCTTTAGCTATTAGAGAAATGCAAATCAAAACGGCAATGAGATACCACCTCACACCTGTTCGATTAGCTGTTATTAGCAAGTCAGGTAATAGCAAATGTTGGAGAGGTTGTGGAGAAAAAGGAACCCTCATACACTGTTGGTGGGAATGTAAAGTAGTACAACCATTATGGAAGAAAGTATGGTGGTTCCTCAAAAAACTGAAAATAGAACTACCTTATGACCCAGCAATCCCTCTACTGGGTATATATCCCCAAAACTCAGAAACATTGATACGTAAAGACACATGCAGCCCCATGTTTATTGCAGCATTGTTCACAGTGGCCAGGACATGGAAACAACCAAAAAGCCCATCAATAGATGACTGGATAAAGAAGATGTGGCACATATACACTATGGAATACTACTCAGCCATAAGAAATGATGACATCAGATCATTTACAGCAAAATGGTGGGATCTTGATAACATGATACAAAGCGAAATAAGTAAATCAGAAAAAACCAGGAACTGTATTATTCCATACGTAGGTGGGACATAATAGTGAAACTAAGAGACATTGATAAGAGTGTGGTGGTTACGGGGGGGAGGGGGGAATGGGAGAGGGATAGGGGGTGGGAGGGGCACAAAGAAAACAAGATAGAAGGTGACAGAGGACAATCTGACTTTGGGTGGTGGGTATGCAACATAATTGAAAGACAAGATAACCTGGACTTGTTATCTTTGAATATATGTATCCTGATTTATTGATGTCACCCCATTACAAAAAATAAAATTATAAAATAAAAAAAAAAAAAATACATGTGGCACAACAATGTGAATGCACTTCTTTTCACTGATTTAGACACTTAAAAATAGTTGAAATGATAAATTTCATGTTATATACATTTTATCACAATAAAAAATATAAATTTAAAAACCAGTTGGACTCCCTAAGTAGACAATCCTCCAAGGCTTATCTCGCTCCGAAATTCTATGATTGTATGAACTGTAAATGTTAGATCATCCCCATTGCATTCAGCATTCATGGACTTCCAGAGCTTGAATGTAACTTAGAAATCAGGCCGTGGATGATACAGGTCAGGTTTTCTGCTTCTCTTCAGGGCTTCTCTTGGCCATGGAGTTTAACTGGAGTCTGGAATCAGGCCTCTAACAAAAGTGCTTCACAGCGGTGGGTTTTTTAATTTTTATTTATTCTACTAGTAATTCCCTGTTGACTTTTTTTATGGCCTTCTGGAGCTGGTTCTTTACGCTTACTTGACCTGTTTTGATTTATCTGATGGTGGAAGTGCAGCATTCTCCATCCCTCCTCGTGTTGGGCTTGACAGTCCTGCCTGATTTTCCATTTCCAATGTCATATTATGGTGTTCTTTATGGTCACACCGCGACATCTAGACTACATGGAAATAGCCCCGGGCTCAGTTAAACTTATCTCTCTTGTTCTTTTGTTATTTTTTTCTTTAAAAATATTTATACATGTGAACAGTCACATGTAATTTTACATAAATTCAATATGTGCGACCACATCATGCATACTGTTTTAAACGTAGGTTTGAGATTGGTTTAGCTTTTTCTTTCCCATATAACTCCTTTCTTAAGCTACATTATCTTCCCATAGACACAGTTACCCATGTTAACAACCTGCTGTAAATACTTGCATATTATGCTTTATGCTCATGTATTCATAAACAAATGACTGCACATGATGTACAAACATATTCATAATGTATACGTATATACACACAGATAGAGAGGTTTTGTCATTATTTTGCAATAATTGGAACACACACATATTTTTGAATCTTGCATTTTCTCAATAATAACTCTCTTCTAATGGCTGCATAACATTTTGTACTGCAACGAGTCATAATTTATTCAACCATTCTCCCATTGACGGGTGAAAGTTCCTACATTTTGCCTCTAAAATAATGTTGCACTCAATATCCTTGTGTATGTGCTATATACTTGCGCTTTCATTTTCATGGAACAGATGCCTAGAAGAAGCATATGTACATCAAAATGAATATGCATTTTATATTTTAACTGATAGTATTAGATTGTATTCCAACAATAGCTAAGAACTCAGCTATGTATGCAGTATCTTTGTCCCCATTTTGCCATCAACAATAGAGGCTGACAATCTTTTTAATTTGTGCCAGTCTGTAGTGGTAATACTATATATTAGTTTGAGAATATTTTCATATACTCCTTAGATAATGGAGTCTCCTATTTTACTATGAGTTTCATGTCTGCTCTTGTTAGTTTTTCACTCTTTGGCATTAGAAATATTAACCCTTTGTCTATTCTCTTGTTGTAAATATTTGTTCCACATCTATTATTTATTGGTGGGTTTTGCCTGTACTGTTTTTTCTTTTTTCTTTTGTAATGATACTTACTATGTGTCAGACAGTTTTCTATGTACTGAGAATTCTATAGTGAACAAAAAAGATAAAAGTCCCTTCTCTCTAGAATCTCATATACTAGATAGGGAACACAGGTAATAAACAAATTGATTAATTAATTAATATAATTTACAATATTTTAATGTTTTTTTTAATTTCATATGGCCAAATAGGTCTGACTTTTCCTATAGCACTCTGGATTTCTACTCTTAATTAAGAATGCCTCCCCCACCTATCAGTAGTACATTTGGTCTTCCAGATTTTATTGTGTTTTTTTTTTCTTTTTTTAGCAAGGGGGGGGCAGACAGACAGAAAGGGAGAGATGAGAAGCATGAACTTGTAGTTGAGGCACGTTAGTTTTTCATTGATTGCTTTCTCATATGTGCTTTGACCAGGAGGCTCCAGCCGAACCAATGATCCCTTGCTCAAGCCAGCAACCTTTGGGCTAAAGCCAGCGACCATGGGGTCATATGATCCCACGCTCAAACTGGTGAGCCCTCACTCAAGCCAGATCAGCCCGTGCCCAAGCCGGCAACCTTGGAGTTTTGAACATGGGTCCTCAGCATCCCAGGCCAACACTTTATCCACTGTGCCACCACCTGGTCAGGCTGGCCATTTTGTTTTTAAAATATGGCCGGTATGAGTGTTATCCCCAGGTTAAGATTAGGCAACATCTTTGATAATTTTGTTGAATTATTTTATCATAATTATATAAGTCCTCCCTTTTCTGTTCCAATTTGCAGATCAAGGGTGCTGCCATACATCATAGTTATCATGAATTATTATATTCAACCATATGAAACTTTCACTTTGTAGATAAAAATGGTTGACTATCACTACATACATATGCTTCAATCTACAGAAAAGAAATGGAAAAGAATCATTTTATGTGTGAAGTTTTATTTAATTTTTCCACCAACATTTTGAGGTAGGTATTAGCTCCATTTTTAAAAAGAAAAAACACTCTTATAGAGTTAAAACATTTCTACCTCAAAATTATTAAGAGGAAGACCTAGGACTGATTTCACTTGGTTGATACAAAACCTATATGTATTTCTCTTTGGCATTAGAATTAATTCAACAAGAGTTTGTAAAGCACTCTCTTTGTGGGGTTTTGAAGAGTGCTGAGGACTTTTAAAAATGCTGAACAAGTTTAGCACTAAGAACAGCACCCAATACAAAAAAATACCCAATAAATGTGGGTTAAATTGAGTTTTCTATTCTATAAGAGATTACATTGTAATGGGAAAATATAACATACACAGGAATCAGTGTTAGAGAAATTTCAGGTGCCTGATGGCTGTTATAGGTGAAACAGGCAAGTTTCATTTATTTTATCTTTTTATAATGGTAAACACTAATTAGATAAATGCATAGCATAGTACCTAGCCCATAATAGGCATACAATAAAAATTGGTTTATTCAATTAATTAAATAAATAAATTTATTGTAAATATATTTGGAAAATAAAAAAATATAGAGAAGAAAAATTTCAACTAATCTATAATCCTACCATTTATATACATACAGGTTTTTTTGTTTGTTTGTTTTTTGTTTTTTGTATTTTTCTGAAGCTGGAAACGGGGAGAGACAGTCAGATGCCCACATGCGCCCAACCGGGATCCACCCGGCACGCCCACCAGGGGGCGATGCTCTGCCCCTCTGGGGCGTCGCTCTGTTGCGACCAGAGCCACTCTAGCGCCTGGGGCAGAGGCCAAGGAGCCATCCCCAGTGCCCGGGCCATCTTTGCTCCAATGGAGCCTCGCTGCGGGAGGGGAAGAGAGAGACAGAGAGGAAGGAGAGGGGGATGGGTGGAGAAGCAGATGGGTGCTTCTCCTGTGTGCCCTGGCCAGGAATCAAACCCGGGACTTCCGCACGCCAGGCCGACGCTCTACCACTGAGCCAACCGGCCAGGGCCTACATACAGGTTTTTAAAATTCATTCTTGTTGATTTTTAATTACATAATTTAAATAATAGAAATAATTTCTACTCATTTTAACTGGACATTAGATATAAGTAGTTGTTCATGCCATTAAATATTCTTATTAAAACAATTTTTGATAGCTTCTAAATAATTTATTGCATGAATGCAATTTATTTAATTACTCATCACTTTTTCCCCCCTAAGCATCTAATTTATTTCTAAATTCTTGATATCATAAATAATAATGTGATAAAATTCCTTGGACATAAGTTTTTGTCTATATCTCTGAATATTTTCTTAGGATAGATTACTTAAATTAGAATGACTGTGTCAACATCTATGAACCTCAATAGAGCTGTTGATACATATCACTAATTTTCCCTTCAGAGATATGTTACCAAGAAATGATCCATTGAGGTCCAGGCTGGTTGGTTCAGTGGTAGAGTATCAGCCTGGCATGTGGATGTCCCTGGTTTGATTCCTGGTCAAGGCACACAGGAGAAGTACCCATCTGCTTCTCCACCCCTCCCCATCTCACTTCTCTCTCATCCTCCCTGCAGCCATGGCTCAATTGGAGCAAATTGGCCCCAGGCACTGAGGATGGCTCCATGGCCTCTGCCTCAGGCGATAAAAAGAGCTCAGTTGCTGAGCAACGGAAATGCCCCAGATGGGCAGAGCATTGCCCCCGAGTGGGCTTGCTGGGTGGATCCCAGTCGGGGTGTATGCAGAGCCTGTCTCTCCCTCCTCTCCTCTCACTGAATAACAATTAAAAAAAGAAATAATCCCTCGAAAAGTATATTGGGATATGGGTATATTTAGTACTTTGGAAATTTCATTTCAAAACTAACCTGTGAATGCTTAAATCTAGAAAAATCAAGAAGCCACTTGATTTCTCCCTCATCTTGACTCTCCACTCAACTTTCTGCTTCTACTCCAAGTTGTAAATAACCACCCACCTTTTGAATCAGTTGCTCTCATACTGTGATCCAAAAATGTGCTCTGAGGAGTCCATGAATCCCTGAGTATTCTATGCCAATTTAGTGTGAGGCTGCAAATGTGTGGAGGTATTTTCTTAGAGAAGATATTCTTTTATCAAATTTTCAAAGGGGTTCATGACTCAGAACCACGAAGAACTTTACCTTTACAGTGCATGGAAACAACTGAGCCATAATTTTAGATTCCCCATCATTCTTGCAGGAGGTGGGAGGAAATGTTAGGTTCCAAAGAATTTCTGCCTTTGAACTACAGGCTATGTGAAAACTAAAATAAACATGAGATAGTAATAGAATATGCGATTACACAGTGTGGGCACAAACTGGCGATATTTGCTTGCAGACAAATTGAAACCTGGACAGCAGATTAGCGAAGTAGCCATGTTTCATGACCCTCTAGTATTATTAAACACAGAGCCATTTACCTCCCCCACTTTTGTGGAAAGCGTTCTTTTCAAACCAATGCTTCCAAGCTCCAGGCCTTTTTCTCTTTTTACCTCTAACTCAGACTAATTACAAAGGAATGAATATTTTATCATCTTTCTTATGATAACCTGAGGCTATTGAATTTTAGAGTCAGAACCATTATTTAATTCTATCATTAAAATATACTATTGAAAATTACTTTCTTCATACATAAAAATGAATATTTGACAAAATTTCATGATATTGAAACTATGAAATATGATTTTCTTCTAGAGAACCAGTCACATTGAGACACCATTAAAAAGGCTGAATCCTTCCTGGTCATACCGATTAGGATTCCATCTTCTCTTCCCTCATTGTTACTTTTTAATTTGCTTGTACCTAAGTCTAAACTTGGCCTGAAATTCCCTCTTCACCCTTTTCTGAAGAACACCACTCAGCGTCACCTCTCTGCAGCACAATAGCACCCTTGGGTATTCTGCAAAACCACAACGGTCCTTTAACCAGATGTCAGGGCAATGCATGGTCATGGAGCAGCTTTCTCTTGATACTAATGAGAACTTCTGAGAGTTAGGTTGGCATGTCTCACCTGGGGGCATCTACTAGTCCTTATACTTGCAATAAGCAATCAGGAGCTTGGATAAGGACAGACAGCATTCTACAAGATAAGAGCCAACAAACAACAAAATACACACACACACACACCCAACCAACCAAACAAAAAAACAAAACTATGCAAGCATGTCAAAAATTTTCTGGCCAGTTGGCTCAGTGGTAAAGCATCAGCCTGGTGTGTGGAAGTCCTAGGTTCGATTCCCAGTCAGGGCACACAGGAGAAGCAGCCATCTGCTTTTCCACCCCTCCCCCTCCCTTCTATCTCTCTCTCTTTTCCCCTCTCATAGCCATGGCTCAAATAGTTTGAGCAATTTGGCCCCATGCATTGAGGATGGCTCCATGACCTTGCCTTAGGTGCTGAAATGGCTCAGTTGCCAAGCAATGAAACAGCAGCTCCTGATGGGCAGAGCATCGGCCCCAGACAAGGCTGGTCAGGTGGATTCCAGTTAGGGTGCATGTGGGAGTCTGTCTCTCTGCCTCCCTGCCTTTCACTTAATTAAAATAAATAAATAAAACTTTCCCCATTGAGCTCAACAAATCAGATAGCTCAGAGGCATCCATCTTTCATGAAGTCTGATTGCTCAGCCTCATCTGGCATGTGACAGGGTAAGAAATGGTGTGGGTGATGGCAACTATACAAGCCTATCAATTCGGGTTCCACTTCATTAACTGTAGCCAAGTAAAAACAGTTTCTTTAGCTCTTAACAGCTCTGCTCTGCACACTCTCCCTGTCTCCCTCTCCACAGGCTTCTTCCCGGAGATGGTCTTAAATGATGAGGCTGAGAAAAAGTTACCTGGCCCTTACGTTATTTTAAGAATATAAAGACTTTTTAAAAGAGACATATGTGGGAAACAGTTAATGTTTCTAATTTACTACCTGACAAAAGATATCACTTTATTCCCAGGTGGAAAAAAACTATCATATTAACGGTTACAATGTTTTGTGCCCCCTAAGTGGTTAATGTATCTTGGGTTCATTTAAATCTTACAACCTTGTGAGATATGTGTTATTGTGTCTATTTTACAAGTGAGAGGACTAAGCCTCAGGGAGGTTAAGGAACAGACCCAAATGTGCCGAGAAGTAATGATCTTGGATTTAAACCTGGATCTTCTTGGCATTTGAGACCATGCTCTTAACCATGACTGTTCTGTACTGCTTTATATATGACCTCACCTCTGGAACCAACCTCCTATGAGGACAATGAACTGGTAATTTGTCCCTGTGCAGGATCATCCAGTAAAGTGAGTCTTTTAAAAGAATCCTAATACAATATTATGTAGAAAATGTGTTAGTCAGGATCCAATCAGGGAAGCAGAACCACTTTTAATGATGTGAAATATAGGACTCATAATAGGAATTTAGACTTATACAATTGTGGGATCTGGTAAGAAATCTTTGGAAGGTTTGTTGCCTCTGCATGTGACTGTGGGCCTGAAGTGTCTGCAGATCGGTGGGGCCGACAGTCAGGAAGAAAAGTTGGAGAGAAGCAGGGAAGAAGGACATACTGGAATCCTCATTTGCCTCACCCCCTCCGACGCTGAATACAGTGATTTGCAGAAAATGCTGGCACCCTCTGCTATGCTGCTGCACATGCACTGAACTCAGGACCTGGAGAAGCTGAAGGAGGGGATCTGGTGGAGCCAGAGGAGTTGCAGAACTGGCTGTGAACACATATTCCACCAACGGGAGGCAGCAGGTCAGTGGCAATGCGTGCAAGCTGCCGGGGTACATGGGGACTTACACTGCCCTTGCTGCTTCACTTCCAATCTTACGCAAATTTCTCTTGTGGCCTACCCTAACCCAGAGCCATATAGAACAGGGAACTTAGGGAAATGAAATCCCAGCTTAGCTACGTTGACACAGTACAAAACCACCACAAGAAACTTTCTAAGGTTTTGTGATTGGAGATTTCTGTTCGACACACATCTACTCTGCAAAATTACTTTTTCTACTCAGAGTGCCTTTCGTTCCCTACTGAACCCCTACCAACTGAACGAATGAAATAGACTATTCTTGACTTCATGGAGATTATATATGGGTCTAAACTACTCTGAGAATCAAAATATTAAATCCATAGTTATGGGTAATTCAGGTTTATCGTGGGTGAAGTCACTTTGACTCCAGGGGGATGTTAAATGCATTGGTAATCACTAACGCCATCTGAGTTCTGGGAGAATCTCCCATTCTGTCCTTTTCAAAAGCCACTGAAAAAGCATCTTCAAACTGCAATCAGCTATTCGTTCAAAGGACTGTCATATCCTAGGTGTCATTTTTTTCCTCCTGCATTCCTGTTTTGGAAATATATAATAAAATCTATGCTAAAATCTCTAACTAGAAAATGTTTCTCTGATTCCAATCAGGCGTTATTACAAGACATTAAATGATTCTAAGCAATGAGAATGATATAGTCATCTTTGTCTTTTAAGAAGACTTATGTGAAAAACATTTTCACTATCACCTTCCTCATCCAACCTACTAGACTCTCTCAGCCTTAACCCACCCATCTGCACCTGTTGTAGCCCTTCTCTTCCAGAGATACTTGAGAATTAAAAATCCATAGATCTGTGAAAAATTAGATATGTCACTGGAGAAGAAAGAGCTTCAAGAATGACTTCAACATTCCTGACTCTTGTGAATAGGTAGATAGAAGTGCAAGCCACCCGATATGCAGTGTGGGAGTTTTTTGGGAGGAGATCTTGAAGTCACCTATGACCATGTAGAGATACTCAGTTGGAGGCACTTCTGAGACATCCATTTAAAGATGCCAGTTGAAAAGTTGTATTTTCCAGGCCTGCAGCTCAGAGGAAAGCTTTGGGCTGAAGATATGAATTCAGGAAACAATCACAGGTAAATGGCAATTAAAGCAATGAAAATCAAGAAATTTTCTTTAAAAGAATATGGAGTGATTATAGGGTAGTGAACATTTTTTGGCCACCTTTTCATTTTGAGGGACATTGTCCCCACATTGAAACCCATGAGATTAGATATTCTTCCTAGGTCAGGGGTCGGGAACCTATGGCTTGCGAGCCAGATGTGGCTCTTTTGATGGCTGCATCTGGCTTGCAGACAAATCTTTAATAAAAAAATAATAATAATGTTAAAAATATAAAACATTCTCATGTATTACAATCCATTCATTTCCTACCACTCATGTTCATGATTGCAGGTGGCTGGAGCCAATCACAGCTGTGCTCTGGGACAACACCAAATTCTTATTGGATAATGTCTAACATACACGGGTCGTTGTATGGCTCTCATTGAATTATATTTTAAAATATGTGGCGTTCATGGCTCTCTCAGCCAAAAAGGTTCCCGACCCCTGCCCTAGGTACTCCCAAAAGGTAAGGGAGCAGGTATAAGACCTAGACTCAGCCATCTGGTATTTTAGGACTTTAACTTTTTATAGCTTGACACAAAGATGTAGAGACTGTTGAGAACTCATTTGTAGAGGTGACTATGGCAGTGGCAAAAGTCCAGCAGTTGGGTGGGCAAGTTTTGCCAGTGACAGTGTCCCTGTGGTGTGGTTTTGGATGTGCTCGCAGCTGCTTGGCTTCTATTCAATCTTCCACATTTTTTTTTCTAATTTTTTTTTTCATTTTTCTGAAGCTGGAAACGGGGAGAGACAGTCAGACAGACTCCCACATGCGCCCGACCGGGATCCACCTGGCACGCCCACCAGGGGCGACGCTCTGCCCACCAGGGGGCGATGCTCTGCCCATCCTGGGCGTCGCCATGTTGCAACCAGAGCCACTCTAGCACCTGGGGCAGAGGCCACAGAGCCATCCCCAGCGCCCGGGCCATCTTTGCTCCAATGGAGCCTTGGCTGCGGGAGGGGAAGAGAGAGACAGAGAGGAAAGCGCAGTGGAGGGGTGGAGAAGCAGATGGGCGCTTCTCCTGTGTGCCCTGGCCGGGAATCGAACCCGGGTCCTCCACACGCTAGGCCGACGCTCTACCGCTGAGCCAACCGGCCAGGGCTCAATTTTCCACATTTTTGAAGTTGGTCCTTTAAACTTCCTGTTGAATCTATGAGTTAAATGATACCATATTAAATTATTTTACTGCTTAAATTAATCAGAGTTGGGTTCTGTTGCTTTCAAATAAAAATTCTATTTATATAATGTGTACCATATACAGGTACAGTAATGTTATAGAAATTAACACATTATTTTGTAACGATACATTTATACATCCGCCTCCCATATTCAGACTAGTATTTTTAAAACTATACTTCCTGAAGCAATTAATGGATTGTGAGATCAATTTTTGCCACCATCATTTCTTACAATGAAATACAATAACTTACTATAAAAAATAAATGGAGAAGAATAGAATAGAATAAAAAATCAGACTAAATATTGTTTTGAGATATTTGTCTTGGTTACATGTATTGGATAATGCACTGGTTGTGATATAAAACATATTAACATGAGACACAGAGACTTTACCTTCTCTTAGGATAAAGAAAGCTGCCAGAAAGTGTCACTCTCATCTTCATAAGATGAAAAAAGCAGATAAGCTACACAATCCTAACTATTCTCGAGTGCATGAAGAGGTGAGATTGCAAGACAACCATGTGAAATGAATGACAAAGGAAGAAAAGCCTCTGAAGTTCATGCGACCCATGGACGGCTTCACCTTGGGCAGACCGTGAGAGGAAGAATACAAGGTCATTTAACCTAAGAAGACAAGCAAAACCAAGCAACGGCCATGTTCTGACAAGGTGGGATGTGAACGGAAGCATTTAAATACCCTGCCTGGGCCCTGGCCGGTTGGCTCAGCGGTAGAGCATCGGCCTGGCGTGCAGGGGGACCCGGGTTCGATTCCCGGCCAGGGCACATAGGAGAAGTGCCCATTTGCTTCTCTACCCCACCCCCTCCTTCCTCTCTGTCTCTCTCTTCCCCTCCCGCAGCCAAGGCTCCATTGGAGCAAAGATGGCCCAGGCGCTGGGGATGGCTCCTTGGCCTCTGCCCCAGGTGCTAGAGTGGCTCTGGTCCCAGCAGAGCGACACCCCAGAGGGGCAGAGCATCACCTCCTGGTGGGCAGAGCGTCGCCCCTGGTGGGCATGCTGGGTGGATCCCGGTCGGGCGCATGCGGGAGTCTATCTGACTGTCTCTCCCCGTTTCCAGCTTCAGAAAAATACAAAAAAATAAAATTAAATAAATAAATAAATAAATACCCTGCCTGTCATTGCTATGAGGTCTTTAAAGGTGAGGAGGCTACATTTCAACCAGAATATTATTGACAGTTTATTAAAAACAACATTGAAAACCACCTGGGCAACACATGGTTTCCTTTCTACAGAACAGATGTTTTCTTGAAAACTGGTGTATAGAAAAAAAAAAATTAGTAATAAAAGCAATTTCCCTTCATTGTCACCACTTACCAATATTTTATCTTAATTTCTTACTAATTTTCGGTTTAGCCTTAAAGTTTCTCTGCTACCCTCCTCTCCAAAATTAATTAATCATGTAAGCATAAGGGATTTTTTTGATTAAAGAATTTTTGTCTGCAAAGTGAGAAACGTTCTTAAAATTTCTTAGTTTATATTTAAATTATATATGTAAAGTCTCTTAATTTATATTCTTAAATTTGAGAACATCAAATCTCACATTAAAAAAAACTGAAAGTGGAATATTGTTGGGTAGTGACATATTTATTCTAAATATATATTCAAAAAGTAACTTTACAGGGCTTTTTAAGATACTGATTTTATTGCCATGTAAAATAATTATTACAAGGATATAAACAGTAACTTCTTGTCACTTTTCTACATAAATTCCTTGTAGAGTGTGATGGTTAATTTCATGTCAGCTCCCAGCGGGCCACAGGTACGCAGGTTAAACATTGTTTCTGGGCGTGTCTGTGAGGGTGTTTCGGGATGAGAGTAGCATTTGAATTGGTGGACTCAGGAAAGCAGGTTGCCCTCCTAGGTGTGGTTGGGCATCACCTATCACTGAGGGCCTGAACAGAACAAAAGGCAGAGGAAGGAGGAATTTGTTCCTTTTTCCTGCCTCACTGATGAGCCGGGACACCTCATCTCTTCTCCTGCCTCTGGACTAGGATATACTTCATCTCCCCTGGTTCTTAGACCTCTGGACTCAGACTTGAAATTACACCAGTATCACGCCTGGGTCCTTGGCTTGCAGACAGGAGATTGTGCAGATTCTCAGCCTCAATAATCATGTCAGCAAATTCCTCAAAATAAATCTCTATCTCTATCTCTATTTAGATATATCCCATTAGTTCTGTTTCTCTGGAGAACCCTGACTAACACATAGAATAAAATATTGATTATGATATAATGGTATTCATTATGAAAAAATTATGATACAGTTTAATCAAAGGAAACAAGTTTCATTGCTGGGGAAGTAAAATGGCTATTTGAGGGTTGCTCAGCCTGCTTTTTCAATGGCTTCTCCTTGACATTAGGATAAAGTCTCGATTTTACCATACGTTTTACAAGGCCTCCCACAATCTGACCTAGCCTCAGGTACAATCCCACGGCTGTGTTCAGGCTGAATTGCGTAATCTGTGCTCTGACCTACTGAGCTTCTTGTAGTGCCGCAAATAGGACATGCTTTCTCGCGCTAGGCCTCCTCAGGCCATTGGGTAGGTGTACCTTTATTTTCTCAAAACTATAGACAATGTTTGTGTTCCCCCTAAATTCATGTGTTGAAACCTGAACCCCAATGTGATAGTATTTGAGGTGGGACCTATGGGAAGTGATTAGGTTGTGAGGGCAGAGTGCTTGTGAATGGAATTAGTGCTTAGAAAAAAGAGACCTCAGAGTTCTCCTGCCCCTTCTGCCCCCAGCGAACACATGGGTGTCTACAAGCCAGGAAGCGGGCTCTTGCTAGACACCAAACTGCCAGTGCCTTAATCTTCCACTCTGCAGTCTCCAGAACTGTGAGAAATAAGTTTCTGTTGCTTATAAGCCACCCAGTGTTTTGTGTTTAATATAGCAGTAGTCGGACACACTGGGACAGATGTGAAGATGACTTTGATGGTGAATCTGTTAAGAAAAAGAACATGGGCCCTGGCTGGTTGGCTCAGTGGTAGAGTGTCAGCCTGGCGTGTGAACGTCCTGGGTTCAATTCTAGGTCAGGGCACACAGGAGAAGCACCCATCTGCTTCTCCTCTCTTCCCCCTCTCCTTTCTCTCCGTTTCTCTCTTCCCCTGGAGCAAGGTTGGCCTGGGCGCTGAGGATGGCTCCATGGCCTCCACCTCAGGCACTAGAATGGCTCTGGCCACAACAGAGCAACGCCGCAGATGGGTAAAGCATCGCCCCCTGGTGGGCATGCCAGGTGGATCCCAGTAAGGTGCATGTGAGAGTCTGTCTGTCTGCTTCCCTGCTTCTAACTTTGGGAAGATAGCAAAAAGGAAAGAAAGAAAAAGAACGTGGAAAGACAGGGGAGGTTAAATGGTTGTGTGATTGCCATAATAGGCTCTGCTCTTAGCTTTGGGGATAGAGCAGTGAACATAAATAAGTTGTATTTGTTTATTTTTACCTGTTGGGATTACAATGCTCTGGAATATCCAGCTGGAGAAACCTGAAAATTAATAAATGGCCTTCAAGGCCCTGGCCAGTTGGCTCAGCGGTAGAGCGTCGGCCTGGCGTGCGGGGGACCCGGGTTTGATTCCCGGCCAGGGTACATAGGAGAAGCACCCATTTGCTTCTCCACCCCCCCCCCTCCTTCCTCTCTGTCTCTCTCTTCCCCTCCTGCAGCCAAGGCTCCATTGGAGCAAAGATGGCCCGGGCGCTGGGGATGGCTCCTTGGCCTCTGCCCCAGGTGCTAGAGTGGCTCTGGTCGTGGCAGAGCGACGCCCCTGATGGGTGTGCTGGGTGAATCCCAGTCGGGCGCATGCGGGAGTCTGTCTGACTGTCTCTCCCCGTTTCCAGCTTCAGAAAAAGAAAAAAATAAAAAAATAAAAATAAATAAATGGCCTTTAAGTAGACAGAGCCACATGAGCAAATACACTGAAAATTATTCCTATAGATTTAATTCTTGAAGAATCCTTACAGCTTAACAGTTCTCTCATTATTGACGCATTCCCTCTTAATCTACTATTAAAAAGACATGTGCTGGCCTGACCTGTGGTGGCGCAGTGGATAAAGTGTCAACCTGAAAATGCTGAGGTTGCCAGTTTGAAACCCTGGGCTTGCCTGGTCAAGGCACATATGGGAATTGATGCTTCCAGCTCCTCCCCACCTTCTCTCTCTGTCTCTCTCTCCTCTCTCTCTCCCTCTCTGTCTCTCTCTCTCCCTTTCTCTCTCTCTAAAATGAATAAATAAAAAAAAAAAAAAAAGACATGTGCTCAGGCTGGTTGATTCAGTGGTACAGTGTTGGACCCACTTCTTCACCCCTCTTCCTCCCCCTTTTCTCGCACTCTCTCTCTTGTCCCCTCCTGCAGCCATGGCTCAATTGGTTCAAGCAAGCTGGCCCTGGCACTGAAAATGGCTTCATCACCTTGCTTTAGGCACTAAAAAAATAGCTCAGTTGCTGAGCAATGGAGTAATGGCCCTAGATGGGCAGAGCATTGCCTGGTAGGGGGCTTGCCAGGTAGATCCCATTTGGGGTACATGCAGGAGTCTGTCTCTCTGCCTACTTGCCTCTCATTTAATAATAAAATAAAATAAAAAGACATGTTTCCTGCCCTTAGGAACCCTGCAAAATAGCACAAGTTTCAAGATCATGCAATAGACAGGGGGAGGGGATGAGTTATAATTCCTGCTGAAGCTTTTTCAATCCTAACAGCACAAAAGAATCACTAGCAGCATAAGCCACATTTGAATGTTATGTGCACATTATTGGTGTACACTAAGCACCCATTAGGTGCAAGATTGTGCCAGGCACTGTTTTTGTCCCCAAAATGCAGCATTTTCAACCCTGTAAATTACTGAAAATGTGCCATAGAGGTAGTTTGATTCTACCAGGAAGAAAAATATGTATTTTTCAAATGAGCCATAAATAGACACATTCCAGTTCAATGTAATTTCAAAATCAAATTTCAAAGGTAAATACAAGTAAAATTTCAATAAGAAGCATATTAATTTTTTTCAGTGATTAATTATCCTTAAGATACAGAGAAACAAAATAACAAACTAGAAACTAGTTGCAAATTATCACGAGGTCTTAGCTTTCCAAGACTGGTGTATTAACAAGTATATGCAATCTGTTATATGACATGGGTCCAGTTTTGGCTTGACCTTTTGTTGTAGTAGTTGCTCTTTGTATGTGCCTTGACCTGCAAGCCCAGGGTTTCGAGCCAGCAATCTCAGCATTCCAGGTTGACGCTTTATCCACTATATACCTCAGGTCTGGCTTGACTTTTTGAATTTCTTTATGTTACACTCAAACCAGAGGGACAAAGCCAAAGAGCAGGACATTCTGTAATGGAATGAGGAGCAAGGGTCTTTTCTTCTGGGTCACCAAGAAAGAGGGTCAACAAAAGGGCATTTTTCATTTTCTTCTTTTGCTCTTTTATGTTTTACAATTTTCCTACAGTGAAAATGCATTACTTTTGTAAGAAGGAGGAAAAACAAGGAGAGGGCAGTACTATGGAATTATTTTGGTAAAGTTTATGAAAGTCTCAAATATAAAGACTTGCAAAAAAAAGTTACTAAAAATTGATTATTGATTTTTTTACTCTGATAAAGCAGCCATAGCTGTGTGATGCCTGGACTCCTTCTGTTCATTTAAGATGAAAGCTCTCACCTGACCAGGTGGTGGCGCAGTGGATAGAGCATCGAACTGGGATGCAGAGGACCCAGGTTCGAGACACCAAGGTCACCAGCTTGAGCACGGGCTCATCTGGCTTGAGCAAAAAAAAAAAAAAAAAAAATACAACAAAACCTCACCAGCTTGGACCCAAGGTCGCTGGCTCAAGCAAGGGGTTACTGGTCTGCTGAAGGCCCGCAGTCAAGGCACATATGAGAAAACAATCAATGAACAACTAAGGTGTTGCAATGAAAAACTAATAATTGGTGCTTCTTATCTCTCTCTGTTCCTATCTGTCTGTCCCTGTCTATCCCTCTCTCTCTGACTCTCTCTCTGTCCCTGTAAAAATAAAATAAATAAATAAAAATTATTTAAAAAAAAAAAGATGAAAGCTCTCTCCACCTCTTCCCAAATGGTGTTGATGAAGGTTAATTTATATGTTTAAGTCCATTTGGCCAATACCTGTTCATGATGTTCCTTTTGTAATTACAGTGCTTTTCTAAAATAGCCATGAGCTTTCACAAGACTGTATCTCTCAGAAGCAAATTATCTATCCAATCCTTCTCCAAAGACCCAACTCTGAACTCCTGATTCACCATTCCCATGACTAATGGATGGTAAGGAAGAGCCAAGATGTATAAAAACATTAACAAAAATAAAAAAGAAAGGAAAAAAAAGAAGCCTGCAAAAGATCAGCTGTAGAGCAAGAATTAAATTCAGATGACTCAAAGGAGAAATCTAAAAAGAGTCGAGAGAAATAACATAGAAGTCAGAGTCAGACAGGCCTGAATGTGAATTCCAGCTTAAGTAACCCACAAAGATTTCTAACCTCCTGGAGCCTCAGTTTCTTCATTAGTGAAATGAGGCATGGAATAAAGTGGCCTTAAGATTGAGTGAGATGGTATCTATAGCACAGGCGGACACATAGACATTTTAAACAGAAGCCTTACCTTTGCTTTAGAGGGTAACCTGGGGGATTTGAAATAAGACATGGAACACACATATCACAGAGCCTGGCACGGGGTGTGCTCAGTATATGGTATGATAATTCTTACTAAACTCTCACATCTTTGCTCATCTGGAAATGGGTAGGTTGAGCTACTACTACCTACAGAATACAGAGAGCCAATTTCAAAACCCAGAGTTACTGACAAATAAAAACCAGTCCAGGTCTGGCTGAAAAGAGCAAAACCCCAGGCATACAGACAGAAAATAGTCTCTTCATATTTTTGATATTTCTATATCTATGAGCCACGGACCAAGGGAACAAGTAAACAAGTACCCAAGACCATCGTTAACATGAGACTCAAAGCTGAATGTCACGTGCAGGTTACTGAGTCCTACAAACCCTGTTACTTCCAGGGATGGTTATACCAGAGCACTGTGAGTTCTAAAGACGAAGGAATCCTTTGTTAGGAACAAATAGAGTGAACTATAGGCATCATTCACCCTTTCCCAGGAGAGAAGGGATAAAAAATTTTTTTTAAATTAATTCATTTCTTTGTCCATTCAAATTTACAACCTGCCTATTCTGTGTGAGAATGCCACAATAGGGATGATAAGGCATTCTAATATAGGGAGGCTGGTGGGTGACTTACATTCGCCCCGGGGGCCCTTTTAATGGAAATGAATGGGTAACTATATACGCGACATGGTTATTATTGTTTATATATTAGAAAATTAAAGTTCTGAAGATGGATGGTGGTGATGGTTATACAACAATACACGTGCACTTAATACCACTAAACTGTATGCTTAAAAGTGGCTAAGGTGGTCATTTTTATTTTCTATATTTATATAATTCAAAAAATTAACATTTGTCTTTCTTAAATTCATGTATTGCCTTTGACAGCCACGTAGCAAAAAATTTGACACTAAGGCAATGGCCCTCCTCACAACAATACAAAACAAATTTTACAAGAAAAAAGCAGTCATTTCTGTTACATTGAGATGAAAAATAACGGGCATTAGAAAAGTGGGGGGTGCAGCTCTGGCTGGATAGCTCAGTGGTGGAGTGTCATCCTGAAACACAGAGGTTGTGTGTTCGATCCCCGGTCAGGGCACATACAGGAATAGATCTATATTTCCGTCTATTTCTGTCTCTCTCTCCCTTCCTCTCTCTAAAATCAATAAATTTTTTTTAAAATGTGAATGCAAAACTTTTATAATCCCTTGTCAATGATACCAGTAAATTTTGGCTTTTCACAGTCAAGTCATCCCCCTCCAACATGATGGAGCCTAAATGACCCCATGCTATGGAGGCATCATTGTAGCTGGTACTCAAACTGAATATCAACTATACTTTTCCAAATTCTGTTTTACTCTCATGATCAAACTATAATTTACAACTAATGCATTTTTATTAGTCTAAGATAATTACCAATTTCCATTTTAAATTACCCAGTATAAACAGTGATCCTATTAGTAGTTCCTGGAAGTGCTAATATAGAATTTCTATTTACAGACTTACTTAAGAATTCTGCCCACATCACAGAACTAAGAGGACACTAAGATTCAGATTCTATCAGTGGGATGGGACACTGATGACACACAATCAAGATTCAAACATTTCCCCAAAGATTCCTTGCTTGCCTGCACCCAAATGGGTCTCAGAACCATTATCCATAACTATTGATTTCCTGGTAACTCTGTGTCCAACCCACTGAGCCGGCAGCCATATCCCCTGTTTTTCAGTTTTTAGAATCTGGGCCAAGTTCTAAGGGGAGTATGTGGATGAGAGACTGGAAAAGTCATTTTGGGGTTATTCCCTACAAGGTTGTTTTTTCTCTTCCAATAACATGTAGACATGAACATGGACATTGTTACTTCTGGATTTATCAAAGTGCAAAACCTGCTTTGCATCTTATATAAGATACTTTTTTCCCCTAAGAACTACAGGAAAATACCAACCCACTATATATGCTTGGTAGGTTTCTGGCAGGGAAAGAAGATGATCTGTACAGGCTTTAGTCATTACCGGGCCCCATCCATCACAACAACACAATGTTTCTATGGAGTTTTTTTCCTGTGGAACTCAACCACCATTCCTGGAGCCATTAAACTCCAACTCTGTCCTTTGGCATCTGTTCAGAACTAATGGTCTCTCTTTTCAGCCCTATTTGATTCCATCCAAAATGTCACTGAAATCATTAATATTGGAAAGAATTTCATAGTGTTTTGAAGACAAAGGAAAAACAAAATCATTCACTGTTTTCAGGAATTGACATTCCTGTTATGTACTTTCAATTGCTCTTAAACACCTCGCCCTTGTGAGATTGCTCATGTTAGGTGTAGGAGCACAGACCTGGAGCCAGACTCTCTGGGTTCAAATCCTGCTTCTACCACTTACTAACTCTGTGACATTGAGCAAGTTACTTAACATCTTTGCACCTAGATTTCCCCATGTGTAAAACCGTGCTGATAATAGTACCTACCTCACAGGGTTGCTAAGATGGAATGAATTCATGCCTGCAAAGTATTTAGAACAGACTTTAATAAATATTTATGTGGCACATAAAAAGTGTTCTAGAAAATAAATCCTCACTCTGCCCTCACACAAATTCATTATACTACTCTATTCCCAGGTCTCATTGATTTTGCTCTCTAAATACCTCCCAAATCTGTCCCTTTCTTCTTCTTCTGCCGACTCCCAGGGTTATGGTTTGGCTCAGAACCTAATCACTTCTTTCCTGGATGACTACAATTCTCCCCACCTGACCTGAGCACCAAGGACATCTTTCTACAATCAAATGACATCACTCTCATGCTTCTAGCGGCTCCCCATCAACGTGTGTGTAAGGTTCAAACCCATGGCATGTCATCCCAGAGCGTCACAGTCTGGCCCCAGTGTGCTTTTCCAGACTCATGTCGATCCACCCCTGCCACCACCCTTTGTGCTCCAATCATGTCAGCCACTCCCACACGCCATGTTCTATCATACAGCAGCGCTTTCACATGCATCGCGTCTGTCTTGCATGGCAGCCCACAACACCTCTAAACTAACTCCTGCTTACTCGGCAACCTCTCATCTCAGCCTCTTCTCAGTGAAATCGTCTCGGACTCCCCTGGGGCAGAACCACTTTCTCTTTCTTCTGTATCCCACAGCTCTTTCAATATTCAGTTATTAAACTACTTATTATGTTGTGATGTGATTACATTTCTACCAGACTATAAGCTCTTTGAGGACGAAGATGTATCTTTCTTATCACATATTCATTTATTCAATCATAGTAAGGCTGGGGACACAATTATTAAACAAGGTTCACTTGATCTAAGCCTTCGTGAAGCTTATGATAAGTAGTGGAGCCAGGAAATAAATAAGCAGACAAAAAATTCAATAATTACAAAACGTAGTGAGGACTAAGAGGGAACAAAACCCGGAGATGTGATAGAGAAAACCCGAAAGTGACTTTCTCTATCCTCAGTGCTGATCGGGTGTCTGGCTCATTAGCCCTCATCAATGCAGCCAGATCAGAAGAGACCACTGTGATGACTTATTTTGCTTAACAAGTGATTGATTCCATTTTCAACTCTAATTCCAAGTCCTGTACAAATATATCTTTAGAGTAAGACAGAATCACTATGGCAACTACTTCTTGCTGTTGTGAAATGGCCCCACAGCCTGGCCATGCAGCAACACAGATCAGGACAATCACTGTTATCTTGCCCTTGGCATCTACCTGACAGAGAAGGAGAGAGAAATTCAAGTCCTTTAGAAATCTGAGTCTACATCATAATCAGACAGAAATCTGGGGGCTCTTAGTCCTGGCCCCAGATTAGCACGAGGTCTAAAGGAGCAATGAGTAGCAGTTCTCAAAGTGTGGTCCCTGGACCAGCAGCTTGCAAACCTGGCAAATTGTCAGAAATGTCAAGTCTCAAGGCCTGCCTCAGATCCACTAAATCAGAAGCTCAGATGAGGTTTGGGTAGACTATCCTAGAATCTCTCACTTGAATTTGAATTAAGAGGCATCAAATCAACCATCAGTTTGCAATGGGATAAAAAGCTGGAAAGTGATACGTAGCTAGGGGTCAGGGTGAAGAAGCTGTGGGGTCGTATATGGCTGCCAAGTATGTGAAGAATCCCAGAGGGGAATGGAGTAAGCATGCAGGTGAGAGCAGGGGGAGTACCCTGACGGGCAGAGAGTGGGACTGAAGTTTCCAACTGCTTTCTAATGCCCTTCAAGTTCATAAGAAGAATCTTTATTATTAACTTCAGTTTATTTGAGTAATCTTCAGGGGACTTCTATCCATTGCGGTTACGATAGTACTGAATGAACAATAAGCTTCCATGTAGTGGCATATAACAGAAACCATGTTATTATATATATTCCTAGAGTCTGTGGGTGAGGAATTCAGACTTGGCTCAGCAAAAATGACTTCTCTCTTTCTTTTCCATGCTCCATGATGTCTTGGATGTCAGCTGGGAATACTTGAATGGCTGGAGGCTTGGGATCACCCGGAAGTTTCTTCACTCGCATATGCAGTGCCATGTTTGGGAATGTTGATTGGAATGCTTCCTCGTGACCTCTCCACATGGCTAGGGCTTCCTCACAGTATAGTAGCATCAGAAGAGATGAGCATTTTACATGGCAGTTCAGGGCTTCAAGAACATGTATTCTAACAAATGAGGCAGAACATGCATGACTTTTTATTACCTAGGTTTGGAAATAATATAAAATTTCTTCCACCATATTCTACTCACCAGAGCACTTACAAGCCAATGCATATTCAGGGAGGAGAAATAGACCCCATCGGTAGATGGTGGAAGAGAGTCAAAGAATTTCATACCATGTTTAAAAGCAAACACAATATGCTAACAAGAGGCTTTCTTTAAAAGGCAATTGGTGCCTGACCAGGCGGTGGTACAATGGCTAGAGCTCAGCCTGGGATGCTGAGGACACAGGTTCGAAACCCTGAGGCTACCGGCTTGAGCATGGGATCATACACATAACCCCAAGGTCGCTGGCTTGAAGCCCAAGGTCGCTGACTTGAGCAAGGCATCGCTGTCTTGGCGGGAGCCCTCTGGTCAAGGAGCAAATGAGAAAGCAATAAATGAACCACTAAAGTGCTGCGACTATGAACTGATGCTCTCATCTCTCTCCCTTCCTGTCTGTCTGTCCCGGTGTGTGTGTGCTCGCGCGTGTGTTTCTCACTTAAAAAAAAAGGGCAATCTGCACTGCTTCTAGCTCTGAGGAGGAAGATTCAGAGAAAATAAAAGATAGGGTCTTTTCCGATATCATAGATTTCAATTCTACTGAATCTGCCCATCACCATAGAAATGATACAGTGGATAGAGTTCCAGACTGGAATGTGGAGGGATGTGGAGGACCCAGGTTTGAAACCCCAAGGTCGCTGGCTTGAGCGCGGGACCTGGCTTGAGTACAGCTCTCACCACTCGAGCGTAGGGTTGCTAGCTTGAGCGTGGAATCATAGACATGACCTCATAGTCACTATCTTGAGCCTAAAGGTCGCTGGCTTGAGCCCAAGGTCACTGGTTAGAGCAAGGGATCACTCACTCTGCTGTAGCCCCCAGGCAAGGTACATATGAGAAAGCAATCAATGAACAACTAAGATGCTGCAAAAAAGAATTGATGCTTCTCTGCTTCTCATCTCTCTCCCTTCCTGTCTGTCTGTCCCTATCTGTCCCTCTCTCTGTCTGTCACACACACACACAAAAACCAGTAATAATACAGTGTGGTTTTAATGTTGTTTAGGTATACAGAGGTTGGGGTACTATATGCTGTCTTTATAAATTTCACTGAGACATAAATTTAGGACTACCTAATTTACATTGGTTTGAAATATACAAAGAACTCTTATATGTCAATAATAAAAAGACAGGCCCTGGCCGGTTTGCTCAGTGGTAGAGCGTCGGCCTGGCGTGCAGGAGTCCCGGGGTTTGATTTCCCGCCACGGCACACAGGAGAAGCGCCCATCTGCTTCTCCACCCCTCTCCCTCTCTTTCCTCTCTGTCTCTCTCTTCCCCTCCTGCAGCCGAGGCTTCATTGGAGCAAAGTTTGCCTGGGTGCTGAGGATGGCTCCATGGCCTCTGCCTCAGGCGCTAGAGTGGCTCTGGTTGCAACAGAGCAATGCTCCAGATGGGCAGAGCATCGCCCCCTGGTGGGCATGTTGGGTGGATCCCGGTCGGGCGCATGTGGGAGTCTGTCTGACTGCCTTCCCGTTTCCAACTTCAGAAAAATACAAAAAAAATAAAAATATAATAAAAAGACAAACAGCCTAATTAAAAAGTGGTTAAACTATTTAAACAGACACCAAAGAGGATAAACCAATGGCTAATAAGCACATGAAAAGATGTTCAACAACATTGGTCATTCGGGAAATGCAAATTTAAACCACAATGACATACCACTTCACACCCTCCAGAACGGTTATTATAAAAAAGACTGGCAATAACAAATGTTGGTGAAGATGTGGAAGAACTGAGCCCTCATATATTGCTGGTGTGAATGTTAAATGATGCAGCCACTTTGGAAAAGATTTGGCAGTTGCTTTTAAAAGCTAACTATAAATTTACTACATGATCCAGCTATTCTACTTGTAGACATCTGCCCAAGAGAAAGGAAAATACATAGCCACACAAAGACTAGCATAAATGGTTTCAGAAAAAATTATTTATGATAGAAAAATTATTAATAGTAGCCAAATATTGAAAGCAACCTAAATGTCTGTCAATGAGTGAATGAATAAATAAAATATGGTGTATTCACACAATGGAATACTATTCAATTATGAAAAGAAATGAACTACTGATACATTCTATGACATAGACTAAACCTAAAAACATGATTTTAAGTAAAATAAGTCAGACATCAGAGACCACATGTTGTATGGTTCCAGTTACATGAAATTTGCAGAAAGGGCAAATCTACAAAATCTGAGAGCAAATAATTGGTTGCCTGGGTTGCGTGGGTTGTAAGGAGAATATAAAATAAATAGGCATGAGGGATCTTATTAGGGTAATAGAAATGTTTTGAAACTGATTTATGATGATGGTTGTACAACTTAGAAAACTTAATTTAAAAACTCATTGAAATGTACACTTGAAATGGGTGATTTGTATGATATGTAAAATTTGCCTCAATTGGTTACAAAAATAATTTTTAAAAATAAAAATACAATTTGAAATTTACTTTGGTTTATTTTTCTTCTTTTTCTTAATTGAACTTTATTTCCGAACATACAAAACGTAGCATCAATTTTAAAAAGATATACTATCCCCATCAAAGAACTAGACTTGCAATTAGAATACAAGACCACAGGGGAAACTGTATATGCTGATTACATGGTCAACCACCAGTCTTACATGGTTATGATTAACTGAGAGAGGCCAACGAGTGCAGAGGTTAAAAACAGGGTTTGCAGTCAGACAGCCTCTACTATGTACTTGATGGGGAACGTGACTAAATTTCTAGACAACAGTTTTTTTACATACAAAATGGAGACTAAATGGTGCAAACCTCAGAGCTGTGTCAGAATCTAAGGAG
This sequence comes from Saccopteryx bilineata, assembly GCF_036850765.1. Taxonomy (NCBI): domain Eukaryota; kingdom Metazoa; phylum Chordata; class Mammalia; order Chiroptera; family Emballonuridae; genus Saccopteryx; species Saccopteryx bilineata. The sequence continues at coordinate 36,738,446 of NC_089499.1, read as the reverse complement.
CCCATGTTTTGAAACATATCAATGGTAGCTATAAGCCCTTACCGAGTGAGAAAGCAGTATAATCCCCATTTGTTATAGTTTTAAAAATACACAGGGTGTGGCAAAAGTAGGTTTACAATTATTCAAATGAAAAATAATATAATAATTAATAAATAATCATACAAGAATAAACTTTGTGTTTCATGTAGTCACAATAGTAAACCTCCTTTTGTCCAACCCTATATAACTGTGAGAACAAATAAACAAAACTGCTTGAAATACACTGTACTTAAGTTATTTAAATATTTATATAGACTGACCAGGTGGTGGCGCAGTGGATAGAGCGTTGGGCTGGGATTCCAAGGACCCAGGTTCATGACCCTGAAAACGCCAGCTTGAGCGTGGGCTCATCTGGTTTGAGCAAGGCTTACCAGCTTGAGCCCAAGGTCGCTGGCTCGAGCAAGGGGTCACTCGGTCTGCTGTAGCCCCCCAGTCAAGGCACATATGAGAAATCAATCAATGAACAACTAAGGAGGCGCAATGAAGAATTGATGTTTCTCATCTCTCTCCCTTCCTATCTGTCTGTCTGTCTTTCTGACTCTCTCTGTCTCTGCCACACACACAATATATATATATATATATTAGCATTTGAGGACACTCAATAACTGTTCATTGAAAAAAATATTAAAAATATTCTTTTCCACCTGACCAGGCGGTGGTGCAGTGGATAGAGCATCAAACTGGGATGCGGAGGATCCAGGTTCGAGACCCCAAGGTCGCCAGTTTGAGCACAGGCTCATCTGGTTTGAGCAAAAATTCACCAGCTTGGACGCAAGGTCGCTGGCTCAAGCAAGGGGTTGCTCGGTCTGCTGAAGGCCCATGATCAAGGCACATATGAGAAAGCAATCAATGAACAACTAAGGTGTCGCAATGCGCAACGAAAAACTAATGATTGATGCTTCTCATCTCTCCGTTCCTGTCTGTCCCTGTCTATCCCTCACTCTGACTCTCTCTCTCTGTCTCTGTAAAAAAAAAAAAAAAATTATTTTCCATTGATTTGAGAGAGAGAGAGAAGCATCAACTCGTTCCACTTGGTTATGCACACATTGATTGCTTCTTGTCATGCCCTGACAAGGATCTGATGACGCTTTATTCACTGAGGCACCCGGTCAGGGCCAAAAAGACATTTTTTATAAACCCATATAGATCTTGTTATATTAAGTCTTAATATGTAAATTAAAGCTCAACCCAACTTTGAACTTGTCTTTAGATCTTATTATATATTTTTTCCTTCCCCTCCCCCCCTTCCTCCTCCTCCTCCTCCTCCTCCTCCTCCTCCTCCTCCTCCTCCTCCTCCTCCTCCTTATTTTTCCTGACTAGCATATAGTCAGTTACATCTAGGGATGAAACGGATGAAATCTTGGGCAGTATGCCATCACAACTGCCTAACTTCTCTCTTAGCATTGGCTCTGAATACACCAGATTGTCTCTTTAAATGTGGTTTTGAAAATGAGAGTCTTCTCAACCAGTGGTTACTGATCCGACATCTATCTTCCCAATATGAACTAGCAAAAGGAAGAAAAGCCGGGAATGAAATACGGTATCTCTTTTCCTTTTCACAGCTCTTATCGCCCCTGACCTTTTCTCTAGCAGCGGGAAGAGAGGAGTGAACCCTGCAAACTACCTCTGCCTCACTGGGAAAGCTGCTTTCAACTATCCAATGGGAGTCATTTTCTACTCTATTTAAAGCATAAAGATGTCTTTTTTCCCTCCTGAAAGATGTTTCCTGCCGCTGGCTGCTCTTCCAGATACCGCTTGAAATGAAATTGAGCGGTAGCCTCTTTACTGCTGAGGGTGCCCATGCAAATTGTAACTTTCCTAGTTTAGTCCTAGAAAAAGGCTTTAAAGGGAACTTAGAGATTATTCTCATTCAATCCTCTTGAGTAAGGAATTTGCTTCTGATATGACTTGTTTTAATAAGAGTTCCTTCAAACTAATGTTTGAAATATTTTGAGTCTACGCATGCGTGCCTAATGTGTGGGTAGAAAAACATTCTGGGACAGAAGTGGTTCTAAACAGATTTAAAATTTTATAACCACAGTGGCTCCCAAACTTTTGTGAGCTCTAGAACCACTTGGAGGACTTGTGGGAAAGATTGCTGCCTCCTCCTTCCCCTCCTCCTTACCCCAGTCTCCGATTCTGCAGATCTAGACAAAGACAGAAATTCACATTCTAACAAGTTCCCAGGCGAAGGCGATACTGATGCCACTGGTCCAGGGACCACTCTCTGAGAACCATCGTTTTGGAAGCAGTTACTCTATCTGCTGACCCTGACTCTTAGAGTCACTATTACTAACTGCAGTATTCAAACACATGATTTTCCATTGTGAATCTCCTGAATGATGAAAACTCTGAAACCTTAATCGCTCTAAGTGCTAGCTCTAGCTCCCTTTTCTTCTTTTCCTTTTTAACACAGACTTTTGTTGCCTAGGGAACCGACTGAGTGAGATGAGGGTTCTTAACCAGAATGCTGCCCGGTTCAAGCATTTTATTTCCTGCAATCCAATAAATATCTTCAAGCAAGTCACTCATCTTTTCCAGGTCTCTGCTATTGTTTCTTTTTAAAACAATCCAAAGTAAAATAATTAAGCCATTTTATAGGAATTTAAAACAAGGTAAGTGTGGACACATGTATGTTACTAATTCTCACATCTGTCCTTTGTATAGACATTATAAAATTACATAGAATTTTCACTTCTTCCCCCTGTGCTTGTGGGGAGTACATAGTGAGACAAGCATCATCATGTCATTAACAGGATTTTTATTTTGTTTTAGAAATTAAATTTAATGTGGCAACATTGATCAATAAGAGTACCAGGTTTCAGGTGAACATCTCTTTAGCTTTTGAACTGGTGGTTGTGTTGTGTGCCCATCACCCAAAGTCAAATCATTTCCTGTCACTGTATACACTGGTCCCTCATCTATCGTGGGGTTAGGTTCTAGAACCCCCTACGATAGGCGAAAATCCACAAAGTAGTGACCTTATATTTATTTTATTATTTAGATATATTTTAAGGCTTTTATAAACCCTCCCCACACTCTTATAAACTTTTCCCACACTATTATTAACCTTTCCCACACTTATTTTGCTTATTTTATCACAATAATTAAAATAATAAATATATAAAAATACCTAGACATATACAATTTAAAAATCCGCGATACAGTGAGACCGTGAAAACTGAACCGTGATATGGCGAGGGATGACTGTATTTGTGCCTTTTTATGAGTCTCAGTTTTATATCCCTCCTGTGTGGGGTATATATTTGTCCCTCTTTACTCTCCTCGTCCCCACTCCCTCCCCCAGTAACCACTTCACTTTTATCATTGTCCATGAGTTTCAATTTCATCAATAGGCTATTGTAATCTGGAAAATTCTAAGTATAGGTTTGACTATACAATAGAGGTGCTTCTAATAAATTGAGTATAAATGAACCTGGATGTCAAATCCAATTCTCTACTGGTTTTCATTATGAGATTAAAGATTGGCTCCTTTGAGGAAACAAACTGGCTGTAAGACGTAATAAACTCACACCTAAGAATAAAAACTGGTAATTTTCTGATAAAAATAAAGAGTAGCCAATGTGTACCAGAAATTATGAATACTATCTAGGTAAGGTCCCTCTCATGTTTGATACACCTGCTTAAAGATTGTGTGTGTGTGTGTGGGGGGGGGGACACTGTCAGAATAACTGAAAAGAATTTCCTGGACAAAAAACATCACTATGAAAGCCAACAAGATAAACTGCAGCAATAAACCAATGCCTGGGATAGTGTGTCCACTAAGGACACAACAGTGTCTCTGGCAGGCCGGGAGACCTGAAAATGCTTTAAAACTAGTCCTGGCAGTTTATCAAGTTAATTCTTTAGAATTAAAAATTTAGTAAAGAATTTTGTTAAGCAGCAGAACAACAGAGTGGTAAGGTCAGAGACTCATAACCAGACAACCTAGGTTTTATTCTTATTTCACAGCATGGAAGTGGCACAACCAGGACCTTGCTGTCGCAAACCAGCAGCAGAGGCATCACTTGGGAGCTTGTGAGAAACACAGCCACTCAGCCCCAGCCCAGACCTACTGAATCAGAATCTACTTTTTAAGATCCTTGAATGATTGACAGGCTCATAAGGAGTGGATGTGGGATGTGCTACCCAGTTCCCCTTCAGGACTGAAATGCTTATTTTCCCAGTGGCTGAGGATGCAGTCCTTCTCTGGGAAATATTTTTGGTTAGAGAGAGCTGCTTCACCCTGGTCATGCCCCATTTCCCAAGGGCAGCCTTTATCTGATGACTGGTCAATGTGGAAGTCTCGACCCCTTCATCCTCCTTGAAACCACTCTGGAGGGCCATCTCAGCTTCAGATGGTGTTGACGAGAACTCTTTCAAAGACCACATCTGCCCAAGATCCTTTTTCGGTCTAATGCCACTTTCTTCTCTTCCCTCATATGGGTCTTTGTCCTGAGAACACTTCTTAGTAAACTGTCTGCACGCTAAACCCCATCTTTGGATCTGCTTTTTGGAGAACTCAGCCTGCAATAACATTAGCATTTGAAATGCTTGAACTTTGGCCATGTAAATTAATTTCTAATGCTTCAGTTTTCTCATTTGTAAAATGAGGTTAATAATAGCATCTTTCTCAACATGTGCCATGAGGATTATATCGCCTAATGTTTGTAGAGCACTTAGAGCAGTGACCGGCTCAGTGTTAGATCAGTGTTAGTTATTGCTACAGAGTGGGTCTGTGGGTAAAGAGGTAACCCACAGACCCACTGTTATGCTCAGATACTTGTTCAAAAAAACACTACCAACTAATATGTAAAAATTAGGTTCAACTGCAGAATAATCAATTAACTTATGGATTCCGTCACTTTGCAAGAAGTGATGGGAAGGAATTATAGGAACACATATAGAACATGATGTCTGAGTTAGGATCAAGAATATCAAGCTGATAAAAAGCAAGTAGGTTACACTGTTTTTAGAACATAGACAGCGAAATTCTTATTTCCCCTCAGGCAGAGAACAGCATAAAACAGAGAAGAGCTCCATGACATGAATCAAAAAGACAGTGATACATGGAAGCATTAGAAACAAATAATTTCAGGGGAGAAGGAGATCTTATCTATCTCATCCAACTATTCATGCAGGAGTAGATAAATCTAGCTGCCAAATCTAACATACATGTTTAAACCTTATCTTATTTCTCCTGCTTGCTGTTTTGAGAGTGTTGACTGTTCCCTCTTCCAGAAACCAAACACACACACACACACACACACACACACACACACACACACACACACATGCTTACACATACACACACACTCACACTCTTGGAATTAATGCCCTTGACCCTGGTGTTTTTCTCCATATTTTGGCCCCATTCATGCCTGGCTTTATGAGTCAGCACTAGTCAGGAAATGTGGTATTCTTTTCCTGAGTCTCCATTGGGCTTTGAGGTCATATTTTTTAATACACAAATCACTACGGCTCAAGTCTCCAGCCCATGTGATGGTATAATCTGGTCTTTGCCAGATATGTCTTCATAGGTACTTTTGGGAATCTTCTAATTTAAAAAACTTATTAAAGAAAATTTTATTATATATAATTGAGAAAAGACGAAGTTCTCAGAATGAGAAAGCATACTATATCTGAAGAAGGGTAAGTTTAAAATATATATAAATATTGCCTAGATGCCATCATAGTAAAATTGCAGAATATCCAAGACAAAGAAATTCTTAAAAATAACCACCAAGAGAAGAGAAATTACCTACAAAGGAACAAACAAGTAAACTAACATCAGATTTCTCAGAGGAGAAAGAAAATAATGTTAAACTGGAATTCTGCACTCAGGTAAACTAGCCCTGAATATTATGGGTGAAAAGTCCTTGCCAAGAGTTCTTCTGAAGGATGTAAAAAAGGGAGAAGTAGAATGCAAGAAGAGATGGAAACAAGTGAGGCTGGTGGACAGATGAGTAAAAATAAATAAGTATCAACTGGTAAAGTAATAATAAATAACGAAGGTTAAAATAAAAATTCAATTAAAATACAGGACCTCAATGGTATTACAGATTAGAATTAAGAGGTTCTAAAGTGTTCAGGAGGAAAGTAGATACACTGATCAATTTGACCTTGTTAAGCCAAAGGCAGAAAAGAGACATTTGGGATGCACATAATTAAAAAAAAAAAAAAAGCACACAAAATGTATCAAGAACTGTAAGCTAATAATTAAAAACAATCTAATAGAAAAGTGGGAAAGGATTTTTTAAAAAAGGCAATTCACAGGAGAGAAACTTGATTTGCCCATAAATAAAGATGCTTGACTTCATTATGAATTCAAAGAATGCAATATAAAAACAACAAGAAGTGCCTAACCAGGTGGTGGTGCAGTGGATAGAGTGTCAGCCTGGGATGCTGAGGATGCAGTTTCAAAATCCCAAGGTCACCAGCTTGAGTGCAGGCTCACAGACATGACCCCATGGTCATTGTTTTGAGCCCAAGGTTGCTGGCTTGAGCAAGGGGTCACTGGCTTACCTGGAGCTGCCCCCTCCCGCATATGTCAAGGCACATATGAGAAAGTAATCAATGAATAACTAAGGTGCCACAACTATGAGTTGATGCTTCTCATTTCCCTGTCTGTCCCTGTCTGTCCCTCTCTCTCTCTTTCTCCCCTCACTAAAAAAAAATAAAAACAAAAACAAAAAACAAGAAGCAATTTCACGCCCATTAGATCTGTAAAACTTTTCAAATCTGGTAAAATCAAGTGATGGCACGGCCATAGAGAAACATAAACTCTCACACACTGATTCTGGGGGAATGAACTACCATAGATAGCCCTTTGGAAAGTCATTTGGTAAGTCTAGTGCATTAGTTTGTTTGGGCTGCTATAAGAAAAATCCTACTGGGAGGGTGTGCATGATCCCCGAGTCAGCTGCTGAGAGCTGAGCCAACCAAGGCAGTCCTGGAGGTGGTCCAGGCAGGTGTGCAGGCATGTGCGGGCCTGACCAGGGCAGCAGCGGACACAGAGGTGGGCTGGAGCCAGCAGCACCTGAGCCCAAAAGCCCTGGGCAGCAACAGCTGCAGTGGCCGGGTAGAGAGACCACAAAATGGGAGCTAAAATGTCTGGATAGAAACAACTGAAGTGAAGAAGTAGGCCATATCTATTACCGTACCTAATCACTGAATTACAGTACTGAGCCCAACAAGTAGCCAGCAATAAAAGACAACAGAAAGCAGAGTTAGGGAAACTTGAACTTTTAAAGTAACTTCTCCCACCTGACCTGTGGTGGCGCAGTGGATAAAGCGTCGACCTGGAACGCTGAGGTCGCCGATTCAAAACCTTGGGCTTGCCTGGTCAAGGCACATATGGGAGTTGATGCTTCCTGCTCCTCCCTCCCTCTTCTCTCTCTCACTCTCTCTCCCCTCTCTAAAAATTAATAAAAAAAAAGGAAAAGAAAAATTAAAGTAACTTCTCCCAGGCCAAGAGTAGATAAAAGCAAGCCTAGGAGTGCAGTTGATATTTACAATGGCACCTGGACCCAGCAGAGATAGCCACAAGATCCGGATAACCTGTAGCTCCCAAATAGTGGATAAGAACCAGTCACAGGCAGTGACACCCACGGATCTCTCCCAGGTCCCAGCCAGGGAAGTCCAGGGCAACACAGACAAAATGGAAAGACAAAAAAGTGTAATCCAAATGACTCAATAAGAGAAACCCTCAGAAAAAGAGCTGAGTGAGACAGATATAAGCAAACTACCAGAGGCAGAGTTTAGAATAATGATTATTAGAATACTGAAAGATCTTAGAACAACAATGGAAGGTCACAGTGAGCACATAAATAAAGAAATAAGAAGTATTAAAAAGGACATTGAAATAATAAAGAAGAACCAGTCAGAAATGACAAATACAATATCTGAAATAAAGACTACACTAGAAGCAATTAAAAGCAAGCTGGATGAAGCAGAGGATCAAATCAGTGATTTAGAAGACAAAATAATTGAAAACATGGAAGTGGAACACCAAAAAGACAAGAGAATGAAAAAAATCTGAGGAAACTCTAAGAGAGCTGTGTGACAATCTAAAGAGAAACAAAATCTGCATCATAGGAGTTCCTGAAGAAGAAGAGAAAGAACACAGGTTAGAAACTTTGTTTAATAAAATCATAGCAGAAAACTTCCCTAAGTTGAGGCAGGAAAATGTCACACAAATTCAAGAAGCACAGGGAACTCCATTAAAGAGAAACACAAAGAAATCCACACCAAGACACATAATAATTAAAATAGCAAAGCCAAGAGATAAAGAGAAAATATTAAAAGCTGCTAGAGAATAAAAGGCTATCACCTACAAAGGAGCCCTCATAAGGATGACATTCGACTTCTCAACAGAAACACTTGAGGCCAGAAGGGAATGGCAAGAAATATTCAAAGTAATGCAGAACAAGAGCTTATAATCAAGACTACTTTATCCAGCAAGGCTATTGTTTAAAATTGAAGAAGAAATAAAAAGCTTCCCAGACAAAAAAAACCTCAAGGAACTCATTACAACCAAACCAAGGCTGCAAGGAATGTTAAGGGGCCTGGTGTAAACAGAACAAAGGGGGAAAAGAACACAGCAAAAGAGGGATATAGCTTTAAAGAATAAAAGGGAAATAAACAACTACATATAATAATAACCTTAAATGTAAATGGATTAATGATCCATTTCAAAAGACATAGACCAGCTGCATGGATAAGAAAGCAGGACTCATACATATGCTGTCTACAAGAGACACACCTCAAAACAAAAGATACACATAGACTAAATATAAAAAAAATATTTCATGCAATGAAAGGAAGCTGGGGTAGCAATACTTATATCAGACAAAATGGACTTTAAAACAAAGGCTGTAGTAAGGAATAAAGAAGGTCATATACATAATGATAAAAGGAGCAATCCAACAGGAAGATATAACCATCATAAATATCTACGCACCTAATACAGGAGCTCCTAATTATATAAAACAGACTCTGATGGATATAAAGGGCAAGGTCAACAGCAATACCATAATAGTAGGAGATTTCAATACCCCACTAACATCACTAGATAGATCCTCAAGAAAGAAAATTAACAAAAACCCAGCAGATTTAAAAGACACACTAGATCAACTCGATTTAATAGATATTTTTAGAACCTTTCATCCTAAAGCAGCAGAATATACATTCTTTTCAAGTGCTCATGGTACATTCTCTAGGATAGACCACGTTAGAACACAAAAGCGGGCTCAACAAATTTAAGAAGATTGAAATCATATCAAGCATTTTCTCTAACCACAATGGCATGAAACTAGAAATCAACCACCACAACGAGAAAACTGAAAAATACTCAAACACATGGAAATTAAATAGCATGTTATTAAATAACAAATGGATTAATAATGAAATCTAAGAAGAAATAAAAAAATTTCTAGAAATGAATGATAATGAACATACAACAACTCAAAATTGATGGGACACAGCAAAAGCAGTCCTGAGAGGAAGTTCATAGCACTACAGGCATTCCTAGAGAAGCTTGAAAAAGTTCAAATAAACAACTTGACCCTACACCTAAGAGAATTAGAAAAAGAACAGCAAGTAAGGCCCAGAGGTAGTAGAAGAAAGGAAATAATAAAGATCAGAGTGGAAATAAATGACATAGAGGCTAAAGAAACAATACAGAGGATCAATGAAACCAAGAGCTGGCTTTTGAAAGGGTAAACAAGATCCATAAACCTTTAACGAGAGTCACCAAGAAAAGAAGAGAGAGGACTCAAATAAAATTAGAAATGAGAGTGGAGAAATAACAACTGACACAACAGAAATACAAAATATTGTAAGAAAATACTATAAAGAACTATATGCCAAAAAAATTAAACAACCTAGGTGAAATGGACAAATTCCTTGAAACATATAATCTTCCAAAAATCAATCTGAAAGAATCAGAAAACCTAAACAGACCGATAACAACAAATGAGATTGAAACAGTTATCAAAAATCTTCCAAAAAACAAAACCCCGGTGCCCAATGGCTTCACTGGTGAATTCTACCAAATATTTATTCAAAGAAGAACTAACTCCTAACCTTCTCAAGCTATTTCAAAAAATTCAAGAGGAAGGAAGACTTTCAAGTTCCTTTTATGAGATGAGCATAATTCTGATTCCAAAACCAGGCAAAGACAACACAAAGAAAGAAAATTATAGGCCAATATCCCTGATGAATTTAGATGCTAAAATCCTTAACAAAGTATTAGCAAACCGGATCCAGCAATATATGAAAAAAATCATACATCATGATCAAGTGGGATTTATTCTGGGGAGGCAAGGATGGTACAACATTCGTAAATCAATCAATGTGATTCATCACATAAACAAAAGGAAGGAGAAAAACCACATGATAATTTCAATAGATGCAGAAAAAGCATTTGATAAAATCCAGCACCCATTTATGATCAAAACTCTTAGCAAAGTGGGAATACAGGGAACATACCTCAACATGATAAAGGCCGTCTATGACAAACCCACAGCCAATATCATACTCAATGGGCAAAAATTAGAAGCAATCCCCTTAAGATCAGGAACAAGGCAGGGTGCCCCCTTTCACCACTCTTATTCAACATAGTACTGGAAGTCCTAACCACAGCAATCAAACAAGAAGAAGAAATAAAAGGCGTTCAAGTTGGAAAAGAAGAAGTAAAACTATCATTATTTGCAGATGATATGATACTTATATACAAAACCCTAAAGTCTAAGTCAAAAAACTACTGGACCTGATAAAGGAATTCAGCAAGGTGGCAGGATATAAAATTAATACACAGAAATCAGAGGCACTTTTGTACACGAACAATGAACTGTCAGAAAGAGAAATTAAAGAACCAATCCCCTTCACTATTGCAACAAAAAAATAAATTACCTAGGTAAATTTAACCAAGGAGGTTAAAGACTTGTTCTCAGAAAAATATAAAACATTGATAAAAGAAATCAAGGAAGACACAAACAAGTGGAAGCATATACTGTGTTCATGGTTAGGAAGAATAAACATCATTAAAATGACTATATTACCCAAAGCAATTTATAAATTCAATGCAATACCAATTAAAATACCAATGACATACTTCAAAGATATAGAACACATATTCCAAAAATTTATATGGAACCAAAAAAGAACACGAATAGCCTCAGCAATCTTGAAAAAGAAGAATAAAGTGGGAGGTATCACACTTCCTGATATCAAGTTATACTACAAGGCTATTGTACTCAAAACAGGCATTGTACTGGCATAAGAACAGGCATATATAATAGATCAATGGAACAGAACAGAGAACCCAGAAATAAACCCACACCTTTATGGACAATTGATATTTGACAAAGGAGGTAAGAGCTTACAATGGAGTAACGACAGTCTCTGTAACAAATGGTGTTGGGAAAATTGGACAGCAACCTGCAAAAAAAATAAAACTAGACCACCAACTTACAACATGCACAAAAATAAACTCAAAATGGTTAAAAGACTTAAATGTAAGCCATGAAACCATAAGCATCATAGAAGAAAACATAGGCAGTAAGCTCTCTGACATCTCTCGCAGCAATATATTAGCTGATTTATCTCCACAGGCAAATGAAATAAAAGCCAGGATAAACAAATGGGACTATATCAAACTAAAAAGCTTTTGCATAGCTAAAGACAATATGAACAGAATAAAAACACAAACCACACAATGGGAGAACATATTTGACAATACATCTGATAAGAGGTTAATAACTAAAATTTATAAAGAACTTGTAAAACTCAACACCAGGAAGACAAACAATCCAATCAAAAAATGGGCACAAGAAATGAATAGACACTTCTCCAAAGAGGACATACAGATGGCCAATAGGCATATGAAAAAATGTTCAACATCACTAATCATTAGAGAAATGCAAATTAAAACCACAATGAGATACCACCTCACATCAGTCAGAATGGCACTCATTAACAAAACAACACACGGTAGGCGCTGGTGAGGATGTGGAGAAAGGGGAACCCTCCTACTCTGCTGGTGGGAATGCAGACTGGTGCAGCCACTGTGGAAAACAGTATGGAGATTCCTCATAAAATTAGAAATGGATTTGCCCTTTGACCCAGCCATCCCACTTATAGGAATATATCCCAAGGACACCATAGCACTGTTTGAAAAAAAGAAATGCATCCCCATGTTTATGACAGCATTGTTCACAATAGCGAAGATCTGGAAACAGCCCAAGTGTCCGTCAGTGGACGAGTGGATTAAAAAGCTGTGGTTCATATATACAATGGAATACTATGGGGCTATGAGGAAGAAGGAAATATTACCTTTTGCAGCAAGATGGATGGATCTGGAAACTATTATTTTGAGTGAAATAAGCCAAGCAGAGAAAGAAAAATATTGTATGACCTCATTCATTTGAGGAATCCAAGAATCAATGTGAATTGAAGAATGGAATTAAATCTGAAGGGAAGGGGGGAGGGAGCTGTTGGGAAGGGGTAGGGGAGATGTTGGGGGGAATATGAGAGAGAGGGGATGCTTTTGGGGGTGACACTAGAATCTATGTAAACAATAAATTAATTAAAAAAGAAAAAAATCCCATTGATTGGGTGGCTTAAACAATAAAAAATTATGTCTTATACTTCTAGAGGTTGGAAGTACAAGGTGAAGGTGCTGACAGATTCAGTAGCTGGTGAGTGCCCCCTTCCTGTTTCAGAGATGGCTGCCTTCTTGCTGTGTCCTCACATGCAAAAGGGTGAGGAAGGTCTCTGAAGTCTCTTTCCTAAAAAGGAACTAATCGGCCTAACCAGGCAGTAGCGCAGTGGATAGAGTGTAGGACTGGGATGTGAAAGGACCCAGGTTTGAGACCTCGAGGTCACTGGCTTGAGCACGGGCTCATCTGGCATGAGCAAACAGCTCACCAGCTTGTACCCAAGGTCGCTGGCTCCAGCAAGGGGTTACTCGGTCAGCTGAAGGCCTGCGGTCAAGGCACATATGAGAAGGCAGTAAATGAACAACTAAGGTATTGCAATGAAAAACTGATAATTGATGCTTCTCATCTCTCTCCGTTCCTGTTTGTCTGTCCCTGTCTATCTCTCTCTCTGTCCCTGTAAAAAAATAAAAATAAAAAAAAAATAAAAAGGAACTAATCGGATTCTTGAGGGCTCCACCCTTATAATCTAATTATCTCCCAAAGGTCTCACCTCCAAATGCCATCACAACACATGAATTTTGGAGTAGCATAAACATTCAGTCTATAGCATTTAGTAAATTGGAAGATGTACCTACTCAATGACATGGGAATTTCAACTTCCAGATAAATATATTTAGACTGCAGTGGTTCTCAGCAAGGGTACTTTTGCCCCACCCCTCACCTTCAGGCAACATTTGGCAATGTCTGGAGGCATTTGTGGGCTGTTACTACTGGAGGTTTGTTATTGGCATCTAGTGAGTAGAGGCCAGGATGCTACTAAATATTCTACAATGCATAGGTCACCCTCTCATACACACAAAAGGGTTTATCTGGTTCAATATATCAATATGGTTAAAGCATGAAAAGAGTTTTGAGTGACAAAAGAACATTGAAAAAAAAGAAATGGATTTATGCTACCATATATGGAACACTTTAGAAACACAAGATAATACTAATATATTTAGGGAAATGTGTGTGTGTGTGTGTGTGTGTGTGTGTGTGTGTGTGTGTGTGTGTGTGTGTGTGTGTTGGGCAGATAAAATATATTATGCTCACTTTGTTAAAGATGGCGCTACCCACGTGGAAGCCTGTCGCCCAGGTGATATTAATGTGTGTTGGGGGCGGG